>NC_069704.1:10653527-11278527 GCF_023699985.2 Odocoileus virginianus
AGCAGCAATATTTCAGCACTTGTCATTTCTGAAAAGGATAGCAAATTTGGGATACTTACATATATATATATATTTAGCTACTCTTCATCTCTCAGTTTAGCTGCTCATAGGGGCTTGCCCATAAGATAACCAGTTCTCCTTTGTGTGCCCTGAGAATTGTCATAGTCATTCTCCCATCCTGTTACACAGTATGGTGATGGTGCTACTCTTTAAGGATCTTATTTTTACGATATTGGTGATACCCTATTCCACATGAACTGCAATATATTTTAGCACACTAAATGGAAAAAAATGAGAAAATGTCCTTCACATTGTAGAAAATTTCCACCTATAATTTCTTCTATATGTTGAAAATTAGTAAAATGTAGTTTTTCATATTGGTTTATATAAACAAATCAGGATAAATAACAGCTTATTATCCTCTCGGGCTTCCCTGATAATTCAGTTGATAAAGAATCCACCTACAATGCAGAAGACCCTGGTTTGATTCCTGGTTCGGGAAGATCCACTGGAGAAGGGATAGGCTACCCACTCCAGTATTCTGGCCTGGAGAATTCCATGGACTGTATGGTCCATAGGGTCACAAAGAGTCCGACACAACTGAGCGACTTTCACTTTCACTTTCATTATCCTCCCACACCTCAGTGAATCATTTTGCCTGCTTTTTGGGATGTGGGTCCCACTTTGGGGAACACTGATATAGAAAAATTGGATGTAATGAGATCAATTTGGGAGGCTACTGTGATTGTCCAGTTGTGAAATAGTGATAATAGCTTCAATGATAGGGAGGATGGGGAGAAGTGGACAAATGTGAGAGAGATTTAGGCCATAGAATCAATGAGTACTGGTAGTTGATAGGATGTAAGAACTTAAGGAAAGGAGTAGGTCAAAAGATGACTCCCAGGTGTCTGACCAGAGCAAATACATGCATGATGATACTGTTTATCAAGAGAGTTAGTGAACATAGGAGGGGACAGAAAAGGGGAGATGAGTCAGTTTGGAATATATTAAACTTGAAGTATTTATGGGACATCCACATGAAGGGATTAATAAATCTAGAATATAGCTACAAATATGGAAGCGTATGTATGAAATTGCTCAGGGAAAGCATATAGCATGAGAAAAGAAGCTTTCTTTAAATATATTGTTAAAATTAATTGAACATTACACAGTCAACACTAAAAAACTGTTTTGTCTTTTTAATTAGGAGTATATGGTGATGTACATCGAGTGAAGATAATGTTTAATAAGAAAGAAAATGCATTGGTTCAGATGGCAGATGCAAATCAAGCTCAACTAGGTACTAGTGATTAATAATAGTCATTATTATATGTGCATATTATATGTCCCTTTTGTATGTGAATTTTCCTGTGAAGTAAACTTAACGGCTTAAGTAGAAAGAGTTCCTCTTTATGTCAGTGTCTGCATTATTATTTGGATCTGCTTACATTTTAAGATTTAAAAATGTTTATAACTCTTTGAAGTTCATTTATCTGTTTGAACTTATCATTGATGTTTAGAGCTTTGACTCTAGAATTTTTCCATTAGCTTTAAACTAATAAACATGACTTGTTTTCTTTCATTTTGTTTGTTTACTTGTTTGTTTCCCTTCTAAGTTTTCTAGAACTGTTGCTTAAAAGTTCATAATGATAGTGCAAGAAAGTATCATTTTGCTATCTCATCATTCATTTTTATAGTGGCTGTTGAAATATTACTAGTCAGATATTTATTTTAAGAAGTTTTACTTGAGATTAATTTATTCAGTAGCCATTTCCTGAGCTCATGTATATTTCAGGCATTCTGAAACGTTTTAGCACTCTGCTAGGAAAATAGGTATTTTTTGTTGTATTGCTTTTCATTATGGTAAAACAAACTCATTTAATATATTTTCATATGTAAGAGTTTTTAAATTTAAAACCGTTTAAGCCCTCAAACTGACAATATAATTTTAAATGACCAAATGAAAAGAATTATGATGGTTTTACAGAGACTCCACCTTAATACCCAGAGTTTCCTTGTTTTCTCCTCATGCACCAGCCATGAGCCATCTGAGCGGCCAGAGGCTTTACGGGAAGGTGCTTCGTGCCACACTGTCCAAGCACCAGGCAGTCCAGCTTCCTCGAGAGGGACAAGAAGACCAAGGTCTGACTAAGGATTTTAGCAATAGTCCTTTGCATCGCTTTAAAAAACCTGGCTCTAAAAACTTCCAGAATATTTTCCCCCCATCAGCTACTCTGCATCTTTCCAACATCCCGTATGTATCTTAATTTGTTACTATTCATTTCAGTGATTAATAACCTAGGGTATATGGTTTGGGGAGATAAAAACAAATTATTGTTAATGTAGTAGTAGAAATTCAATAATTTCTTGTCTGATGAATTATTTGCCATCATCTCTTAAGAATTTATCTAAACTTACACTCCAAAAGTAAAGGTAGCAGTGTTTAAAATTTTTCTTTCCAAACAGGGCATTAGCAACTAGTTACCTTTCAGTTATGGAAGGACAAAATTACATTTATACAGAGATATTCCATTGGTACATACTCATTCATCCTTCTGTAGAAGTAAAGACCCAGCATAGCAAAATCAAATAATTTATGTTTTTAAGAATTTGGTAAGCTTCCCAGGTGGCTCGGTGGTAAAGAATCTGCCTGCCAGTGCAGGTGACACAAGTTCAACCCCTGGGTTGGAAAGATCCCCTGGAGTAGGAAATGGCAACCTTCTCCAGTATTCTTGCCTGGAAGATGCCATGGACAGAGAAGCCTGGTGGTCTTGGGGTTACAACCCATGGGGTTACAAAGAGTCAGAGGCAACTGAGCGTGCATGCAAGAATTTGGTAAAACTGAATTCTCTGTTTTTTAACCTACAAGCCACATAAATATCTAAAAGCTAGAAATTATTTTCTTATAACCAGTCTGTAGTAACCAGTGTTGTAGCAGACTTGTTCTTTAGTCATCATCTAGGTTAGAGATTGACAGACTACAGCCCATGGGCCAAATCCACCTGTAAGGCCCATGAGCTAAGAGCAGGTTTTTACATTTTCAGTGGTTGGGGGAAAACAAAAGAAGAATATTTTGTGATTTGAGAAAATTACATAAAATTTCACCTTCCATGAAAAAGAATCAGGAGACACAGCCACATTTATTGATTTATGTATTAGCTATGGCTGCTTTTGAGCCAGTATGACAAAGCTGAATTGTTAGAATGTATGATCATCAAAGCCTAAGAAATATAAAACTGGAAATCCCAGTTTTAATTTGTGAAATCCTTGTCCAAAAAAGATGACCGTTTTATATAACATGAAGGAGGATAAGCTTTGGAAAGAAAGGGTAAAAGCTGGGGGGTATAGTTGTATGCAATCATGTGTGTGAAAAGTTAAAGACTTTTACCTTTGGAAAAAGTTAAAAGGGAGTGGAAAAGGGTACAGTTCTGGGACATTTCTGAAAATGAGAATGGCCGTTGAATAGGAACAGAAAATAATTATTCAAAATACTGTTGAATACCCAGGCTCCTCACTAGTCTCTAGTTGGGCACATGGAGAAACTTTGCATCTGAATTGGGCAGTGGCTCAAGCCTTATGCCTTCCAGGCAACAGGAGGAGTAGCTTTAGAAAAAAAATCTCAATTATGTGCATCTAGAAATTTAGCACCTCATTACTACAGAATGAGGGAGAGAGGCAACATATTTAAAGACTAAAGCAGGCTCCCTCTTAAGGACATTTGTCCAGGAGCTGGTCTCAGGTTGCAGCCTACACTGGACTTGTAGGTAGGAGAGAGAAAGTATGTTAATATATTTGTAACCATCTACCAATTATTGGGCACTGTGCTGGTGTCTTACATGCATTACCTTATTTAATCTCCGTAATAATCTTCTTTTTAAAATTGTGGTTAAATACATAACCATTTTAACCTTTTTTTTTCCTTCATTTTAACCATTTTTGAGTGTGTGTTTCAGTGTACATTCACATTATATACTTTCATAGTGTGCAACCGTCACTTGTATCCATCTGGAAATCCTTGTCATCATCTCAAATTGAAGCTCTGTACCCATTAGACAATATCTCTCTGTTTCTCTCTACCCTGTCTCTGGTAACCACTGTTCTGTGTTCTGTCTGTAGCAGTTTATCCATAATAACCTTTGGAGTAAAGGTTGTTAGTTTCATTTTAACACTGAAAGTTAGAGGCTCAGATTAAGTAACTTACTCAGGAGTGACATTCCAGGTGAACGACCAATAGGATGTGGATTCAGATCTCTCTCCTAGCAGAGCCAGTTGTTGTTCTGTAAGCCCATCCTTGCTGGTAGTTGTGAAATGAGGAGGAGTCTTCTTTTAGTCAATGGACTGTCATGTGGTAGACCACCGTATTAGTTGTCCACTGCTATGTAACAGATCACTCGAAAACCTAACAGCTTAACACAACAGTAGATGTTCTTGATCTCAAACTGTTACTGTGAGTCAGGAATCCAGAAGTGGCTTAGGTTTTGGCTAATTCTCCCACAACATAGCATCTGAAGGCTGTACTGTGGCTAGAGTCCACTTCCAAAGTGGCTCCCTCCTATGCTCAGTCAGTTCCTTGCCACAAGCACCTGTCCATAGGGTTGCTTGAAAAGGCAGCTGGTTTCTTCCAAAGTTAACCATTCAAGAAAGGGCAAGGTGGAAATCACAGTGTCTCTCAGCCTCAGAAGTCACGTGTCATTTCTGTAATAGCCTGAGGGTTAACAGAGGACGTCCTTATTCTGTATGGGAGAGGGGTACCCAAAAGGTATAAATACTAGGAGGCAAGAGTAGTTGGGGGCTCTTTTAGAACATGCTTGGCACATACACATGTTCATAATTATCCTGAAAGTAATTGAAAAAGTACTGGATTAGTACTAAAACTATGCTGGACTAGTAGTGGACTATCGAAGACAAATCAGAGCTAGGGAAGGGGCTTGGAAGTACTAGTTAGGTACTAAAGCCGTATGGGTAATAATCCCATTGAAAGAGTAAATGTAGAAAGATTTTCTTGTCCTTTAGATACTCCCCATGTCTCATGCAGAAGAATTGAGACAAAATTCCATTGTCTGGAGACATGCGTGCATCAATCTTGAGTGTTTTTTCTTTTCTTTGCAATGCTATGAAAACCCACTGGGCTCCTCTGTCCACAGGATTCTCCAGGCAAGAATACTGGAGTGGGTCGCTCTTTCCTCCTCCAGGGGGTCTTCCACCCCAGGGATCAAACCCAAGTCTCCTGCACCTTCTGCATCGCAGGCAGATTTTTCACCACTAAGCCATCACAGAAACCCAACCTTGAAGATCTTTAAGGGCACTTGCGCAAATCATGTCTTCATTGCATGGCTTTATGCTCTTCGTAATGTGAGATATTCTAGAGACCTGATGATGTCAGGAGTTAATCTTTGCTTCATTTGAAAACTAGGGATAAGATAATTGACTGTCTCTGTGATGATGTTTTCACAGCCCCTCTGTTACAGTAGATGACCTGAAGAATCTTTTCACAGAAGCTGGGTGTTCAGTGAAGGCTTTTAAATTCTTCCAGTAAGTCCATTCTTTTAAAAAATACATTAACGTGGTTTGCAAATGTTTATGGTAATTTAATGAAGTCTTCTAGAGTTGGGAAAGAGGTTTGTAGGCAAAATTAATTCTGTGTACTTGTTCTGTTTCTTCTGCCACTTTAGGAAAGACCGCAAAATGGCGCTCATTCAGCTGGGATCTGTGGAAGAAGCAATTCAGGCCCTCATTGAGCTTCATAACCATGACCTTGGGGAAAATCATCACCTCAGAGTTTCCTTCTCAAAATCTACAATCTGACTTCTCTGTGAATTTTTCTCCTAAGACTGGACCATGATTTCAGTAGAACCTTCAGACATAGACTGAAGCAGCTCAAGACCAGTTCTGCCTCTTTTTCAAAAATAACTCTTTCTGAGTTTGATGTTCAAGTATATAAAAAAAATCAAGGGATGTTCTCTTTTCCCATTTCTCCCCTCTGCCAGTACGTCATCAGAGGCGTGTTTTTCCTTTGTACCATTGTTTCTAAAATGAAAATAATTTTCAGGAAAAAATTTTTTTTCCAGTAATTTAATTCCCTATATTAAATTGGATTTCAAGAGGACAGACTTTCTTTTAATTTGGGTCCAGATCAGCCTTATACAACATTTCTAAACTCCTTTGTACTTTGACAAATTTAAACATAGAGACTTTTAAAATTACTTGATGTAAGTAATTTAAATGACCTACAACCAAGTTTTTAACTTTATGATTCAGAAGTTTGAGTCCTGTAGGAAACTATGTTCTCTTATAAGTTATAACAGTTATTTGGCATATATTGATACTTATTATACATAAATTGGGTTGTATTGGAAGCAAATTGATAAAACTTGGATGTTTTCTTTCAGTTTTTTTTTTCCCACTGTAAGACACTCCTTTGCATATCTTTAACTTTTTGAAACTATTTGGAGAATGAAATGTCTCATTTGTCTCCAGGGAAATTATGTGGAATCCAACCAGGATCTATTAAGGTGTCAGAATAATTAATTTTATTCGGGAAAATCATGTTTTAAATTTCACAATGACAGTTGCCTAGTAATATGATCTTGGAAAATTTAAAAAGAAAAATAATCCTACTTATAAACTACTTTTTTATAGTTGTTTTCAGAAAAAAAAAGTTTACAGTCTTAAGGAAAATATTCAGGTCTATCACATGGTTTGACAGATTTTTTAAAAGTTATTTTTGGTAAAGTCTTCTTTTAGAAAAAAAATTAATCTCAAGGGTTTTTTGTACCACTATAATCTCTAATACTTATTCAGAATTACTGTGTATTTACTTAATTTCCTATTATGTGCCTTATTATGTGCTTATGATATAATAGGTTAGAGTTTTATCTAAGTATCTTAAAAGCTATATTGTGGGCTTGGTGAGCATTTGTTTTTTCTTTCCTTGTTTTGGCAAGACTTTTAAAGTTTTGTTTTGTTTTTTTAATTGCAATTTTAAGTGATTTTCAAGAAGTAATAGTTGCTATTCAAATTTTTGGTGCTTTGGTGTAGAAGTGGGGTGGGGAAGGGTTAAATGGTTTTGGGAATAACTCAGTGCACACCTGTAGGCCTCTTCATATTGTGACCAGTAGTGGTCATTGCGCTTATAGCATACCAGTTTGGGGCTATAAAATGCAGTCTCCGCTTCTGGATCTTGTCTAATCTTTATCACCCATTAGAATTTGTCTCAGGATTGCTTGGTTTTTGTCATATACTCAAGTGAGAACTTGCTTTTCTTTGTTAGTGAAGCTCCAGTACTGAGTGCGTGCCCACATATATGCAGTATGAGAAGGAGTGGGTTCTTTCTCATGCTCTGTCCCTCTCTTTAGTTGAATGTAAGCATATGTTTTAATGTTGTTTCAGTGATTGTAGAATGTAAAATTATTTCTTTTAAATTAGATACTTTGCATTGATTACTTACTCCTTCAGTGCTTGAGTAGATTTTTTAAAGCAGAATTTGTTAAAAGGGTCATTTTTGTCTACCCCTTTTTCACTTTTCTCAGATTCTCAGAGTGGCTCATCTCACCTTTTAAAAGAATATCTCAATTTCTTATTATATTCCAACCATTAAATTAAACAGGGAAATTTTAACCAAAAAAATTTGCAAAAATATTGGAGAATACAAAAGACATTCTGGATTGTTCAAAAGCAAAATTTCCTCAACGCTGGGCAACAATTAGTTGGTAGAATATGAAGGACACTAAATTGAGATCTTTGAAATGGATCAGTTTTAGTATTGGCTGATAGGTATACTCATTTATCTAGGTTTTTTGGGGTTTTTTTCACTTATAAAATATATTTTTACCAAAACACTGAGTAAGAGGGAAGGGAGAAAAAACCAGTTTCTTTAAGAAATCACTCCAGATTTGCTTCATTTTTTTCCTTCTTTACAAGCGCTATTGTAATTTTCAGTTACATTTTAAATTGGATTTTTTTTCTTTTGGAGTTAGGAATTACTGTGTAGTTTCAATTCATGCTTCTTGTAACATTCAGTGCCAGTGTAGCAGAAGTGTAGCAGAAGGGCGATCATGAACGGTGTTGGTGTAATTTTGAAGGAGGAAATGGCCTTTATGTTTGAGAGAGAACATTTGAATCCTTTTCAGGGCTGTGTGTGTGTGTGTGTGTGTGTGTGTGTATAGATTAGTGTATATACATACATACACTCCTCTGATGTTGTACATACATATGTACATTACATACATCTTAAATTATTGACCAGAAACATTAATCAAATTAAGATTTGGAAAAGTGAGATATTCTTATTTAAAACTGTGTTCGAAACCATCATTTTGTGTCTAAAATTAGCTGTAGCACATGGATGTTGTTCATATTGGGCTGTTTGCTCTTTGAATTATAGAGGTCTACAGTATTTGTGTTGACATAGTTTCTGTAAAAAGATTTAAAAATATCAGGGCAGTGAAAAACTAGAACTTTGTATTTTTTGTTTTGGCATGCAATTAGTTGATATCTTCTAAGCAATGTTTTGTTGTTGTTGTTGAGCTGTCATAGTATCCTTTTAAAGTTTATTTACTTTATTTCCAGGAGAATTGTCTTATTTTTGGAGGTGTCTGACTTTGACACAAATTATATATATTCAGGACTTTTAAAAATAGCAGTACAAAATGAATAACCAACAAAAACCTATAGTATGGAACTCTGAAAAAAAAAATAGCAGTACACATTAAATGGTAGCAATTTATGCCAAAAAGTTTTGAGATTTAAATAACTTGCATAGTAGTAAATTGTGTTTTGTGTGAGATACAAATAGGAAAATAAGCTTAATAATTTGATAACTTACTGGAGAGTATCAGAATTGCCCAGTAGTGCCTACAGAATGCCTTAAATTCTTTGAGGCTAAGTTACTTGTAGTAATGTTTCTGATTTTGTTGTTGAAAGTTGCAAATCTCATAGTTTCTAGAGACAGTTTTTGCCTGCCTGATTCCTTATGGAAGCAGTGTTTCTTTGGCTCCACCAATGGTACCCCACTCCAGTGCTCTTGCCTGGAAAATCCCATGGACGGAGGAGCCTGGTAGGCTGCAGTCCATGGGGTCGCGAAGAGTCAGACATGACTGAGCGACTTCACTTTCACTTTTCACTTTTATGCATTGGAGAAGGAAATGGCAACCCACTCCAGTGTTCTTGCCTGGAGAATCCCAGGGATGGGGTCGCACAGAGTCGGACACGACTGAAGTGACTTAGCAGCAGCAGTAGCACTATGGTCATTATAGGTTCTGCTTCAGATGATTAGAAGTAACGCTCTTGAATGTCTCTGTTCAGTTTTATATAAACTTTTGGAAACTTCCGTGTTATTAAGCAGCCAGGTTATACACTGATTGTATTATCATGTAATTCCCCTTCTGTTCCCACTAAATATTTTTTGGATGAAAGATGACAAGCTCAAGAGTATGTGTTCCCCTGCCCCCAGTGAGTCACTTAAAAACCTTATTTGCCAAATTGTCAGGCTCTCTCTTAGAAAAACTACTGTGTACTGCTATTTTTAAAACCAAAAAGACACCATGACTATGGGTAAAAGCATTCTTCTTAACCTTTCCTTTGTCTTGATCTGTTGTTAACAAGAATAAAACTGCCAGACTTAAAATAATCTACTATTGTGCTAAAAAGAAATACCATTTAGATTGCACAAAACTTTTCCCTTAAAGAAAATGTAATTCAGCTGTCTCTTAATTCAGCTGTTATTATCTAGAAGACTATTTGCAGTCTTTTTTCAGAGCAAATTTTAACAGCTAGTTGTGAATGGTTTAAAAAAATAGAAAATTACTAAAATATCAGTTTGGGGGGTTTTATAGAGGGAGAAAAACAAAAGAAACAGGACCAAAGTTTATGTGCCTTCTTCAGTAGTCTTAATTGCTCTTTCTTCCTATTTGAGGTTTAGGTGGTAGTATCAATATTCTGGTTTTCAGGAAATGCATACTATATAATTTTAAAAGAATGTTATCCCATAGACCATTCTTTCAAGGAAACAGTTGTAACTGTAAAATGAAGTCTCAGTTATACTTTTTGCCTTCCTCATATAATATTCATAGCATGTGCAGGTCCAAGAACAGAGCTGCTGTAAGTCTTTGTGGCAGTCATCTTCATTTCTGTAACCTGAGGCATATGTTCCAGAGAACAGGGGTATTTTTCTGGCCCAGTGACCTTGGTGATAATAGTCATGGTTGAAAGCTGCTTATGGCAAGCTTAAATCAGCACTGTAAACAGATTTTTGTTGTTGTTTTTAGGTTATTTTTAGTTCTTGAACCTGTGTAGTAGTTGTAATAATATTTAAATAACTATTTTTGATGTCATTTAAAAAATCATACTCTGGCCTTTTTTCCCTTTACCACTGATACCCAGATCTGTAAAAAAATTCATCCCACATCCAAAAAGTACTAATTATAGAGATTGCTAACCAAGCAGAGTTTTGCATCAAAACGTCACCTCATTGCTCTGACCAAAGACTGACTGTTCTGGTTTTGACTCCTTTCTGTTAAGCATTTTTTCCCAAGCTCCTTTCTGAAAGAAGACCCAGTGCAAAGCGGCCTTTACTTTCTATTTCCTATTGGTGAATAGACTACTTAGAGAAAATGGGAGTTTAAATGTGAACAGAATGGGTTAGATGATAAGGGTTCAATGGGCATTTTCAGTACTGTATTTAAGAAAAAAAAAAAATAGCACAGCTAGGAGCCTCTGACATTGTCTCGTGTTTTATGTGGTCTGTTCATAAAATTCCCTTTTTCAGTTTATAAGAATGTTCATCTAACAGAAGTAAATGCTGTAAATATTTGTAACAACATTTTTTTAAACCAGGCCAAAAAAGGGGGGAAAAAGTGGTTTTGGGGAACAAGTTGACATATAAAGTGGTTTTATATAAAACATCAATTGTCTTGTATATTTTGATAAGCTGCAGTACCAGCTTTCATTTGTAACACAGTTTGTGGCTTTGGAAGAAAAGGATTCTGTGTTTGTCGAAGTGAATCATGTTATAAATGCAAAGAGATGATAAAATATTAAAAAACATATTTTCTAAGTGCGTAGTGCATGGTTAATTAAAGCTTCTGTACACTACAGTATATTCCATTTTCGTTCAGTTTGTATATTTGCTGCCTATTGATATCTCTACTCTCTTTTCCTAACAAGTATAGCATTGTAGCATGCCTTTTAATAAATGTCATGACATCTGTACTCTCTTAAAATATTTCTGTGTTCTTGTCTGTACTTTGGGTTTCCCCTTGTCTTACCTGTAATTCTAATGATCTCATATTTTCTTTCTTTGTCATAATCATCCATCTAAACTTGTACAGTCACAGCATAGCAGGCAAATGTGCACACAGCTTTAAAAACTGAACAACCCTAAATTTGCTGATCATCTCTCGTTTAGTTCAGGAGCAGTTCTCGTTTTAAGAAACAAAGTGCTTTTCTAATCATCCTACAAGTAGCTTTGTCAGTGTCACGCCCCCTCTGTACAAGTACACGTTGGTGTATTTGCGTGAGTGCTGTCTTTTGCTATCTTTCTGTGTATATCTCTTTCCTTTCTGTCTCTCTCTTTCACACACACAGACAATATATGTACAATGCCAAACCAGAGTTGGAACATTTTTTCGAGTTTTTGGCTTCCCTAGGGAGCAAATATACTTAAATTTTGAGACATGAGGTGTGATCTCAAACCAAGTTTGTGTTCTTTTCAATTAAAGGGTAACATAGTTACCAGCTGCCTATATATTTCTTCTCCATAGACAAATGTTTTATTTTTAGGTTATTACTGGATTATGGGAGTCTAAGCAGTCATTTATTTTAATCTTTTATTCTAGGATCTTTTGGAAGTGGGAATTTGTGTGTGTGTGGTTATTTTTAATGGCATAGAGGACTCAACTACTGATCTTTGCTTGCTCATCTGAAAATCTATTGTCTCCATGAATGTAACTAGATCATTTTTTTTTTTTTTTGAGATCTAGAGGCATTTTTATCAGGGATAGGTAAAATAACCCTATGGCCAAAACAGTTTTTGTAAACTTCTATAAACTTTTTTGACCATGAAATGCTTATTTACACAGCAGAGGCTTAATAACCATCGTTGAGCCACACAGTCTTGGATGGATCTAAGTAATCTAGTAAATGGATCTAAGAGCCCACGTAGTTCAGTTTTCACCTTTTAAAAATGAGTGGCTCAAGGAAGTAACTTGCCCAAGGCAACATGGCAGTCACTGGCAGAGTCTGGACTACAACCCAGGTCTCCTTGACATTACCCAGCGCGCTCTGTTGCAGACTGGCATTGCAGTTCTGTCCTGTCAAGTGGTGTGAGTTCAGTCTTAAAGGTCTATACATGGGATTGGGGTGCTGATGTGCTTTTCTGAGAACTGCCAAGACCAATTTAAAGAAACTGCATACGTGATGGGGGTGTTAATTTCTCCCAAAGAGTAAAAGTTCTTAACCTATTTCTGAAAACTTAAAAAAGTGTAATTTCAAGTTGCAAATTTGAGAAAGCTAACTTTTGAAAAATGTAGTTACTTATATGTATTAGTTTGTTAGAGCTGACATAACAAAGTACCACAGCCTGGGCAGCTTAACCAACAGAAATGTGTTTTCTTACAGTTATAGAGGTTAATATTGGGTTAGGGTCCACCAATCTGACCCCATTTTACTGTTTTACCTCTTTCAAGGCTCTATCTCCAAATACAGTTACATTCTGAGATATTGGGGGTTAGGATTTCAACAGAAGACTTTTGAGGGGACACAATTCAGCTCAGCAAGTACTGATTGCACCAGAATTAAGCCATGTGCTGGGAAAGATGATGAAAAGTTAGAGATACCATGATTTACCTCTTAAGAACTGTAATCTAGTAGAAATGTCAGCCTAAATCCGTAAGTCAAATAGCCTTGAACTCTTGCCTTTAATGGGAAACTCCCCAAATGGATCATGAGGGCTCTCTCTAGGCCATGCTAATCAGAATATATATGGCTACAGCTAATTATGAACATGTAGGAACACATATCATGTAATAGTTATCTCTAGAAAGTAAGCTATTTCAGGGCAACGATCATTTCTAAGACATATGCCATTACTTGAAGAACAATTGTAGAAATAAAAGAACACTATCAAACAAGCTGTACCCAACTTGTAATGCCCAATAGTTGCAGATAATTAAACTGAGATGCTGTTAGGAATAGTTGGAAGTATTAAACCCACCTTGTTTACTGTTTGTGTGGTTGCACATCAATGAATTTTTTTCACTTCTGGTGGAATTCTTCACTATATGTTTCTGTTAATTTGTGTTGAGCTGATAAAATTCTAATCATTTTCTTACAATTACCACATTCATAATCATAGGGTTCTGAAATAGAATTCCTACCTCTGCTAGTATAAAAAAGTATAATTAAGTAGAAAAAAATTAGTGATTCTAATGTTCCATGAAGATCTTGTATTTTCTTTCATTCCTATCTGTTCTAAGGATATACACAGGGTAACAGGAAAAAATTCAATGGTTTTGTTGGAGTAAGTTGCACATGGTTTGATTAGGTAAAGCACCTATATCCTTGCTCTATGCCTAAAGTATGGAATTACTGGAGTCCTTGATCCTGCAGAAAACAAGTATCAAATTCTAACCAGTTAAGAGATTGTTTTTGGCCAAATGAAAGCCAGTATTGGTTACATAAATGTTAGACAAAGTCACATTAGGGCAACAGGCACTGTGAGAGATAAAGAAGTTTCATAATGATATATTTTTATAGTGGAATACTTGATACAAGTGAACACCATAAAGCTACATAAAAGCTACAGGAAATAATCTCACAAATGTGATGTTAAACAAAGGAAGCCATACAAAAAATGAATATATAATGTGTAATTCTATTTATATCAAGTTCAGAAACAGGTAATTGAGGTCATGAGGAGAGGTTTCTGATGCATGGTTAATATTTTTAAAATTCTGTTCCAGTTATCCAGGAGTGCTTTCTGATAATTCATTGAGCTTATACACTTAAAATTTGCGCATTTATCTGTGTATTATGTCAATGAAAAAGATTCTGAAAAATGGTTATAATTGAGCAAGGAGCTGTCAACCATTTTCCTTACTACTTAGATCAGCTGATTGTTCTACCCAGGAGGGCCAGTTTATAAAGTACTCAAGATATTGTGTACTGAGTCTCATCATGACACTCTTCCACGTCTATATATTGCATTTCTCTGACCATGGCGTACCTATGGGAAAAACGTTTCTCTGACAACACAAAAAATACAGTGTTTTCAAATAAATGTTACCTTCTTGAACAGTTTTACACCCCCACTAGATTCAGAAAAGATTTCATTAATACATTTTAGTTTTGTTTTTTGCAAATAAAAGCCGAATCTGATAGTCTATTTGATATCTTAACTCCTTACATACTTCCATCAAGAAAAGCCGGAAAAACCTACCTGGCTCCCTGGCACCCTAAGAGGAGATTTTATACAAAAGGCTTGGCAGAACTTCTTGTTATTAAGATTCTTAAATACATACTAATTAGTACAATGGAGGCCCATGTACACAATACCCAACTGCAACTAGTGGCCACACTTTTTCATCTACTCCTTGTTCCACTCCTTGAATTATTTTTAAATCCCAATCTTCATATAATTTCATCTCTAGATATTTTGGTACTTTTCAGTCCATCAGTTTAGTTCAGTTGTGTATGACTCTTTGCGACCCCATGGACTGCAGCATGCCAGGCTTCCCTGTCCATCACCAACTCCCAGACATGCTCAGATTCGTCCATCTAGTCGGTGGTGCCATCCAACCATCTCATCTGTGTCGTCTCCACCTCCTCCCACCTTCAATCTTTGCCAGCATCAGGGTCTTTTCCAATGAGTTGGTTCTTCACATCAGGTCGCCAAAGTATTGGTGCTTCAGCATCAGTCCTTCTAGTGAATAATCAGGACTGATTTCCTTTAGGATGGACTGTTAGGATCTCCTTGCCGTCCAAGAGACTCTCAAGAGTCTTCTCCAACACCACAGTTCAAAACCATCAGTTCTTCAATGCTCAGCTTTCCTTATAGTCCAACTTTCACATGCATACATGACTACTGGAAAAACCGTAGCTTTGACTAGATGGACCTTTGTCAGCAAAGTAGTGTCTCTGCTTTTTAATATGCTATCTAGGTTTGTCATAGCCTTTCTACCAAGAAGCAAGCATCTTTTAATTTCATGACTGCAGTCACCATCTGTAGCGATTTTGTAGTCACC
Source organism: Odocoileus virginianus (assembly GCF_023699985.2). Lineage (NCBI taxonomy): Eukaryota > Metazoa > Chordata > Mammalia > Artiodactyla > Cervidae > Odocoileus > Odocoileus virginianus. The sequence continues at coordinate 10,668,767 of NC_069704.1, forward strand.
CAAGAAAATAAAGTCTCACTGTTTCCATTTGTTCCATTGTTTGCCATGAAGTGATGGGACTGGATGCCATGATCTTAGTTTTTTGAATGTCGAGTTTTAAGCCATACATTGCAATTATTGATAGCCTTTTAATATATAGCTTCCTTTCCCATCATTTTTTTCATGTAACTTACTTGTTGAAGAAATTGAGCTATTTGTTTTGTGAAAATTCTAGTCTAGATTTCACATGCCCTCCATGACATTATTTCTTTAATATGTCTCCCCACCTCAGAGTTTTTGTAAATTGTCAGTTGCTTCTTTCCTTAACTCTTGCCTGCCTCCCCCTTTTTTGGGGGTGGTGGAGGGCAAGAATATTTCATAGATGGCACCAGGCACATATCATGTGTCTTTTCTTGGCGTGTTGCCACGCCATTGCTGATACTTCATAGATCAGTTGATATTTAGGAATTGCAAAACAGCAAAGTTCTATTTGTTGCTGTGCATGGACTTTCTCTTAATTGCGGCAAACAGGGGCTGCTCTCTGTGGTTCGGGCGTTCTCATTGCAGCGCCTTGGCTTGTGTGCGGAGCGCAGACTCTGGGCATGTGGGCTCAGTAGTTGTGGTCTACGGGCTTACTTGCTCCGTGGCATGTCCCCTGCATTGGCAGGTGGATTTTTTGCCACTGGACCACTTGGGAAATCCCCTTCAGGTGTTTTATTTGTACTTCTTTTATGTAATAAGAGTACTTCCCAATATCAACTGTTTGGTTTCCTATAGTCTCTATAGTTCTGGAGAAGGCAATGGCAACCCACTCCAGTGCTCTTGCCTGGAAAATCCCATGGACGGAAGAGCCTGGTGGGCTGTAGTCCATGGGGTTGCGAAGAGTTGGACACGACTGAGCGACTTAGCAGCAGCAGTAGCAGTCTCTATAGGGAAGACAAAATAAATGCTTCATCTGTTTTTGAAATAATTATTTTGTTTCCTATCATGCCTCAAAAATGTATTTACCTTGGTTTTTTTAAAACTTGTTTTTTTAATGGAAAACTTCAAACATTTGTGAAAGTAGACCAGCACAATGAAACTCATATTCCTGTCACCTAAATGATGCTTTTATATTCAGTATGTGGGGCTTCCCAGGTGGTGCAGTGGTAAGGAATCTGCCTGCCAATGCAGAAGACACAAGTTTGATCCCTGATTCAGTAAGATCCCCTAGAGTGGAAATGGCAACTCACTCCAGTATTCTTGCCTGAAAAAAATCCCATGGACAGAAGAGCCTGGCAGACTACTGTCAAGAGTGTCACAAAGAGTTGGACATGACTGAGTGTGAGCACACACACACATTCAGTATTTTATCTTCTATAACCATACTCATTCTCCCATTCTACCTGGAAAAATATTAATTCATTTTAAACAATAGTTTGCAAACTGGTAAAATATTGTATGCAGTATTTTTAAATTTCTGTCTAATAGGCAACTATAGCCATTTTTTAATTGCTGGTTTTTTCTGCTGTACTTCTTTTTTCTTTAGTCATCTTGCCAGAAGAATTTTCAAAGAACCTGCTTTTCATCTGATTTGATCCCCCAAATAAGTTTATCTTTTAGTTCATTAATTAAAAAAAAAATGCTGTGTTTGGATTTATATTGTGGTTCTTCTGCAAACAGACTTTTGGTATGTTAATCATAACTGTCTTCTTTGATTTTTTAAATTTATTTTTAATTGAAGGGTAATTGATTTGAAATATTGTGTTGTCTTCTGCCGTACAACATCATGAATTAGCCAGAAGTACACAGGTGTCCCGTCTCTCCTAAACCTCCCCCAACTGCTCACCCCATGCCACCTCCCTAGGTTGTCACAGAAAGCCAGAATAAGCTATGCCCATACAGCAGCTTCCCACTGGCTATCTATTTTAAACTAGGAACTGTCTGCTTGCTCACCTTATTTATCCTAAGGATTTCCACTGCATATCTATCCCTTATTGTTTTTATGAAAGAAACAATAAAGGGCTTGGGAATGAAATAAAACTAAGTAGAAATAAAAACTTACTTGGAAAAAAAAAAGGTTTAAGATTGTCCCAAGGACCCTCCCACTCCCATACCTCTTATTCCTGTACTACCTTATTATAGGCTGATTTGATAGACAAATATGTTCGTAGGAGGGTCCAAAGTGGTAAATTACTCTAACCATGTCATCAAGGAAGTGGGTTAAGTGCTGGTATGTATATCCTTTCTTGCAACATGTTACTAGCTTATAAACCAAGTCTCAAGAATTTACCTTATTCTAACATCGAGTTTTTCTAACATCAAGTGTTTTCTAAATATCTCTTAATATGGTTCAAAAATGGTGACTCTCAACCCGGGGTTTTCCAGGACAGGCATAGAATCTCTGTATTTTCCAATAATGCTTCTAGTTTGGGTTGGTTTTTTGTTTTATTTTTAAACATACAGTTCTTAGAACCACAGAATTAACTATTAATTAATGTGTCTGGCATAGACAAGTTGGTTCACTTCTAGACTAATCTGAATTCTCACAAATAAAGGCATAAAGATTAAAGAGATTACAAGGTCCTGATGATAACCTCTATTCACTAAACAAGCAGACTCTTTCCTTAAATAAACATTCATGCAGAGACTAGCATACAGTAGATTATCAGCTACTGATAAATAAATAAAATTTTGCATTTATTAAATAAAGATTTACATTTCCTTACAGCTGGTAGGAGCTTCTGGTGGGAGCAGCTCCCCGTTTTTTCCCTTGGCAGTCCCCATCCTTCACCCCTAAAGTAAAACTACTGAGACCCTTACAGATAGAACTTTGGCGCTTCAGGTGACTTTACAGACAGCAAACTGCTTATTATAGATCAGCATCCTGTCTAAAACAAGCACCAGCTGTTCCATTGAACTACACAGGGAGTTGAGTGAATACTCATAAAAGGAAATGGGGGCCCTGGCTCAGCCTACAACAACACCTACTTTCCACTTCTACTTTAGGGCTTGGGGAATTGGGTGACAAACCCCAACAGAGCATATGTATTCACGGATCCCTTCTCTTGCTGGAGCTGTTGCCACATTTTTTGGGGTGGCCATAACTTGTTCCATCATGATCCCTAAAAGCATTGTTGTTCAGTTACTAAGTCATGCACAACTCTTTGTGACCCCATGAACTGCAGCATGCCAGGCTTCTGTGTCCTTCACTATCTCCCAGAGTTTGCTCAAACTCAAGTCCATTGAATCAGTGATGCTATCCAACCATCTCATCCTCTGCTGCCCCCTTCTCTTGCCCTCAGTCTTTCCCAGCATCAGGGTCTTTTCCAATGAACCAGCTCTTCGCATTAGGTAGCCAAAGTATTGTAGCTTCAGCATCAGTCCAGATTTCCCAGACAGGATCAATCCAAAGCAAGCCAAAATATTCCTTTGCACAATGTATTAGTTTGCTAGAGCTGCTGTAACAAAGTACCACAAACTGGGTGACTTAAACAGCAGAAATTTATTTCCTCCAAGTTCCGGGAGTTGGATGTCTGAGATCAAGGTTATTGGCAACATTGATTTCTTCTCTGTGTCATATCCTAATCTGTTGTAAGGACACCAGTCAGACTGGATTAGGGCCCACCCCTCTGTCCTCACTGGGAGATAGTGAAGGACAGGGAAGCCTGGCGGGCTGCAGTCCATGGGGTCACAGAGTCAGACACGACTGAGCGACTGAACAACGTTTGGCCTCATTTTACCACCATTACCTCTTTAAAGGCTCAGTCTCCAAATACAGTTACATTCTGAGGTCCTGGGGATTAGAACTTCAATATATAAATTTGAGGAAGCATAGTCCAGATCATAGTACACATTTTTTCCTTAGGAGCTCATGACCCTGCTTAGAATCTTCAGGACCTTAGGAGCAGACTCTGAGAAAAGCTATCTATTTTTTAATCTCATTGATCAGGGCCTGTGCTGTTTGTGGAGGAAAAAGAGAACTGAGACTGCAGTGGTTTGAAAAGGAAAATTCTTAGAAACATAATTCTCATACCAAAGATAGCATGAGTTTAAATTTCATTTAATTCGTTAATGAAGGAGTTGGCAGAATGACTGAGCTGAATAGGAAAGAATTAGAAGAGCTAGTTTTCTTATAATTAGTGGACAAAGGAATTCTGAAATGAGATTTCTAACTTAAATATAAAACTAATCTTCTGCAGACAACTAAGCTGTATAGCCATTTGAGGTTCTCTTCTCTCCTAAATTTTTTTTTTTTTTTAAAGAAATGGCACTGTTAACAGTTTTCTATAAGTTAGCATCTAACTTTGTAGGATTGTTAGTTACCTAATCATCATTCTGCATTATCTCAAAGTTTTATTTCTCTTGCGTGAATAAAATCACCACTTAAAGCCTAATACATATTTTAATTTATCCTGAGTCTCCTTGAACAACTTTGCCAGCTATGGACCTTAAAAAAAAAAAGAGTTCTAAAGATTGACTTCTGCCATAACAGCAGGAGGGGCTCCACTGACCTGCTCTCTAGAAATATAGATGAAAATTAAAACATAAAATAGATTAAGGGCTCTGGAAAAGGGCCTTGAAGCCAAACAGCACACAGAGAACTATGTATTGAAGAACATCAACAAAAACTTGTAAGAAAGGTCAGAGTCTATGGTATTTAAACCAAGATGGCTCCCTCTCTTCCCAGTACCAGCTCCCAGACAGGCAGCTGCAGTCAAGAACATCTCCAAGCACACAAAGTATTTTCTAACTAGGAACAGCAGAACAATAGCTTTTCTCATCCTGCCCACAGCCATCTGTTGCTGAGGCTAAAACCTGAGTGTGGTTAGGGGTAGGGGTTTCTTTCTCCCACCCAGCCCCTAATCATGGAGTGGAGGTTGTCCTCAGATGGAGCGTGTTGAAAATGCTGGGGCCCTGTCACTTCTGCCCTGGCCTGTGAAAGGGGGTCTCCAAGCTGGGAAGGCCAAGCCAGAAGGACACTGGGCTGCTCCCTACTAACAAAGACTATGTCATTGATGGCACTTGAGCCATTCTCCACTAGGCCATTTTCTTAACTAGGCCTCCTCCTTTGGGCCCGGTCTCAAGAGTCCAGTTTTAGCAGGAAGCCTGCCAGGTCAGTTTAGAGAGACTCTCCCCATCCTTCATATCCGACCCTCCAGGAGTCTCCAGTGTAGGTAAATGGTTTGATTTTTCATATAGGATCTTCTAGAAAGACTGATGAAGTTTTCAATGGGAAGCATCAATAGTTTGTGTCCTAAGATTCTTTGAATGCCCTTTACCAGGATGAGGAATCTTGTATATCAAAGCACATGTGTTAAGTGCAGTTTAGTTCTACACATGTTTCCATGTCTGATGTGCTGGGCACAGAGACAAAATGTATCCTCGGCTCTTGAGCGCACGGTCTAATCAGGGGGGGAAACGCACGCACAAATAATTGTAACAAAAAGAGCTAAATGTCAGGATGGATTAGGATGAAATATTATGAGCTCACATAGGAGAAGTATTCAACTCAGTGTGAGCTGTAGGAAAGGCTTCCTGGAAGATACCCGGGCTGGGTATCATTGAATGGGTAGGAGGATGAATGAGAAGAGGGGCATCCAAACAATGGGAAGAGTATGAGCAAAGATGCCAAGATAAAAAAGCTGTGTAGTTTGCACAGAAGCCTAACATTTAAGTTTTGCCAATTTAAGAAGTGTAAAGTATGAAGCTGGAAACATGGATACATCAGGACAAACTTTACATGTCCATTTAAGGAGTCTTGACTTAATCACACCATGAAAGTGCTTTAACCTGTATTGTCAGTATGGCAGCCACTAACCAAGTGTGGCTTATGGAGCACTTGAAATGTAGCTAGTCCAAACTGAGATCTGGTGTAAGCAGAAAATAGACCCTAGATTTTGAAGACTTGATAAAGAAAGAAGAATGTTATGTCTTTAAACTCCTTGTATTTATTGCATGCTAAAATAATACTTCAGCATATTGTGTTAAATAAAAGATGTTATTAAAATTAATTTTCTCTGTCTTTTAAAATTTGACTACTAGAATATTATAAATTACCTGAGGTTCAAATTTGTGGCTTATAGTTTTTGTAGTTATTTCTATTATACAGTGCTGCTGTAACCCACTGGAGGAAGACAGATGAGCGACATTTCTGAAATCTGGATTCAAAAGAGCTGTGCAAAGATCCCGAGCTAAATTTTCTAGTTTCTTGGTGTATTAATTTGCTAAGGCTGCCATAACAAAATATGAGACTGGGTGTTTTAAATAACAGAAATTATTTCTTTACAGTTGTGAGGGATGGAGATCCAAGATCAAGTTGTCAGCAGATCTGGTTTCTTCTGAGGTCTCTCCACTTACTTGTAGATGGCCACTCCCTTGCAGCATCCTCACATGGCCTATGCTCTGTGCTTATGCATCTCTGGTGCCTCTTTGCTTCTTCCTCTTCTAAGGACACCAGTCATGTTGGATTAGGGCCCCATTCTTCTGACCTCTTTTAACCTTAATTACTTCCTAAAGGCTTATCTCCAAATATAGTCACATTGGGAGTTAGGGCTTCAGCTAATGAATCTGGGGGGGACACAATTTAGTCCATTACTCTCAGCACTTTGGCTGCTTCTCTGTAAAATGAGGGTGATAATAATGATAGTAGTACATTTCACATAGAATTGCCACGAGAAATAAGTGAGTTACTATACATAAAGTACTTAGTGATTTCACATATGAAATGTTACCCAAAATCTATTATTTTTAAATTAATTTTTATTGGCATATAGTTGCTTTACAATGTTGTGTTCATTTCTGCTGCTGCTGCTAAGTCCCTTCAGTCGTGTCCGACTCTGTGTGACCCCAAAGAAGGCAGCCCACCAGGCTCCCCCGTCCCTGGGATTCTCCAAGCAAGAACACTGGAGGGGGTTGCCATTTCCTTCTCCAATGCATGAAGTTGGAAAGTGAAAGTGAAGTCGCTCAGACGTGTCCGACTCTTAGTGACCCCGTGGACTGCAGCCCACCAGGCTCCTCCATCCGTGGGGTTTTCCAGGCGAGAGGACTGGAGTGGGTCTCCAGTGCCTCTGCACAGCAAAATGAATCAGCCATTGTTGCTGTTTAGTCACTAAGTCGTGTCTGACTCTTTGTGACTTCACGAACTATAGCACCCCAGGCTCCTCTGTCCTCCAGTATCTCCCAGCTCAAATTCATGTATCGATTGAGTTGGTGATGCTATCTAACCATCTCACCCTCTGCCGCCCCCTTCTCCTTTTGCCTTCAGCCATACATGTACATGTATCCCCTCCCTTTAGGACCTCCTCCCCATAAGGAAATGATTCACACCTTCCAACAAAGCCAGAAATTTTAATTAAACAGAGTGCTATCAGCAAGGTGGAGCCTCTGCAGACAGCTATTGCTTATCATTATGCTAGTGTCTTTTTTCAGCACTATTTTTTCCAGCTATAGCAGTTTTTCTCAACTCTTCTTTACTCTCCTTTGATAAATATGTCAATCTCGTGCTCCCCTTTAGGGTTGTTAGAACATGTATAATAATGTAAATAACCATCATAACAAAAAACAAACAATAGCAATTTTTGACAGCAAACGCATATTGACTTTTTTTTTTTAATTCATATTTTTTAGCCACATTTTTGTAAGGTGGTGAGGGCTTCCCCAGTGGTTCAGAGGTAAAGACTCCACCTACCCATGCAAGAGACACAGGAAATGCAGGTTCGATCCCTGGGTTGGGAAGATCCCCTGCAGGAGGGAATGGAAACCCACTCCAGAATTCTTGCCTGGGAAGTCCCATGGACAGCGGAGCCTGGAGGACTATAGTCCCTGGGGTCTCAAAAATTCTTACACAACTGAAGCGACTGAGCTAACGAGCAAGTGAATAACATGGTTACTAATGTGAGCCCTGAGAGTACAGCTTGCCATAAAAGGCTTGCCTGTTCTGCACTGTGGAAGACGCAGCCTTTTCAAAGTCAAGTCTGCTCCTGCTTGGTTTGCATAGCCAGGGGTGTGGACAAATCAGCTTAGCAAACATACAGTGATGGAAATGATATGATGGCACACGAATTGCTTCTCTTCTCCGTGATAAACTCGGAACCGCTTTATCCCTAAATTTTCCAATGTGCTTTTCTAAATGATTCCTTACGTAACTGACTCAAACTTATCTTCCTTTCAACCCTTCTTGAGATTTTTCCTGGCAAAGACCGACTATCAGGAAGGAAGAGTTTTCCCCTGGATGAGTTTCCCAAAAGAAATTTGGGTCTACCCCTGACACAAGGAAAAGTTTGCCTGAATTTATCTTGCAGCTGGACTGGAGGGGGTTGGAATTTGTTTTTCTTGGAAGCCAGTCTTGAAATCCTTGTCCTTTAGTATATCATCAAGATGAGGAAATGAAAAGATGTTTCAATGTCAACTGGAACCTAGAAATGGATTTTTGTTTTACCATGCTTAAAAGAACAAACAGGGTTGGTATTTGAGCCTTTGTTATTCAGGTTCAGTGTTTTCAGGGCGTCAATTCTATATTCCAAGCAAAACAAGCTCCATTGCAGAGTTAGGCTGTTCTGAAAAGTTTGCAAAAGTCAGCCTCACCCCAGAGTAGAGTAACAGTTTCTAAATTAAGTGAATATTTATTTGACCACCCACAAACTTCAGTGTGGAATTGAACAAATTTGGACAAATTTGACATCGTCATTCAGATGTTCACAAAAAATAGATTGATAATCTAGTTGTTTTCTACCTGCCCCCAACTGTCTTTATGGCACCCTGCCAGAGACTCTACAACTTACTACAGCCACACCTGTTGTTTGTCCCTTTTTTCCTCTTTCCCTCCTGTGTCCAGGTTCTCATCCCCTCCTACCTCCCCAGAGATCTCACTCTATCCATGATCTGTTATCTATGTCCACCGGGGGCCCATCTCTCTTGCTTCTTCCACCTCATCTGCCTCATGCAGTTTTTCTGTCAGCCTTTTAGCTGTGCTCAAGTCTCTCCAATCTTTTATTTATTTATTTTTGGCTGCAACAGGTCTTAGCTGTGGCACTTGGGCTTAGTCGTGGAGGTGCTGGGACCTAAGGAAATAAAACCTCCAGTGCACCTTTGCCGTCCATTCTGCATCTCATCTTCCCCTTCTCCAGTCAGACTTCCAAATAGAAAGGTCTCTGCTTCTTCAACTTCCTCCTCTCATGAGAGCCCCCTCTTTTGTGCATTGGATGAACTCAAAATCAGAACTTGCTTGAAAATGAAAAACCCACGCTCCCCTTCAAACAGAGCACTTACTTTGTGTTTGCAGGGATGGTAGCAAACATGTGCTACAGATGTGTGCTGAGCGCCACCGTGGTCCCATGTGTTGTTCGAAATGCTTTCTCAGTCCATATTCTCCGTGCCTGTCATCCTAGAGTGTCACACTTGAATCTCTGAATGTTTAAAATATTTATTTAGTTTTGTTTATTTATTTGGCTGGGCGGGGTCTTAGTTGCAGCATGTGGGATCTAGTTCCACGACCGGGGGTCAAACCCCAGGCCTCTGCATTGAGAGCTCAGAGTCTTAGCTGCTGGACCACCAGGGAAGTCCTGAAATCTCTATATTTTGTATTAGGGAGTGAGTTTTTGAAGATAAAATAGAAATATTTTCTATGTTTTCTTCCATTCTGAGAGTCTGACATGTGCCCTTTCCACCCCTCTGGTTGAGAATTACTGATCTAGAGAGTCAACATTTAGGGAAATAATCATTCCTTCTTTCTGCTTCGTAGACTATGGATGCAAGTTTTCTGCACCAGTGACAATGGCATCTCCAGAAAGAAGAGATGATTAGAATGCAAGCGAAGCCTTGCAATTAGGGCTTCAGAATGCCAGGTGACCTTTTCTCTCGCAGTGGAAATGACATTGTCATGTTTCTCTTTTAATTTGTGACTAAGAATGAATGTCATCACCCACCATCTCTTGCTCAGAAGAGATTACCAGTCACTGTATAAATAACACAGCTACACGCAATTCAGTTTCCCAAGACTGCAGACCTTTAAAGGGAGGTGATCCTTTAAGAAATAACAGAAAACCTGGAGAAGTGAGGTTTATGGTGAGACCAAGGGACATATGAAGATACCTCCTTGCTCCAAACCCAGGAAATTATTAGCCATTCATTTATCATACACTAGAGTAAATACTATGTGAGGTCCTGTGGTCACAAGGTCAAATAAGACAAGCCTCCTTGCCCTGGTTAGAGGGAGAGAAATACACTTGAGGAACACAATGGAAGGAGAAGGAACCAGAGTGAAGTCTGGGCAGGGTCTTGGATGATGTAATAATCAAGAGAGTCTAGGTGATGCTATGATAACAGATAAACCCTAAACATTCATAGCTTCCAACAATAAATAAAATTCATTTCTATGGACCAGGCATGGTCGCTGTACCATCTAAAACACAAGGCCTCCAAAGTCTCCTTAGCACAGAAAAAGCAATGATCCTCAAAGGCCACTCTTACTCGCCCCGCTGCTTGTCTAAGAAGTGATACATGGGACATATGATATCATATTATACAATATTATGGCATGAGATATTTATATCATAGTGTGCATGATGAGTGCATGGGTCATACTTACACTGAAACAGTATTTGTCGTTGATATGAAATTCAAATTTAACTGGGTATCCTATATTTTCATTTGCTAAATCTGCAGAAAATTCTTAAAGGGATGGGAATACCAGACCACCTTACCTGTCTCCTGAGAAACTTGTATGCAGGCCAGGAAGCAACAGTTAGAACCAAACATGAAACAACAGACTGGCTCCAAATTGGGAAAGGAGTATGTCAAGGCTGTATATTGTCACCCTGCTTATTTAACTTATATGTAGAGTACATCAGGCAAAATGCCAGGCTGGATGAAACATAAGCTGGAATCAAGACTGCTGGGAGAAATATCAATAACCTCAAATATGCAGATGACACCACCCTTATGGCAGAAAGCAAAGAGGAACTAAAGAACCTCTTGATGAAAGTGAAAGAGGAGAGTGAAAAAACTGGCCCAAAATTCAACATTCAAAAAGATAAGATCATGGCATCCAGTCCCATCACTTCATGACAAATAGATGGGAAACAGTGGAAACAGTGAGAGACTTTATTTTCTTGGGCTCCAAAATCACTGCAGATGGTGACTGCACCCATGAAATTAAAAGATGCTTGCTCCTTGGAAGAAAAGCTATGACCAACCTAAACCACACATTAAAAAGCAGAGACATTACTTTGCTGACAAAGGTCCATCTAGTCAAAGCTATGGTTTTTCCAATAGTCATGTATGGATGTGAGAGTTGGACCATAAAGAAAGCTGAGCATTGAAGAATTGATGCTTTTGAACTGTGGTGTTGGAGAAGACTCTTGAGAGTCCTTTGGATGGCAAGGAGATCCAACCAGTTCATCCCAAAGGAAATCAGTCCTGAATATTCATTGGAAGGACTGATGCTGAAGCTGAAGCACCAATACTTTGGCCACCTGATGCAAACAAACTGACTCATTAGAAAAGAAACCCTGATACTGGGAAAGGACTGAAGGCAGGAGGAGAAGGAGAGGATGAGATGGTTGGATGGCATCACAGACTCAATGACATGAGTTTGAGCAAGCTCCAGGAGATGGTGAAGGACAGAGAAGCCTGGCGTGCTTCAGTCCCTGGGGTTGCAAAGAGTTGGGCACAACTGAGCGACTGAACAACAATCCTATACTTTCAGTTGCTAAATCTGGCAGTGAAGGAAAGGTTTGAGGCATTTTGTGATCGGTTGCCACCCCCAGGATGGATGGACCCTGAGCACCAGCCTGACATTTTGAGTGGCATGGTCACCACAGGCCCCAACGGCTCTTGTAAGCATGGAGGTTCTGCTGGGGCAGGCAGAGCGGAGTCTGGACAGCTGCCAGGAGACCACAGCTGTTGGAGGAAACGCAGAGCTACTGGTGTGGGCGAGAGGGCTGTCTCTGTGCTGACGATATCTCAGGAGTTCTTCCCAGGGCCAAGCCACCCACACACCTGGCCTGGAAGCTCACATGGGCTTCTAGGGTCAAAGCTGGTCCCCCGTGGTCTGATGCAGAAGGGGAGAGGAAACACTGGAGGTCCTGTGTCTGTCCAAACATCCTAGCAGCCTTGCAACCCTGCTCCCTCCATACAAACTCTCATCAAAGCCACAGGGTCAGGGCCTTCCCTAGTGGTCCAGTGGTTAAGGCTCTGCACTGCCAATGCAGGGGCATGGGTTCAATCCGTGGCTGGGGAACTAAGAGCTCACAGGCTGCCAAAGATTTTTTTTAAAGAAAGCAGCAGGTTCATCTCCCAAGCTCCTGCATCCAGGCCTAGCCCTCCATACCTCAGAACACAGGCAGCTTTCACAGCAGAGGCTGGCAGTCCCCACAACCCCTACATTTGCAGAGCCTGGGGCAACAGTAAACATGCCCCATATTGAATAATATGTCTCCCTACAAAGTTGAAAAATATCTGAAACGCTCTGACTTATACAGCTGAAAGTTGGCAGATTGTTAAGATGACGGAATTTAATTATTACTGCGCATGTCTGGGTGTTCTCTTGAGTAGCCAGTGATGTTTGGATGAGTCATTGAATAAAGACATACACAATTTATTATATATATGTACCCCCATGTTTTTCTATTCATTTTAGCAAAATTATATTGACATACTTAAGATTTTCTCATAACTTGTACGGTCTTGACAGTAAACATCCAATGCAGAGGTTGACAAACTTTTTCTATGGAGGATCACATAGTGAAAATTTTAGGTTTTGTGGGCCATATGGTTTCTTTGAAAATTACTCAACTCTGGCACTAGAATGGGCTTCACTGGTGGCTCAGAATCTGCCTGCAATGTGGGAGACCTGGGTTTGATCCCTGGGTTGGGAAGATTTCCTGGAGGAGGGCGTGGTAGCCCACTCCAGTATTTTTGCCTGGAGAATCCCCGTGGACAGAGGAGCTTGGCGAGTTACTGTCCATGGGGTTGCAAAGAGTCGGACAGGACTGAGCAACTAAGCACAGCACAGTCACTAGAACGTCGTGTCCGACTCTTTGTGACCCCATGGACTAATCCGTCCGTGGAATTCTTCAGGCCTGAATACTGGAGTGGGTAGCCTTTCCTTTTTCCAGGGGATCTTCCCAAACCAGGGATCGAACCCAGGTCTCCCACATCACAGGCTGATTCTTTATCAGCTGAACTACCAGGGAAGCCCAGAATAAAAAAGCAGCCATAGACAACTTGTAGGTGATGAGTGATGTAGCTGTGTTCCAATAAAACCTTACTTACCAAACAAAACCAGGTGGTGGGTTTGATTTAATCCTGCAGCATTAAAAATAAAATGTTACTGTGTTCATAGGATATAAAATTTGAATATATTTTATCAAATACAGTAAATCAAAATTTTAAATTATTTTAATATAAGAAATTGTCTTCTAAAAACAAACTCTTTCATTAAAATCAATAGTAAAATACAAATTATAATGGGATAATATCAACACTTGATGTCAAAATTATTTAAATAACGCTAACTTTTTTTGTAGTTTTATTTTAAAATTTTTTATTGTTAATTGGAGGATAATGACTTTACAATGTTCTGTTGGTTTCTGCCATACAACAACATGAACAACATCCCCTCCCTCTGACTTTTAATTTTGTAAAGATTTGATTAAGCCTATGAAATCTAAAAAATAAATCTATAAAAATAAAACTATTCACAGTTCCAGACTTTAATACTCAGTTGCCAACAGTAAAGAACTGGGATCAGCTTCCTATATATTAGATGTAGAGCAATATGTTTACAAAATTAAAAGTCACATGAATTCTTAATGTTGCAAAATGTTCCTCAACGGTCAGAGACAATGGTTGCAAAACTGCAAACTGGTGAGCCATGGATTAGCTATAACTTGAAGAAAAACAGATAGTGGACCCTCAGCACTGCTGGAAAATGGTATTTCATCATGAAAACATCTGTTACATCCGAACTATCACAGAGAAGGGATTTAATAAATTAATCTGTGTTCTGTCTCTTTTATGTTCTTTCAGTTCTCAAACCTCCCTACCCTGGGAAGCATCTACCTCTGATGTCAGCAGTGACACAATGAGAAACTCCTGGGGCATCTGGAAGCTAGCTGCGACACTGTGTTTCAATAATGTGGGGCAACAGACGTGGAGAAACGTTTCCTGACTCTGGGTGGGGTTGATCATGGGCGTGGATGTTTCGAGTTACAAATGGCTAAGAAGGCTGAGCGATTTTTAAGTTAACGACTTTCTTTTCCGGCCACATGGGTCTTGCTTGCTTTTCTCGGGCTTTCTCTAGTTTGTAGCGAGCAGGGGCTGCTCTTCGTGGGGTGATCAGGCTTTTCACTGTGCTGGCTTCTCTTGCGGAGCTCAAGCTGTCGGTGCACAGGCTCAGCAGTGGTGGCCCCGGCCCTTAGCTGCTCTGGGGCATGTGGAACCTTCCAGCACCAGGGAAGATTCCCAACCCTGTTCTCTGCATTGGCAGGCAGATTCTTATCCACTGCGCCACCAGGGAAGTCCTTGAGTGATTTTTGTTAAATTAATTTTCAAGTTTTTGCCGTCTTTTTTTTTCTTCCTTTTCTTCGTTGTAACTTCTCTGTATTAAAATGTTTTACCTTTCCCAGGCGGATGCCCTCGGTGGTAGAGCGTTGGTCCTAGGCTGATGGCCCTGTCCGTCTCCCTGGGCAACCAGACGCCCTTCCCGATCAAGCAGGTACCACTGGGCGGGAAGGTGGTTGACATGTGCTGTGAGGGAACCAACAATCCTGGCAGTTCTGCAGAAACAAGGTAAAATCCTGATCTTCCTCTGCAAGTGGATGAACGCCGATCCATCCGCAGCCGCTGCCTCTTCTGAGCCGCATCTTTTGGAGGGTGCGTGGCAGGCCTTCCCCAAAACCAAGTGATGCCAGGCCACCCTGAGCCCTCAAGGTGTTTGATGGGACCCCGCTGCCCTCTGACCAGGGAAAGCAGAGTGGTTCCTGTTGCCCTCAAGGCCGTTTGTGTGAAGCTTGTGTGAAAGTTTGCTTCCCCCTGGGTTTCTGGCTCACAAGCTGGCAGCGACAGCCCCGCTGGAGGAGAAGTAGAAGGAGTGTAGGGTAAGATCGGTTACAAGAAGGAAGAACAGCTCACGAGGCTACGGAAACAGGCTGAAAAGAATGTGGAGCAGAAAACTGACGAATACACAGACGTCCTCAAGACTTTCAGGGTCCTGATCTGAGCCTAATAAAGACTATTTATTTCTCAAAGGTCTAAAAAATAAAAGTTCCTTAAATCACTCATGACTTTCATAATCAAATGATGAACCAGAAAGGATTATTACGTGCATTAATGCATTTAATTTTTGAGAAAATGTTTGTAATTGGCAGGACCCTCTGAAAAGTGGGGTTCAGAGTGGGGGGCTCTTCTTGCTATAATTAAAGAGCACCCTGACTTGGAGACACTTCCTGGGGAAAGTCTTTAAGAGCCTGGAGGCTTAGCACTGGGCATAAGCAGGAGTCTCCTTTCAATTTCTTTTTTCTTTATTAATGTCGACCACCTTCAAAGTCTTTATTAAATTTCCCACAATGTTGCTTCTGTTGTTTATGTTCCAGTTTTGTGGCCCTGAGGCATGGGGGATCCTGGCTCCTCAGCCAGGGATCGAACTCACACCCCCTGCACTGGAAGCTGAATTCTCAACCACTGGACCCACCAGGAAAGACTCTCCTTTCAATTTCTGACTTTCTTCTCTGAGTGTCTCCAACCCTTAGCAAATTTCTTTGCAGTTTTTTTTTTTTTTTTTTCCAGAGAAAAACTCTTTTCTGTCTTGTGTTCTCCTTTGGGTCCCTGTTTTCATCTTTTGAAAATCTACTCATCTTTTAGAGTCTAGTTTGAAGGCTTCCGCCTTAATGATTTCTTTCTTGTTCTGGGCAGATCAAAGTCCCCCTAATGTGAGCCCCACCCCCAGCCCATAGGATTTTGTTTAAGGCAGAGAAATGCTTCTTAAAAACTTGACTGACCTAGAAGCCACAGTCCTTCCTGCATCCTGGCAGAGACTACAAATGCGGCGGGAGGAAGCTATGGAGCCTTCTTGCCTGGAACCTTCCCCTTAGGCCACCCTAGACAGACAGATCCTGGGAGCTAATCTGAGGTAACTTCAGGCTCATTACTCCCAGAAAAGTTGGAAAGTTGATCTCTAGAAAGCCATTTCTAGGGTATTCTGGAGTCATTGTGTTCTAGAAGACCAGAGGTAAGTGTAATGAACTGCACCCAACAATGTAATGGGTATGCATTTAAGGTTGTACACTTGAGTTATACAAAATGTGAGTCTACTACAAGGATTTATTATTAGGACCTGTGGGAAAAGATCCACTTGATTCTACACTGGTCAATCTATTCCCCAAGTACTGTGTTCAGTCTGGGGCGTAAATAACTCTTTAGGTAGATATAGTTTAAAACAACAACAATAATAAAACACGAAGTAGTTACCCAGAATGGTGAGACTCAAAGCTACATCCTGGAATGCCATAAGGAGAGGCAGTCCAGCTCAGATAAGCTTTGATTTGTGAAAAGGCAGATCTGGTAAGTTGAGAAGGGAGGGGTTCTGAAGAACCAGTGTGCTCACAACTTATACCTACTGTCCTTGCTGCCTGGCACCATTTACCCTGCTGATAAAAGTGTTTCCCTGTATCATGAATCCCTCCTTCCTGGCTCAGTCCTTGGGGTTCGGGTGAGGCTGATCCCACACTCAGGCTGAGCTCTAGTAGCTCTAGGATATTTATTGATCCTATTATCCAGGACCATGGCGTGACTATGGATACCTCTGTCCTGAGGGAGAAAAAGTTTCAAGGCTTTTGTGTCACTTCTGGGGAAGAGAATCTTTCTCTGTCCATTGGATTTGAAGCTGAGTTGATGTAAGAACTGATCTGCAGCAGCTATCATGTAGAAATGCAGTGAGAACCTGAAGGACAGAGCAAGCAGACCTGAGAGAGAGACACTGGACTCCAGGGGCACCGTTTGCGTTTCGTCAAGTCACACCTTAAGTCAGATCTCTCAGTGCACCTCTCAGATTATGGGAGTCAACAACTTCCAGTTTTGCTTTCAACATTTTGGATCATATGAAGTCATGTGAATGAAAAGTCTCCCAAGTAGTATGCAGCAGGGAAGTGAAGCAGAGGGATTCAGGAAAGAGGAACTCTGACAGCAGCTGATGAGTTGGTAATATGGAGAGCTAGTCAGTTTGGGAAGGTGTAGGTGACTTGATTTAGATGATGTTTGACAGCCTGTGTTTTATGTGAGCGTCTAAGGTCTATGGCCTGTCAGCCCAATACTATGCGATATTGGCAAATTATTGATATACACAAGAAGTAACTGCCATGATGACAAAGAATAATTTGATTAAAAAAAAATTACCTGTGAGTGCTTAGGGTTTATTCCACAAACCTGCCAGAGAAAATCAAAGCACAAGAAATCTTTTGAACTGGCTAATACACGCTTCCTTTTCCATTACCCACTTTGGCACAGACTCAAAGTTTCTCACTCATATCCATTTGAAAACCACTGTGGGAGCAAGTCGGTACAATGTGGGGTGACATCAGAGTCCAGGAGACAGTCACTATGGGAGACAGTCCCCTGGGGATAGATCATCCAGGAGCCATGGAGCCCTTGAATGAACAGGAAATGAGACATGTAGGGAGGTGACTCATCTGAGGATTGTCTACATTGGCTTCCTCCAAGGATGAGTAGCTGAGCTAAATATTAACACCCACTGGCAACTGAGGACAGACAGTGACTTGACTCCAATCTTCCTTTCTTCTTCCAACATGTAGAATACTTGCTAGGTACCAAGAGTTGTTCCAGATATAAGGATAGCTGGTTAATATGGCCTTCACAGCCCTGAGTCTAATGGGAAGGACAGACAATTAAATGCTGAAAAGTCACTTAAAGGGAAACTTTGGAAGTAGAAATGTATACTTAATGTTTGTGGATTTCACTGTATGTAAATTATGTGTGTGCACAGTCACTCAGCCGTGTCTGACTCTTTGCAACCCCGTGGACTGTTGCTCACCAGGCTCCTCTGTCCATGGAATTTTCCAGGCAAAAATTCTAGCGTGGGCTGCCGTTTCCTACTCCAGGGAATCTTCCCAACCCAAGGATCGAACCTGCGGTTCCTGCCTCTCCTGCATTGGCAGATGGATTCTTTACTACTGTGCCACCTGGGAATCTCATGTAAGTTTAAACAACAGCAACAACAAAAAAACCAGACAGGAAAAAACAAAACAGAATCTCCTAAAAGTGGAACTGGAAATCCAGGCAGGGTATTATCAGAGCACCAAAGTAGAAGTTATTTGTGTAAGATATAAAGCTGATTGTGATCAGATTAATAAATGCACGAAACAGCCAATGCACCTACAACCCAAGAAAACAGAAAGAGAGGCTCTTCAGAAAGTGAACTTTCTATTTGAAACACCAGAATAACCTCAAGTTCAGAGATATCAGGGACAGGGAGAAGGAACTGATATGATGGTGACCTGGTAATTAATTCATGAGCTGCAAACATCTGCACCCATTCTCTACTGTAGAAGTGGTGGATCCTGGATTTTTTTCCCCCAAGTGAAAATTTTAAGTAAAGCTTATTGATTGCCAAATAAGGTGAGAGTTATGATACCTGAGGCTCCCAGAGAAGGCACTGGAGCCAGAGAAAGTAGCCAGTGTACACTTTTTCCCTTCCACCCTCAAAACCGTTAGAGCTAGGACCACTGTAACCAAATCTCTATTTATTCCTAAGAAAGCAGGGATTCTCACCTGGCCTTGGGAAATATATCTGAACTTCTTATTCTAAACAGATGAAAATCTCATATGAAAACTAACGGGCATTCAAAAAGCATGAAACAAATGAGGAAAACCAACAGAAGTGTCATCCGATGCTACAAATAAATGAACGACCTGCTGATGAAAGTGTTAATCAAGAAAGAAAAGAACTTTAAAATACCATAGTTGGGGGACTTCCCTGGCAGTCCAGTGGTTAAAACTCTGAGGTTTCACTGCAGGGGGCACAGATTTGATCCCTGGTCTGAGAACCCAGATCCTGCATGTCATGAAGGCGTGGCTAAAAAAAGAAAGTTAAAATACGATAGTTGGTATACTTGAGGAAGTCAGGAAGTTCCATTTACAGAAATAAAGGCATTCTATAAAAAGAAAGAGTTCTTAAAAATTCATGCTTGGGAAAAACATCAATGCGGAAATAAAAAAATATTTCAACGGATGGACTGAAGAGCAGAATAGGGATGAATGAAGACCAAATTGTGAACAGGAAGACAGTGTTAGAACCGTCCTCCATATTCAGTGAATAAAAGCAAAGAAGATAATGAGAATAAAATACATACTGAGCCTTGGAAGCTATAGGCAAACTTTTAGAAGCTGCCTACCAGACATTCCAGAAGAGAGAAATAGAATCAAGAGAATAAAAGAGTCAATGAATCAAAAGAAAAAAATGTCTCTGCTGAAGAAAGGCTCAAATCTACAAATTGAAAGGGCTCAATGAGTGCTGGGCAAGAAAGATGAAAAACTATACCCTCATGAAATTTCTGAATTCCAAGGATAGACAGAAAATCCCCAACACTTGGGTTGAACAGCATGAGAGACACATTACCTGGAAGGAATCGGTAATCAAATCAGTCTGTGGTTCTCATCAGCAACACTAATACAGAAGACAAAATTCTAAGGAAAGATTATTTTGAACCCAACTTAGATGCTGTTACCCTATCATTTAATTATTGTGAATTCAGAATTCCCAACTCAGTTAATCTTTAAGTAAATGATGGAAACAAAAATCAAGATATATTTGGACATGCAAAGATTCTGAAAGTTTACCATCCAGGAACTACTTTCTGAAAGAGATACTCAACAGATGTACTAGAAGCTGAAGAAGAAGGAGGAAGGGGAGGAGCAGGAGGGTGAAATAGGAAGCCACAGGGCACAAAACCCAGCAGTTAACAAAGAAATCAGTCAAACCTGTGGCTAAGCCCATTGCAAAATAATTGAGTAAAGTATTTCTATTTTAAAGATTGTACTATTTGCTAAGGTCAGTGATGGGTCTTCACTGTTGGCTGGTATTTATTAAGCAAGGTAAAGCTCCATCAGGCTTCAGAACTGTTGTGAGCTTCCGTGGCAATTGTGTCAGTCTTGGTTAGATGCACCCCACTTCTCAGGGCTGTGGATGCCTGCAAAGGTCCTCAGGCTGATTCTTGGTCCGGAAATGGGCTGTCAGTAGGCTTCCTTTTGGGGTTTGCGGAACAAACATACCAACAGCTGAGGCTTCCTCTTGTGAGGCAGGTGACTCTGTGTTTGTGTGTGTGTGAGGAGAGAGAGAGAGAGAAATTGGGTGACAGAGCGCTAGTCTTGCTTGGTGTTACCCCTCCTACCAAGGGGAGGGGAAGGGGCAAGGACGGGCCAATACCATGCCAGCGGCTCTCTGAACTTCAGCTGGAATGTCTGAAGTTTGCTTCCAGGGCCTTCCCTGGTGATCCAGTGGCTAAGACTTTGCCTTCCAATGCAGAAGATGCAGGTTGGATGCCTGGTTGAGGAACCAAGATCTCACATGCCTCAAGGCCAAAAACCAAAACATGAAACAGAAGCGATATTGTAACAAACTCAATAAAGGCTTTAAAAATGGCCCACATTAAAAAAAAATTCCAAATCTTCTATCAGAGGGCACTTGCCAGTGCCAAGTGGGGAGGGGGCCACTGTTCTGCTGAGTCATCCCTTCCCACCCATGTCTGCTTTGATTTCTGAGAACCCTGGTGTCTGGATGGCTTCTAGCACAGTCAGATATAACAGCCAGTAGTCTATTTGTTGCCCACGCTTCGCAAACTAACTGCAGGTATGATGTCTGGTTTGTGTGTGTGTGTTCGGGGGAGGGAGAGGCGTGTGGAGGAAGGCAGGATAATCCCGCTTGCTGTTTCTCCCATCACAATGAAGTGTCTCAGAGTCATTGAGCTTTTAAGAATGACAAGTTTACCTGCACTTGACTTAGAGACGGCCATCAGCAGGGCTTTTCTCCATAGAGACAGGTTCCTGCTATCAGTCTGGACAAATCTGCTTAAGAGGTTGACTCCATCCTGGGAGGGTCAATGTGGCCTCTTACAGGTGGCCTGGCGATGTTCTCAGAGGTCACGTCAGCTAGGGATAGATGTGTGTGACAAATGTGTGTGAGCGTGGAGTGTGGTGTTACAGAGGGGGCTCACTTTTATCATTTCAAGCACTCAGTTTTTCAACCAGTGTAATTCAGAGGCTTCAAATATTTAAATCATTTGCAAGTTAATGCCAACTTTAAGCAATAAGTTCAACACACAGCTTATCAAACTCATTACAATTACATATTCAAACCACTCCTGAAACACCCACAGATAAGCAATTTATTTCCAATTTGCAAGCCTTCCAGTATTCCCAAGCCAGCCTCTGGAAAAAGCAGTAAGTCATTTCTGGTTAGGAGTGTGATGACCAAGCAAGGGATTTTTCCAGGAAAGTTCCAAGATATTTGATATCCCGCCTCCATGTCTCCTGTCTCCTTCTGGTTTTGTATCATGTCGGGATAAGAAGCCACCAGCAAACACCAGACTTTATACTGTAAGGAGACACCCTGAAGAGCAGCCTGAGGGGAAATGTAGAGACCCTGGGACCAGTGTTCACTTTTTATTTGCTGGGCTTCTCCTCTCCACACTCCTGACTGCCTCACAGGCCACTCAGGGCTCTCTAGGAATCCCATCCATCTATGTCTCAGGGATTGGGGGATGGGGCTTTCCAAGAGACCTTTCCTATAATTTTGATTTATTAAGATCCAAAGTTAATGTGGGGAGTCCTATATGTTAGTGCCTGCCTGGTAAAATAAAAATAGGTACCTATATTTTTTCCTCATTGATTTTTAAAAATCATTTTCATCATTTTCAAATGTACAGCTCAGTGGCATTCATCTTGTTTGCAACCATCACCACCATCCACCCACAGAATTTTTCATCTTGCAAAAGTGAAACTCTACTAATTAAACATCAACTTCCCATTTCCCTCTTCTCCAAACTTCTTCTACTTCTGTCTCTATGAATTTTCCACCTTATATAAGTGGAAACTTATAATACTTACCATAAGTACTGTATTTATTCACTTAGCATAATGTTTATTTCACTTGGAATAATGTCCTCAAGTTTCATCTACAATGTAGCATGTGTGAGAATTTACTTCTTTTCTTAAAGATTTTTTTTTAATGTGGACTGATTTTAAAGTCTTTATTGGAATTTTTACAATATTGCTTCTGCCTCATTTAAAAAAATATTATTATTATTATTATTATTTTTGCCAAAACTTGAGCCATGTGGGATCTTAGTTCCTCCACCAGGGATCAAAGCCTTATTCCCTGCAATGGAAGGCAAAGTCTTAACCCCTGGATGGCCAGGGAAGTCCCTACTTCCATTTTAAGGTCAAATAATATTTCATTGTATGTCTCTACTACATTTTGTTTATCCACCCATCCTTTCATGGATATTTGGATTGCTTCCATCCTCTGGCTCATGTGAATAATGCTACTGTGAACATGGGCATTCTTTGTTGTCACAGAATGTTTTGATTTTGTAGCAAGATGTATTAAAATAGACCTCAGTATTTCTTAGACTTCGATGATGGGAAACAGGAATGAGTCAGGAAGCTGTCTGGATTATGTATACAAGACTGCTTGATGGTCCTTAAGATCACTTCCACAATATTGGCCAGTAAACCTCAATATTTTAGGTAGGATTTAAATATTTTATTTAATCATATGAAGGCTCACTGATGAGTACATTACTGTAAAAAACCTTTTAAAGAGAAATTTAAAGTTTTTTTTTAAGTGTGGAAAATGATAGTTTTTTGGAGAGCTAGGAAACTGGCATTTGCTGCCCTGAAACTTGAAGAAGAAACAGATTATAGTGAACAATATGTATACAGATGAGGAAAATAAAATGCTTTGAACTAGGAAGAAGTGTACTTTTCATTTATTTCAACAATTCTTACACATTGGTACTGGAGTAAATTTGAAAATATGATAATATCTGTACATTATATTAATATGTACAAAAGTTATGCATATAATTTTAAAAAATTTTAAATCACATGTATTAAAATTTTTTCCCCTTATCTCCCATCTCTTTTAGTGGACATTTTTGTGGAGGCCATGTGGTAAATCTAATCTAACACAGTTTTCAAAGCTATCTGGTTCACTGATGTCATTTTTTCCTGTTTGAAAGCACTACTGTATACTTAATTGGGTATGTGTCTCTCTGGACATTTTATATTTTACTGGGATTTAGGAGATAGGTTCCAAATAGGAAAAGGAGTACGTCAAGGCTGTATATTGTCACCCTGCTTATTTAACTTATATGCAGAGTACATCATGAGAAACGCTGGGCTGGAAGAAGCACAAGATGGAATTAAGATTGCCGGGAGAAATATGAATAATCTCAGATATGCAGATGACACCACCCTTATGGCAGAAAGTGAAGAGGAACTAAAAAGCCTCTTGATGAAAGTGAAAGAGGAGAGTGAAAAAGTTGGCTTAAAGCTCAACATTCAGAAAACTAAGATTATGGCATCTGGTCCCATCACTTCATGGCAAATAAATGGGGAAACAGTGGAAACAGTGACAGACTTTATTTTTCTGGGCTCCAAAATCACTGCAGCTGGTGACTGGAGCCATGAAATTAAAAGACATTACTCCTTGGAAAGAAAGTTATGACCAATCTAGATAGCATATTAAAAAGCAGAGACATTACTTTGCCAACAAAGGTCTGTCTAGTCAAGGCTATGGTTTTTCCAGTGGTCATGTATGGATGTGAGAGTTGGGCTGTGAAGAAAGCTGAGCACCGAAAAATTGATGCTTTTGAACTATGGTGTTGGAGAAGACTCTTGAGAGTCCCTTGGACTGCAAGGAGATCCAACCAGTCCATCCTGAAGGAAATAAGTCCTGTGTGTTCATTGGAAGGACTGATGCTGAAGTTGAAACTCCAATACTTTGGCCACCTCATGTGAAGAGTTGACTCATTGGAAAAGACCCTGATGCTTGGAGGGATTGGGGGCAGGAGGAGAAGGGGACGACAGAGGATGAGATGGCTGGATGGCATCACCGACTCGATGGACATAAGTTTGAGTAAACTCCAGGAGTTTGTGATGGACAGGGAGGCCTGGCGTGCTGCGATTCATGGGGTCGCAAAGAGACGGACACGACTGAGCGACTGAACTGAACTGAGGAGATAGGAGAGAGAGCTCTTTCAGAATTTATGATGCCATCTTGAAACCAAAAGTCATTTTTTTCTTTGATGAAACCATTAAAATCTTGATATCATTGGAAAAAAAAGTTCTCTGTAAATTCTCTTTTAGAAGACTTTGGTGTACTGACTGTGCTCTCTTAAAAGAAGAACATTTTTCTTAAGCTAAATATTTTCTTGGTAATAATCTCAATGCCAAATTTAATTAACACTCATTCAATATTCTCTTTTAATTCTAGGGACAAGTACTGATAATTTTTCATTGTGTGACTCCATGAACTTACCATTGGGTAGGATGTAGTTTGTTTTTACAAAAAATATCTGTTTGAAAACAAAAACTGAGCCAATAAAAAGAACTGATGAAAGTCACACAATCTAATGCAGGATATAAGTACATCATGTATTGTACTAACATAAAATTTTCAAAATTTAGAAAGACTCTGAGCTTCCAATTCAGGAGACACAGGTTCCAGGAGCTAAGAGTTTGCATGCCATGAGACTCACCCAAAAGATTAAAAAAAGGAAAAAAATTAAAAAAACCCCAAATGGAGCACAACCCTCTAGAATAAAATAATCTTCAGAAGGGCTACCACACAACACCTAGCACCCCATTGAAAAGACACCCAGTAATCTGTTGTCCATTTCCAAGTTTTGGATATTTTTTCCCTGACATCACCAATTAAAAATGTATATGGCTTCCCCGGTGGCTCAGACAGGAAAGAATCTGCTTGCAATGTGAGAGACCTGGGGTTCATTCCTGGGTTGGGAAGATCCCCTGGAGGAAGGCATGGCAACCCACTCAAGTATTCTTGCCTGGAGAATCCCCCTGGACAGAGGAGCTGGGGTTGGGGCGGGGGGAAGGGATGGGTACAGCCCATGGGGTCACAAAGAGCCGGACCAACCGAGCGACTCAGCACAAGCACAATAACCTATACACATACACCTATTTATAAGCATATGTACACAAAAGTATTAAAATGTATGTGTTTATTTTGCATCGGAGCATGGCAGAGAAGAGGTATAGGTTGGTGAAAATGTCCTGAATGTATTTTTGTTGAAACAATGACATGATTTCAGAGTTCATGGTGAGTGGAGCTTAAAGACTGTCTAAATAATAGGAGATAGCTTGCACTACCTGCCCTGTCCACAGTACTCCCGAAAGCAGGCCCTTATCTTCCTTAAGCAAAAAATAATTAGCAAGGAAGCCTGATGCAAAAGGGCCTAGGAAGTTTATTCTTAACCACTTCTTTTTAAGGCTGCCCAGCAAGTTGAGCCCTTATATGGGTGTGGTCCTGGGTGGTGAGGGCGAGAGCGGGCCCACGGCACAGAGAGAAAGCCAGTGAGGATATGGGTGAAGAAGTGGAGGGGGCCGCTGCTCTTGGGGTGCGCCACAAAACGGACACCTCAAGCTGAAAACGTTCAACCTGGAACTTATGTTTTCACTCCCTGCAGCCTCTCCCTACCCCAGCTTGCCACAACCCCCTTTGTGTTTCTATGTCAGCGACTCCCACCGCCATCAACCTAGCTGCCCAAACCAAACGTTCCGGTGACATCTGTCATTTCTCTTTGCTTGTCCTCCACAGTCCACTGGTCATGAGATGCAGTGGATTCCACCCAATACTACTCTCTCGTGTTACTTCCCTCCACACTCAGAGCCAGTGCTCCGCTCCTGGACGTGTCCTCTCTTGCCTGGCCCTCTGAAGCAGCTCTGGGCGGGCTCCCTGCCTCCCGGGCCCCTTTCCCACCCCTACAGAGCCAACCCGGGGAGACTTTCCATTGAGATCCCGGTGACGGCTTCTCAGCAACCTCCTTCCTGGGTTTATGAGGTCTTCTTTATCTCCGCAGCTCACTGCCTCTCTCCAACTGTCCGTTCTCCCTCTAGGGAGGCTTCCCTCCCCATTTCTAGAATGCGCGCTCTCTAGTCTCTTTGCCCACGCCTCTCACCGCTTAGATTCCTCTCTGGGCCCTTCTCACCCCCAGGTCTTCGCTTACATCTTCCTGAAGCCTCTCTGACGCCCCACGCTGACTGTCCCGGGAGTAGCAGGAAGTCCTACCAGCTCTGAAGCCACTGACGGTCTTGTCGCCTGGTCAAGCCTGTCGCCGGGGTGGCCTGGACAGGCGGGCTTCTCGCCCTTGGCGCTCCAGCCACCTCACCCAGCTCTCTTTCAGCTCCTGAAAGATTCCTGTTCCTTTTGCCCCTCACCCCTCTTCCTTTGCCACCCCGGGAGTGCCTCCCTGGGCCCCTAGGATCCCGCGATTGTTCCACAGGCTTAGGGCACAGGACACGTTTCCTCCCGGCGCATTCGGGAACTCTACGTTCGGGTGTCACTGGGCCGGGCCCGCCGGGTGTCCCTGGGCCCCCAGCACCCGGCGCGCAGCAGGTGCACGGCCGGTGCAGGAGGGATTGCCTGAACGAGCATCCTCCGGGGCTCGGGCCTGCTGGGGAGGAAGGGCCCGCGCGCCGCTCCCCGACCCCGGGACCCCGCGGCACCCTCCGCTCCCCCGTGCGGCGCCGGAAGCGCCCAGCGCCGTCCCCTCCCCGGGGCGCCAGTCCTCTTATCTCGGCGCCTCGGGGCCGCAGGAGGAGTCCGGGTGCGCCGGGAGGGAGGCGGCGGCGGCATGGCCCGGGGACCCTGGGGCGTCGGCATCCCGCTAGGCCGCCTGCTGCTGCTGCTGCTGCTGCTGAGCCTGGCCCGAGGCGCGCCCCGAGCGCGGAGCCAGGACGGTGAGTGCGGGCGGGGAGCGGGCGCGGCGCTCCCCCGCCCCTGGGCCGGGCTGGCGCGGAGCCCGGGAGTGGGGCGCAGGTCGGAGATCGGGGGGGGCGGGGCTCCGAGATACTGGTGGGCTTCCCGGGCTGGCTTCCCGGCTCCTGCACCCGGGCTGCCGCCTGGCCCGCGCCCCCCCGGGGACCGGGCGCGAGTGGGGGCTGGGCGCGAGCGGCGGGTGGCGGCGCCCCCTTGGAGAGCCGCGCCTCGAGCAAGAGGGCGTGGAAGGGCGTTCCGCCTGCACTGTCACGCTTCCGGCACCGCTGTGGCTTTTGCGCGACCAATTCTTGACCCTGGAGCAGTTTTCTTCCTGCCCTGTAATTTTTAACATTTGATGAAGAACCAGGTGCTAATATGGTGAGAAAGAAGTGTAAGGAAGTTTATGGGAATAAAGCACTCATGAATCAGTTCATTCATTTAACAGATGAATGGTCCTTGAATAGTTTTCCCGAGAGGGATGTGAGGTCCCTGTGCTGGCCCTCATTGACGTCATAGTCATGTCCGACTCTCTGCGACCCCATGGACTGTGGCCCGCCTGGCTCCTCTGTCCATGGGATTCTCCAGGCAAGAATACTGGAGTGGGTTGCCAAGCCTTCCTCCATGGGATCTTGCCAGCCCAGGGATGGAACCCAGGTCTCCCTCATTGCCGGCAGATTCTTTATGTCTGAGGCACCAGGGAAGCCCATTCTGGAGAAGACAGACAAGCAAATAATTCATTTCCCGGCAGTTGGAGTAGGAGCCCTCCAGCTTCCTCTGTTCATGAAATTCTCCAGGGAGTGGGTTGCCAGTTCCTTCTCCAGGGGGTCCTCCCAACTCAGGGATGGAGCCCTGGTCTCCTGCATTACAGGCAGATTCTTTACTGCCTGAGCCACCAGGTAAGCCCTAAAACCCCATCAGTGCATCAGTGAAAAGTTGAGTGGTCAGAAGAGGGAAAGACTACATCTGGTTAAGGGAATCTGGTGGCCCCCTGGATGCGGTGACCCTTAAAGGGGGCCAAAAAGGATAGGTAATATTCGATATGGGAAGGTGAGGAAAAGGCATCCAAACTCATCGCAGAGGGCACAGTCAGCTCTCCACTGAGAATGAATGAATCCCAGATGGAGGGGACAGGGTAAGAAAGCACATGAAGGCACAAAAGCGCAGGGTCTGCATTTCAGTTTGACTGATGTGTAGAAGGTGGGTGGGAAATGGGGCAGAACAGCAGGTTGGATTTCACCAGAAGGCAGTGCGTTGTAGTTGGAAGACCCAGGCATTTAGACTGAATTGTTTCTGGGCAGTGAGGAGCCACTGATAATCCTTGCAGGTTTAGTACAGGGAGTAAGTGATATAAAAAATGGTACAAAAGAGACTTTTCTGTTGGTCCAGTGGGTAAGACTCCATGCTTCCACAACAGAGGGCGTGGATTCAACCCCTGATTGGGGAACTAAGATCGCACATGCCAGGCAGTGCAGCCGAAAAAAGAGCTATAAGGAAATCATCTAGCTACCCTAATAAAATGAAACAGTCATCCTGTAGTGGATGGCAAATACCATGTAAGGAGATACTCAGAGACTCTGTGGTTCCTACTCTGTTCCCCTCAATTCTTTTTACCTTGGGACTTTCACTATCACTGGATGTTATTTTTCTTGGTTGGCGAACCTTCTGAAGTGCCCCCCTCCTTTTGTTTTAACATCAGATAGGCTGATGGGCTTTCTAACTTCGTTCTCTAACTTGGTCTTCCACAGCAGAGTAGATAAAAGCTTGCAGACGCTTGGAGCATACTTCAGAATCTCCGTGTGAAGACGGTAGCCTAGGAAACTGTCTACTGTGTTCCCGTTGACTTGCTGGGCTGAGATGTTGACCAAAGTAACTACATAAGCTCAGCCATCTGCAACTGCTTAACTGCTGTGGAGTGAATCTTTGGAAATGAAAGTCAGGGTTGCCCTGGTTGATCCTCCTCTCCCTGTGTCGACATTTTCCCATCATTTACAACCGTGGAGAACCTGGTGTGATCAAGGGCAGGTTTCCTTGCAGTAGACAGTGTGGGAACTGACTGGAGGCTTAGGGGCCGTTGAGGAATTGTTACATCTCTTCTAAAAGTCCTGAGGCCTGGCCCCACAGTCATAACAGCAGGAAATGAGGACTGTGTGTAGATGATAAGGTGGAAAGGGAACTGGAAGGACTTAATGACAGATGTTAAGGTTCAAGGGAACCAAAGAGGGAAGATGGAACACTACAGGTTTGGGACTGGTTGATTTGGATATATGGTTCTATAGTGCTAAGGTGTGTCCTACTCTTTGCGACCTCATGAACTGTAGCCCATTAGGTTTCTTGCCTGATTTCCCAGGCAAGAATACTGGAGTGGGTTGCCATTTCCTACTCCGGGAATCTTCATGACCCAAGGATTGAACCCACTTCTTCTGCATCTCCTGCATTGGACAGGATTCTTTACCACTAGTGCCCCATATGGTTCCATTGTTGTTGTTCAGTTGCTAAGTTATGTCTGACTCTTTGTGACCCCATGGTCTGCAGCACACCAGGCTTCCATGTCCTCACTATTTCCCAGAATTTGCTCAAACTAATGCCCACTGAGTTGGTGATGCCATCCAACCATCTTATCCTCTGTGCCCTCCTCCTCCTGCCCTCAGTTTTTCCCAGCATCAGGCTCTTTTTCAATGAGTCAGCTCTTCACATCAGGTGGCCAAAGTTTTGGCGTTTCAGCTTCTTCATCAGTCCTTCCAGTGAATATTCAGGACTGATCTCCTTTAGGATGGACTGGTTGGATCTCCTTGCTGTCCATGGGACTCTTCAAGAGTCTTCTCCAGCACCACAGTTTGAAAGCCTCAGTTCTTCGGCCCTCAGTCTTCTTTATGGTGCCACTGTCATGTATGGTTCTATAGGAGGACAAAAAAAGATTTGAGAAGAAAGATGCGTAGTTTTTTTTGGAGATCCTGAATTTGAGGTGATGTTAGGAATTTGGAGAGATGAAATCAACAGGGAACTGAGTGTGTGGACAGTAAGTTTCTTCAGTGATGGTGACTCAATGGTCACTTGAAGCCTTGAGGTTGATAAGAATAAGAGGACCAAGGACAGATTCTTTTGTTCTTGTTTTTTTCCAATTTTTTCATTATTTTTAATTGAAGGATAATTACAATATTCTGTTGATTTCTTCCATACATCAACGTGGATCAGCCATAAGTATACATATGTTCCCTTCCTCGTGAGCCTCCCTTCCACCTCCTGCCATATCCTACCCCTCTAGGTTGTCACAGAGCCCCAGTTAGAATTCCCTGAGTCAGATTCCCAGATTGCAGATTACAGATTCCCAGAATACAGCAGATTCCCACTGGCTATCTACTTTACATATGTTAGTGTATATGTTTCCAAGCTGCTCTCTCCATTCGTCCCACCCTCTTCTTCCTACCCATATATGTGTCCATAAGTCTGTTCTTTTTTTGCATCTCTGCTGCTACCCTGCAAATAACCTATTCATCAGTACCATTTTTCTAGGTTCCATCAATATGTGTTAATGTATGATATTTGTTTTTCTCTTTCTGACTTACTTCACTCTGATTAATAGGCTCTAGGTTCATCCACCTAATTAGCACTGTCTCAAATGTGCTCCTTTTTATGGCTGAGTAATATTCCATTGTGTATATGTACCACAGCTTTTTCATTCGTCTGTCGATGGACATCTAGGTTGCTTCCCTGTCCTAGCTATTGTAAATAGTGTTGCAATGAACAGTGGAATACGTGAGTCTTTTTCGTTTATGGTTTTCTCAGGGTATATGACCAGTAGTGGGGTTGTTGGATCATATGGTAGTTTTATTCCTGGTTTTTAAAGGAATCTCCATACTGTCTTCCATAGTGGTGTATCAATTTACATTCCCACCAACAGTGCAAGGGGGTTCCCTTTTCTCCACACCCTCTCCACCATTTATTGTTGCTAGATTTTTTTGATGATGACCATTCTGACCAGTATGAGGTGATATGTCATTGTAGATTTGATTTGCACTTCTCTAATGATGAGCGACGTTGAGCTTCTTTTGATGTGTTTAGTAGCCATCAAGGACAGATTCTTGGAAAGACTAAGTTCAGATGGTACATGTGGAGGAGAAGGAGCAGTGCCCACATAGGTCAAAGGGAGACTGAACTAGCAGAGTGTCAAGGAAATCAGAAGAGTGGGAGCCACGGGAGGTGAGGCTGAGAACAAGTCTTTAGTTCTGGTGACTCTGTCAGTGGGAGCCAGAGCTAGCTGAGCAGGGAGGGCGAGAGCCAGATGCAGAGGGCTCGAATGAATGCAGGACCTTGACTCCAGAGTGAATACTCTTTAAAGAAGATCGAAGCAAATAGGAGATTGTGTTCAGTTGGGCTGGCCAGGTCAGTGCACGATATGCTTTTTTTTGGCCAGGAGAACAGTGGTAAAGCTGTCTCCAGCACATTTTATTTTATTTTTATTTTTTAAATTGGACTATGGTTACCTTATGATGCTTTGTTAGTTTCTGCTGTACAATGAAGTGAATCAGCTATATGTATGTACGTATCCCCTCTTCCGTAAACCTCCACCCCACTCGCATTCCTCTAGGTCATCACAGAGCATGGAGTTGAGCTTCTTAAGCTTTATAGCAGGTCCTCACGAGCTATCTGTTTTGTACATGGTCGTGTATACATGTCAATCCTAGTTTCCCAATTCATCCCACCTTCCCCTTCCCTCCTGTGTCCACATGTCCATTCTCTACATCTGTGTCAGTATTTCTGCACTGGAAAGAGGTTCATCAGTACATCTAACACAGTTTAGAATGAGATGAATTATTCAGTAGAGTGAGAAACGGAAAATGTAAAAAAAAAAAAAAAAAGATTTACTGGAGAAGGTCAAAAAGCAAAGGTGGTCTACAAGTGGGAAAGGAGAGGGGAAGGAAGGAGAAGAATGGAGACCTGCTCTTCCCTTCCCCCAAAGCTGGCTACTTAGTGAATGCTGAGCAGTTTTCAAAACCAGACCAACTGTCCTCCCTCTTGGAGGCCCCTTGGAGTTTTCCAGTTCCCTTTGCAGCACCAGAGACACCACACGCATGCCTCTGTACTATATTCTGTGGGACACTACATACTTCCTTGTATACATACATATCTATATAATACCTTTGCCCTATATGCTTACACCATATTGCAGGGTAATTGTTTACTAGTGTGAGAGATCCTTGTGAGTAGGAACTGTGGCTTGTATTAGGAATCTGGTATGGAAATAAATGAAGACTACTCCATGAGAATAGGCGAAGGCTATTTATATAGAGCTTCCTCTAGCAAGAGAGTCAGCCATCATCCCTTATGTTTGTCAGAGACTCAAAGACAGGCTGGGGAGTGTCACAACTTTACAGTGGAAAAGGGAAGTCTTCAGGTGTCCTCCGGGTGGCTGGAGGATGTTGCCATGGGGAAGCCGGAGATGGCTTCCCTCTAACAGCAGGCATCCCATTGGTTAGGGGAGTGCATTTGGCTGTCTCTGATTGGTCCTAAGTTTTAGGCATGGGCAAATACTAGGGAAACTGGCCAATACTGACTAAATCCTGATCACTTGGGACTTACTGTTACAGACGTGGTTTGACTTACTAGACCAGTGGTTGCAGGTTGTAGGTCAGAGTTCTGTTTTTATGTATGATCTAGCCATTGTCCATTTGTATTGTCAATCTCTCACTGGTAACATTGCTAAGTTACATTTAACTGTTATCCAAGATGCTTCACACAGCCTTTGACTGTGTGGATCACAACAAACTGTGGTAAATTCTCAAAGAGATGGGAATACCAGACCACCTCACTTGCCTCCTGAGAAACCTGTATGCAGGTCAAGATGCAACAGTTAGAACCAGACATGGAACAACACACTGGTTCCAAATCAGGAAAGGAGTATGTCAACGCTGTATATTATCACCCTGCTTATTTAACTTCTATGCAAAGTACACTATGCAAAATGCCAGGCTGGACAAACCACATGCTGGAACCAAGATTGCTGGGAGAAACATCAGTAACCTCAGATATGCAAATGACACCACCTTTATGGTGTCATTCGCAGAAAGCGAAGAGGAACTAAAGAGCCTCTTGATGAAGGTGAAAGAGGAGAGTGAAAGTGCTGGCTGAAAACTCAAATTCAAAAAACTAAGATCATGGCATCCAGTCCCATCACTTTATGGCAAATAGATGGGGAAACAGTGGAAACAGTAAGAGACTTTATTTTCTTGGGCTCCAAAATCACTGCAGATGGTGACTGCAGCCATGAAATTAAAAGATGCTTGCTCCTTGGAAGAAAAGCTATGACAAATCTAGACAGCATATTAAAAATAAGAGACATTACTTTGCCAACAAAGGTCCATCTAGTCAAAGCTACTGTTTTTCCTGTAGTCACGTATGGATGTGAGAGTTGGACCATATAGAAGGCTGAGTGCCGAAGAACTGATGATTTTGAACTGTGATGTTGGAGAACACTGTTGAGAGTCCCTTGGATTGCAAGATCAAGCTAGTTCATCCTAAAGGAAATCAACCCTGAATATTCATTGGAAGGACTGATACTGAAGCTGAAGCACCAATACTTTGGCCACCTGATGCAAAGAGCTGACTAATTAGAAAAGACCTTGATGCTGGGAAAGATTGAAGGCAGAAGGAGAAGGGGACAACAGAGGATGAGATAGATGGTTGGATGGTATCACCGACACAATGGACATGAGTTTGAGCAAGCTTGGAGAGATGGTGAAGAACAGAGAAGCCTGGTATGCTGCAGTCCATGGGGTTGCAAAGAGTCTGACATGACTGAGCAACTGAACACCACCACCACCAACAACAAAGATGCTTCAGGGAGAGAGTTGGGGAGTGGAAATCAGGTAGCCTGAGCGGGAGGAAGGTGTGAGATGGTAGTTGATAGAGCAGGAGGGTGTTGGTGGGTGGGTGAAGTGCCAAGCCCTAGTGGAGCAGAGAGGTTAGTAATGGGTGAGGAGGGCTGAAACCAGTCAGTCTTGTTTCTTAACCTTTTCCTGGTATTGCTCTGAGTCTGGGAGTGGCTGAGGAGCCTGTTGGCTCAGGCCCTTTGGGGTTTGGCAAAGCCAGGGAGTCGGCAGAGGCCTTGAGAGGCTTGGGGAGCGATGGTGGAGGAGGTTGGGGAAGTTGTTATAATATGAAGGGCACTGACTTCCCGAATCTGCATCCCATAGACTTGGTTTTCACTCTGTCATTGTGAATCACAGCCGCACCTACTCTGTTCAGAGTGAGAAGAGGAGGAAAGAGGGGGAAATGGAAGGAGTGCCTTGTTTTGGAGTGATTTACAGTCACTCAGAGTAACAGAGCAGGATTAGAGCTGACGAGGCCGATTCCCACCGCGGCCTGTCTACTTTCTCCAGGAACTTGGCCCTGGGCCTAGTCTCAGCTTCTGATCAAATCCTAAAACGGGCTCTTAGGTCTCTGCAGCCCAAGTAGCAAGTGGCCTATTGGCCTTAGGTCTGCACAGGGGACGGGGGTGAGGTGGGGGTGAGGTTGAATGTGGATTACGGGGAAAAAAAAGGTATGCAGATTGCTGGAGAATGTGAGGCAGCCTGTTTGTGGGTGACATTCAGGACATGAACCTTAGGGTGTGGCTGCTTTGCTCAGAATTCCGGAGCATTGGCGTTGGGACACTCAGCCTGGGTCGGTTCCTGGTCTAGAGGCCAGGTGTGGCAGTCCTACTGCAAGTTGGTCTTGATTCAAGAGGAAGGTGGACAGAGGGCAAAAGGGCCAATGCAGCCGAGGGGTGATAATCATTTAATGCAAGGAAAGATGATGGGTTCTGGGTTGGGAATGGCGGCCCTGCACTGGGGGGGGAGGGGGAGTGGACGATGGATCCTCCTGCCCTTCGAGGGCTATGCTACTTGAAAGAGTAGAGTGTGTTCTGACTCGGCGGATTTTTAATGCAGAGGCTATTTTTTTGTTTGCTTTTGTTTTCCTGTCAGGGATGTTGGAGAGGAGAGACTATGAGATCTCTCACATTCCTTCTGTCTCCGGAATTTGATGCAGTCTCTTAGGAGCCATGCAGTTTTCTACAGTGGTACTGTAGAAGACTTGGGAATGCTTTCTCTTCCTGAGCATCGGCCCCCCTTTGCTTACTTCCTCAGATCATCTGATCTGTTTCCACATGTTTCCATGAGTTTGAGAGACAGGATCTCAGGCAGGTTGTGCAGTGGGCTTGTTTGGTGAATGGCTGGGGAGTAGATTATGATTTGAATCCAAGTGCTCCATTTGTGCTTTTAAAACTTCCTTCTTCCCTACACAGTGGACAAAATCTGTTGTTTCAAGGGTGCACGTAAGTTGTTGCTTGAATTTTGAAATACGGACTGGCAGCCTCCCCTCCATCACGAGGTCTAGGCGTACGTGTGCAGTGTAAGGTGGAGAGGAGGGAGGGGTGAGCAGAGCTGAAAGGGTAAGGAAGCTGAACTTACAACTTCTGAGTCAGATGTTACTCAGAAGGCTGAGAGGATGTGGGAGGTGGGCAGGGAGTGAACAAGAAGGGGAGGGTACTTTGGTTCCCAGAATATCAACCCCCTGAATAGGTCGGCATCAGTCTACACGGTATTCCTTCGGGTTTTCGCATCAGTGCAGCTCTCCGTGACTCTTTATTAGTATAATTGGGAGCTGGCTAGCTGTCAGTACCTTCATTTATTCGTTAACGAAGAGCTGTTGAGTGGATGTTACAATAATGCCTAACATATTCTAATTGCTTTACATGGATGAACTCATTTACTCTTTAATCCAACAAAACAGCCTGTGGGGTAGGTTTATTTTCATCCTCAGATTACAGATTACAGGAAACCAAGGCACAAGATTGTCAAGGATTCTTGAGCTAGCTAGTGGCCAAGCTAGGATTGTAGCCCAAGTGATCTGTCTTTTTTTTTTTTCCATTTATTTTTATTAGTTGGAGGCTAATTACTTTACAACATTGCAGTGGTTTTTGTCATACATTGAAATGAATTAGCCCCAAGTGGTCTGTCTTAACCCTGCTCTGAACCAGGGTGTCCCAGACCAGGCACTGTCTCATGCATGATGTGTTTCTAACAACAATAACAACATCTATGGAAAGAGATATAAATATTCTTGGAAATTAGCTCTTTGTCTAGTACTCAAGAGCTCTTGAAGCACTGATATTTCTCATTTAGTCCTCGAAATGTGATCTCCATCTGACAGATTAAAACCAGATCTCTGAGAGTTTCCTTGCCTACAATCCCATAATCAGGGAGCAAGAGAGAAAACTCCAGTTGAGGTTGAGACTCTGGTGCTCTCATTGTTGGATGTAGTTTTAGCTGACTTAGCCGCTGCAGAGTAGAGAAGGGAAGTGACTCTAGGATGACAGCCCTCAGCTGAGGGATGCAGTAATGGCAACAGTACCTGTCAGGCGCATCCTCTTAGATTTTTGGAGTTTGCATTCTTCTGTTGCTCTGCCAGTAATTCTAGGCATCCCTAGGCCAAGGGGAAGGTGGGGGGGGGTGGGTGTCCCTCACCTCTGTAGTAGTCCCCTCAGTTACTGCATCGCAGCCACCTCTCTGCTCTCCTAAGCAGAATCTGCTGAAGACAGAAGTCACATCATCCTTGATGTGGCTGCGAAGCTGCGCCTTGACCCAGTTCCTCCCGCCACCCCTGCCCCCAGGTAATAGCAAAGGCACAGTGACCCGGGCACCGGCCTGGAGGATTCTGTTGGGTTATGCTCTCTGTCATGTTGGTCCCATGGCTGTGCTGCGCCTCAGTCCAGACGTGGTGAAAGATGTCTTCGGTGTTGCCTTTTCTCTCCCCAGGGTCCTTGATATAGAGTGAGACTTCTGGTGGCTCAGGTAAAAAAGAGTCGCCTGCAATGTGGGAGACCTGGGTTTGACCCCTGGGTTGGGGAGATCCCCTGGAGAAGGGAAAGGCTACCCACTCCAGTATTCTGGCCTGGAGAAGTCCATGGACTCAGTCCATGGGGTTGCAAAGAGTCGGACACGACTGAGCGACTTTCACTTTCATTTCAGTACTGCCAAGTGTGGTCCATCTGGGAGTTTCTTAGAAATGCAGATTCTCGGGCCCTGCCCACACCCAAACTTGCCCCTTCAGATTCTGTTTTAACAAGCTCTTCAAATAGGGTATCTAACAGTCCTGGTTTGCACTGAACTGGGGGGTTTCCTGGGACAGGGGACTTTTAGTATTAAAACTGCCTTGAATTGGTTACTCTGTCTCCAGTGATTCTGGGTGTTTATGTGACTACAAATTTTTATTATTGTTTTAAGTTGCTAAGTTTTGAAGTAATTTATTACTTAACAGTAAAAAAACAGACTGAACAACTAACACTTTTTTTTTCCCCAGGAAGGAATTAAGGAATAAATATGTGATTAATGTCTGCAAAATTTAACATTGTTAAATTTTAAAATCGCTTTGTAAACTAATTGTATACATTTATGCTCTTCTCCAGCAGTTCTTTTTTTAAACTAATTAATTAATTTTCCGTTGTGCTGCGTCTGTTCCTGCGCACAGGCTCTCTCTAGTTGCAGTGAGCAGGGGCTATGCAGTTGCAGTGCTCTGGGTTCTCATTGTGGTGGCTTCTCTCGTTGCGGAGCCCACAGGCTCTTGGGCTCCCATAGTTGCAGCCCTTGATCTTGGTAGTTGTGGCTTTCAGGCTCTAGAGCTTGGGCTCAGTCGTTGTGGCGCGTAGGCTTAGTTGCTCTCCAGCATGTGGAATCTTCTGGGACCAGGGCTAGAACCGGTGTCCCCTGCATTGGTAGGCAGAGTCTCAACCACTGGACCACAAGAGAAGCCCTCTAGTGATTCTTAACTGAGCTAGGAGCTATTTATTGATCAATGGACACTATTGTGTGGTCAGTCAGTCAGTTCAGTCAGTTCAGTCGCTCAGTCGTGTCCGACTCTTTGTGACCCCATGAATTGCAGCATGCCAGGCCTCCCTGTCCATCACCAACTCCCGGAGTTTACTCAAACCCATGTCCATCGAGTCGGTGATGCCATCCAACCATCTCATCCTCTGTCGTCCCCTTCTCCTCCTGCCCCCAATCCGTCCCAGCATCAGGGTCTTTTCCAATGAGTCAACTCTTCGCATCAGGTGGCCAAAGTACTGGAGTTTCAGCTTCAGCATCAGTCCTTCCAATGAACACCCAGGACTGATCTCCTTTAGGATGGACTGGTTGGATCTCCTTGCAGTCCAAGGGACTCTCAAGAGTCTTCTCCAACGCCACAGTTCACAAGCATCAGAAGCAGCCCCAAATCCACCCCAGCCCCTGCCTTTCCTTGTACTGAGGTTGTGCTTCCTACCCCTTTCTTTAGGATAGGTTTCTTCCCACTCCTGGTCCCACAAGCAATTAGCACTCAGAGGCTCTCCCTACTAGGCCCTGCAGAATGGGCTAATTATGGCTGAACAAGAGGCTTTGGTTGAGGTCCCTCTTTCTCTGGAAACCACTTTCTCTTCTGCAGGTGGTCTGGGAAGCCTTTGGTAGCCGGACAGACATCTTGTGTTTTTTGCCAATACGGGGAACAAACATTTATTGAGTCAAACATGCCAGGTACTGTCCTTGGGGCTACCTTATGCTAAATTATTCTTAATGGGTCATTAAAACAGGTGCTCGAAGAAGGAAGTGTCAGAACATTAGAGAGGAAGGACTTTAGGGGCCCTTTAACCCCTGCTCCTTGTAATGTGCTCCACATGGCAGCTTCTTAGAAAAGCAAAATGTAGGGCCCCACCCCAGAGCAACTGAATCAGAGCCTGTGGTTTAACGAGATCCCCAGGTCATTTGAATGTACTTTAAAATCTGAGAAGCCCAAAGCCCTTGTTTTACAGATCAAAAGCTGAAACCCAGAGAGGTTAAGTGATTTGCTGAAATTTACACAATGACTTACACTCAGCCTGACTGAGGATCGAATTCTGACCCAAGTCCAGTGCTTTCCTAGACCTGACCAACTTCCTCCAAGGCTGTATTTTGTCCGCTTCTTTTTACTGAAAGAACTTAGTTCTGTTTATTTAAAAACCCTTTAACTTCTCTCCTTCACTAATTCAGACTGGACTTCCTTTCAGTTATCCTAGTGGATGGCATTACTTTGCCTCTTCATATTTTGTGTGTTTATTAGATTCCTTCAAGAGTTACATAATAATTTTCTATCTAATGTATGTTTCTGGAACTGGATGAATATAAAAATGCTGCCATCTTTATAAAGATAAGTATTTTATATAGGAAAGAAATAAAAAATCTTACCATTTTATTGTTTATTTCTTTAGTGTTTATATCAATAGAAAAAAGGAATATAGATATATACATATCTATGTATAACTGAATCACTTTGCCATGCACCTGAAACTAACACTTATATTGTACATCAACTATACTTCAAAAAAAATTTTGTGTTTATATCTATTATTGCACTACCCACGCATGCTGGGGTGACTGTTCATTGTTAGGTGGTTGATCACAGCTGGGCTCGTGGGCATGACCCAGGATCCATTATTTAGAAGGTATTTCCAGGATTTTGGTTGCATATAATTATGTACTGACAGTGTCTTCATGGTACTGTTTTAAAATGTTGTGTATTAAAAATGATTAAATAGATTTACCCCATATTTGTGGACATTTAATGTGGGGACTCATCTCTCCCTTAAGCTCTGTCTGTTGCTCACTTATTTGGAGCCTTCCTGGTGCATTTTTCCAGGTTGTAAAATTCTATCTTATGCCAGGGTTAGTTAGAGGATCTGGGCATTTAACTACTCCTCCATATTTTCCACTTGTTCCTTAAACTCTCAGACCCTACCCTTTATGATTGCCTTCTGAGGCATTTAGGGACCTCATTCTTGAGCCTTTCAGGTTGACTTTTATTTATTTTTATTATTCTTTTTTTTCCTCCCTCCCTCCCTCCCTCCCTCCCTCTTTCTTCCTTTCTCCCTTCCTTCCTTTCTTTTTCTTTCTTTTTAATTCTTCCTCTCAGTCAATTCCCACATGTCCATCTCTTTCACCTTCTGAAATGTTGTCAACATCCTTGGCCGCTGTCATCTTCTCTCCCAGGCTTTATACCTTCGTGGTCCTTAATGTCATTTTTAAATTTTGGGGTGAAGGATTGTGAATGGGTTAAATCTTCTGTGTTTAATTGAAAGTCTTTCATTTGTAAT
The DNA here is from genome assembly GCF_023699985.2 of Odocoileus virginianus. Taxonomy (NCBI): domain Eukaryota; kingdom Metazoa; phylum Chordata; class Mammalia; order Artiodactyla; family Cervidae; genus Odocoileus; species Odocoileus virginianus. The sequence goes on from NC_069704.1 coordinate 10,708,876, forward strand.
TTAAAAGAAATTGTTTATATTTTAGTTGTATGTTTGTATATACTCTTTTTTTCCTTTACCAATCTTGAGTTTGACTACTAGTCTTTATGATGGGCTGACCTTGGCAAAAGTTTTTTTTTCAATGAATTTGAATATATTTTCTAATTCTTTAACATCTTTGTACTAAGTCCTAACTCCCCCACCCCACAGCCTCTATTTGTTTTTTCTTTCTTCAAGCTTCTTGCATTAAAATTCTATTTTCCCTCATCCCCTGGCTGCCTGCTTTTCTTTTTTCTTTTAAAGTATATGAAAACATGTCAAACTCAGCTTTTCTGAAGTAGATAAGCTTTTATGTCTGATATTAAACATTTCAATGTTGATATCCTCTTTGCTCCAAGAATTATTTAGGAGACTGTTTTGTAGTTTACAAGTAGGCTTACTTTTGGAGATGCAAGTCTTATGTTTTATCTTGTAATTTTATTATATTATTACATGGTAGTCAGTATGACCTTTATAATCTCTACTTTTTAAAATTCATTGCATTTTTCTTTAAAGTTTGGGAAATAATAAAATTTGTAAATATCCTATGGTTGATTTAGTACTTCTTAGTGATAAGCATGGCTTGTCTCATTTTTGTGTTGTACTTTGTTTAAAAAAATAAAAAGCAAGCCTGAGAAATATTTGTATGTCTCCCTTTCTCAGCTGGTTTCATGCCTAGAGCAGTCTGAGGGCTAAGTCTTTATTACCTGGGTAGTAATGGAGCCAGGACTAAGGTGAAATTCCATGCTGAAATGTTCTCTTTCCTAGGTCAGCTCCTGATATTACAGACACTGGGAGTGCAATACAATGTTCCCACAGAGCCTCGGTTAGAAATTCTTGTTTGATCTTGGGCCATGTATCACCATCTGGTAGATCTGGATGTTTCAGGAATTTTAGCCCCAAACATTTTTGCTGCTTATCTAAATAATTGGGATCTGGTGATCCTCCTGGGACCTGGTTATTATCTCACTGACATTTAAAGCACATTCACCACTTTTTCCCTAAAAGGAAAATGGATAGGGCAGTAGATGAGTACCTCTCCCTTCCATTTGCTTCTTTTTAAAAATAACAATTATAGTTTATTTTATTTATTTTTTGGTCATGCTGCATAGGTTGTGGGATCTTAATTCCCCCACCATGGATTGAACCTATGCCCCCTGTAGTAGAAGCATGGAGTTTCTTAATGCCCAGGGAATTTCCCCATTTGCTATTTAAAGTTGTAGGCAGTAGGACTGCAGGTGCCTTTATCTGGTTGGTCAATAAAAATATATTGAATGTTTTTACCCTGCCATAATGATATATGGGTAAATGACATGATTCCTGTTCTTGAGAAGCTCATTCATAATAGCGAGCTGGGAAGACAGAGGTGGAATAGAATATATTGACAAATTAACATGGTTGATATGGGAATGTATAAGCATTAGGAGAGCACAGAGGAAGATACATTTAATTTTCCTGAAGAACGAAGGAATGAGGACCACCTTAGGGAAAGTGTGATATTTAAGCTGGGTCTTGAAATGAGAATAGGTGCTAGTTGGCCAGAGAGGGAAGGATAGACATTCCGGATGAAGGAACATCATGCCTAGGGCATGAACTAAGACAGTGGATAGCATGTTTGTGTGGGAAAGAGCAGTTGGCCTCTTCCCTCGAGAACACTGTGTATTTGAGTTTGGAAGCATTGAGGCTTACAGGAGTTAGTCTGGGGTTACACTTACGGAAGCATTGATTGCCAGGCTGAAGAATTTGCACTGTACTCTGTGGGGAGTGGGGTTCCTTAGAAACCACTGCAGATTTCTAAGGATGAGATAAGGTCTTTTGTTGTTGCTCAGTCACTAAGTCATGTCCAGCTCGTTGCCACCACATGGACTGCAGCACGCCAGGCTTCCCTGTCCTTCACTGTCTCCCAGAGTTTGCTCAAATTCATGCCCACTGAGTCAGTGATGCCATCCACCCATCTCATCTGCTGCCCTTTTCTCCTTTTACCTTCAGCGTTTCCCAGCATCAGTCTTTTTCAGTGAGTCAGCTCTGGGCATTACGTGGCCAAAGTATTAGAGCTTCAACTTCAGCCTCAGTCCTTCCAATGAATATTCAGGGTTGATTTCCTTTAGAATTGATGGTTTGATCTCCTTGCAGTACAATGGATTCTCAGGAGTCTTCTCCAGCACCACAATTCAAAAGCATCAATTCTTGGGTGCTCAGCCTTTTTTTTATGGTCCCATACATAATTACTGGAAAAACCATAGCTTTGACTAGACAGACCTTTGTTAGCAAAGTGATCTCTCTGCTTTTTAATACACTGTCTAGATTTGTCATAACTTTTCTTCTCAGGAGCAAGTGTCTTTTAATTTCATGATTGTAGTTACCATCTGCAGTGATTTTTGAACCCAAGAAAATAAAATCTGTCACTGCTTCCACTTTTCTCCTATTTACCATGAAGTGATGGGATCAGATGCCATGATCTTAGTTTTTTGAATATTGAGTTTTAAGCCAACCTTTTCATTCTCCTTTTTATCCTCATCAAAAGGCTCTTTAATTCCTCTTTGCTTTCTGCCATTAGAGTGGTATCGTCTGCATTTTTGAGGCTATTGATATTTCTCCCTGCAGTCTTGATTCTGGCTGTGCTTCATCCAGCCCGGCATTTTGCATGATGTACTCTGCATAGAAGTTAAACAAGCAGGGTGACAATAGACAGCCTTGACGGACTCCTTTCCCGATTTGGAACCAGTCTATTGTTCCATGTCAAGTTCTGTTGTTTCTTGACCTGCATACAGGTTTCTCAGGGGGCAGATAAGGTGGTCTGGTAGTCCCATCTCTTTAAGAATTTTCCACAGTTGTTGTGAACCACACAGTCAAAGGCTTCAGCGTAGTCAATGACAAAACTGGTCCCCTGGAGGAGGAAATGGTAAGCCACTCCAGTATTCTTGCTGTGAGCAGTATGACCAGGATGGAGTAAAATCTACCCTTTATAATTTTGGTATTCAAATGTTGGTTCTCCATGGTAAATGTCTGCAACCAAAAATGTGGGTCATCTAAAGTAGGTGATTGAAATGTTCTTTTCCTGATATATGCTATTTATGATTCAGATTTCCATTCAGATATCTGTGCCACTTGCCATGAACATGCTACCTGCTCGAAAATAGGAAGGACGAGCATCTGTATGTGCAAATATGGATTTGTGGGCAATGGGAGGACTCATTGTATTGGTAAGTTCTGACTCTTGGCTAAGTTGAAAACTTGACCAAGAAACGAGATTCTCCAGTATTAAAGAGTTGGTGTCCTTGGGGGGAAAACATTGCTATTTTGTTCATGTGCTTTTATTATAAGAAATTTTGTCAATTACAGTAAGTCTCTGTTTTAGTGTTTGGATATATCCTTTCTTTAGTGTTTACAAGGAATTATCCCTCATGTTAGAGATCACTGAACTTGAACCTCTGGGAACTCTCTGACCTCACACAGATGTGAAATCTGTTTTTAAGTCTTGGGTTTAACTTAGCAATTTGAGTGAGTATTGTCTTTTTAAATTTCTCTAGTTGTTTTGACAGAAAACTATTTTTATTAGTACCATGAGGAAAAACAAAGCACAATTGCCTATTGAACTTTTCTGGCTGGTGGGTGAAATACTGTTTCTTTGAGTCTTATGTCTACCAAAATCCACCCTGCAAATTTTTTGTAGTTGTGACCCTTTAAGCTCTTGGATGACTTATAGAAATACAAATACTTTTAGACTAGAAGTATCTGAAATTATTTTTTGTCTCAGAGAATCCACCGTGCCATGAGTCAAATAATATCCAGTTTCAAGCCCAATTCAGAGAGAGAGAGAGAGCTCCATAGCAACTTTACAGTAGTGGATATTAGGATAATCATGGTTTCCTTCCATCATCCATGTTACCTGCAGTGAAAATGTGGATAGTTTTGCCTTGTAGCTGTGGATTGACAGTATATACCATCTCACTGTGGTATCTTTGTTTTTGTTTTTTTTTTGCTCCCTGAAGAAAAATAACAATTAAATCCTGCATTCAAAAACTCATATTCTACTTCACAGGTACTTGTTTTCACAATCACACAGCTTTGCCTGTTCCTGCAGGCTGGAGTTGGGCCTTCCTGACCCTCTCTGTTTAGGATAAAAACACTATATACTATATATCCCAATAATTGGTGTGCTGAGACCACACCATAGGTTGCAGGTAAGATCATAGATGTGCCCAGCGCTAAGTCACAGGACTTAAGAACTCTAGAATCCCCTACAAACGCATATGCCCCTTCTGATGAAGTCTGCAGGGGAGATATGCCTCAGGAACAATAGCAAAGGAATACTCCATCTTATGGGCAGGTGGACTTGTGTTTGAAAGCCCATGCCCTTCTTAGTAAGCCAGACTGGACACCTGACCTGGCTATGGCTTGAGGGTCCATTTTGCCTCTCTGTGTTCTTAGACAGATCTTTTAACCACAGATAGTTTTAATGATGAATAGATTTAATTAAATTTTTAAAAGATAATAGAAGGAAAATGAAAGAAAAAACCTACCAGATTTTGAACGGAGTGTAGGGTGCTCTTGGGTTAGCAGGAATTGTGTGCAATTGTGAGAGGCAATTGAACTGTTGTGAGGGAACCAGTAATGTAATAAAATGCTAAGTGACAGATAAAAAACTCCAGTTCCTAAGCAGATGATATCCTCCCCCCCCCCGCCCCTACCCCCCCCCCCCAAAAAAAAGCTAGCTGGATATCTCCTCTCAAAGGATGTCAGAGAAATTGGTCACAGGAGTTTCCTCTGATGGTACAGTCTAAGGCAGAGTGAGTGAACTCTAACCTGGGGGCCAGACTTCACTGCTGCCTGTTTTCGTAACAGGGTCTTAATTTGTTTACTGACTGTCTGTGCTTTTATGATCCAAAGTATGGATGAGCAGTTGCCACCGGAGACCTATGACTGGCCTTTGACAGAAAAAGTTTGCTGAGCCCTGGGCTGGAGGACAGGAGGGAGGTTTACATTCATTTGACACTGATGTCAAATGATTGAATTAGAAATAGCCAGGGCAGGTCCTGTGGTCTCATCACGCATCCCAGGTTCCAGCCCCTCCTCACTGGGTGATTAGCATTGTTTATGTGGATCGCTAAGGATCAGCAGGAGCTGCTCCTGCTACAGCATTAGCCCTGCCCCCGATGAGGCTTGAGCACTAATTCCATTGTGTGGCCTGGTGACTCAGAAGTAACAAATTTTCCAGTTAATCATTGGATGCAAAATCATCCTACTTTGATTTTTATTAAAAAAAGCAAGAGAATGGCTGAGCTGGAAACGTGGGATTCTGCTGGATTTTTCCCCCCAGGCCTATGACAAGATCTTTTAAGTGTGGAGAAGTTCAAAAAGCATCTCCATCTCCCAGTCTTCAAGTAAGACGGGCTATCAGAATGAGATGTTGGATTTCTCTTATGGTTTCGTACACACTTGGCATGAGACAACGAGGGGCCCATGTCCCGGAGTCTGAGAAGTATAGTGAGCGGAGGAGGGGCTGGGGAAATAGATCTTTCTGCTGTTGTCATAGAATGTTGATTCCCAAGTCCATAGCGCAGGAGAACAGTCTGGGTAGTTAATCGTGGTATGGAGTGACAGCCTTTTCTGTGTGTTGTCCCAATGTACCCACAGATAAAGATGAATGCCAATTTGGAGCCAGTGTGGTCTGTGGGAACCACACATCTTGCCACAACACACCCGGAGGCTTTTATTGCATTTGCCTGGAAGGGTATCGAGCCACGAACAACAACAAGACATTCATCCCCAACGACGGCACCTTTTGCACAGGTACTCAGGAAGAGGGCTGCGGATGGCAACGTGGTGACGGCCGAGGGTACCCGGTCCCTGGGGTGTGGAGGAGGAGAGGGCGGGGCCAGGATGGGGTGTGCTTTAAGGAAGGGACTCTCCTTTATCCATGGGGGATATTTGGACATGCACTGAGTATTAGTTAGTATCAGGGAATTATTGTTCATTTTGTTAGACGGAATAGCTGTATTGCAGTATTTTAGGATAATATTCTTATTTTGGGAGCTATGTGCTAAAGTATCTAGGAGTGTTATTACGAAGCATGTGGTGTAGTGTTTATCTGTAAGATACTTTAAATGGCAAAATGTGAATGATTGTTGAATCTTGGGGGTGGAGGTGGGACTAGGGGAGACTGGAATAATCTTTTGCTTGTTCGGTGTGTCTGAAATGTTTCATAACAAACAGCAAGGAGAGATTCTTCAAGATGGTGTGCCATCTCTGCAGTAACCTTTGGAGTGACTGTGGTACTTCCCAGCCCTGTGCATACTGCCCCAGGGGTAAGCCCTGTGATGCACCTATTAGAGTTGTGGGCCTGTCTCCTGGAGGAAGAAGCTGAGTGAGGAGCACAACTTTTAGGACCTCAGTAGCTTTGAAGATCAGGTTTTGGACATATGTTGGTCAAATAAAAGGGGTGGGCAAAGGCCTCTTAATTTTCAGTGGCTCCTGTATTATTTTCACGATTATATGTCATGATAATATAGCTCTTGGATTTTCTAAGGAAATCTTTGAACAGTAATGAGGAGGAAAGGCAAGAAAAGACTCCTGGTTCTAAGATGGTTTTGTGTAGACTTAATGATTCTTCTTGAGGAGATCATGGCAACCCACTCCAGTATTCTTACCTGGAGAATCCCATGGACAGAGGAGCCTGGCAGGCTACATACAGTCCATAGCGTCACAAAGAGTTGGACACAACAGGAGCAGTCTCTTCTTAAAAAGCTTTGTGATATTTAAAGGTTTGGGGGAGACACAAAGAGAGAGGAGAGCATTTTTATCTTTTTCCCAGGAACCGCAGGTTCTGATGCTCCGATTCATTCTCCCTCTTGACCTGTACCAAGGTAAAATGCCCTCAAAGGGTACATTTGATTTATTCTTGGCATGAATGAGCACCATTCCCTCAGAGAAAACATTTTATAATATCTTGTTGTTTTAGGTAGCAAATTATTTGCTACATGATTGCAGAAGTGCAGTGTTGCAGAATTAAATTAAGTGCCTTAAAAAAAAACTTGGAAGATGATGGTTCATTCAATATACATTTTTCATGCACTTCTTTCATGCACTTCCTACGTGCCAAGGCTGTGCTAGTAGGAGGTGATGGTAGATAGCTAATTTCAGTATAATGTATTAGTCATGGGTAAGCAGAGGGTGCTTTCCAGAGTCTGGAATCCTTGGAGGCACTTACCTTGGAAGTGGGTGAGAGATGGGATGCTTTCCGGAGGACTTAACACCTGAAATTGTGTTTTCAAGACTGTGGGAGTTTGACAGGAAAAATTTTATAATAGTATGTATCAGTATAGTTTCCAAGGATGCATTATGTTTTTTAAAGGGTATGAAGAAGGAAAAGAAAGAAAGAAATATTATATTCAAGGGCCAAATAGATGTCAGCCTAAGAAGAGCTGATCTTCCTGGAACAAAATCCTTATCTAGGCTCTGCTTCTATTTATTCTACTTCTTATAATTATTTGGTGACCTTCCCCCTTTAAAAAAAATTGAGGTATAATTCATTAAACCGCAAAATGCCCTCTTTTAAAGCGTACAATTCAGTGGTTTTCAGTATAATTTTAAAAAGTTGTGCAACAATCTCCACTATCTGATTTTAGAACTTCCCTTTAACCCTCAAAAGAAACCTCATATCCAATGGCAGTTATTTCCATTACTTTTTTTTTTGAGGCCTTTATTTATTACTTTGTAAAACCTGATGGATGACTTTTCTTGATGACACTGAGTTTCTTCCAAAATCACAGTGTCACAGAATCACCAGTGGACTTTAGGTAGGGCAGAAGCTTTAGCAAGTTTTGGGGTATCAGCAGTTATCCAGTGCTTGCCTGGAACCAGAAGATTATAAATTCCTGTTCTTGAATTCTGAGAAATTCCTGTGCCTAGGTGTTCATTGTACTCGGCAGGGTTCAGGTCAGTTTCAGGAGCTGGTTGCAGGTAGGCCTCCTTGGATGTCACCGAGTATAGATGAGGGTGAGCTGCCGCAGTTCTAGGGCTGGAGATCCCAGGGACGTTCTTGTCCCCAGGCTGCCCCTGGGATGACTCCTGGCGATCATGGAAGCTTTGCGATGAGCCACAACCCAGGGAAGAAGCTCTATGGCGCTTGCAGCATGAGGGCATTCCAAAGTGCCAGGGGCCTGGACCAAGGTATCCTTGTCCCTCTTGATGGTCTTCATTTCTTCACATCCTTGCCAACACTGGGTAATATCAATAACGGTCCCCATCTTACATGAGTGTTTGTGTTCCTCTAATGTGACTTCCTAAGATGTAGGTTTCTGAGCTGAATTTGGCATTTGAGGAGGGACTGTAGCCTCTGTTTTAGAGCATTTAAATCTAGCATTTAAATCAACAAGCCGTGTGGCCACTCCCCTGCCTCTAATCAAGAACCCCATGCGAAGATGTGTACGTGTGCATGCTCATTGTTCATGGTCAAGGTCAGGCGTGGGTTATGAAGGAGTGGCTTGTGCTCTAGGGAGAACTGAGTCAGTAGAGAGGCGAGGCCCATTCACATATTGGCTAACGAGTATTGAGGACCAAAGATTAAGCAGGCACTGTGTTAAGTGATTTCCACATGTTTTATTTAATCTGTGCCAAAAAACCCTACTATAATTAACTTCATTTTACAGAAGTGGTTTGGAAAGGTTAAAGAACAGACATTAGTACAACTAGTAGGTAGCAGAATCAATTCTCCAACCTGGGTCTGTTTGACTTTCAAATCCATGAAAGAATTTTAAATATAGAACACCAGGGCTCTGGGATGAGGTCAGAGTGTCCTGCTCAGTTTTGCTATTTTCTACTAAAGAATGGTTCTGGCTGTGGATAAAGTGAAATAATCTTATATATAGAATGAGGCATAGGGAATTTTCTCCCTTGATTAGTTAACTATGTTAATACGGTTGCTTAGAACATTTTTTCTTCACAAGCAAACATGTTATAAGCTTGGAGACCCAGTGGAATCTACCACTACGTGGAGAATTTGTCCTGTTGAGCTTAACATGATGACCTTAACATGTCTATCTAGAACAGTTTAGTAAAGGTATGCTTTGGAAACATTAGGAAGTAGCAGAGGATTAAATATCAAAATCGTGTCATACTCATCTCAGTGATATATGGTAAATACATCTAGACTTCCTTAAGGAAATTGATGTTCCTGATAATCTCTGTGGACAAGACAGAGAATTATTGATTGGATGATGGTAAAATTAGATTTTTAAGGAAGAAACAGTGTGGCATAGTGTTTAAGGATATGGTCTCAGAAGCCAGACACCTGGCTTCTGATTCTAGCTTTTCCACCGTTAAACCTGCATGGCTTCAGGTTAACCATTCTATGCTTCAGTTACTTCATCTGTAAAATGGGGATAATAACAGCATCAACCTCCCAGGGTTTTTGTGAGGATTAAATAGGATGGAAAATAATCATTAATAAATAACAAAGTGTTTAGAACAGTGCTTGACATGCACAAGATGACATGCAGGGGTTATCGTTATTAACAGTCATTATAACAATTATTGTTATTAAACTGTTGAATGACTGTATACAAAGCAAATGGATTAACGCCTGCAGTGATTCATACAGAGCTAATCAGTATCTAGAAACTCCAAGTGTTTTCCATACCACTGCGTTTTTGCCTTATAATACTTGGACCTTTTATTTTTAGTAGCTACTGAAAAATTAATTTATTCCTACTCACTACCTTTTTAGGAATCTGGGGCAGGTGGACAGGCTGGAAAATGGTTTCTGTGTTAAAAGTGTATTCATAAACACAGTTTACAAATTCCTCAGTGGGGGGAAAAAATCTTACTAAGCTAAAATGATAGATCCAGTCTAGGAACACAGTGCTGAAATCATTTCTAAAGTTTGTACTAGATTGAGATTGATTTTAAGAATCCTTTCTTAACAGTTACCCAAATTTCCATGATTTTGTTATCAATAATGTTTGTTGGGTTTGCCTGGTGGCTCAGTGGTAAAGAATCTGCCTGCCAATTCAGGAGACATGGGTTTGATCCCTGATCTGGGACGATCCCACATGCAAATAAGCCTGTGTGCCACAACTATTGACCCTGTGCTCTAGAGCCCGGGAGCTGCAACTGCTGAAGTCCGTGCTCCCTAGAGCCCGTGCTCCCTAGAGCCCGTGCTCCCTAGGGCCTGTGCTCCCTGCTCTGAAACAACAAAAGCCACGGTAATGAGAAACCTGCACAGCTCAACTAGAGAGTAGCCCCTGTTTGCTGCAACTAGAGAAAAAGCCCACAGAGCAACGAAGACCCAGCACCACCCCAAATAAATAAGTTGATAAAATTATAGAAAAAAAGAGCAAAAAACAGTGTTTGTTTGACAAGTTTCACTTCTCACCACCCTTTGTTGTGTTTTATGATGTCTTCTCCTTTCTTGACAATATTTATGCTGATTTTTTTTTTTTGGTCAGTAGTGTGGTTCTTGAGATCATTCATATTCTAAAATGTCATTCCTTTCCTTAAATATAGCATGATGTTTTGCTCTCTTTTCCCTAGAACTCTGTACGTGTTACTTCTGTGCTATCTGGCATTTAGTGTTTCAGACAAGAAGTCCTGGGTCAGATTGCTTCTCTTTTCCTCATAAATTACTATTCCCTTCTCTCAGGAGGTTTATAGATTTTTCTCTTCTTCCTTGAAACCCAGAATGACTCATTTTTCAACATTCATGCCTGTCACCTTAAAAGGCTATTTTTATTTGAATACAAAACTGGAGCAGTTTTTGTTTTGATATTAATTTTTTATATATTTACTCCATTTTCTTCTATAATTCCTTTTAAATAGATATTGCATGTTTTGAGTCTGTCCTCACATTATATTTTTGTCCCATAGTTTCTGTCTTAGATAATTAATCTTTCTATGTGTTTTGGAGAATTCCTTGAGTTGAAATTTGTGAATTTGTTTTCAATGCCTCTATTGAGCTTTTATTTTTGGCATTTGTATTTTGTTTTTAATTTCCAAGACTTCATTTTTTTTTCTCTCAGAAATTCCCTTTTTCACTAATACAGTATCTTCTTAACCATATTTGGGTTTCAGCATCTCTTATTATGTCAGGAATGTCTTGGTTATTTCTTACTGAGTAACTCTACTCCTTCCACCCCACAACTCCCCCCAAATTTAGTGGTTTAAAAATTTATATATGTAACATATATATGTATGTATATGTATATACATATGCATATATGTATATATGTAACATGTATATATATGTGTACATATGTATATATGTATATATATATGTAACAATTTATTATTTGTTACAATTCTGTGGCTAGGTGGTTTTGTCACTTGTGTGCACATATTCAACTGGTGGCTGGACTAGGCTGGGCTGATGAAAGAAGACCTCTCTCACAAACGCCTTGGGCCTTGGTGTGTGTATGTGTGTGTTCAGTTGTGTCCGACTCTTTGCGACCCTATGGACTGTAGCTCTCCAGGTTCCTCTGACCATAGCATGGAATTTTCCAGACAAGAACACTGGAGTGTGTTGCCATTTCCTACTCCAGGAGCTCCATCCATGTCTCTTGTGTCTCCTGTGTTGGTAGGTGGATTCTTTACCACTATCGCCACCTGAACCTTGATTCTAGCTGTCAAGCAGGCCACCTTAGTCCTCCTTCACATGGCATCTCATCTTTAGGGCCTCTCTGCCTGGTCTGTCTCCCAAGCACCCCAGCCTGGGTTTTCTGTAGCATGGACACTGGATTCCAGCTGAGGGAGAGAGGAAGCTGCCAGGCATCATCTAAGGTGATGTCCATAGCAGGCACCATGGTGCTTCTGCCAAGTTCTGTTGGACAAAGCAAGTCTCAAGACCAGCTCAAGAGGAGGGGAAATGGATTCCATTTTTGATGGGAGGAGAGGCAAGAAAGGAAGGGGAGGGATTGTTGACAGCCATCTCTGGAGCCCATTTCCCACAGAGTTTCCCAAAGATGTGGGTTGATCAGAATTGGTCCCTTGGGTCTCCTCCAGCAACTGAATGAATTACTGTTCCCCAGACAACAGTCAGCTCGCAATGAGGTAGGTATTCCTTGGTCCAAAACCCCAAACCAAACAAACCAGTGTAAAGAATATAGTGAATTTTAATAAAATCACTAAACAAAAATATGAAAGGATTCTGAGATTATATTCTTCCTTTTGGGTGGGGGCATTGTTAAAATGTTCTTTTTTAAATTTTTTAAATGAAGTGATAGTTTTTTTTGGAAAAAAAGACTTTACTGGAAAATTAGAATATTGGTCAAAGAAAAAAAATGCAAGAAGGCAAAGTGGTTGTCTGAGGAGGTTTTATAAATAGCCGAAGAGAGAAGAGAAGCAAAAGGAAAAGGAAAAAGGGGAAGATAATACCCAACTGAATTCAGAGTTCCAGAGAACAGCAAGGAGAGATAAGAAGGCCTTCTTAAGGGAACTATGCAAAGAAATAGAGGAAAACAATAGAATGGGAAAGACTAGAGATCTCTTCAAGAAAATTGGAGATAGCAAGGGAACATTTCACACAAGGATGGTGATGCTAAAGGACAAAAACGGTAAGATTAAGAAGAGGTGGTAAGAACACAGAAGAACTATACAAAAAAGATCTCAGTGACCTGGATAACCATGATGGGGTGGTCACTCACCTAGACCCAGACATCCTGGAGTGTCAAGTCAAGTGGGCCCTATGAAGCATCACTATGAACAAAGCTAGTGGAGGGGACAGAATTCCAGATGAGCTATTTCAGATCCTAGAAGATGATGCTGTGAAAGTGCTGCACTCAGTATGCCAACAAATTTGGAAAACTCAGCAGTGTCCACAGGACTGGAAAAGGTCAGTTTTCATTCCAGTCCCAAGGAAGGTTAATGCCAAAGAATGTTCAAACTACAGTTGCATTTATTTCATTTGTTAGCAAGGATATACTCAAAATCCTTCAAGTGAGGCTTCAGCAATGAACTGAGAATTTCCAGATGTACAAGTTGGTTTCGAAAAGGCAGAGGAACCAGAGACAGATTGCCAACATTTGTTGGATCATGGAGAAAACAAGGGAATTCCAGAAAAATATCTACTTTTTCTTCATTGACTACACTAAAGCCTTTGACTGTGTGGAACACAACAAACTGTGGAAAATTCTTAAAGAGATGGGACTACCAGACCACTTTACCTGTCTTCTGAGAAACTTGTATGTGGGTCAAGAAGCAACAGTTAAAACCTTACATGGAATAACTGACTGCTTCAAAATTGGGAAAGGAGTATGACAAGGCTGTATATTGTCACCCTGCTGTTTAACTACTATGCAGAGTACATCATGCAAAATGCCAGGCTGGATGAAGCACAAGCTGGAATCAAGATTGCCAGGAGAATTATCAACAACATTAGATATGCAGATGATACCAACTCTAATGGCACAAAGTGAAGAGGAATTAAAGAGCCACTTGATGAGGGTGAAAGAGGAAAGTGAAAAAGCTGACTTAAAACTCAGTATTCAAAAACTAAGATCTTGGTAGCTGGTCCCATCACTTCATGGTAAATAGAAGGGGAAAAAGTGGAAGCAGTGACAGATTTTATTTTCTTGGGCTCCCAAATTATTGCATACAGTGACTGCAATCATGAAATTAAAAGAATTTTACTCCTGGGAAGAAAAGCTATGACAAACCTAGACAATATATTAAAAAGCAGAGATGTCGCTTGGCCGACAAAGGTCCGTCTAATCAAAGCTATGGTTTTTCAAGTAGTTCACGTATTGATGTGGGAGTTGGACCATAAAAAAGGCTGAGTGCTAAAGAATTGATGCTTTTGAACTGTGGTGCTGGAGAAGACTCTTGAGAGTTCCTTGAACTACAAGGAGATCAAGCCAGTAAACTCTAAAGGAAATCAACCCTGAATATTCATTGGAAGGACTGATGCTGAAGCTGATGTTCCAGTACTTTGGCCACCAGATGCAACAAGCTGACTCATTGGAAAAGACCCTGATGATGGGAAAGACTGAAGGTAAAAAGAGAAGGAGGCAACAGAGGATGAGATGATTAGATAGCATCATTGCCTCAACAAACATGAATCTGAGCAAACTCTGAGAGATAGTGGAAGACAGAGGAGCCTGGCAGTCCATGGGGTTGCAAAGAGTTGGACAGAACTTAGCAGTTGAACAACAACAACAACAACAATAATATCAGTTCTTCCAAAATTACAGGTCTTTGAAATCCCAGAGTCTGGGAACAACCCAACTTTCTTCAGTCACACTGTTCCTCCTGTCCTCTGTCCCGCTGATAGTTCTTGCAAATCTGGAAAAAGTCCCCTTTTACTTAAGGTACTTTTCTTTCTCTAAGTGAAATTGGTGTGTCTGTGGCTCTGATGGAGTTTCTAAAGCTTTAAATTTTGTTCACTAGGCCAAGTCTGAGGGGGAAAACTGCTAACTTGCAGAAAGATTTCTTTTTTTCAGCCTCTGAATGATTGTGTGGTTTTCACTCCTGCACCTGCTACCACTGACAATCTTCAGTCAAAGGGAAAAGTCTGTTAAGAAGCATGTCTTATCCTTCTTGAAGGCTGCTTTAAGCTCTTTTGATCTTGGTAAAATTAGTGAGACCCTTCTAAGTAGCTTCTTTTCTTCTTGCCTTATGCTCCTGAAACATTTTTCACTCTGGTCTAAGCTGTTTTGTATTAGGAGTTCTTCAGATATTTTAACATGAAGTTAATGCTAGCCTTATTTTATAGTAATTGAATTTTTTAGCATACTTCTTTGGGTTCATTCTGTTGGGTTGTCAAGAGAGTTGGTAATAGTTGTTGGCTTTTATAACTTTTCAGAACACATTGACAAATATTTATTGAGCACTTCTTGGTGCCTATGATATGAAGGACACAGGAGAAGAGCTCTTAAGGAATACAACAAATTTGTGATACAGTTACAAACAAATGCATCTACTTATACGTGTAGATGGAAAGTGTGAAAAGTGAAAAGTCAGGAAGAATGGATAAAGAAGATATGCCACATATATACAATGGAATATTACTTAGTCATTAAAAAGAACAAAATAATGCCGTTTGCAGCAATACATGGGTAGACCTAGAGATTGTCACACTGAGTGAAGTAAGTCAGACAGAAAAGGATAAATATCATACAACATCCTGTATATGTGAAATCTAAAAAAAAATGATATAAATGAACTTACGAAACAGACTCACAAACTGAGAATAATCTTATGGTTGCTGGGGGGTAGGGAAAGGGATAGTTTGGGAGTTTGGGTTGGACATGTACACACTGCTGTTTTTAAAATGGATAACCAGCAAGGGCCTACCATGTAATGCAGGGGACTCTGCTCGGTGTTATGTGGCAGCCTGGATGGGAGGGGAGTTTGGGGGAGAATGGATACAAGTATAATGTATGGGCGAGTCCCTTCTCTGTTCACCTGAAACTGTCACAACACTGATAATTGGCTTTACCCCAGTACAAAATAAAAAGTTAAATCCCCCACCACAAAGAAGAAATGGCTGTCACAATGTTCAACCCTTTTCTCCTTTTCCTGGTTTGCTGTCACTTCTTGTATGGGTCTCAAGACATAGATGAGTGTGAGGTTTCCAGCCGGTGCAGGCATGGAGGACGGTGTGTGAACACTCGTGGGAGCTATGAATGCTATTGTATGGATGGATACTTGCCAAAAGGTGGACCTGAGCCTTTCCATCCGACCAGAGATGCCACGTCATGCACAGGTGGGTTCCTGCCAAAGAATGCGGCCTCCGAAGGTGAGAGTCTGTTGATGACTCTCCTGCTCTGATGTTGTTCTCCTGCTCTGAGCCTAAGTCTATGGGTCTGTGTTGAGGATGTTGGTGGGAATCTGTGTTTTGCATATTTATAACCTATAAAATTCAATAATGGTCATTATAGAGTGGGCTATATTAAAGTTAAAAAAACTTCAGGGATTTTTGTAGGTAATAGATGTCCAGATATTAACCATTATATTAGATAGTAAACACAGCTAATCTAGTAAGGACTAGCATCTCAAAAGTTACCAAGGAAGTCATAAAGGCTTATATATTTTAGGATATTGTGCGAAACGAAATTAATACTTTGTTGGGCTAGGCTTATCTTCGTTGTTGTTTAGTCCCTAAGTCATGTCTGACTTTTTTGCGAATCCGTTGACTAGCCCACCAGTCTCCTGTCCTTGGCATTTCCTAGGCAAGAATACTGGAGTGGGTTACCATTTCCTTCTTCAGGGGATCTTCCCGACTCAGGGATCGAACTCACGTCTCCTGCATTGGCTGGTGTGTTCTTTACCCCTGAGTCGCCAGGGAAGCCCATAGGCTTATCTTTAGTTAGTGTAAATTAGTGAGAGTTGATTGCCAGATCCTTTCAGCTTTGTGCTGTTACTTGTGGAAGACCAGACGATTGAATAGAGACACTCATTGGAAACGTGCCCGGAAGTCTTGTAGAAATGAGTCAGTCTATTTTAAAATATGACTCGAGTGTGTATGTATGAGGGAAGAAAGGATAAAGTAAAGATGGAAAGAGATTATGTATTTTGAAAATACACGTTTATATAGTAACAAGTTTGACATTAATTTATTTTCAGAAATAGACTGTGGGACTCCTCCTGAGATTCCAGGTGGCTATATCATAGGAAATTATACCTCTAGGCTTGGCAGTCAGGTTCATTATGCTTGCAAAGAAGGATTCTTCAGTGACTCAGAAGATACAGTTTCAAGCTGCACAGCTGTGGGCACGTGGGAGTCCCTCAAATTAAATTGCCAAGGTAAGTTTTTCAAAGGTCCAGCTTCCCAGCTTATAGCATCTGGAGACTGTTTTTCTATTTCTCTCTAAATCTCTTTTTGGGATAATGAATGAATGAAATAAATCCAATAATTTCCCATTGTTTCTGCTAGGTTTTCAGTTGATTCTCTTGGTATTTAAAGGAATAATATTGTCTGCTAATGATGATAATTCCATCTTTCATTTTGCCATGTTTATAATAGTCATGTTTTTCTCTTAACTGACCACTCAGCTAGTGTGTTCAGAGCAAAAGTTTAATTAGTAGTATTGACATTGAATTTTCTTTCCTTATTCCTTATTTCCTTATTCCTGACTTATGCAAGTGGTTTGAGTATTTCATTATCATTCATGATTTTGGCTTTCTGATGTTACTGACATCTAGTTATGTTTTTATGTACAGTGATAGAGTGCTATGTGCTGAGTTCTGTTCTGAGCACTCATTCAGTCCTTACAATATCCCTATGAATGTGTACTATTATTATTGCACTTTACAGATGGAAAAACTGAGGCATGAAAAAGTTAAGTAATTTGTTTGAGGTTATCGAACTAGTGATAGAGCTGAAATTTGAACTCAAAATTCTGGTTTCTGAGGTTGTATGCTTAATCATTCTTGTATACTCCTGTTTTTGTGATGGTGTTGGCTTCTGGTTTGTTTTCTACTTTTGTCTTTTCATCATTTTACCAGTTTTTGGCTATATATACATGATATTGAGGAAGTATTCATCTATTTCCATTTTACTGGGATTTGTATTATTTTTATCATGTCTTTTAAGCATGTATTAAGGTGATCATGTATACTTTTCTCCTTTTAACCAGTTATATGTTGGTTTATATTATTAAATTTCCTAATAATGATCAATACTAGTTGCTGGAATGGATTCTTCTGGGTCTTTGGTGTTTTATTCTTTCAGTCTGGATTATATTTGCTAAATTGTGTCTAAAAGTCTTGCATTGATATTCATAAGTAAGATTGGTCTATTTTCTTTTCTATGTTATCTTTGGTGATATAGTTATTAATGTTATTCTAAATTTTGAGAAAATAAAGTGAAAGCATTTCCTTCTTTCTGTATTCTCTGGAATACAATAAACAGGATTTTTGAACATTTCACCTGGAAAACCATCTGGATGTGGCACTTGGGAAGAGGTGGTCCTTGGGATATTAAAAAAAATGAATAATTACTGGTCCTGTTTAAGTTTCCTATTCTTTTTGATATTCATTTTGGTAATTTACATGTTCTTAAAAAAGTCATCAATTTCAAATTTATTTGCAGAGAGAAGGGTAAGGCACTCACTTACTTTACACTCACTTTTTGTAGTTATATGTGTTTATAATACTGAAATATTGGAGACAGTTTCAAATGTCTATTGATAAAGAAATTAGTCAAATCGTAGCATATACATGAAATGGAATATTCTGTAGCTAA
Organism: Odocoileus virginianus; assembly: GCF_023699985.2. NCBI lineage: Eukaryota > Metazoa > Chordata > Mammalia > Artiodactyla > Cervidae > Odocoileus > Odocoileus virginianus. The sequence goes on from NC_069704.1 coordinate 10,727,072, forward strand.
TATGTGGAAAAGAATGTTTACTGACATAGGTCTATTAACAGTATATTACTGAATTACAAACTATGTGAATAATATGCCCTTAATTTTGAAAAATTTCGTATATACATGTTTATGAAAAAGTTCAGAAAGTATACATTAAAACATTAACGGTGCAGAGGAATCCCCTGGTGATCCAGTGGTCAGGACTCTGCACTTCCTCTGCAGGGGGCGCGGGTTCGGTCCCTGGTGGGCAAACCAGGCTCCTATATTCCATGCTGCCGTGTTTAGTCGCTCAGTCCTGTCTGACTCTTTGCAACCCCATGGACTGTAGCCCTCCAGCCTCCTCTATCCTTGGGGATTCTCCAGGCAAGAATACTGGAGTGGGTTGCCATGCCGTCCTCCAGAGGATCTTCCCCACCCAGGGATCAAACCCCGGTCTCCCACATTGCAGGCGAATTCTTTACTGTCTGAGTCACCAGCGACGCCCCCCTGCATGCCATAGGGTGCAGCCAAAACAAAACAAACCCTGAAAATGTTATTGAAGGAATTTCTTTTTTTTACGTAAGTATTAGACAAATTAACAAAGTTGTTTCCATTTTGGAAAAAAGAAAATAAAGTAATTTTCATGGAATTTATTGTGTAGCTGAGAAACCTCAGTGCTGGGCTTGCCTAAGTTAATCCTTTAGATATTCTGATTTGTGATTGAGGCTCTAATCGCATTCTGATAATTGTCATCCTGGGGGTTAAGAAATTCTAAAAGTACATTTTAGTTCTCACATTGTCTTTCTGTGGATCAATTAAAATACAGAACTGAGATTAAAATGTGCCATAATGCATGTCAAAGAACTCCCTAGAGATTTATGTAAGAAGCTTCATATAAGACAATTCGTGTTACTTTGAAAATCAGTCGTCATCCAGATTATTGAACTGAGAATGTAGAAAGTTAATTTAGAGAAGAGTGCTTGTTCCATTCCCCAAAGAACTGTCACTTAGCAGGTCTTCATTTCTTTCTTCCCTCCGGTAATAACTGTTCCCCGTGCTTGCTGACACCCTCCCCCGTGTCACCACATGGCCACTGGCTTCTCCCTGCTGTGCCTTCTCTCTGAGCTTACTCCTTCGTATTTATCCTTCTTCAGTCTTCTTTGGGGCTCCAGAATCTGGGCCCTGTGCCAGCCGGCGCTGTATTTTTAGTTGAGCGTTATGAAGCCACAGGAGTTGGGAATTCCAGTGAAAACACTAGCAAACTGTGAACTTGGTTGCTGAAGAGCAGGTACTTAGGAAAGGAGCAGCTGCGTGGTCCAGATGGCAGCGTGTGAGTCTGATGACGGGCTTCCTCCCCCAGAGAAGGTACAGTTGGCAGATCCGGTTGTTTGCCTTCTCCCAATTACTGGAGGCGCTGCTGCTGCTTTGGTGAGGGGGGATGGAGGGGGGGCCGTGACATAAGTTCCCCGTTCAAGCAGGCCTCGGAAGTGGATGATGGAAGGGAAGATGACATCTTCCAAAATAGGTAAGAAGTTGTGGAAACATCCATCACACATTTCCAGCATCTCTCTGCAGAAGACAATCTCTAGCTTGCCTTTCCTTTGTTGTTGTTCAATTTCTAAGTCGTGTCAGACTCTTTGCCACCCCGTGGACTGCAGCACGCCAGGCTTCCCTGTCTTTCACTGTCTCCCAGAGTTTGCTAAATTCATGTCCATCGAGTTGGTGATGCTATCCAACCACTTCATCCTCTATTGCCCCCTTCTCCTCTTGACCTCCATCTTTCCCAGCATCAGGGTCTTTTCCAGTGAGTCGGCTCTTCACATCAGGTGGCCAAGGTATTGGAGCTTCAGCTTCAGCATCAGTCTTATATGAATAATATGCCCTTAATTTTGAAAAATTTCATATATACATATGTTTATGAAAAAGTTCAGAAAGCTATACATTAAAACATTAACGGTGCAGAGGAATTCCCTGGTGATCCAGTGGTTAGGACTCTGCTCTTCCACTGCAGGGGGCAAATATTCAGGGTTGATTTCCCTTAGGATTGACTGATTTGCTCTCCTTGCTGTCCGGGGAATTTTCAAGAGTCTTCTCAGCACCACATTCCTACAGTATCAATTCTTCGGTGCTCAGCCTTCTTTCTGGTCCAACTCTCACACCTGTACACGACTACTGGTAACTGAACAGACCTTCATTGGCAAAGTGATGTCTCTGCTTTTTAATAGGATGTCTAGGTTCATCATAGCTTTTATTTTGCTATTCTTATTTTTTTTTTCATTTTCAGAAAAGGTGCCAGTTGTGACAGCTTAAAGAATTTGAGTTTTAAAAAATTCAGCCAAGCCAGGAGCAAGATAAGAGAGTCACTTTAACCATTAGTTAAGTAATTTAATCATTAGCAACAACTCCAGAGTCCAGATCTGATACTACACTTGATAGATCCTGTGACTAGGCAAGTCTGGAATCTGGAAGGAGAAAAACCAGGTACACCACAAGTTATTCTATAAGAGTGAATTCCTACGTATCATGTAAGAAAAATGGGTAAAAACTTGGAGAGTTCAGATGGAGAGATGGGGTGGGTCAAGGGAGAGTTGGCATTTGCATTCTTCCGTTTGGGTGGTTTGCTTCCTGTGCAAGCATCTAGTGACAGTGGTTAGCAGTGTAGGTGACCAGCTGAGGGTTCTGGGACCATCCAGGTTTGTTCCCATCCTTTCTGGGGCCTTATCTTCCTTTCAGGCTGGGAGTTCTCACCAGAGGGTGTCTGGTTCTGAATAGTCCCTTAAGAATCCACTTCTATGTTTGCTTTTTCTTGCTTAAAACCCCTCTAAAAACAGTGAAATGGCCACTGCACCTAGAGTAAGATCCTAACTCCTAACCATGGGTTTTAAAAAAATATATTTATTTAATTTGTCTACTTGGCTATATGGGTTCTTAGTTGTGGCATGCAGGATCTAGTTCCCTGACTGGGGCTCGAACCCAGGCCTCCTGTACTGGGAGCGCAGAGTCTTAGCCTCTGGGCCACCAGGGTAGTTCCATAACCATGGATTTTGAAGCCAACATGGCCCTGGTCCTTTTGTCTGTACAGGTTATGTCTCCCAATATTCTCTCCCAACCAGTATGTCTCTTATCAGCTTCAAGGCCCTTTCTCTTTACTTGAAATAATTGCCAATCTGCTTTAAAAAATTGTTATTGTGGTAAACCACACATGATATAAAGTTCACCATTTTAGCCGTTTATAAGCCATTTATAAATATACAGTTCAGTGGCATTAAGTGCATTCACAGTGCTGTGCAACCATCACTGCTGTCCATTTGCATCATCCAGAACAGAAACTCTACACCCATTTAAGAAGAACCGCCCCCCCATCCCTTCTCTCTCTTCTACTTTCTGTCCCTGTGAATTTGTATTATAGTTACCTCATATGTGTGGACTCATGCAATACTTGTCTTTTTATGTCTGGCTTATTTGACTTAACATAATATTTTCAAGGTTCATCCATGTTACAGCATGTATAAAACTTTATTCATTTTTTTCCCTTTTAGTTTCATTGAGATGTAATCAACATGCATCACTGTATAAATTTAAGGTGTGCAGTATAATGACTTGACTTACATATACCATATCATGAAATGATTATCACTGTGAATTTAGTGCCCATTCATTGTCACATACAGATACAACATTAAAAAAAAATAGAAAATGAGGGGAATTCCCTGGTGGTCCAGTGGTTAGGACCCTGCACTTCCACTGCAGGAGGCCCACATTTGATCTCTCGTCAGAAAACTGAGATCTCACAGGTCAGCTAAATAAATACATAAAAGCTACACACTGGATATTTCCATGAAAAAAAAAACACAGAAAAATGGTAGTTTTTCCCTTGTGATGAGAACTTTTAGGATTTACTTTAAACAATTTTCATATGCAATGTATAACAGTGTCAATTTATCACTTTGTACATTTCATCCCAAGTACTTATTTATTTTATAATTGGGAGTTTGTACCTTTCGAAGAATGTCATTCCTTTTTCAGGCTGAATAATTTTCTATTGTGCATATACGTCACATTTTATTTCTTCATTCATCTGTTGAGGGAGGCTATGTACATTTTGCACAGCAAGCTCCTTTTCATCTTTCAAGTTTCAGCTAAGTGTCATCTCTGACGTCCTCTTGCTTAGGATGTAAGTGTGTTGTTTATTATTATGTTTACGGGACAGAGTGATGAAAAATCAGTCTGGGGGGACATCAAACATACATCTTTTTCAGTATTCTCCGGCTCCTGGCACAGTGCCTGGAATACCTAAGGCCTGTGGAAGCACCTCAAACCTCCCCCGAAAGGTGGCAGGGATGATGGCAGGCATAGCGGAATTGGCTTCTGAACTGCGTCGCAGCTTATCCTGTGGCTGAGCCTCGCTGAAACCCTGGTCTCCTCTTTTCCTGATTCCACAGCTTCTTACTCTGTCTTCTGCACTTTCTTGCTTGCTTCTCACCTGGTGTGACATCTCTATGCTTTGATAACCCATAAACAAGGCTCTGGGGCTGACTCTTGGTTTCCCCATCCCCACACGTGTGGCCCTCCAGGATGCATGGCACAACTCTGTGGGCTGATTGCAGAGGCAGAGTTTCTTCCTGGAGTCGGTTAACAAAGGTGGGACATGGTTTCTCAAGTCTACTCACAGCAGAGCCAGAGCTTGAAGGTTTACAAGGTTTTCCTTAAACACTGCTTTGTTTGCTTTTTCGAAATGCCTTCTGATGTGGGTACTGTTTTTTTTTTTTTTTAGTGAAAGTCGCTCAGTCATGCCTGACTCTTTGCGACCCCATGGACTATAAGCCCATGGTCCATTGAATTCTCCAGGCCAGAATACTGGAGTGGGTAGCCTTTCCCTGCTCCAGGGGATCTTCCTAACCCAGGGATTGAACCCAGCTCTCCCACATTGTAGGCAGATTCTTTACCAGCTGAACCATTAGGGAACTAGTTTGGCTTTATTTCCCATTTCATAAATATTCCATTTATGACTAATAATGGGTATCATTTCCCATTAAGAACCAGAGCAAGGAAGTGACTTACCTTATGTCACCAGCTTAGATACCAAGTTGAAAACCCAAAGCACCTTTCCAGAAGGCAAATTTCATATAGAAGCAAGCCTTAGTGAGCCCTGGAGCTGGGAGGCAATGGTGAAAGACTGGAGGGCTCTAGAAGGAGAGGGACACTGGGGCAAACTTACCTTCCTACCCAGTGTGGTCTTGAACCCACCCAGAGGGATGTGTATTGTTGCTGAGTCAACTCTTCATCTTTTAAGATTTTCTTCGTGGAGCCCAATCTCATCTACACAGTTGGGGAGGGTTTGAAAAAGCTTTGGCATAAGTTGGGATACAAATGAGTGCATTCAGGGGAGGGGTGGCGAACAGGTTTCATTGCACTGCTGTCTCTGAATTTTTAGTAGTGTGTGAGTATTCTGGGACCACACCCAGATTTAGCAGGGAAGAGTGCTGAGATCAACCCCCTGGGGAAGGGAGGAGGGCATGGTCGCACACTTATTTTGTGTTTAGCATCTGTGTTCCAGGTGATGGGAGTTTTTGCTCCTTTGAAACTGATTTTCTGGCCCCTCACTACATACTGATCTCTTTTTTTTTTTTAATTTATTTTTTTTTAAAAGTAGAGTTTGTCACTCAGTCGTGTCCGACTCTGCGATCTCATGGACTGTAGCCTGCCAGGCTCCTCTGTCCATGGAAGTCTCCAGACAAGAATATGGAGTGGGTAGCCATCCCCTCCTCCAAGGGATCTTCCCAACCCAGGGATCGAACCCAGGGATCGAACCCAGGTCTCCCACATTGCAGGCGGATTCTTGACTGATTCACCAGGGAAGCCAATTTTTAAAAAATCTATTTAAATTAAAAAATTAATTAAAAAATTAATTAATTTATGACTGGGTCTTCATTGCTGCCTGCAGGCTTTCTCTAGTTGCAGCGAGCAGGAGTTATTCTTTATTGCGGTGCCAGGCTTCCCATTGAGGTGGCTTCTTTTGTTGCAGAGCCTAGGCTCTAGGGTGCGCGGGCTTCAGTATTTGTGGCGCATGGGCTCAGTAGGTGCAGCTCGAGGGCTCTAGAGCACAGGTTCAATAGTTGTGGCACACAGGCTTGGCCGCCTCACAGCACGTGGAATCTTTCCGGACCAAGGATGGAACCCGTGTCCCCTGCGTTGGCAGGTGGACTCTCAACCACTGCATCACCAAGGAAGTCTCCATACTGATCTTTGAAAACTGTCTTGACTTACTGGTTGCTTGCAACAGATCTCTTGTCTGATCCTTTTGCCAAGTAAATGCCATTAAACATATCACTACAAATGTTTGGCATCACTTGAGTGTGCAAAATGAATGATGACATTGGTTATAAGACTCAGGGTGCTGAAACATGAACTCTATAATCAGAAAGTCTTGTGTGAGTTTTGGCTGAGCTGCTCAGTGATTCCATCACCACCTCTAAACTTCTCCAAACTCCAGTTGCCTTCTGTTGAAGGGGGAGAAATTGTTGTCACCCTAGAGTTATTATTAAGTTTTAATGAGATAATGATTAAAAGTGTTTGACATTGTGCTTGATGCAGAGTAGCTCCTGGGTAAGTGTTTGGCATCAGAATATGAGAGTCATAATCTAGACAGGAGTGGCTGCTAATTTTTCTAACAAAAATTCTAGGTCTTTCTAAAACATCCTACCATAAAATGGGAAGGTCTAAAATTTTTTAGCTTTCACTTTATTTATTTGTTTTTGATTCATGTGTTCTGTTTACAGCTAGAACAGTTTTAGTGTTATTTCTTGAAAAAAGGTTGTTATACAGCTCAAAGCGTCAGAAACCATTTCACCTCTATAAATGGAAGATCTCTATAAGAAATATACTGACAAACTTTTTCATTTTCCTTCCAGCGCTCACGCTTTTACCTACCCTATCACCTCCTCTGATGTTTCTGAAGTGTTCAGATTCTACCTGTTTCCATATTAGACACTATTTGTTGACAATAAGTGTTTTTATGAGAAATGGAAAATTTTCTTTTCCCTCCAAATGGTCTGTGGATACGATCTGAAGGAAAAGTATTGAGGTTAAAGTTCATGGGAGACTTCAGAATACAAAATCCACTAAAAAGTAATTCTTTTTTTTCTACCGTCTTAAGGTCAAGTAGACTTTTTGGTACTAATGAGTTCAGTGACAGCACTTCATAAGCTGCTTATAATAATGTGCTTCATGGAATTATGTAACCCTCCCATTTCCCTTGGATGATTGTGGTATGATTTTCTGAATTCAAGTTGTCTCATATTGCAATGTTAGGATTTCAACCCCATCATCAAATATGTATGTAATTTAATGCCCAAGTGATCCTGAATTAACTATATTTGGCCAAATTCAGAACATGTCATAAAGTGTGTGAAACTTTGTCATAAGGCTACATTTATATTTCTTTTTTTTTTTTTTTTTTTTTTTTTTTTTTTTTTTCACTTTCTTTTTTTTTTTTTTTTTTTTGTTGGAGGCTAATTATTTACAACATTGCAGTGGTTTTTGTCATACATTGAAATGAATTAGCCATGGATTTACATGTATTCCCCATCCCGGTCCCCCCTCCCACCTCCCTCTCCACCCCATCCCTCTGGGTCTTCCCAGTGCACCAGGCCTGAGCACTTGTCTCATGCATCCAACCTGGGCTGGTGATCTGTTTCACCCTAGATATACATGTTTCGATGCTGTTCTCTTGAAATATCCCGCCCTCGCCTTCTCCCACAGAGTCCACAAGTCTGTTCTATACATCTGAGTCTCTTTTTTCTTTTTTTGCACATAAGGTTATCGTTACCATCTTTCTAGATTCCATATATATGTGTTAGTATACTGTAATGGTCTTTATCTTTCTGGCTTACTTCGCTCTGTATAATGGGTTCCAGTTTCACCCATCTCATTAGAACTGATTCAAATGAATTCTTTTTGATGGCTGAGTAATATTCCATGGTGTATATGTACCACAGCTTCCTCATCCATTCGTCTGCTGATGGGCATCTAGGTTGCTTCCATGACCTGGCTATTATAAACAGTGCTGCGATGAACATTGGGGTGCACGTGTCTCTTTCAGATCTGGTTTCCTCAGTGTGTATGCCTAGAAGTGGTATTGCTGGGTCATATGGCAGATCTATTTCCAGCTTTTTAAGGAATCTCCACACTGTTTTCCATAGTGGCTGTACTAATTTGCATTCCCACCAACAGTGTAAGAGGGTTCCCTTTTCTCCACACCCTCTCCAGCATTTATTGCTTGTAGACTTTTGGATAGCAGCCATCCTGACTGGTGTATAATGGTACCTCATTGTGGTTTTGATTTGCATTTCTCTGATAATGAGTGATGTTGAGCATCTTTTCATGTGTTTTTTTGCCATCCATATGTCTTCCTTGGAGAAATGTCTGTTTAGTTCTTTGGCCCATTTTTACATTTATATTTCTTACATATAAACTTCACCAGTGTTCTGGTTCAAGACAGTGGAGTGTGCTCACCTCCTCCTGAGAGAGCAGTAAAATCAGAGCTAACTGATGATAACTGTTAACAGGAAGATGCTGGAACCCACTAAACTTCACCATAATTAATGCTCATAATAATATTAATAGCTCACATGACTATAGGGGATATTCTAAATATATAGGATACAGACATAGCTCACAAAGAACTTACTGTTAAGAGGGGAAGAGAACATTTTTTACAAATGAAGAATATAGGTGTAAGTGCTGAATTATCTGATCTAGAGCATGAATGTAGTGTAGACTCTGGCATTCACCTCCCTAGACTGTTTGGGCCCTTACAACCTGTCATGTTACACTAATTTCCAGGTGTTATAAAGCTTCTGATTTGATACTGCGTGCTGCGTGCTTAGTTGCTCAGTCATGTCTGGGTCTTTGCTACCGACTGTAGCCCATAAATGGAGAAGGCAATGGCACCCCACTCCAGTACTCTTGCCTGGAAAATCCCATGGACTTAGGAGCCTGGTGGGCTGCAGTCCATGGGGTCGCTAAGAGTCAGACTTGACTGAGCGCCTTCACTTTCACTTTTCACTTTTATGCATTGGAGAAGGAAATGGCAACCCACTCCAGTGCTCTTGCCTGGAGAATCCCAGGGATGGGGTCGCACAGAGTCGGACACGACTGAAGTGACTTAGCAGCAGCAGTAGCCCACACAGCTAGAGTCCATGGATTCCCCAGGCAAGAACACTGCAGTGGGTTGCCATGCTCTCCTCCAGGGGATCTTCCCACCCAGGGATCGAATTCCTGACAGTCTCCTGCATTGGTAGGCAGGTTCTTTACCTCTATGCCACCTGGCAAGTCCCTGATTTGATACTCAGGCACAGTAAGGGACTTATTATTGTTGGGTAAACGTGAAAATTGACTTGAATGTGATTTTCTTTCATTTTCATCCATGTAGCTGCCCTTTTGCTAGAGTTTTTCATTTAGTAGTTTATTTTTCTGGGAAGAAGAAAGATTTATTTTTCTGGGAAGAAAAAAGTAAAAAAGGTTTTTCTTTTTTGGGGGGTCAATATTAATAAGTAGAATAGGTCAATCATTGGTTCCCTCAGCATTTGGCAAGATGTCTGCCTCAATTTGTGGACATTATTGGTCATTTTTTTTTTCCTTTCTCAGCCTGGTGTTCATTGGTATCTAAAACAGTCTTAAATTAAGCCTTATATTACACTGTTATTTCTATCATCAATCACATTATTTGCTGATGTGTATAATAAGCAACAGTCATTGCTGATACAGTAAGTTGTTGATTAGATGCCATAAATTGCCTATACCTTTCATCAAACAAATTTCCTTCTGGAACATTTTCTTGGGTAGAATATTAAAGGTAACAGGGTGGATAAGCATTTTTACCTTCAAGATATGAAACAGAGTTACAATATCAATGTGATCTTTGAAACCGGCATAACACGTTTTCCCCAAGGAGACCTATTTTGAAGTTGATTATTTGAATAAAATCACGGATAATAGGATACTAAGGAAAAATTCCCAGCCATGTTCATAATTAGATGACTGTGTTCCTGATGCAGATTCAAAATAATTACCCAGAGATATGTGTTCTTTAATGAACACCCCTATGCATATGCAACACAAAATTTGTGCAGCTTTTTTTTTCCTTTGGATGTTAACTGTTTTTAAATGGTTTCTTTCCTTGTAATAGTGCTAGTTTTATTATCAATTGTAACTTCTGTTGGATTGATTTTTGAATATGTCTTAATTGGGGCCACTGGCTTTCTTGGGTCCCATTTGGCCTGAGTAGAAGTGGCCACCATCTCAGCATGATGCAAATATCTATGATGGGCTTATGTTCCAGATGAGACCTGGGCCAGGCCCAGGGCTAAATATCAATACCAAGAAAGCTTCAGGGCAAGTACAGTGGCAGGGGAAATCCATTTCCAGCCACTCTCTTGCTATGGTTAAGTTCTTGGAGACAAGATGGGGGCAGAGGAAATTGTCGTAGAACCAGTCTGGACTGATTTAAATGCTTTTTCATGCGAAGTTTTCTCCTGAGGTTTTGGTTAACCTATAAAGTCAGCGCCTAGAATGAACCCTTTCAGTGTGAGGCTGCCTGGATCGAATGAACCTGGACTTCAGGATCACAAAAACCGTGGTTTGAATACTGGCTCTGTCTTTTAATAGTGAAGTAACTTTTGAATGTGACTTAACCTCTTTGGACCTCCAGTTTTGTATCTGTAACTTACGTGAGAATAAGACATTTACCTTGCAGTAGGGTTTTCCATGAAACATGAATAAGATTGTGTATATGGAAGAGACTACCTTATGTTTAGTTGGATTTTGGTGCTTGCTATTTTAAAATTAAAATTATTAAAATTTTTGATTAAAATTATTGCAGTTTAAAAAGCATTCCCAGAATTCACTGTTACAAGAGTGATATTAGCTTTTGTGGGCCTTTTTCTCAGCTTTCATCTACTTGGTGTTTGATAGGTGTGAGTTACTTCTGTTAGGTAAAAAAATATAGAGGCGATGTGCTCCCGTCTTGTTAGCGGTACTTAGAATTTACTAATGTGTGTTTCCTTCCTCAGGGGCTCTGGTCATATCAAAGTAACATTTAGAAAAAGATTTCTTTTTTTATTTTTGGCTGTGCTGAGCCTTCGTTCTGTGCTCGGGCTTTCTCTAGTTGTGGAGAGCAGGGGCTGCTCTCAGCTGCAGTGCTGGGCTTCTCTTGCTGTGGAGCGTGGGCTCTAGGGTGTGGGGGCTTCGGGAGTTGTGGCACATGGGCTTAGTTGCCCCAAGGCATGTGGAATCTTAGTTCCCGTATCAGGTATCGAACCCATGTCTCCTGCATTGACAGGAGGATTCTTAACCACTGGACTACAAAGGAAGCCCTAAAGTAATACTTATTGCATCTTGAACAATGATGAAGTAGTAGTAAGCTACCAATGAGCAACTATTTATTATTTACTATGTAAAACATACAAATGTAAGTAGGCGTTGTGAAGATGCAAGAGATTGTTAAGATAAAGCTTCTGTCCTTTAGGAACTGTTCATGTATTTGGGAAGACATAGTCATTAAAAGAACCCCACTAAATCCTCAAGCAGGAAATAAAGGTCAAATGAACAGGATAAATAATTATCCTTTTAAAAAATTATTTATTTAGTATATTTTTGGCTGTGCTGGGTCTTTGTTGTGGGCCTATAGGCTTTCTCTAGTTGCAGCAAGCAAAGGCTACTCTCTAGCTCTGGTGCCCTGGCTTCTCACTGCTGTGATTCTCTTGTGGAGCATGGGCTCTAGGGCCCTTGGGCTTCAGAAATTGCTCTTGGAGAACTCAGGAGTTGAGACATGCAGGCTCTCGAGCACAGGCTTAGTAATTGTAGCACACAGGCTTAGTTGCCCCATGACATGTGGGATCTTAGTTCCTGGACTGGGGGATTAAACCCGTGTCCCCTGCATTGGCAGATGAATTCTTAATCACTGGACCACCAAGGAAGATCCAGATAAATAATTATCCTTGTTTCTACTTCTTTCCTCACTCTCACATCCAATCTGTCACCAAGAATCTTGTTTTGCTTCCTGTATATGTCTGGAATCCATCCCATTTTCTCATCTCCATCATCACCTTTCAGGTGCATCTAAGACCTCATTCTCTCTCTGTTGGACTTTTTTTTTCTTAATTTTTTTTCATTTATTTTTATTAGTTGGAGGCTAATTACTTTACAATATTGTAGTGGTTTTGGCCATACATTGACATGAATCAGCCATGGATTTACATGTGTTCCCCATCCTGATCCCCCCTCCCACCTCCCTCCCCATCCCATCTCTCTGGGTCTTCCAGTGCACCAGCCCTGAGCACTTGTCTCATGCATCCAACCTGGGCTGGCGATCTGTTTCACACTTGATAATATACATGTTTCAATGCTATTCTCTCAGATCATCCTGCTTTCGCCTTCTCCCACAGAGTCCAAAAGTGTGTTCTATACATCTGTGTCTCTTTTTCTGTCTTGCATATAGGGTTATCGTTACCATCTTTCTAAATTCCATATATATGTGTTAGTATACTGTATTGGTCTTTATCTTTTTGGCTTACTTCACTCTGTATAATGGGCTCCAGTTTTATCCATCTCATTAGAACTGATTCAAATGAATTCTTTTTAATGGCTGAGTAATATTCCATTGTGTATATGTACCATAGCTTCCTCATCCATTCATCTGCTGATGGGCATCTAGGTTGCTTCCATGTCCTGGCAATTATAAACAGTGCTGCGATGAACATTGAAGTGTCTCTTTCACTTCTGGTTTCCTCGGTGTGTATGCCCAGAAGTGGGATTGCTGGGTCATAGACCCTGCCCCACCTCTCCTTTTATTCCTGTTCTCCCATCTGTTCTCTACCCAACAGTCAAAATGGTCTTTTAGAAGTCCAAGTTAGATTATCTCATTCCCTTGCTCAAAACCCTCGCATGGCGCTCAGCTGCTTTTTCATAAGCTCCGAGCCCTTTCCTAAGGCTTGCAAGGCCCTTCCCTAAGGCCCTCTGTGATCGTCTCTGCTCTTCTCTGCACCGTCATCTCATGCCCCTTCTCCTTGCTGACTGTGTCCCAGCCAACAGGCTGCCTTTCCCTTTCTGGAACACATCAAGAACTCTCTCACCTCAGGGTCTTTGCGTTGGCTATTTCGCTTGATTGAAATGTTCTTCCTCTGGTCCTGAACATGCCAGGCTCATTCTCATCCTTCAGGTCCTAACTCAGCTACCTCTTTAGAGAGCTCAAATCATTCCTGACCACGCTATGTAAAAAGTTTTTCCCATCCTATCACATTATCTTTCCTCCTACTTAACTTTTACCACAATCTGCAATTACCTTGTTGGTTTTTTTTTTTTTTTTTTTGTCTAATTATTCCCTCCCTGAGTTCTCTGAGGGGAGTGATCTTATCCATTTTGTTCACTGTTGTAGTGTATAGCATACTGTCTCACATATACTAGGTGCTCAATAAATAAATGACTAAGTGAGTGAATGAACACAGGCCATGAAAGCTCAGAGGAAGAAGGGATCCCTCTATTAGTCATGGAGCAGTTTCTTCATTGGGAAGGATTTTGCTAGATTAGATTTGAGGGAGGAAGCATGTAATTTGAGTAGAGAGAAAGTGAGCAAGGTGAAAGGTGATAGAATGGGGCATATACTGTAGATTTTCAAAGATGGAGCTGCTCTTGAGAAGCAGTGGTTATAGGAATCTGATGGATGTGGATTTGGCTTCTAACTGTCACACGATTACCTATGTGACTTTGGATGTTTTATTTAACCATGTTAAGTCACTTTACCTGTAAAGTGGGGGAAATAATCTCTGCTATGGAGGGTTACTGTGAAGTAGTAATGTTAGATACTTGAGGCCCATTTGGGATGCGTGTGATATCAAGGGGTAGCCATTCATACCACTGTTTAATTTAGGTTCTCACCTGTGAGTGTGCATACGGATCAGATTTGCAGCTTTGTAGAAATGTGGATACCAAGAACCCAACAAACTACTACTGGTTCAGAAGAGTTGGCTCTGGGTGATGGTGGGCGGTGTGTGTGTGTGTGTGTGTGTGTGAAAGAGAGAGACACTCCATTGTGTGATTTTTTTCAAAAGCTCCCTAGGTGATTCAGACTGTATAGCTGTTGTTTAGAACCATGTGTTTAATCCTCTCTAAATATCTCTTGCCAAGGAACTGTCCAACTTGAATAGCTCTGAGATGGGAAGTCACAGAGTTGGGTCCAAATTGCCTGTTCCTGGGCATCTACCTGAGTCCTAGAGACCAAGCTATTGATTTCTTATCTATTAATATCAGTTAAAAAAGAATCTCGTAGTCTCAACTGAAGCCACCATGCCTTCCATTATTCTTGGTCATGTCCAAGATGAAAGTCAATTTAATTTTTTTCTATACTTTTATACCTTTAGTATATATATGCTGTGCTCAGTTGCTAAGTCCTGTCCATGAGATTTTCCAGTCAAGAACACTGGAGTGGGTTGCCATGGCCTCCTCTGGGGATCTTCCTGACCCAGGGATCGAACCCATGTCTCCTGCATCTCCTGCATTGGCAAGCAGATTCTTTATCACTGTCCCCCTTGAAAGTCCTTAGTATCTATGCCTTTCCCCTAATCCAGAGGTCTGGTTATCAGATTCCCTCCCAAACCTCTCCAATGTGCAGTTTAGAATTACAGCTTCAAGATCGATGAAAGAAAGTGAAAGTTAGTCGCCCAGTCATGTCCGACTCTTTGCAGTCCCATGAACTGCAGCCTGCTAGGCTTCTCTGTCTATGGAATTCTCCGGGCAAGAGCAGTGGAGTGGGTTGCCAATTCCTTCTTCAGGGTGTCTTCCCGACCCAGGGATTGAACCTGGGTCTCTTGCATTGCAGGCAGATTCTTTACCATTTGAGCCACCAGGGAAGCCCATGCTGCTGCTGCTGCTAAGTCGCTTCGGTCGTGTTCGACTCTGTGCGACTCCACAGACGCCAGCCCACCAGGCTCCAGTCCCTGGGCTTCTCCAGGCAAGAGTACTAGAGTGGGTCGCGACTGCCTTCTCCGAGGGAAGCCCATAGACCTACATAAATCTATACCCTCAATTTATTCACTGATGATCCCTCTAATTTCCTGCTGTAACTGAACCCTGTCTTGAACTGACTGTTTTAGATGTCAGCAGTGGCTGGGCAGTCTTAGGAAACAGTAACCATCTGTTCAGTTGGTTGCTCATGTATGCACAAATATACTCACATTGTTTGGGGCCAGTATACAGGCTGAAAGATCTGATGTTGGAAAGATATGCTGAGGGCCAAGAGGTCTTGTGTCGGGCCAACATGTACGAGAAGGGAACAAATCTCTGTGGGCAAACATGGGAATTGAGAGGTGGTCAGGGTTGGAGGCTTTATTTAATGACCACCTCATTCTGGTCGCATAACTGCTCAGAATTTGTATCTGCACTGACCAGAGACTGACTCTTTACTGTTCAGTCTATCGAGCTCTACGTCACACCTAAATGATTATGGAGACTTATCTGTACGCCCTGCTTGTTTCATCCTCGTGTTTCTTGTAAAGGCCCATCTTTCTGTTTTCTTTCGGTATTTATTCTGATTCACTTTTGTTATTGGGTTGAAGTTATTTTTGAATTTTTTCCAAGAAAAGGTACACATATAGATTTTTTAAGAATTGTAAAATACTTGAAAGTGACTCTTTTATTCTTCTATGAGGTGGAGTTTGGCTGGGTCTAAAATGGCACTGTCATAATCCTTGTCCTTCAGATTGCTCTGTGTAAGTTTTCCAATGTCTTCTAGTAGTCAGAGTTTCAGAGGAGAAATTTCATATTCATTTTATAAATCCAGGATTGTCTCCCTCTATGTTGCTGACTTTTTCCCTTTGAAAGGTGCATCTATATTGAATGTTAATTAACATTCCCCGTTAATTTCCTTTAAAAAGTTCAGAGATTTTGTATGTATTTTGTTTACTCTTCAGTTGGCAAAAAAAAACTACAGTTATATTATTATGTACTCAAGAGTTAATGACCTGAAGATACACAGTAAAAGACAGCAGAAAAATCTTAGTATTTAAAAGAACCCTGAGATGGATTCTTTCATTGGCCAAGGAGTTCTCTATAGTATAAATAATCTCATAATTAGAATGTTTTTTATATATACATGTTCGTAAATTTCATTAAGCTCAGAGAACTCTATTTTCTTTACTTCTGAACAGTCTTATTTTAAGTATCTGCAGTTGAATTATTTGGTGGGGTTAATGTCTCTCCTTATCCCAGATGGATGGACTCTATCGTTGTTGAATGTTTATTTCTAAAAGGTGAATTATGGGATGGAAGTCATGGGTGGTAACAAACGCCGTCCTACTTCTGATTGCAGAGATCGACTGCGGCCACCCTCCAGAAGTGCAGCACGCGGTCCTAGAGGGGGGCCACAGCTCCAGACTGGGCAGTGTGGCTCACTATGTCTGTCTGGAGGGCTTTGAGAGCCCCGGAGGAAAGATCACTTCCGTTTGCACAGAGAAGGGCACCTGGAGAGCGAGTGCTTCGTCCTGCTCAGGTATAACCCCGCTCTGTAGGGCTCCTGTCTCCTAGAGGTAAATCGCCAGCAGGAGTGTGGAACCTGGAGCCTTTGATTGCTCGCTCTGCGTACTGTACCTAGCCATGCCATTTGCTCCAGCGGGCACTTGGATTCAGGTTTGTCAGCCAAACCCTGAAGATTTAAAGGGTGGATTGGGAAAATAATTTGGATAGAAAACATTAAGCATCTGTCTTTTGCAACTCACCTTAAATCACAGTGACTCCTATCTCTTCTGCTTGGTTGGCTGAGAGACTTTTCCCTATGAACCATTTTCACAGGGGGGCTTACTTGAAAGTCCTAATTAAGCACATGTTGACAGCTTTTCAGAGAAAAGGTGGTGTCATGTATAGCGAGGTTTTTAATGTTTATTTTTAATTGTGGTAAAATATGCACAACATAAAATCTACCATTTTAACGCTTTTTTGGTGTTAACTATTTCCACATTTTGCAACCAGTCTTCAGAACTTTTTCATCTTGAAAAACCATTAAAGAGTAACTCCCTATTTTCCCACTCCCCACAGCTTCTGGTACCATCATTCTACTTTCTGTTTGTATGAGTTTGGCTAATTGACCTCACATAAGCGAAACCATTAGTATTTATCCTTCCATGGTACTCCAGGTTTATCCATGTTGTTGCCAATGGTGGTGTTTCCTTTTTTTTTTCTGGCTGAATGGTAATATTCTGCTGTGTTTATATACGCATTATGCTTATCCATTCATCTGTTGATGGACAGTTGTGCTACTTCTACCTTTTAATTATTGTGACTAATGCCTCTCTGAGCACGGGCTTACAAATATCTCTTTGAGACCTTGATTTGAATTCTTTTGGTTGTACCTGCTGTGCTAAGTCGCTTCGGTTGTGTCTGACTCTTTACGACCTGCTGTGTCCATGGGATTCTCCAGGTAAAAATATTGAAGTGGGTTGCCATGCCCTCTTCCAGGGGCTCTTCCCAACCCAGGGATCAAACCTGCATCTCTTTTGTCTCCTGCTTTGGGAGGCGGGTTCTTTACCATTAGCGCCACCTGGGAAGCCCACAATTCTTTTGGATATATTCCCTCAAATGGGATTACCTGCGAAAAGGAGTTTTGAGACTTCAGTTCAAATTCTAGCAGTCCCCTGTGTTAGCTGTGTGTCATCAAGTAAGGCATTATTCTCTTAGAGCCTCAGTTTCCTAGTCTGTAAGAGGGGGGAAATATAGCCTGTTTTTCCTACTTCAAATAGTTGTCAAGAGAGAATCAAATGAGATAATCTACAGGGAACATTTCAAAATTTAAACCACTGTGCACATATTAGGTCTTTTACTGAAATTATTAGCCTGACTTAAAGCAGATCCTCTCATGAGTCAGAAGTGTAGACTTCCACATGCTTTATTTCACCTTGGCCTCCAATAAACAGGGTGCGGAAAGTCAGTGATTCTTAGGCTTGTGATAGTTGGCCCAGGGTGTGACAAATTATTGTCACCTAGTCTTGAATGGTGACAACAATTTGTGTCACCCTGGGCCAACTATCACAAGTCTAAGAATTTTGAATGGGGATTCCTTGGTGGCTCAGACGGTAAAGCGTCTGCCCGCAATATGGGAGACCCGGGTTCAATCCCTGGGTCGGGAAGATCCCCTGGAGAAGGACATGGCAACCCACTCCAGGACTCTTGCCTAGAAAATTTCATGGATGGAAGAGCCTGATGGGCTACAGTCCATGGGGTCGCAAAGAGTCAGACACGACTGAGTGACTTCACTTCACTTCAGTCTTGAATGACTGGTAATTTGTTTCTAGATGTTGACTAGCTTGTCTCTGAAGACAGATTTCTGAAGAGTGAAATCCCAAGGTAGCTTTGGTTTGGGTCTCTGGTTTGACTTGCAGTGGAATTATGGCAGAGTGTCTTCAGTTCAGTTCAGTTCAGTTGCTCAGTCGTGTCCGACTCTTTGTGACCCCATGGACCGCAGCACACCAGGCCTCCCTGTCCATCACCAACTCCAAAAGTTTACCTAAACTCATGTCCATTGAGTCGGTGATGCCATCCAACCATCTCATCCTCTGTCGTCCCCTTCTCCTCCTGCTTTCACTCTTTCCCAGCATCAGGGTCTTTTCATTGAGTCAGCTCTTCGCATCAGGTGGCCAAAGTATTGGAGTTTCAGCTTCAACATCAGTCCTTCCAATGAATACTCAGGACTGATTTCCTTTAGGATGGACTGGTTGGATCTCCTTGCAGTCCAAGGGACTCTCAAGAGTCTTCTTCAACACCACAGTTCAAAAGCATCAGTTATTCAGCGCTCAGCTTTCTTTATAGTCCAACTCTCACATCCATATATGACTACTGGAACAACCATAGCCTTGACTAGACAGACCTTTGTTGGCAAAGTAATGTCTCTGCTTGGGTCTTGTCAATCTAAGTTTTCTAAAGGAAAGTCTAGGATGAGCAAATATAACACATGGACTGCACGTTATTATTTGTCCCTAGAGGAAGAGTTTATGACCATTTGTGGGACTGGGATTTGAAGAAATCTATCAATTCATTCAATAGATATTTATTTAGCATACATTGTGTGTGGGGTACTTTGCTGGACACTATCTTTTTGGAATTTACAGGGCAATGGAGTAAAGAGACTTTTCTCCAAAGAAATGCACATACAAATATACATTTAATGTTGAAACCCTTGGGTAAAGAACCCTGGAGAAGATGAAGAACTCAGTCCTGTTGCTGAAACCATGTCTGCCATGCATTTTCCACGTTTAGTTATCTCTGTCACCACTGCAGCAGGATGTAGGTTAGAGACTGCAGTAATAGCACTAATGAGGGGTAGACTTGGATGAGAACCCAGAGATCTAAATCAGCCTTCTCTTAGGTCCCATTGACTGTCCAGCTTGCACAGAGAAGCAAGGGCAGACCTGTAACTTACACCAAGGACTCCAGAATCCCCATCTTCATCATGGAGACACTGAGAAGAGAATGCCATTTCAAACCAGACTGATTGTCTTCCCAAACAATAACTGCCTCTCCAACAGCACCTCTAAGTTATTTGAAGGAAATGAGGCAGCTGCCTCGTGGGTTGCTGAATTCAACATCTGGGGAGGTGGTCTTGGGCCAGAGTTACCTGCAGAGTCACTGGGTCTGAGAGCTGGGCATAGCTTCAGGACCCTTAGCCATTTTCTTCATGGCTCAAGCTGCTTGTGCCCCCACCATTCAGAATTCAGTGGGAGCACTAGGATTAGTCACTCCCTGAAAAACCAGTGGATCTGCATGGGGCATAGTAAGCTATTAATTAGCTGATGCTTGTAGAGCACTTTGAAGAACAAACATGTTATGTAACTGCTAATTATAATTACCGACCTCAGCCTGCCACCTTTCACAATGTCTGTGGCTCCAGCTGCAGCTGTTTCCATGGGCTTATGCAAGCTTTGATTTAAGAAGAGAAAAGGCATTCTCCCCGAGAGCTGTGATCTTTCTCTGAGGAGGCCTCTATGCCCTCAATCAAGATTGGCAGCTAAATTCAATTTCCGCAGATAAAGGGGGCGATTTACATGCTGATTAATTCATGGCACAGTGCACATGGTGGGTAGGTAGGAGACGGTTCTGGAACTGGAGGGAGAGATGCTGATTACCACGGCTCTTGCTCAGCTGCCCCTCCTTCCTTCTTTTTCCTATTTTTCACCCGTTTCTTCCTACCGCCCCCTTCTGCCTTACCTCTTTCTGTGCATTTTGTATTTACCCTCCTCAAAAATCACTTTTTCCCAATTTTTTCTACTTTTCTGCCTAACCTGTGAATCCCCTCTACCCTGGTTCCTCTGTTTCCATTCTGTTTACCCCTCTTTTTATACTTGAATATTTAATTCCAAATTGGATGGAATAATTTCTCTTCATTTTATTTGTGTTTTTCTTAGTTAAAAATAGTTTTGAAGTCCCTATTTATTTGGATTAGTAGCTTAGAAACACATATATTTAAAAATTTTATTGACGTATAGTTGATTTACAATGTTGTGTTGATTTCTGCTGTATAGCAAAGTGATTCAGTTAGAACGGTATACATTTTGAATGGAGTATGACCTCTGGCAAGGTGGTGGGACTCTTTTTTAAGGCCAGTTTAGACTGGAAACTCCAGACAGCCGAGAATTAGTCATTTATGTTGGTGTCTGGAAAAACCCCAGGTGGAAGCTTGATGTTCAGTGAGTCGGCTTACTTCAAGATCAAAGAGACTGATTCATTCTTGATAAGACTGTCCCTGGCTTTCATTCTGCACAGGTCATTTGGCTTTTTATGTTTAGAATCTGAGTTAATAATTATGAAGTTGATGCTCACTCACTGCTCTTAGAAGAGCAGCATCTCTATTGAAACGCAGACCGTTTGACTGCTGGGAGCCTCTCTGAGTCCCTCATCCGACTCAGGCACCAGAGTCCAAATGCCTCCAGGCCTCCTGTTAGCTTCTGCTCCTTCTATTTTTTATTTTATTTTTTGCTGTTTTTGATGCTGCTTTTCAGCCCAGTGAGTGCTCACTTGCAGCTCGAACATATTTCAGATAGAAGAGAAAGGTCAGCCGGAATAAATGTGCACACATGCAAATAGCCACATGCCTGGAATTTGTTTATGTACATAATGTTTAGACCATCAAGCATGATAGCTGCCATTGATCACACACCAGCTTAGACACCCACGGTTCTGCCAGGAGCCTTGATGCTTGATTTCATTGTGTCCTCAGAAAAACCTGGTGAAATAAGTATTGATATTTTCATTTCATAAGTGAGTAATCTGAGGCTCATAAAAGTGAAACAACTTTCACAGGGTCATTCAGTGACTAGTAAATGGCGGAGACAGGATTTGAACTTAGGTCTTTAAGCCTGAGATCTGTCTCCTACCAGTTTCCTAAGGTTGAACTATTTGTAGATCACTCTGACAGAGTTTGTCAGAAGAAAAGTATTCGTTATTTAATATTTCTTTAAACAACTTAGTTTTAAAACTTAAATTTGTAGTTTAAATTTATTGACCAAGACACTTTGTAATATATGTGATAGCCTGAATTTGATGTTAATACATCATTTTTTTTCAAAAGTCAATACCAGGCGAGCCTATAAAAATGTATTCAGGTGCCGGCAAAAATCATCCTAAAGTGTATAAAGCATTTTAGAAAAGCACTGCTCTAAGTCATGCTGCTTCTGCCTATTTTATGCAAAACCCTAAAGACTTAAAGGGCTTCCCAGGTGGCACTAGTGGTAAAGAGCTGGCCTGCCAGTGCAGAAGATATAGAGACACGGGTTCCATCCCTGGGTCAGGAAGATTCCCTTGAGGAGGAATGGCAGCCCATTCCAGTATTCTTGCCTGGAGAATCCCATGGATAGAGCAGCCTGGCGTGCTACAGTCCATAGCGTTGCAAAGTCAGACACGACTGAAGTGACTTAGCATGCACAGACTAAAAACAAAAAGGAAACATAGCAGAACTCTTATAACCAAACATGATTTGTTTAACATTGTCACCTTGAGGAGCCATACTCTCATTTCAATGATGCTATTATCAAAATGTTTCTGTTTTGTAATCCAACTGGGATTGCCTTTGAAGGTAGTTTATGCGTTACCTTGGAAGGTTGGTCATGTTACTTTTGAAATCAGGTTCTGTTTTCACCTAGAAATGACCTCCAGCTTGACCATCTACTAGGGTCTCCTGAGTTTATTTGGTAGGGTCTTTGACTGTTTTCAAAAATAAAGAACATGGATATAAAATTGGAAACAAAAAGCATACGTTAGACCAAGCCCTGCCCACAGTGGGGCTTCTGAGAGAGCAGGGTGTGCTCGCTGCCTGTTCCTTCCCACCCCGCTCTTATCTCAGTCTCTCCTGCAGGAGAATCAGGCGTCCAACACCCCAATACACTATGGTTCTCTCACCAAGGTTTCTTAATGACCACCAAATCAAATTCATCTTCTAGCATCAATCCTTGTTCCTCTTAACCTTTCCATAACACTTAGCATTGCCCACCGTCTGTCCATATATTCATCCATCTATTTAATCAATCAACCAAATGATAAATATTTAAAAAATATCTGTGTCCAACCAACTGTGTTAGTTTCTGGGGATAGAGAGGTGGACCTTGTTTGTCTTTGCTGTTATAGATCTCATGTTCAGGAGAGATTTGTTGTTGTTCAGTTGCTCACTTGTTTCCATCTCTTTGTGACCCCATGGATTGCAGCACGCCAGGCTTCCCTGTCCCTCATCATCTCCTGGAGCTTGCTCAAATTCATGTCCATTGAGTTGGTGATGCCATCCAATCATCTCGTTCTCTGTCATCCCCTTCTCCTGCCTTCAATCTTTCCCAGTATCAGGGTCTTTTCCAGTGAGTCAGTTCTTCACATCAGGTGGCCAAAATTTTGGAGCTTCAGCTTGAGCATCAGTCCTTCCAATGAATATTTAGGATTGATTTTTCTTAGGATTGACTGGTTTGATCTCCTTGCAGTCCAAAGGACTCTCAAGAGTCTTCTCCAACACCACAGTTCCAAAGCATCAATTCTTTGGCGCTCAGCCCTGTTCATGGTCCAAACCCTTAGGAGAGATAGACTTAGATGTTAAACAACTAATTACAAAATTATGTTGTTACAAATGTGATGAGTACCACAGAGAAATACTAGATACTAATAGAATGCTAAAATACATGTCTTTATATATATGTACATTTATACACACACACACAACCATGGGCCACATGCAGATCTAAAGCAAAGCAAAGGTACTTTATCACCTGTGAAGGCTTTGGTTCTCAAAGTTCAATGTAGAGTTCATTTGGATGCTGTGGGGGCCTCCTTTGTTTAAAGCCAGGGAGGCCTAAACGTCCTACAACTGGACAAGCCAGAGATCTGCTCTGCCTGGGAGGCCTAAACGTCCTACAACTGGACAAGCCAGAGATCTGCTCTGCCTGCCTCTATCCAGTCAGACCTCAAGTCTGATCTGGAACCTTGAGCTCTCCTTTGGGAGAGAAGGAGCCGTATGAGACAAGGGTGAGAGATCAAGCCCCGGGTGCCTCTGCTCCCGGCCCTTCTTGGGTGGGGCTGAGAAAGTTGGGGGGCTCGGTCGGAAGGAAGGGAGATAACTTTTGAGGAAACAGACATGACTTCAGATCTTCTCGGTCCTTGACTCCCAAGGCATCGCACTGTCCTCGCCAACCACCGACCTCCTTGCATGTCACCCTCTCCCCTGATCTCCCCTTGAGTGTCCATGTGTCTTAGTCCCTGCCGTGCTGCCCACTCTCCGCTGTACGTGGGTCTGTCGCCTGCACCCAGAGCTTCAATTGCCATCCACACACTGAGGACCTTCAAGAATGTTTTTTTTCACTTAGATAGATTAACTCAGACTAAGCATGTTCTAGGCACAATTCATTAGTTTCTTTCTCACAAATGCATTCTACTCCCTCCCATATTTCTTATGAAAACAGTAGAAGGCAATCCATTCAGACCGTCAGGCTCAGAGACTGGCAGTCAGCCTAGACGCCTTATCACTCATCTCCTATTGCTTCTCCTTCAGGAGAAACTGTTGCTTATGGTTTTCAAGGCAGTGCCCTGATTCCATATTTTCACCTTTTTGCTGAGTAACTGCTTCAGAGCGAAGGCTCTGGGTTTTGGAGTCGGGCGGGTCTAGTTCTGAATTTTGACTTGGCTAATTACTAGCTGTGTTACTTCTCTAAGCGTCAGGTCTGTAAAATGGACATGATAATATCAAACTCACAGGGTTATTTTTGACGATTAGATGAATGATGCATTTTAAGTACTATCTACACTATCTGGTCCATAGTAACAACTCAATAAATGTTCACCTATAATTGACTTTATGATTGCTTCCCATGACTACTGTGAAGATGTGATCAAGTTGATAAAGACCTATATATCAGTATTTGATGTATTGGAATCTCCGAGTAAAGGAGGTCAAATTCTATCTTCAAAACACACCAGAGTTTTTTTTTTTTTCTTTTAATTAAAAAGAATTTTTTGTTTTGCCACACCACACAGCATGGGATCTCAGTTCCCCAACCAGGGATCGAGCTTGTGCCCCTGCATCGGAAGCTCAGAGTCTTAGCCACTGGACCGCCAGGGAATTCCTCCTCCAGAGGTATCTTTCTTAAAAAACAAAGAGTCCCCATCATCTTCCTGCTTTTAGCTCTCCATGGCTGGTAGGAGGAAGTCTGTGTTTAGTCTGGTGCACAGGTCTTCAAATTCCGCTCCTGTTCTCTCTCTAAAACCTTGCTGCCCCTCTTCTTCCTCTCCAGCATGTTACACATCACCACTCTGAAACTGTCCATACCCTTTACACCTAGGACTTTGGACCTGCTCAGCTGTCTTCCCCACTCGTAAGCCCTGCAGCCGTGAAGGGTTGCATGGCCTCCATGAAGCCGGCTTCCCCAGGTCTCCGGGTGAGACTCACTGGCTTCTTTCTCTATACCCTGTGGTACTTGTGTATAACTTTGTTCTGATATTGATGGAACCGTAATTTATCTGCTTGTGTGTCAGCTTCCTCCATTAGATACAGTGTTCCTGAGGGAAAGACTTACCTTCTGATCATCACAGCCCAGTGCCTGGCAGGGGAGGATGTTTGGCGTTCAATGATGGTTCAGTTAAGGGGCAATGGTGAATAAAATGTCCCAGACTCAGTTCCAAAGAGAACTTCCAAAAGTGTTTTCAGTTTTCAGTACTATTAGAATGAAGGTCTAGCCTCTCCAGTCATCTCCTTTAAAAAGGCAGCATGAATGGAGATGTTTAATATCTGATACATTAACAAAGAAATCTTTCCAGCGGTGTGTAGACACCTGGAGGGAAGAGCAACTGAATTTTGTTCAACTGCTCCTTGGAATGAAATAGCTGACCTCCCTACAATAAGATCTGGGTCCCATCTGCGCAGAGAGCAGGGCACAGGCTGGAGGCAGATGGCATTTCTGAGATGTCATTTGCGGTTGTCATAGTGAATGAACAAAAAGGAAGAACAAGAAAGGAAACTTTCATGTCTCCTTTCTAATCTCTGCTTGGGTGGCAAAGGGTCCTGAGTGGGAAGGAAATATGCTTTAATGGCAACTCAGCAACAAGGTGAGGACTGGGGTGTTTCCTTTTCCTTCTGGACCAGGGGATAAGTGTCAGGGAACTGTGGGAGTGAACAGAGGAGTCTAGAACTCTAGTGCTTTGAAGGGCTGGAGAGGGAAGGGACTGGGAATATTTGGGACTTTTTCAAGCTGATAAAAGACTGTTGCCAGTGTCATCATTATGCTACCTAAGGAGGTGAATGAATTGGATCTTTGCATTCATCAGAGTACCCATGTCTACACCTGGAGTATTTCTTTGATTTCAAATTATCTTTGCTCCAGGGAGAAACAATGATGTAGTGACCCAGGAGTGCAATAGATGGGCTAGGTTGATCCTCTGGGGTCTCTCCAGAAATTTACCTCTCTTCCTCTCCCTGCCTCCATTTATTCCCACTTACAGTCGGCTGACTGGACTTACCCATGACCAGGTCATGTGTGACATCAAATCTCGGCAGTGCTGCTGATTGGGTGATTTAGTAAAGATATAAAATGTTCCATGGGCAAGGAGGTCAGTAAATTAGGGTCTATCTAAAGGTAGCATTGGTTCTGAGTATGAAGAAATGGGGCTTCCCAGGTGGCTCAGGGGTAAAGAATCTGCCTGCTAATGCAGGAGATGTGGATTTGGGTCGGAAAGATCCCCTGGAGAAGGCAGTGGCATCCCACTCCAGTATTCTTCCCTGGGAGATCCCATGGACAGAGGAGCCTGGACAGGCTACAGTCCATGAGGCCTCAAAGAGTCGGACATGACTGAACAACTAACACACACACACACACACACACACACACACACACACACACACACACCCAGGAAGCAGGAGTGAAGGCTGAGGTGGGCAGAGCAGGGAAGGAAGCCGAGCCAGCATGAGGATTCCTTGTTGCCTGGTCCTTACATAGTGCACGCAATCGCTCCATCAGTGCAGCGGCACCCTGAGAGGTCTTGTAGGTCTGCTCTACAAGGGGAAGAAAAGTAAGGGGCAGATTTTTCCAGTACTTCCTGTCTTTCAGAAAGTGTTCATTCCCCCCACTTCCAGGATGCACACGCAGCAGGGAAACACCAGCTTGGGAGACAAGACACGGTCATGTTGTCAAAGCCCAGACAGGGCAGCAGCAAGGGAATGTGAGCTGAGAGGGTCTAAAGATCCGCAAGGGACGTCTGCTTCAGTGGGGAAGCTTGGTGTGGGCCGAGGAATATTCCTGTTTGGTGAGATGTTGATTCTGTCCTCCAGAGGTGATAGTTTGGTAATTTCTACCTGCAGGGAATAGGGCTTCCCTGATAGCTCAGTTGGTAAAGAATCCGCCTGCAATGTAGGAGACCCCGGTTCAGCTTCTGAGTTGGGAAGATCCCCTGGAGAAGGGACAGGCTGCCCACTCCAGTATTCTTGGGCTTCCTTGATGGCTCAGCTAATAAAGAATCTGCCTGCAATGTGAGAGACCTGGGTTTGGTCCCTGGGTTGGGAAGATCCCCTGGAGAAGGGAAAGGCTACCCACTCCAGTGTCCTAGCCTGGAAAATCTCACGGACTATATAGTCCATGGGGTCAGACACGACTGAGCGACTTTCACTTTCACCTGCAGGGAATTTTATTCCTTTTGATGCTGTTGTGAGTTTTTTTTAAATTTCATGTTTGGCTTATTCCTTGATAGTGGGCAGGAATGCAATTGCTTTTTGTACATTGACCTTGTATCCTGCTACCTGGTTGAACTTATTTCTTAGCTTTAATTGTGTGTGTGTGTGAATTCCTTAGGATTTTTTTTAGACCAGAGCATGTCAGCTGCAAGTAAAAATAGTTTTACTTATCTGCAGGAAATTTGTTAAATAGATAAAAAGCTAAGTCCTTTCCCCATTCTCATCTGTACAACTTCCTAAGTCGTTTACTAGGTTCATCGGAAACTGTTATCTCAGGAACCAAGGCCATAATATGGTTTCCCACATTGCTAAATTTATTACATGAAATATATACAGAATATTTATTTGAAAATTTTTAATTGGAGAATAATTGCTTTACAATATTGTGTTGGCTTCTGCCATATAACAGCATGAATCCGCGTAAGTATACATATGTCCCCTCCCTTTTGAGCCTCCCTCCCACCCTCCCGCCCACCCCATCCCGGCCCGCTCGGTTGTCAGAGTACTGCGTTGGGCTCCTATGTCATAGAGCAACTTCCCATTAGCGATCTATTTTACATATGTAATGTGTATGTTTCAGTGCTACCCTCTCAATTGGTCCCCCCCTACCCCCACCACATGCAGAATATTTAAAAGAAACAGAGCAACTTAAAGAAATTAGTGGCTTCCTGATAAATCAGATTTAAATGGTTTCAGTTAAAGGAGCCCCAGAAATACCCAGGGACCTCGTGGAGAATTTATTTAGTTTACCTGCAATGGGATGCTCCTGAGGAGTAGTCCTGGGTGGTGATGTGGGTCATTTCCCTCTTGGAAACAGCAGTGACCTGGTGATCAAAACGCTCCATCAGTCAGTGGGATGAGGGAACCGGAAGCTGGTCTAACCTGCACAGCTTCAGGGAAGGCTCAGGGCTCGACTCTGGGTCCCTTCCTCCCCGTCCCCCCGCCCCCCCCCGCCCCCCCCCTCCCCCCCCGCCCCTGGGGAATGGAATGCCAGTGGCCTGTCAGACCAATCACAGGCTGGAATTCTCACCCGTATTTAAGAGAAATCTTGCCTTTTCCTCCACATCAGGTCATGGGCCAAGCTCACTCATGATGAAGTTAAATTGGGTGATTGGCCTGGGATAGCTTGAATTGTTGATTTGATTTCTGAATCCTCGTGTGAATGGTGACCAGCAGAGAGACAAGCTGGGCAAGTAAACAAAGTCATGCCCTCTGATGGGCTGGCCATTGGATTTTTCCAAAGTCCTTTGATGCATTTTGTTGAGTGGATTCTTTCTTTTTCTCTTTTAGAAATAATTATAGAAATTAATGAGGTGTCGGTGTTTAATAACACCTGTGTGAGGTGGCAAATAAACCCAGGAAGAATAAACTCCAAGATCGAATATGTGGTAAGTGAAGTGAGCTCCTTTTTTTCTGCCAGGGCAGAGATGGTTACCATGGGAATAAGAGTCAGAGGAACTTGCTTCCAGAAGTGCTTCTCAGTCAAATAGCTCTCCAATACCATAGTCCTTTTTAAAGTGAGTAGAATTTTTAAGATATCTGGATTATTTTATTTTACTTTTGGTGTTTAATGTGTTTGTCATCCTCCAGGGTGTATGTGTGGGGGGTATATTTATATTTGGCATCATCATGATCGCTTGTTTCCAATCTGTGTGTTACTCCCCCAGAGCAAGCCTAGAAGCATCTGCTGCCTGGGTGACAGGATGCAGCGAGCGGGTCTCAGGTTGTGACTGCCTGCCACTGATCGCTGGTCATTTGAGTGCAGGATAGCACTCCTTAGAGAAACTCTCCATTTTATGTCACTTCTCAGGGTTTCTGGATTACCGGGCTGATCAGACTTCATCATTAGATACCTGATAGCGGAGGGCTGCCCGATTTGTCTCTCCCAGGGTGAGCAGTGCAGGATAAAAGGGAGTAGGTAGAGAGTAGGTTCCAGCACTATAAAATCTCTCTTGGTTGTTTTCAGTGGATCACGTGGGTTCTCTTGTCTTTTCCCCTCACAAAGATATACATAAAAGGACAACGGTTGGACCCCCTGGAATCAGGTCATGAGGAGACAGTTAATTTGACCACAGAGAGCAGGACCCCAGAAGTGTGCCTAGACCTGAGCCAGGGCACCAACTACACGGTGAACATTTCTACAGCCCCTCCCCGACGCTCGGTGCCAGCCGTCATTGAGCTCCAGACAGCTGGTAGGTGGAGGGGAAGTCTCATTTCCTCCTAGAGAATGCTCAGCGCAGGATGTGGGGAAACGTGCTTCAGAATCCACAGGTCAGGAGAGTTCATAGTTACATTCTAAGGTTTGCAGCCAACGGGTTAATTACTCCAGGGGTCAGAACCAGAGCAGGGCTAGTAGGAGAGATTCCTGTCCTAAGGATGCCAGACTGAATGGGCACTGATGTATGGATTCTTAGCTGGGTCTTCTAGTTGACGTGGAAGGTAATAAGAAGGCATTTAAAAAACAGCTGTAAGCAATGATGCACTCTATTTCAGTTGTCCAAGGCAATAGAGGGTAGCCATCTGGCTTATCTTTGGTGGGAAACTCAAAAGTCATTTCTTACTCTTGCTTATGACAAAGGAGGAGGCAGGGAAGCTGACCCAGCAGCTATACATTAAGGATGAGAGGTGACCCCAGGACTGATTGGGGTGGGGATTCAAAGTGACGGTGAGCAGGTGGAGAGGAGGAGGCAGCCTCGGATGCAGGAGGGTAGAAGTTGGTTGTAAAGCAGATTGGACACGAAGGAGCTTCAAGAGGTTGTAATAAACACCAAGACACATATATATCATCTGGATTTTTATATCATCATGACAATTACAATAAGTTTTTTTTCATCACTCTGGTTGTGGGATGTCAAAATTAATTAAATTCTTTAAAATCAAACCTTGAGAAGCCATTGGTGTTATTTGTTGTCTTGTATGGGTTGAGGTAGTTCTCAGCTAGCTATTTGATGTCCTATTTAAGAAAACCTATTTTAAGTTGGACCATAAAGGAAAGTGAGTGCCAAAGAATTGATGCTTTTGAACTGTGGTGTTGGAGAAGACTCTTGAGAGTCCCTTGGACTGCAAGGAGATCCAACCAGTCAATCATAAAGGAAATCAATCCTGAATATTCATTGGAAGGACTGATGCTGAAGCTGAAGCTCCAATACTTTGGAGAACTGACTCATTGGAAAAGACCCTGATGTTGGGAAAGATTGAAGGCAGGAGGAGAAGGGGATGACAGAGGATGAGATGGTTGGATGGCATCACTGACTCAGTAGACATGAGTTTGAGCAAGCTCCAGGATTTGGTGATGGACAGGGAGGCCTGGCTCAGAGTCGGACATGACTGAGTGACTGAACTGAATTTAAGAAAACTCAACCTTTAGGTATTGCTGCAGCTGGGAATTAGGAATTAACATGGATGTGGCAGAAATAAATGAAAAGTGTGCTAGTCTTTACAATATCATTCAGACTATGAAATTATACAAACTAGGTCTCAGGGTACTTGTATAGAAATAAAATGATTTATTTCTAAGTAAAGACTATGTTAGGTAAAGATGCTGTCAACTTAATATGGTAACTAATTAGAGAAAATTGTTCAGACTTAACAATAAACTACTCTAGACTTATTAGGAATAAAAAGATCATCCTAGGACTCCAAACTCATATGTCTCTGTTCAGTCAATGACAGCTTACTGTTCATTGTCCACTGCTTTTATTAACATCTTCTTCAGCCTCTTCAAGTTAATTTCAGCTGGGGCGAGCATGGTCTTTGGGTTCAGACAGACCTGGATTTACATCTTAACTCTGCTGCTTAAGAGTTGGGTGACCCTGACTGAGGCTGTTAATGTCTCCAGACCTCCTTCTGTCTGAAATTTTAAGTGGAACTAGATTAAATTTGCAAGTTAATCTAGTGAGGATTGGGCTTTATATTGAATTATCCCAGCTGGGCACCAGGTACATTTCTACATTTTCTCCATATCTACTCAAGTTTTGTCTTTCCTGTTTATTTATGCCTTCACGGGAAGATTTGTCATTCTGCTCATCTAGATCCTGCACATTTAGCCATCTGATTTCATGATTAGCGTTATGCCAGTTCTCTTTAAATGAATTGGGAAGTTTTCAATTTTTTTTCCATATTTTTATACCCTGGAAAAGTTTATATCACTTCAGGATTATCCCCTTTCTTTAAAGCTGGACGCATTTGCTCATAATATCATTTAAGTTTCACCCCTTTGGGAGATAATTCTTTGATGACTGTCAATTTCTTCTATGGTTTTGGGTATTTGTTTATTTTTCTTACATTTTCTTGAGTCAATTTTTATAATTTATACTTTCCTAGAAAATGTCCATTTAGTTGTGATTTTAAATATATTGGCAGAATGTCAAATGGAATATTTGTTGACAACTCCTCTAGAGTTATAGATTATATATCCCCAGGTTATTTTGATTCCTAGTTTTGTGTTTCTTTCTTTTTAACACTTGATTTGCTTAGCTTGGGTTGTCTGTTTCATTACTATTCTTTTCCCTGAAGAATAATCTCTTGGGTTTTTTAAATTATTTTTTATCTCATTAATTTCTCTCATTTTTAAATTTCCTTGTCTCTGATTCTCTTAAGTTGGTTGTATTATTCTATTACTAAATTCTTGAGCTAAATGCATAGTTGAACTTATTTCCATTATTTTCTGTTTGATGATAAAAGTCTTCAGTTCTTCTTTCTCCATTCTGGATTTGAGCTTTGGTGGAATTCCTTAGGCATTTATACATATTCTCTTTATTTTTACTTTCAAGACACGGTATAATTGCTATTCTGATTTTCCCTTGATGAAAGAATTATTTATGAGGGTGTTGATATATGTTCCCTTTATTTTTACTTTCAAAGCATTATATACTTGGTATTTTGATTTCCCCATTGATTGAAAGATTATGTATGTTATCAAGTGGTAGGTTTAAAATATTCTCAACATTTACACTTTTGCTGTTGATTTCTAGGTTTTTTTTTTTCAATTTTAGTATTCTTTGAGAGGACTTGTTGACATTTTCTTGGGATTTACTATTTGGCAAAGTTTTGCAATACTAGGTATAGTGTTTGCTTATAAATAAGGTAAGATTTAGTTTTAAATCAACTTCAGTGGTAAGATTTTTCAGGACTTCTGTTTTTGTTGTTATTGTTATTTTTTGCTTGTTCAGATTGCCTTTCTTCTCAGTTTGTCTTATACATTCTGATTGTTTCACACATTTTGATGTTATGATATTTATGTTCATGGTTGATGTCTTAATTGTAGGCTCTAACTTGCACTGTTAACAAGTGGCTCACTTTAGCCTATTTAATAATTTTTTGGCCCTCATTTTCTTGACTTCTTTGTGCTCTACTTGCATGATATGCCTTTGCCCACTTTTGTTCTTAAAATCTGTCTGGATAATATCGCTATGGATGTACTTGAGGAGATAACATACGTTGCAAACGTTTGTGAGAAAAATAGAGTTAATCAGTTTACACAGTGGTGTCTGTGATATGGTTTTCCTTTCTTCTGTCACCTTAGTTTTTTCTCTTTTTTGTGCTTTGTTGCTATGTCTGTTGCATTCTCTCTTTGCTGCACAGATGTTCTTTTCTCAGTGATTCAGACAGTATAGATCTTGAATTTATTTGGTACTACACATTAAAAAACAAAACCAAAAAAATCCTATTTGAATGTGTATTTCTCATATTACCAGTGTCTAGACTGGAATCATGTTGACTTCTCCCCGCAAAAGACAAGGAAGTTAGCATTTTTTACTTCCTTTTATTCCTTCCCCTTTTGCTTTCCTTTTGCTACTGGCTTAATACAGCTTTTTATTGCCAGCTTTTTATTTTTAATTATTTTTAAGATGCACTACATCTTTCAAGAATTCATTTTTATATAAACTTATAGCAATATTTATAAAATTATATAAACAGCTATATGTTTTCATAGTTTTAGTGCTTACTAGCGGTTCTTTCATACCAAAGTTTTTCTGTTTTTCTCTATTTTTATTTCTCTTTCTGCATCGTGATTTCTATCTTCTTACTGAGGAATGTGAGATAATCCTGAGCCCAGGATTATCTGAGAACCTCATTTTGTTGTCTTCACAAGTGAAAGGGAGCTTGATTGGAGATAGAATTCTTGGACCAAAACCGTTGTTGTCAGAATCTCGGAGGCATTTCACATTGGCTTTGGGAATTTAAAATTTTGAAAGAGGAATTTGAAGGTGTGATTTTTTTTTCAATCCCACGTAGACAATCTGTTTTTTTCCAGCCTGGATATCATAGTTTTCTTTATATGTGAAGTTCCAGACTTTAATCATTTACTCATGCATGTGGTAAATGTTTATTGACCACTTACTATGTGTCTGACAGTTTTAGACATTAGGAAATCAATAGTGAATGAGACAGAAATCTTTTCTTTCATGAAATGTCAGTCATGGGTTATATACATGTTAATGTTTTTCACAAAGTTTTCCTAGAGCCCTGTGAGTTTTTGGATCTTCACATTTCAGTCTATCTACACATTAAGAATATTTTCTTTCATTAAATCTCTGAGTATTGTTTTTGTTTGTGTCAACTTAAAAAAATATGCACAGTGTGAGAGCTGAGAGTTAAGTTTTATTTGGGGGCAAAGGACTGCTGCCTGGGAGACATTACCTCAGATAGTCTGAGAAACTGTTCCAAAGACATGGGGTGAAGGACACTATATATGTGATTTTGATAAAGGGGGAGTACATGGAATCAAGTACAGATTTTTTGGTAGAAAGTTTCTGCTTGTCTCGTGAAGCTTCTGCTAGTCACAAGAAACAATCTTCACCAAGAAGGATTTTAGGGCTTTTCTAGATATGAGGAGATAGAAGAATTGGGCTCATAAAATCAGCTCCTGAGAATATCTAGCTTTCTGAAGACCTGTCCAGCCAGTTTTCCGGGAGCACAGAGTGCCTCATTTCAGCTCTCCACTCTGAACTCCTTCGGGGGGTGTTGGAGTTCAGCTGCTTGCAGCAGCACATAATTTAATCTTTGTAGAGGTAGTGATGAGCACCCATGGCAAACGCTGATTTGTGGTTGACATTTGTTTACGCACTTCAAATACTCCTATGTAGAATTCCTTGTCTATCTGCATTGGTCTTCCATTTTCTCTCTCTTTTTCTACATCCATGCCTTTTTCCTCTGCCTTCTGTGAGTATGTAGTAAGTTTGTTCTCTAGATGCATTTATGCATCTATGAATTGACATTTCTGATGCACTTTAAAGTCTGTTGCTGCACTTTCATTTCCTTTTGTTTTTTGTCTCTTCTAGTTCCTCTTTTACTTCTGCCTCTCTCAACCAGTTTCCTCTCTGCTATCACATTCTTTTACCATCTCATCCTTTATCTGTTTGAATACATCTTTAAAATATTTTTACTGAGTGTACAAAACAGATGTTGCTGAGTTTCACCATTATTTTGTTCAATATTTTTTCAACAGTGTTCATTCTTTGCTTTCAAGGCTTGATCTCCCTCTTCTTCTTTGTAGATTCATTTCTTAGGCTCCCCTCTTTCTCCATTGCGATTATTTACCCTTGGAAGTAAAAGTTTTATTTAGGGAACTTCCCTGGTGGTCCAGTAGTACAGAGTTTGCCTTGCCATGCAGAGGATGCAAGTTCGATCCCTGATAGGGGAACTCAGCCCGTGAGCCACAAATACTGAAACCCATGAGCCACAACTAGACAGTTTGTGCATCCCAGTGAAAAGGTCTCCCATGAGAACAAAGATTTCGCATGCTGCAACTTAGATCCAAGGCAGTCAAATAAATAAATAAGTAAATAAAAAGGTTTTCCTAAAGTTTTATTTAGGATTGATATTCCCTTCATCATAAAATGGACTTCCCTGCTGGCTCAGACGGTAAAGCATCTACCTACAATGTGGGAGGCCCGGATTTGATCCCTGGGTTGGGAAGATTCCTTGGAGAAGGAAATAGCAACCCTCTCCAGTACTCTTGCCTGGAAAATCCCATGGACGGAGGAGCCTGGTAAACTGTAGTCCCTGGGGTTGCAAAGAATCGAACACTACTGAGTAACTTCACTTTCACTTTCACAATAAAATGGATGGCATTCCCTGTGGTCTTACCTTTTATTGGATAATATTGATATGCTTATCTCAGATCTCATCTTGAAGGATTTACTGCTGGTTGGATGATCCAGTGTCCTTTGGGGAGCAGCTGCAAGAAAGCCTCCTGCCCTGATCGAGCACTTGGCTATCTTGGATCCGTAAAGCGGTAGCTCTTGCGTCAGCTCAGCATCACCTGGCTTCATGTGGAGCTTCGCCTACAGAGGCTGGAAGGAACAAGTCTCCCCTTTTGCCAACCGCAGCTCTCTGTCAGATGGAACCTCCAGATCCGCAGGCCTCCACTTAGAAGTCCTTCTCTGTTAATGATCTCCAGTGTGCTAACGAGAGACTATTATTATTAGAAGTAGAAATAGTGAGAACAGTGTATGTAACCCTGGGTGATTATCAGAATTGCCTGGTGAGTTAAACAAAGAAAAGAAAAAAAAACCCCAAAACCCACTGATGTCCAAGCTTTCCGTTAGAGCTGCTGATGGGCATTTAGGATTGGGAGCCACCAGGCTCAGGGGCTCCAGACGGAGCAGTCCTGTGGCCTGTCCTTGCTTCCAGCCCCCAACTCTGTGGGCATCAGTCCTCCCTGTTCCTTCCTTTGGGGTTTTGGGACCCTGCTCCTTTGCTTGGAAAGCATATTGCACGGAGCTCTCAGCCTTTTTCTTTGCCTAGATTCTTCCACACTGTGCTATGTAGAAATATCTTCATGTTTCTGACTTGTAGATGGCAGTCAACCCTTCTTTCCAACCCAGATGCAAACTGACCCATTTTTACTATTCTCTGTCAATTCTGTCAGGGTTGGGGGTGGGAAGTGGGAACCAGATGCCTTTGTTTTTGGACCATAAGGACTGTAAGTGGGAAAATCATATTGAGACAGGAACTCTGAAGACAATACTTCTGCTTTATGTTCTGTTTGTGTACAGACATATACTGTATGTGATACTGCTCACATAGGTATATTGGTATGCCTCAAAACCAGTGCATACATGGGGCAATTTTTGTTTCTGGTATCCTTATGCAATCTTGAAAATGAAAGTTGTGAAGGTAACGGAGAACACTTGTGATAGGTCTTCAAATTCTTTCTCCTAACCATATTTTTACACCTTCCAATAAGAGCTAGCCAAGACTATTTTCTCCAAGCTGATTGCCTGGTGCTGCCTATGTCAGTGATATTTAAAATGCTGTGGACAATTCTGATTTTGAAGACAAAACTTTATTGCTATCATTATTTCTTCTTAGGTAGCAAAGACTCCAGTGGGAGTAATACACATGAAAAGGTTGTTATAAAAACTTCTCTCTGCTAAACATTTAAACTTTTTCACATTTGTAAAAAGTGTCCAGACTTGTTTGTTAGGAAATCTGCTTTTTCTTGAAAATTAGCCTTGGTTCTACTAGACCCTCTGTGGGGTCTTTATTCATTAGTAAAAAAGTTTTTTTTTTTTTTTAAATTGCCTTAAGAAAATAGAACATCGAAGGAATGAATTAGGCTGCAGGAGGCATGAAATGACTTTTCTTCCATACAGTGATGGAAATACATCTGCTTCTTGATTATTTTACTGCCTTAGCCCTCATCAAAGTAGCCCTGGAAATACTGTCTGCTGAGAACAAACATCTTACCTGGTCATCTACTTTCTGGTCATCTTCTAGGTTGGAAACACTTGCTCTAAGAATTCTAATCCCTGATCTTTGACTTTTATTCAGTTTCTCCTTATTCTCAGACTTTCTGCCTATTGATATACTTACCTTCATGACATTTTACTTATGGGCAATCCAAATGATAGGATTAGCTTTCTAAAATCTCACACCTTTACTGGTTAACAATAGTTTTATTGATTTTATTATTATTTATTTATTTTTGACTGCTCCGGGTCTCTGTTGCTGCACATGGGGCTCTCTCTAGTTGCGGTGAGTGGGGACTACTTTCTAGTTTCAGCGTTCAGGCTTCTCGTTGCGGTGAGCTGTCTTGTTGCAGAGCACGGACTCTGGGGTACCCCGGCTCAGCATCTGTGGCGCGCGGGTCTGCATGCTCCGGCATGCAGAATCTTCCCGGACCAGGGATCCAGCACACGTCTCCCACATTGGCAGGTGTATTCTTGACCACTGAGCCGCAAGGGAAGTCCTACAGCAGTTTTAAAATATATATACATTATTTATGCTTGTGATATAAGAAAAGCAGCCCGGATTGCTTGATTCCACAAATAAGGAAATTGAGGGTCAGAGGGGTTAAGTGACTTACTAAGGTCATGCAATTAAGAAGTTGTAGAGTCAGAACTTGGAGCCAGGTTTGATGTTTCTGCTGTTAAACATTCTGTTGGCTCTTGGAGTTTCAGTTGTCCTTCACCATGGTATGTTTTGCTAGCAACATTTCCCTGTGTTCTTCCTTATCTTTTAGGTGATGATCTCTTAGAAGATGATGGGATTTTCAATATTTCAATACTTAATGAAGTTTGCTTGAAATTGAACAGGCATTCTAGGAAAGTTGGATCAGAACAAGTGTATCAAGTAAGAAGATCTCTTATGCTATTCTTAATAAATTGTGTCACTTAAAAATTTAGGTGCTCTCCAAGTGGGGATCCAGAGTATTTAAACACACTAATGGAATGAACTTCTAGATTGTTTAATTTTTATTTCTAGAGATGGATGCAAGACAGCTGCAAGTGAGGGACTAAATTGGAGGAAGATATTATATTTAGTGATTTGCTATCATTTTCTCTGATATTTCACATATATTATATTTTATTTGGAGAAGGCAGTGGTAACCCACTCCAGTACTCTCGCCTGGAAAATCCCATGGGTGGAGGAGCCTGGTAGGCTGCAGGAGTTGGACCTGCTGCTAAGAGTTGGATCCGACTGAGCAACCTCACTTTCACTTTTCACTTTCATGCATTGGAGAAGGAAGTGGCAACCCACTCCAGTGTTCTTGCCTTGAGAATCCCAGGGACGGGGGAGCCTGGTGGGCTGCCATCTATGGGGTCCCACATAGTTGGACATGACTGAAGCGACTTAGCAGCAGTAGCAGCAGCATATTTTATTAATATTTTGGTATATTAGTTGCAGCTGGTTTTGTCAACAAATTCATACATGGATGTGGGTTTTTAAGAAACTTTTGCAAGGCTGTTGGTTTTAATTTAACCTGAATTTATAAACATCACAAATCTGAAGTAAAATTGTGAGTATAATCAGGTAGGAACTGAGATTTGTTATTTTTGTGTCAGTTTCAGTTCAGTTCAGGCAGACTTATCTTCATTCTATCCTGTTGTGTTCACTCAATCCAAATTCTCATACAGCATAACAGAGTTCCTAGTACTTGAAAAATTAATATGTAAAAAAATAGTGACATTTGTATCTAATTTACCTTTTCTATTTGTTGGGAAGAAAGAATACCTACACTTAGATGGCTTTATATTCAGAGAAAGTCTCCAGTTAGCTGCTTGGAACTTTCTAATTTTGTTCAGTTCAGTTCAGTTCAGTTGAGTCACTCAGTCATGTCTGACTCTTTGAGACCCATGGACTGCAGCATGCCTGACCTCCCTGTCTATGACTAACTCCCAGAGCCTACTCAAACTCATGTCCATTGAGTTGGTGATGCCATCCAACCATCTCATCCTCTGTCATCCCCTTCTCCTCCCACCCTCAATCCTTCCCAGCATCAGGGTCTTTTCAAACGAGTCAGTTCTTCACATCAGGTGGCCAAAGTATTGGAGTTTTAGCTTCAGCATCAGTCCTTCCAATGAATATTCAGGACTGATTTCCTTTAGGATGGACTGATTGGATCTCTTTGCAGTCCAAGGGACTCTCAAGAGTCTTCTCCAACACCACAGTTCAAAAGCATCAGTTCTTCGGTGCTCAGCTTTCTTTATAGTCCAACTCTCACATCCATACACTTAGTGCCTAGTAAATCATCTAGCAGAGCGTAGACTAAGTATTAAATTAGAATATTTCATCAACCATTTGCCAGAAGAATATCATGTGTTAGGACCTGGAATTTCTGATCCGAATTAATATAAGCATACATGTAAACAGACAAACTACAATGTGAGAGTTTTGATAAAAAGTAAATAAATGGAATAGAAGATTGTATGTAAGTGTCTATATGTTCAGGTACAGTTTTCTTTTAACAAGACTCAGAAATGATGCCGAGTCACAGGCAGTAAGTAGGAATTCACCCGATGAAAGATGCTGGGTGAGGGGAAAGACGGACACCGTGGGCAAGTAGTGTAGCTGATTGGATGATCAAGAATGTGGCTTTTTGGAGGGACAGAGAAAACAGGGAGATGGGAAGAAATGAGACAAAAATCTGAGTAGTGGCCTCATCATCCTTGTATCCTGTACTTTTGAGCTTGGATCTTATTTTGATGTCTGTGTGGAGGCACTGGAGGATTTTAAACAGATGAGTGAAATATTCAAATTTTTATACTGGAAAGAACACTGGACCTAGAAATATATTCAGGTACCTAAGTAATTTAATATAAAATAAAGATGGGTTTTCAAATGAATACAAAAATAAATGGTTTGGAGACAATTGGTTAACACCTTGGTTAAGAGGATTAATGATTCTTACTTCATGGCCTACACTCAAATGATTAAAGAGTTCAATTTAAAAAATCGCTTTTTCTTTTTAATATATCAGACAAAGATTAAATAACCTGTGAAACTCTCTTAATGAATCCATTGGAAAGAAGTGAACATTTAAAGGGGGTTTTCAGAAGAGAATATACTTACTGCCAAAACACACATGAGCATGTGTTATGCCTCAAAAACCTTGAGTTACCATAGTCTTTCTATAAATTTGGAGTGAATCCTGTTACACACAGCTGTGGGCACTTAAATTGGCATGATTTTCCAGAGTGGTTACTTGTTAGAGTCTATCAATTTTCAGACATGTACTATAATTTATTATGCAGACCTATACAGAAAGATTAAACTATCCTCTGAAGCTTTATTTGTAACAGGGGAAATTGGAAACAACATAAATGTCCATTAATAGGGATTTGTTCAAATAAATAATCATACATTCATCAGATAGAACACTACACAGACTTGAAGTATCTTCTGCTTCCCGCTGACAGCATTTGCTGCTGTGGACCAATATTCCCACTGAAATAGTCTCTTTATCTCTTTTGGTCTGAGCCCTCTCAGTCTCCTTTACAAGATCTCTCTTCTATCCCTTAAATTTGATTACCTCCAAGGTTGTGCCTTCCTTGTTCTCTTGTCATAATGTACCTGTCTTTGAGTGTCTTACCCATTGTCTCAACTTCCATGACCCTCTCCATCTCCAAGACTTCTGAGTTGATTTAGTTAGGGTTACCGTCTAGCCAAGGCTATGGTTTTTCCAATGGTCATGTATGGATGTGAGAGTTGGACTATAAAGAAAGCTGAGCGCCGAAGAATTGATGCTTTTGAACTGTGGTGTTGAAGACTTTTGAGAGTCCCTTGGACTGCAAGGAGATCCAACCAGTCCATCCTAGAGGAGATCAGTCCTGGGTGTTCATTGGTAGGACTGATGCTGAAGCTGAAACTCCAATACTTTGGCCACCTCATGCAAAGAGCTGACTCATTTGAAAAGACCCTGATGCTGGGAAAGACTGAAGGCAGGAAGAGAAGGGACGACAGAGGATGAGATGGTTGGATGGCATCACCGACTCAATGGATGTGGGTTTGGGTGGACTCTGGGAGTTGGTGATGAACAGGGAGGCCTGGCGTGCTGCAGTTATGGGGTCGCAAAGAGGCGGACATGATTGAGCGACTGAACTGAACTGAACTGAATCTGTTCTCTAAGCTCTGGGCCCTGTGCCCCACCCCCTACAAGCTTCCTGAGCTCCGTTTAGCACTGTGTCTTCACATATGTGACTCCCTACTGCAAAACCCTTTTCTCCCTCATTTTACCTGACTAACTCCTGTTTGTCTTTCAGTGATCAACTTGGTCATCTCCGTGGTGGGAGGCCTTCACTGACCTCTTCCCCCAAATGCCATCCCTTCTTTGAATTGTTTTTCCTATCCCGACTTTTCACATCCCCAGCTCACGTGGGGATTAATGCTAATTTCCCCTTCAGTCCACAATTAAGATGAGGGAGTCTTCCCTGATTCCTAAGGAGGAAGGTCAGGTGGCACTCCTGGGTACTCCTCCAGCCTCATGTGTTGTAACACTTATTCCTGGGTATTTTATTTGCCTGTGAGTTCCTTGAGGTTGGGACCTGTTATCTTATTTTCTGTTGTATACCCAACACTATACTCTGGCTGGCAGGTAACAGGCACTCTATCCATTTATAGGATTATTTAATGATAGAGAAAAGCTTTATAATGTTGTTAAGTAAAAGGACTATATTATAAAATTATTCAAACTGTGTGACTTCAAGTTTGTTAATTAGAAAGTAATTTTTGTTTATAGACTGAAATACAGGTAGTTTAGAATGAGATAGACTTTATAGAAATGCAGCCTCCATAGTTGTGAGGTTTTTCTCCAGCAGATGGCGGCAGTCTAAATGTAGAAGTGGGTGAGGTCAAACATCTGGATGGACAGAGTGATTTCAGTTTTCAAGAATGGGTGACATGGAGAACAAATGGGTAAGGGTGTTCAGGGTATGAGGCAAGGAGAATGGTAGAAGTGATATAACAATGGTTTTTTTTTTTTTGAGACAGGTGGGGAAAGTGAGGGTGGGGGAGTTAGAATATTGGTAGACAGCTCTGAGTGAGGAGTGGTAGACAGTTTTGAGGCTTCCTTGGTGGCTCAGAGGTTAAAGCGTCTGCCTGCAATGCAAGAGTCCTAGGTTCAGTCCCTGGATCGGGAAGGTCCCCCTGGAGGAGGAAATGGCAACCCACCCTAGTATTCTTGCCTGGAGAATCCCGTGGACGGAGGAGCCTGGTGGGCTACAGTCCACGGGGTCGCAAAGAGTCGGACACGACTGAACGACTTCACTTCCTTTTCACTTTCTTTTGAGTGAGGAAATCTTGGGGGATTTCCTGAGAGCAATCAGAGTGGGAGCAAGTGGTCCAGAAGAATAGGGGATTGGGAGCTCCTGGTGGAGCAGCTCAGAGGAGGACACAGTCTAGGATGTGGCCGTGGATATGGGTAGCTCAGGTGGAGTGGAGGAACTTCACAGCAGTGAACTCAAGGCACTCTTGAGACCAAGTTTTGATGACTTTTCTATATAAGGACTTTCATGTTACCCAAGAGAATGCTAGGAATTGGGGGAGAGAGGAATCTCTCAATGAGCCAGGTATCAGAGTCAGGTAGAAGAATGACTGTGATGAAGAAAGGTAGAGGATGGAAGAGTCAGTGACACCAGCATCAAAGGAAACTCTAAGCACATGAACATCCAGCTAAAGCACCAGATGATCATATGATCTGAGACTTTTACATGTTTTTTTTTTCCTTTATAAGCCCCTGTATTATATGTACATATTGAGTTGGTGGTGGCTAGGGTATTGGGTTAACACTGTGTGTGATGACTGCTTGTAATGAAAACTCTTTTCCAGAGCTCTAATAGGCAGGCTCAAGTGAAGTACCACGGCTCAGTTGCTCAGTTACACATTCCAAAGGCAGATAATTTGGGGTTGTCCTCATAAAAGTGTAAAATGTCTGTTCTAGACACTTGTCTATGGATTCCTTATGAATGAGAAGAAAAGGATTTTGCCCAGTAACTCTAGTGCAGTCTCCTTCACCTGGGTAGGCTCAAGGGATTACTGTAGACCAGCTTGACATTTGGTTCATCAGAGATGTAGTTATGCATTTTAAGCTTAGTCTTATAGCTGGTTGAGGGGGAGGTTGCATAGGCTACGCAGGGTAGCTTTGTAAAGTTGTCACCCAGTTTAGC
Organism: Odocoileus virginianus; assembly: GCF_023699985.2. Lineage (NCBI taxonomy): Eukaryota > Metazoa > Chordata > Mammalia > Artiodactyla > Cervidae > Odocoileus > Odocoileus virginianus. The sequence goes on from NC_069704.1 coordinate 10,770,155, forward strand.
TTGCTATTGTATTAAAAATAATTCTATGTGGGTGAAGATAAGTAGAAGGAAGCAGCTTGCTTTCTTTCATTTTGCTTGTAGTATAGGTTTCTGCAAGCCAAACAAATTTAATGCATCCCTTTCTTTTAATCTCATGACAGTTTAAAGTTCTAGGTCGAAGGCGGTATCTGAATAATTTTTATCACGCAACTTTGTTTAACTTTACAACGAGGGAACAGACGGCAGTGGTGTGTTTAGATCTGTATCCAGCAACTGACTACACAGTGAATGTCACCCTCCTGGGATCTCCGGAGCTGCCGTCAGTGCAAACAACAGTGACCACCGCACCAGCAGGTAGGTGGGGATGTCTTTCTGTTTGGTGTCTTAAGACAACAAGTTAAATGTGTGTGTTGAACTGCACGACGTGGGGGAGCATAAAGAATGCTAGTCTGGAGGCAAGAGACCTGGGTTCTTGGTCTAACAATCTGCCAGTTTTATCTGGGGTGGAAGGTCTCTGAATCTTCCCAGCCCACAGGGGTACTGGCTCAGAGAGGGTACAGACCAGGAGCTGAATGCTTTACTCAGGAATCTCGAGGAGTAATGGATCGAACATTGTGTAAGGCTTTCTATCTTTCACCTCAAATTTAAGACAGCTGAACCCTAAAGGTAGACATTATGGGCAACTAGAACCAACTTCCAGGAGTTCGGAAATGTGAGCTCCACTGTGTCAGGCACTGGGGGGACAAAGAGGCCACCTGACTGGGTCTTGTAGAAGCACATTAACCCGATGCAGAAAACAGTGACCTAAAGCAGATCAGGCTCCTCCTTCCCCTGTGGCTTGTGTTGTTGCTGTTTAGTCGCTCAGTCATGTCCAACTTTGCAACCCCATAGACTGAAGCCAGGCTTCCCTATCCTTCACTAGCTCCTGGAGCTTGCTCAAACTCATGTCCATTAAGTCAGTGATGCCATCCAACCATCTCATCCTCTGTTGCCCCCTTTTCCTCCTGCCTTCAGTCTTTCCCAGAATCAGAATCTTTTCCAGTGAGTCGACTCTTCACATCAGGTGGCCGTAGTATTGGAGCTTCAGCTTCAGCATCTGTCCTTCCAATAAATATTCAGGGGTGATTTCCTTTCCCAATAGAAGCGGCTGTGTCAACTCCACAGCTCCCCCTAGTGGCGAGAGATGCTGTTGTCGCTACAATTAATTTATTGCACTGGACTGCCAGGGAAGTCCTTCTACAATTAATTTCTTTTTTTCTTTTATCAGTAGGGCTTAAGCGACAAACTTATGGACAGCCAGGCAAAGAGGCTGCCTCCTTTGAAGAAACACAGTAGAATAAGATAGGTCTTGCTCCTACCTTCCTGAGGCCTTTATCCTGTTCACCCACTGATCTTTGCGGGTCGGGAGTGAACACTTTGGTCTTTGTACTTGGAAGGCTCTGAAATATAATAGACACAAGTGGAGGCCATGCAGTTAACGGGAGAATGAAAATTCACGATTTTATTTTCCATCTCAGATTATGCTTGGTATCAACAGACGTTGCACGATGAACGCCTCCTCACTGCATAAATCTAGCCCCCTCATCCATTTCCAGCTACAGAATAATGCTCACAATTTGAATATACATTTCCTCCAACTGTTAAATCCTCAGTGGAATAAAAGTCTGAAATTAACACCTACTTCTCCTTGTAAATTAATGTGTGAAGGCACTCCCAGGTTCTTTCTTCCCCAGTGTTTTCTCTGCAAAGTCTCTGTCAGAGTGGCCTGCTTGTGATGGAGACTGTGTTCTAGCTGTTACATCCTGGAAATCTGGCTTTTTGTAATAGACGTTACTTCTTGGTGGAGGTGGTGCTCAGTCGCTCAGTCGGGCCCAACTCTTTGCAGCCCCATGAACATTACCCCGCCAGGCTCCTCTGTCCATGGGATTCTCCAGGCAGGAACACTGGAGCGGGTTGCCATTTCCTCCTCCAGGGGGTCTTCCCAACCCAGGGACTGAACCTGCATCTGTTGATCTCCTGCATTGGCAGGCGGATTCTTTATCACTGAGCCACCTGGAAAGCCTATATTACTTCTAAGGTACCTCTGAAGTTGAAGTAGTCTTGAATTATCCCAAGTTTCATCTTTCCATTTCTCAGCGTGAGTCCCAGAGTTACAGAACGTCGAAAAGCAAAATTATGTCACAACTGTACAACACCGTGAGTGTACTAAATGTCATTGAATTGTATACATTAAAGTGGTAATTTTATGTTGTGTGAATGTCAGTGAGAAAATCCCAGTGGATTAGACACCTTTGTCTTGCTCCTGGGCCTCAGTTACCTTCTGCATGATTCGTTATATGATGTAATGCAAGTGAAATGTTTAAAACAGTTCCTGGTACATAATAATGATGATGACAGCAGTGCTAGCTTTATTTACTCATTTGTTTAAATTAATTTTTATTGGAATATAGTTGCTTTACAATGCCGTGTTAGTTTCTACTATGTAGTGAAGTGAATCAGCCATCCGTATACACAGATCCCCTCTTTCTTGGATCTCCTTCCCATTTAGGTCACCACAGAGCATTGAGCTGAGTTCCCTGAGCTGTTTGATAGGTTCTCGTCAGTTGTCTATTTTATACACAGTATCAGCTCTAACTTTGTTTTTTGAGCCCTGAAGATGTCCAGCCACTGTTCAAAGTACCATCCTTGAGTCAACCCAAACCTACCCAACCTTCTGAGGAAGGCATTGCTATTATTCCCCTTTTACAGATAAGGACCATGAGGCACAGAGACATTAAGCAACTTGCCCAAGATCACAAAACTCCTGAGAGGTACAGGTGGGATTTGAACACAGTCTGGCTCCAGGGCCCTCATTTTTAATCAGTGCATCTACTGCTTTTTACTAAATATTAGTGCTCAAAAAAAAGAAAAATTCTGTTCCTAGAACTTAGTGCATGTCAGTCCAGACCCACTTTGCTTTTGTCAGCCCTGGACCATGAGCAGAAACTTCAAATGCCATGGGTGTGTAAATGCATTCATTTAATAAATGTTCACTTCTTATCTATTGCGTGTCAGGCAGCTTCTGATAGCTGATGATATAGCAACAATAAAACAATCTCAGCTGTCAAGGGGTTGGAGTCAGGAGGTTGGAGAGGAGACAGATAAACAAGTAAGGAAATATATCATATATTAGGTGGGGCTAAGTGGTGCGATGAAGAATAAAATCTGGCATAGGGACTGGCAGCTGATGGTCAGGGAGGGCCTCTATTGTAAAGAGACATTTAAGTACAGGTTTGAAGGGAGTGAGCGAACACCATGTGACAGGCATGTCCTTGACGTGTTCTGGGAACATCCGGGAAGCCAGCATGGCTGGAGCAGAGTGAGTTGGAGAAAGTGGTAGGAGATGTGGTCTCTAGCTTTAGTATAATGAGGGGGTCATGCCGCCAAGTTCGAAAAGTGAGACTGTGGTTAGCTCCTCCTTTGCAAGGTGGACCCCAGATTATCCATAGTGAGTATAATCTACCATGTGATGTGTCAGCCTCTATAGGTCACTACGCCATCTGAAGTCCACCCCCCGTGAATTTCAACTTAATTTGGGAAATCTCTTTTCATAAAGTTACTTGGATTCCGTCTGACCTTAGGCTGCTCATCTGTTATAGGGGGAGGAAATCTACTCTTTCTGAACATTTTGGAACTTCGCCCATGGTGGCTCCGGGTCTTTCTTCTTGTCTATCCCATGTACTTAGAACCTTGTATTTTCATTTCTCCTTCAGGCCCTGTCTCTCCCACCCTCCACCGTTGCTAAAGATCTTGATCTGTGTAGTGAAAGAGCCTCCTTTCTCTGTGAGCAGGACATCCTATACCTATACTAGGAAACTCTTCAAGTGAAATGCATTGTCTTAAACAGAAATGGACTCACTGACATGAGAAATAAACTTCTGGTTGCCAGAGAGGGGCATAACAGGCGGCGCTTGTTGTTTAGTTGCTAAGTCGTGTCTGACTCTTTTGCAACCACGGTGACCGTAGCCTGCCAGACTTCTCTGTCCATTAGATCCTGGGGTGGGTTGCCATTTCCTTCTCCAGGGGATCTTACTGACCCAAGCATTGAACCTGCGTCTCCTGCATTGGCAGGTAGATTCTTTACCATTGAACCATCTGGGAGGCTCCAGTGGGGGCAAGGGGCAGAGATAAATGAAGAATTTGGCATTAACGTATACATGCTACTGTATATAAGGTCATGTTTCCCTGTTGGCTCAGGTAAATCTAGAATCTTTACCTAGAATCTTTACCTGATTCTAGGTAAAGAATCTGCTTGCCAATCGGGAGATGCAGGAGACTGGGATTCAGTCTCTGGGTTGGGAAGATCCCCTGGAGAAGGAAATGGCACTGTAGTATCCCATGGACAGAGGAACCTCGCAGGCTACAGTCCATGGGGTCGCTAAAGTCAGACACAACCTGGCCACTAAACAACAACAACAACATATATAAGGTAGGGAAACAAAGACCGACTGTATAGCACAGAGAACTATATTCAATATCTTATAATAATGTTTAATGGAAAAGAATCTGAAAAGTATATATGTGTGTGTGTATGTGTGTGTGTGTGTGTATTGGAGAAGGAAATGGCAACCCACTCCAGTATTCTTGCCTAGAGAAGCCCATGGACAGAGGGCCCTGACGGGTTGCAGTTGATGGGGTCTCAAAGAGTTGGACATGATTGAGCAACAAACATATATATGTATATATAAATTGTATGCTTGAATCACTTTGCTGTACACTTAAAACTAACATAACATTGTAAATTAACTATACTTCTATATACAGAAAGGAGGGTACATGTCAAATGGGGAGAAAAATACTGCAATAAACTCATAAAAACAAAAAAAAATGTATTGTCTTGCAACACAGTCCTAACTTCCTGCTCTTTTCTCTGAATTTCTCTGTCCCCAGAAAGCTCCCAAGAATTGTTCTAATTCAAATGACTTCTTATTATTGAATGCCTTGCTTCTGAGTCCTGCTTCCTGGTTAAGAGGTTTCCTTTGTCTTTCCTGGAAAATTACCCTCCTCTGATACTTGAGCTGCTGTTGAGTTTCTGGAACTTGTGCTTTCATTGGTCAGATGTGGTCCAGGAAGTCCCCTAGGTTAATGATTTTTCACCCAAACCCCACCTTTCCTTAGAACTGAATTTCCAAGACTTGAACTGCCCGTGTTCCTTTGACGGGAACTGAAGCACTCCTTCCCACCACCCTTTGCTTTACTGCATTGGGAGGGATAATCCTCCAGTGTTCTAGGGTCTCCTAAGTGTTCCATTCTGCTCCATCAGGCTAGCTGAGTGGTAAGCTTTCAACCTTCCATGCCAGCTGTTTCTATTACTTCTTCTTCCCCATGCCTGGCTAATACCTTTTGCTATAGATTAGTACTTACCTTCTCTATATTTGCTTTTTGTTTTCGTCCATAGATTTTTGTTCTCCTAACATATAACTTTGGATTCTGCCTGTGAGGTCTTCATAGAGCAAGAATGATGACTTGCTTCTGTCAGTGTTCAAATAAATTCTTCCCCCCTTCCCTTTTGTTAGGCGGTATTTATTTCTGTTCAGTTTAGTCTGTGACCTCAGCCTGGGCCTAATCAAGGGTCAGGCACCCTGAATCCGCCTTACATTTCTGCTTTTATGTTCCTTCTTTTCAAGTTTTAAGTCAGTGTATTTTCCTGGGTAGACTTCCTGTAGTCTGTGCCATACCTGCCATTTCAGCTGTAAGGACAATGTCACCTTGAAACTCACTTAATGATGCCTGAAGAATTCTACACTGATCTTTCTAGTCTTTCTCTTCTTAAATATGTCACATTTTCTGTAGCTACATAGTACCACAACGCCAGTTATTGAAAAGTTCTCTATTAGTGCTTACACTGGGTTACTTATTGACAACTGTCAGAGGACCCTTCTTGATAGAATAATACTTAATTCTGATCCCACCTTTTGGGGGATCATTTTGTTTTTTCTCCAGAATAGCCCCTTTATTCTTCTCTTTGATGATTTTCAGCCATTTCCCTGACCTAGTGATTATTTCTACCTTTTATAGTCTCTTTAGAGCAGTTATATTTAGATATATCTCCTTTTCCCTATTGTAGTTTTCTAGCTGGGCTAATAACACTGTACAGGAGATGGTGATCAAAACCATCCCCAAGAAGAAGAAATTCAAAAAGGCAAAATGGTTGTCTGAGGAGGCTTTACAAATAGCTGAGAAAAGAAGAGAAGTGAAAAGCAAAGGAGAAAAGGAAAGATATAAACATCTGAATGCAGAGTTCCAAAGAATAGCAAGGAGAGATAAGAAAGCCTTCTTCAGTGATCAACACAGAAATAGAGGAAAGTAATAGAATGGCAAAGACTAGAGATCTTTTCAAGAAAATTAGAGATACCAAGGGAACATTTCATCCAAAAATGGGCACAATAAAGGACAGAAATAGTATGGACCTAATAGAAGCAGAAGATATTAAGAAGAGGTGGCAAGAATACACAGAAGAACTATGCAAAAAAGATCTTCATGACCCAGATAACCATGATGGTGTGATCACCGGACTAGAGTCAGACATCCTGGAATGTGAAGTCAAGTGGGTCTTAGGAAGCATCACTATGAACAAAGCTAGTGGAGGTGATGGAATTCCAGTTGAGCTACTTCAAATCCTAAAAGATGATGCTGTGAAAGTGCTGCAGTCAATACGCGAGCAAATTTGGAAAACTCAGCAGTGACCCCAGGACTGGAAAAGGTCAGTTTTCATTCTAATCCCAAAGAAAGGCAATGCCAAAGAATGCTCAAACTACCACACAATTTCACTCATCTCACACACTAGCAAAGTAATGCTCAAAATTCTCCAAGCCAGGCTTCAACAGTACGTGAACCATGAACTTCTAGATGTTCAAGCTGGATTTAGAAAAGGCAGAGGAACCAGGTATCAAATTGCCAACATCCATTGGATCATCAAAAAAAGCAAGAGAGTTCCAGAAAAACATCTACTTCTGCTTTATTGACTATACCAAGGCCTTTGACTACGTGGATCACAAGAAACTGAAAAATTCTGAAAGAGATGGGAATATCAGACTACCTTACCTGTCTCCTGAGAAATTTGCATGCAGGTCAAGGGGCAACAGTTAGAACTGGACATGGAACAACAGACTGTTTCCAAATCGAGAAAGGAGTACATTAAGGTTGCATATTGTCACCCTGCTTATTTAATTTATATGCAGAGTATATCATATGAAATGATGGATTGGATGAAGCACAAGATAGAATCAAGATTACTGGGAGAATATCAATAACCTCAGATATGCAGATGACACCACCCTTATGGCAGAAAGTGAAGAAGAACTAAAGAGCCTCTTCATGAAAGTGAAAGAGGAGAGTGAAAAAGTTGGCTTGAAACTCAACATTCAGAAAACGAAGATCATGGCATCTGGTTCCCTCACTTCATGGCAAATAGATGGGGAAACAGTGTAAACAGTGACAGATTTTATTTTTTGGGGCTCCAAAATCACTGCATATGGTGACTGCAGCCATGAAATTAAAAGATACTTGCTCCTTGGAAGAAAAACTATGACCAACCTAGACAGCATATTAAAATGCAGAGACATTACTTTGCCAACAAAGGTCCATTTAGTCAAAGCTATGGTTTTTCCAGTAGTCATATATGGATGTGAGAGTTGGACTATAAAGAAAGCTGAGCGCTGAAGAATTGATGCTTTTGAACTGTGGTGTTGGAGAAGACCCTTGGACTGCAAGGAGATCCAACCAGTCCATCCTAAAGGAAATCAGTCTTGAATATTCATTGGAAGAACTGATGCTGAAGCTGAAACTCCAATACTTTGGCCACCTGACACGAAGAACTGACTCATTGGAAAAGACCCTGATGCTGGGAAAGATTGAAGGCAGGAGGAGAAGGGGACGACAGAGGATGAGATGGTTGAATGGCATCACTGTCTCGATGGACATGAGTTTGAGCAAGCTCCAGGAAGTAGGATTGGAAGGACTGAAACTTTAGGATTAACTGGTTTGATCGCCTCTGTCTGGGGCTCTGTAAAACAATCCAGAGCAATTTGAGAGCCTGTGGTGCTGGGCTGACTCCTGAGCCTATAGACTAACGTGGGTTCAGTCTTTTCTCAGATCTCTTCATTCTGAACAAGATAAAGAGAGACAGAATTTGGGGCAGCTAATCTCCTGTTGTCTGCTAATGTCTGGCTCCCCAGATGCTTTCTAAAATCCATCAAAATCTCCCACTAATGCTCTTTTTGTGTTTCACAAACTTTAGCTAGCACAAGAATCACCTGGAGAGCTTATTAAAGCATAGGTTCCTGAACTCCATCCTAGAGGTTCTGACTCAGCAGGCCTGGAGTGTGAACCTCAAAATTTCATTTCTAGTAAGTTTCCAGGCCTTGTTGATGCTGCCAGTCCATATTTTGAGCAGCACTGCTCTAACCACACAAACTACTTAGCCACTTCTGGGCAAATTAAAACCTTTACTTAGAAGAAAAGATATGATAAAGAGAAAGACCAAAAAAAAAAAAAAATAGTGGTAGCCAAAATAATTCAAAGGGCTCATGCCTAAGAAACTTGCACATGTTTCTGATTGGTGAAGTTTTCCTGGTAATTGAATATCTATCAATACCTCATCTAATTTTTTTTTTTTTTAACGTGGCTACACCAAGTCTTAGTTGTGGTGCGTGGGCTCTAGTTCCCTGGTCAGGGATGGAACCCAGGCCCCCTGCGCTGGGAGCACGGAGTCTTAACCAAGTGCTTGATCTGTTCTTGCAGTTCTAGGTATAGAGACCAAGAGCCTCTGTCTTTCTCAGTGATGCTCTGCTCCCCGGTGGCGGCTCTTGTCTTTATATAACCTCAGCGTATTCACATGTTGCAGGTGAAAGAGCGTGAATCCTACCTACCCCACTTCTGCAGACTGACACATGAGAAGTAAAGCATTGACTTTGTTTGCCTGAGCAAGTTCCCAGGAATTACCCCAACACAGTTCTAGTGAGAGTGATACTGGAGAATGAAGCTTAGATATGTGTGGCAAAAAGGGGTTTCCTACTGTCTTTCCCCTGGAAGTTTGGGTAGTTGGGTCTGCACAGGGCCCCTTGCCTGGCTCACCCACCCAGTCTCAGGCTGACGATCCAAGGAGGAGGAGTGGGCAGAGACCAGTTACTCACTTCTCGGAGACGAGATACACATGTCCCTTGCGCCTGAGCCTAGGCAGGTCCCAGACAGCAAGGATCTGCTTCTTTGGGTAGTCACCTATGACATATGAACTCCACCCACTAGGAAATGTGACTGAAGGAATAGGAGCCTTCTTCTCACCTGTCAGATTACATATTTACTGTTCATTCCTTGAGGATTAGTGAGTGGCGAGTGGAGAGAGGCCAAAATTGTTCTTTTTTTCTGTAAAAATCAGGAGACAGGTAACTAGCAAGCTTTAAAACACATGGCCTCTGGAATGTTAGAGAGTTGACTGGGAAAGGTCCATTCTAGTTTTAGGAGTGTATGTTAGGAAAGTAACTCTAAGTTCCTCCAAATTCGTATATTTCAACATCCAAATTTCTTGACTGATTTGTTTACCATTGTTATTTCATTTATCTATTCAATTCTGTGTTCTCATTGATATATACATTGATATATACAACTTTTTCATAGAGTAAGAGTTTGGTGTCAAATTATTTGTGTCAAATACTTCTCCTGTTTTATCATCTTTTTAAATTTTGTTTATGACGTCTTTGATGTATAGAGGTTTTAGGTTTCTGTGCCGTCCAATCTATTGATCTTTCCTTTGTGATTCATTGCATTAATGTTAAATATAGATTTTTTTCAAACAAAAGTTTTTATTTATAGCCCATCTTTCTTTTTCTAGGACTGTAAGTGACCTGTATCATGGGGACAGTATTAGTTGCTCAGTTGTGTCTGACTCTTTGTGACCCCATGGACTGTAGCCCACCATGCTCCTCAGTCGGTGGGATTAACCTGGCGAGAATACTGGAGTGGGTTGCCTTTTCCTCCTCCAGCAGCTCTTCCCGACCCAGGAATAGAACCTGGGTCTCCCACATTGCAGGCAGATTCTTTACCATTTGAGCCACCAGGAAAGCTAAGTGACCTGCATGGGTATATAAAATAAGTATGTAACCTAAAGAAGAATGTAAAGCAAAGTCAGAGACCTAAAAAAGATGTCAGAATAAGGCTAAGAATGATTCATATCCTTGTCATCTATTTACTTTTTCATCAGTGGCTTGCACATTTAGTTTTAAATTTTCAACTCCTTCCAGTCAGAAAGGGAGCCATGACATAACTTATTACAACAAGGTCACAACAAATGGTGTTTTTGGGAAGAAGTAAAGTTATTTTCAACATATAGAAATTTCTGGGGGGATTTCATAAGTAATCCAGTGTTTGAGCAGCATTTTATGAGGATTTTATGATGCTGTTTCTTATATTGGCCCTCAGCATGGCTCATTGTATTTTAGAAAAGCGCAATTCGTTGTGGAGTGGGCAAGGAAAGGTGCCTTAGAAATGCCTGTGCTCTGCTGATCTGACTTGATTCAAGGGTATGATTAAGTTAGTTTAGATTATTTGGAGAAATGAACTGGAGTCCATGTTTTTCAGGAAATGTTTCCTAAATATTACTGCTTAATAAATGATGGGGCCCATGTGTTCAGATTATTCTGTCTCATCCATCCCTAGGAAACAGTTGATCTGTGTTGCCAGTTGAATTACAAGGATCTGTGCCCGAAAAGAAGGCTGCCTGCCTCCGTTATAGGGCTAAGCCTAGTCTAGGGAGCTAAGCTAAGGGAAATGTACAGAGCTGCCCTCTGTGGTTGAATCTCAATTCCTGTCCTTACAATGTGATCACATACTTTTAGCCTGAAAATCTCATGGTGGTTGTAACTAGATATCAAATTTGTCTTAAGAAAAATTTCAACAAAATAATGAACTCTCAACTTTGAACAACCGTTATATCCTTCTAAGACAAACTGTGAAATGTACATCAAGGACAACTAAAATATTACCCTATTTATAGAGTTATAGAAGGGCTATAAAAATAATTGATTTCTAGCCATTTTTTTCTTGACAGTATTTACCTCGAAAAACCAACTGTCTATTTAGGCTGCTCCTAATTAGAGGTTTTAAAACCGTATCATTTATGACTAAGAGAATGCTGGTGTCTCTGTCCTCTTTAGAGGAGGATTGCTTGCATTTAGTTACTTCTAAAATAGTGTTGGTAAATTTTAAAAAGTATCTAAAGAAGAGGAACAGGCCACTTTTCCTCTATTCCCTGGTAGAATGCCTGACTGATGAAGTGGCTTACGATAGCAGGTTTTCTAACTGCATGCATTATTTGGGATCTCTTGGGACCTTATAAAACTTCCCTTCTAAAAAAAAAAAAAAAAAACAAAAAAAAACTTCCCTTCTAACTGATTCAATTCTGTTCACAGAATTAAAGTCCAAACAAAAGATAGTAAAGACTGCAAATAATTTAACATGGTTTCTGATATTTTTCCACAAAATGATAAATATTGTAATAACATTTCTGGGTGGAAAAGGTATGTCTGAAGTCAGCCTGCATCTCTTATAAGCCATAAGCCCTAGAAACTCATACTTGCCATCGGCCAAGCTAAAAATCAGCATATATTTTGCATGGAATAGCCAGTCATCTGTAATATGCCAAAAATGGAGAGAGAAAATGATTGTTCTTTATAAGATAATGATTTTGTAGATCCAGCTAGGTAGAACCATACTCAGAGGATAAATAAAGGTGAATAAGTTCTTTGGAATTGGAACTCCTCACTAAATGGATTTTAAATGGCTCTAGATGCAATAGGTTCATCTCATTCTTTAGGGACACCATATTCTAATCACGTGTACAGACAAAGAGGCTCCAAGGCTCTCTCCTTGGCTGAAATCAGACAAAAGACCACTTACTTCTTAGTTTACCCTATCCATTAATACAATACAAAGGAAACCTAATTACTAGATGTTCTTTTTTCTTTTCATTTCCTTGTGACTTTTTAATTTGATATAATTTCAAATTTCTCTCTCGTGTTCTCTCTTTGGTCCCTTTTTCCTGAAATAAATCCCACTTGGTCATAGTACATTATTTTTTTTTATGGCATTATATTCTGTTTCTTACTCTTCTTTGAGTATTTTTGCACCAATATTCATAAGTGATGCCAATTTATAGTTTTCTCTCTTCTTCTGCACTATCCCCATCAGGTTTAGACATTAGTATTTTCCTTGTTTCATAAAAAGAATTTGGAAAGTTTCCTTCATCATCACAATTTATGAAACATTTGGATTACCTGTTCTCGGATGGTTTGGTAGAATTCCTTTGGGTAACAGTCTAGGCCTAGGGATTTTCTGTGTTAGTTCCTTGATAACGTTCTCAATTTTTTTTTTATGGAAATTGGTCTGTTTCAGCTTTTAATGTCTAGGGGAGTCCATTTTGGTAAACTGTATTGGGAATTACCCATTTTATCTGTTTTCAAAATTTATTTGCATAGTGGTCTGCAAAATTAACTTCTGGAATTTTCTTTTATTTCAAAGATTATTTCTCTTTTTTTACTTGATTTTTTCCTTTTTATTTTCCAGCTGATTAGTTAGCAGTTTGTCTATTTCAATAAGTATTTTCAAAAAGTCAAGATTTTTTTTTTTTTTAATCAATTAGATCTGCTATTTGTTTCCACAATTAGGTCTACTCCACATCAGGGATTAGCAAAGTGTGGACCATGGGTCAAATCTGGCTGTCACCTGATTTCATAATAAAGTTTTATTGGAACACAGTCAAGTCGTTTATTTACATATTGTCTGTGGTTGCTTTTGTGCTACAAAGCCAGGATTGAGTAGTTTTAACAGAACCGTCTGGTCTAGAAAACCTAAAATATTTACTATTGGACCCTCTATAGAAACATTTTGTGACTATTGCTCTACATCATTAATTTCTGCTCTCATATTTCCTGTATCCTTTCTTATGCTTCCTTTTGCTTTATAAAAGTGATTGTAGTTTATTTGTATTCTTCTATTTTGGGTTCTCTTTTGACTTATAGGGGCTTCCCTTGTGGCTCAGCTGGTAAAGAATCCGCCTTCAATGTGGGAGACCTGGGTTCGATCCCTGGGTTGGGAAGATTCCCCTGGAGAAGGGAACGGTTACGACTCTAGTGTACTGGCCTGGAGAATCGCTTGGACTGTATGGTCCATGGGGTTGCAAAGAGTCGGACTTGCCTGAGCAACTTTCACTTTTGCCTGATCGGATCTTACCTTTTCCCTGCACTTCTTTTTCCTGTCACCAGATAGTTTCCAAAGGATCCCTATTCCTTCCTTTTTATTCTCTTCTTTCCCAGAAGCAATACCTTTCTCATTGTTCAGTTGCCAAGTTGTGTCTGACTCCGTGCAACCCCATGAACTGCAGCACAGTGTTTCCCTGTCCCTCACTATCTCCCAGAGTTTGCTCAGATTCATGTCCACTGAGTTGATGATGCCATCCAACCATCTCATCCTCTGTGGCTCCCTTCTCCTCCTGCCCTCAATCTTTCCCATTATCAGGGTCTTTCCCAATGAGTCGGCTCTTTGCATCAGGTGGCCAAATCATTGGAGCTTCAGCTTCAGTCCTTCCAGTGAATATTCAGGGTTGATTTCCTTTAGGATGGACTGGTTTGACCTGAAGTCTCATAGATTTTTTTCATCTTTTGCTTGTAGTTAGTACTCTGATATACCAGGTTTCTTTTTCAGCATTTTCACCCTTAAGGTGGAATTTCTCATTCTGGGAGTGACTCTGACTCATGATTGGGCCCTTTGTTCCCCTCTTCTCTTTCACAGGTCTCTTCTAGAGCCCCCTCCCTCTCTAGAATGATGTGTGGGCAATTGAGAGATAGCTTTGCTGGGATTTGCTATTCATTTTTTCATAAAAGGTGATTTAAAGTTTGCAGTTTTGTCTTCCAGTTGTGATGACAGCTTTGGTTTTATGTTGTTCTGTTTGCTTTTCCAGTTGATCTGAAGTGCATTTTGGAGAATGTATGGAGAGATTTGAATTTAAGGGGCCACCATTATCAATGAAGTAACTGGAACGCTAATCTTAATGGACTCTTTTTTTGAAAATTTATTTCTGGCCGTGCTGGGTCTCTGTTTCTGCACAGGCTTTCCCCCAGTTGCGGCGAGCGGGAGCTACTCTCCCTTGCAGGGCGCGGGCCCCTCGTTCCGGAGGCTCCTCTTGTGGAGCATGGGCCCTAGAGTCTGTGGGCTTCGGAGCACAGGCTTGGGAGTTCTGGTATCCGGGCTTAGTTGCTCTGTGGCAAGTGGGATATTCCTGGATCAGGGGTCCAACCAGTGTCTCCTGCATTGGCCCGTAGATTCTTCCCCACTGAGCCACCAGGGAAGCCCTGTAATAAACTCTTAAGTGCTAACTTTCTGCCTTCAAATCTCTGCTCTCCTGCCATTTCTTCTGCCTGGAACCCTCACCCTCTTCTTCAGTTCCTATATTCCCTTCTTTCATGATCCCCTCAACTGAAAGTACATGTTCTTCTTTCTGAATTCCCATACTCTTTTCTAGGAGGAAATATTGGGAGGAGTTTGGCACAGTTACTCTGGAGTCAGGTTATCTAAATTCAGATCTCAGATCTGCTGTTTACAATCTCTGTGCCTTTAAGCAAGTTATGTAACCTCATGTGGCTAAACTGCCTTAAGTATAAAAATGGGAAAACGTTATGGATTTGTTGTGAGACTAAATGGGTTAATGCCCATGGAAAACTGCATAATATGTGGTACACAATAAGCATCTAAGTAATAAGTTAACAAGTTAATAAGTTAACATTTATCAAATGTTAACTGTGACTTAAATTTATCTTACGACATTTATTATATATTCCTTTATATTTTTGTTAGATTGATATAGTGTGTAACTTCTAGATTAATTACATATTAAGGGCAGGAGCCATGTCTTATTCATAGTATCTGTATTCCATTTGGTTAATATATCAGGTAGGGGCTTCCCTGGTAGCTCAGCTGGTAAAGAATCCACTTGCAATGCAGGAGACCTGGGTTCCATCCCTGGGTTGGGAAGATTCCCTAGAGGAGGGCATGCAACCCACTCCAGTATTTGTCAGGAGAATTCCATGGACAGAGGAGCCTGGCAGGCTACAGTGCATGGGATCGCAAAGAGTCGGACATGACTGAGCAACTTTCACACTCCCAGTATATCAGGTGCTTAGATTTCCTCTTATCTCTGATTGCTTACACTTTAACAGTAGGGAATGCCATGCTCGCCACTATCCTGGACACTAGTTGTACAAAAATGAATAAGACATAGTGTTTCATAATACACACATGCATAGTTATACATACATAGTAATATAATGCATAAAGTGTAGTTTGAAGTTGCAGGGGACCCTGGGAGCCCTGAGAAAGTAATGACTGATTTTACCCAGAGTTGCTTGCCTGCATTAACAAAGCTGAAGCATAATTTCTAAGAATCTCATGAACTAAGAGCCAAAATTTTTCTTCTCTGTGTCATTCTTGCAGGTCTGGTTTTTCAGCTTTAGGCTTCTAGCTTAGATTGGCCCTGTGGGTGGGGAAAGGAGAGAGAGAAGGCAGAGTGACCACTGAAAATGAAGCAGAGAATGACAATTTGAATGAGAGTCAGGGCGTGTATACTATTTAATATAGCAAAGGATCAGAGAGTGGGGTAGGAAAGGACTCAGAATGAGCTGTCTTCTACTGGGGATCCTTTTCCACTCCAAGTGAGCTCAGCAGGGGTTCAGGCCACCTTTAGTTCAAACTGTGAGCTCCTTAGATGGAAAGAAGGGAATCTAGAGAGAGCCACTCTCTGACCAACATGGACCTAAATTTAACCAGTGAGATGTTTCCTGTGAACAGAAGGAATTGTGGACCTACCATTACTGTAACATTACAGTTATTTGTGGCATGCAGGATCTAGTTCCCTTCCCAGGGATTGAACCTAGGCCCCCTGCCTTGGAAGCGCAGTCTTAGCCACTGGACCACCATGGAAGTCCCAAGATTATATTTTAAGATTTATTTTTTCACTTGTATATTTTCTGCCTTTCTCACTAGAATGAATTCCATTAGGTGCAGGGACATCATTTTCTCACCACTTTATCCTGCTCCAAAGCATGCCTGGCACATGGTGAAAACTTTCTAAATATTTACTGAATGAATGAGTAAACTTATTCCAAGAAGGACCATTGGAATCACCTTTGGAAGTACATTCCACTTGTAGATTACTTGGTGGAGAATTGGTATCTGCACTTTCCTATCTTCCCATTCAAGGATGTGGCGTTTTTCTCTTTATTGTTTTCTTTCATGTCCTTCAGAGAAAAAAAATCTTCATGTTGTTGCCAAAATCTTGACTCCCTGTGCAACTGATGCCAAATAGAAATAATGGAGACAGAGTTTGGAGAAAATAAACAAGTAGATTTATTCTTTGCCAGGCAAAGGGGTAACACAGTAGGCTAGTGCTTCAAGAGCTGTGGCCTGCTGTCTGGGAGATAGGGAAAATTTTATATCCTAATGAATGTTTTGCTTTTTTTTGGTAAAATTTCAAAATGGCTACAGGAACCAGGTCTGGTGTCTCTGAAGTTATTGACCTGTGACCTTTTTGAAATGTAGAATGCTACAAGAGAATAATGCCAGGTGCAGAGTATAGTTTATAAGGAGTCAGAGAGTAATTAGTTTTGTTTAGCTTTGTAAAGGACAAATCTAACTACAAGTGTTTGTAGAACAGCTAAAGAATAATCAAGATTGCTTACCTCTTAGGCTTGTTTATGCTGTTTCCCCAGCTTGTTCACTGTTTCCTTATTTTCCTTGTTTATCAGAAAAGTCTCATGTCTGTTTAAGAAAAGTATTATTTTGATTTTTCCTGCCACAGTGCAAGTCTTGGACATTTCTAGTTAGATTTATTTCTAAGTATTTGAAGTTTGTTCATAGTTTCTTCTCTTGTGAATAGAGATCTTTTAATTTCTCTGTCTAATTTGTGGTTTTAGTTTACTTGTGTCAGCAGGCCTGTGTTCATCCTGGGGGCTTAAAGGGAGAATCCATATCCCTGCCCTTTCTGGTTTTTAGAGCCTGCCTATATTCCTTGGCTTGTGGTCCCATCCTCAATCTTTAAAGCCCCTCAGTTTAACCTTAAATTTCTCTCTGGCCCTGATCTTGTCTCCTTCTTTTAAGAACCGTTGTCACTGCATTGAGTCCATCTGGATAATCCAGGATGATCTTCCACACTGTAACTACATTTGCAAAGTCTTTATGCCATTAAGGTAACATGATACAGACTCTAGAACTAGGATGTGGACATCTTTGGAGGGACCATCATTCAGCCCACCATACTTGTTCTTGCAGATATGCAGAAAACTGTTAGTTTTCCTATGTTCTTACCTGTGGGTGCTCTTTGCCAAATTCCTATTATTTGTTTTTCTATTGTTTTCAAACAGTTGTATATTTGTTTTTTAGTTGATTCTTTTCGATTCACTAGCAGTGGCATAATTTGATCCCTTTTTTTCTGGCACTTATAGCTCTTCTTTTCATTGCCTAGGTTTGCATTGTCTAGAATCTCCTGAGTATAGAGGAGCCTGGCAAGGCTGCAAAAGAGTCGGACCTGACTCAGGGGCTAAACAACAACAGGGCTAAATAGCAGCTGTCAGGCCATGCATCCTTGGATTGTTCTTAACTTTACTAGAAATTGCTTCATTGTTTTACCACTAAGTATGGTGGTTTCTAATAAACACTCTTTTAAATCAGTGAGTTTCTATCAAATTAAATCCTAGTTTATGACGATTTCTAGAAAGGAATGTACATTAAATATATTAACCATTATGATTATAAAAGTGACCATATGGTTTTTCTCTTTTAATAGATTAATATCTTTCCCAATAATGATCATCTCTGTATTCCTGGAGTAAATTTCCCTTGTTTCTAGTATATTATTCTTTGAATGTATTGCTGACTTCTATTTGCTATTATTTTATTTTGTATTTTGTATTTATTTATAAGTGAGTTTGGCATAGCATGTTTAGTTATTGGTTGTGCCATCTTGTACAGCTTGGGCGTTGTCGATTATCCAGTCATACTGAATGAATTGGAAACTTGTTACCTTTTTGTATGATCTGGAACTGTTTAAATACTATTAAAATTATATATGTTTTTAAAATTTAAGAAGTGTGAGATTCCTTGAACCACTACTATTTATCTCTAACACCATCTTCCATACCTAGTAGCGAGATTGCCTTATCCTAAATCACCTATACTTTCTTCCCTACTCCGTCTTACAACATTTGAAGTAAAGCTTGTGACCTGTGGAACAGGTTTTCTTTGGGCAAAGCTGCCCAATCCATAAAAAAGCGTCACGTCCATCGGCTTGGCTTCTTTCAAAGGAACCTGTTGGTCAAGGGGCTTACACAATAGGGTTGGCTGTCTTGAGATTTTCTTTTTTTTCAGGTGCTTTGGGAGTTGTCTCTATCACTTATTAATCATCACAGTATTCCTATGAAACTACTTAGCAAGTCTGATATATTATTTTTGGTTTAGGGACAGGGATCATCTTTGAAGGAAGTAACCTCTGATACCAGAGATTTGAATAACTGGTCTTTATTTGGGGCTTCCCTGGTGACTAAGGCAGTAGAGTGTGCCTGCAATGCAGGAGACCCAGGTCCGATCCCTGGGTCGGGAAGATCCCCTGGAGAAGGGAATGGTTACCCACTCTAGTATTCTTGCCTGGAGAATCCCATGAACAGAGGAGCCTGGTGGGCTACAGTCCATGGAATCACAGAGAACTGGACATGACTGATCAATTAACACTTTCACAATCTTTATTTTAAAAGCCTGAAGAATGTGCTTCTATATTACACAGTACCAGATCTGAACTATCTTTTGGATTGATTACTGTGACGTTGAGCAGAGACCAACAAGTGGTTCTTTGATAATAAAAGATGAGGAAGCCCAAACCAAGAGAGGCCATTCCCCACTTTCCATCATGAAAAGCCTGAGTGTTTGAGGTGGCCTTTTTTATTTCCTCAGGGAGAAGTTCTCAAATCTCTGCTGAAACGTTGCTCTCAGTTCAGAATTTCAAACTGGTGCCTTTTTGTCTAAATGAGGTTTATTCAAAGCAAGGACAATGAGTTTTAGCTTAGGAAACCAAGGGAATTTGCAGTGAATAGACTTAAATAATTTTTAAGAGGGCTCCTCTGATTGGGTATCTTTTGATTGTGAATCTTTCATCAGGACTGAGTTTACAGGAATATAAAAATGGAGTTTCTTGGACTGCTACCACTAATTTCTAAATTGAAATACTGCAGAAGTCATCCTTTTGTAAATGCTTATCTTTGGAAGATTGTTCAATTAGAAAGTAGTATTTTGGTATAAGGTGTAAGTTGACTTCTCATTCTTTTCCTCTTGCAGTAAAACAAACCATCAGTAACATTTCAATATTTAATGAAACCTGCTTGAGATGGAGAAGTATGAAGACAGCTGATATAGAGGAGATGTATTTAGTAAGTTACTGAAACTCAATCTTTTTTTAGGTGTTTGTCTTATGTGGGAGGTTCAAAAAATATCAACAAACCAACCAACCAACCAACCAACCAAACTACTTAGATAGCTTCCATAATCAATGAAAGATTTATACTGACAATTGCAATAAGAAGCAAGAAGCATATGAGCCAGGAATCCCACTGCTGAGAAAATACCCGGAGAAAATCATAATTCAAAAAGATATACGCACCCCAGTGTTCATTGTAGCACTATTTACAGTAGCCGGGGCATGGCAGCAACCTAAATGTCCATCAACAGAGGAGTAGGTAAAGATGTGGTACAAATATACAATGGACTATTATTCAGCCATTAAAGAAACAAACTAATGCTATTTGCATCAACATGGATGGATCCAAAGATTGTCATTCTGAGTGAATAAGTCAGACAGAGAAAGACAGATATCATATGATATCATTTATGTGTGGAATCTAAAAAAAAAAAGGTACTAATGCCTATTTGCAGGTACTAATGCCTATCAGACATAGGAACAGCCTTGTGGATATAGCAGGGGAAGGAGAGGATGGACTGAATTGAGAGGGTAGTGTTGAAACGTATACATTAGCACATATAAAATAGATAGCTACTGGGAAGTTGCTGTATAATAAAGAAGGCTCAACCAGTGTTCTGTGACAACCTTGATGGGTAGGATGGTGTGGTGGTGGGAGACAGCTTCAAGACGGAGGAGACATGTGTATACTTACGGCCGATTCGCGTTGTTGTATGGCAGAAACCACCACGACGTTGTAAGGCAATTATCCTCCAGTTTGAAAAAAGGGTACACACGAACTAGAAGTTGGGGATAAGAGAGGGAGGGATAAATTGGGAGACTGGGACTGACATGCGTGTGAGCATGCTAAGTCGCTGCAGTCGTGTCTGACTCTGTGGGACCCTATGGACCGTAGCCCACCAGGCTCCTCTGTCCATGGGATTCTCCAGGCAAGAATGCTGGAGTGGGTTGCCATGCCCTCTGCCAGGGGGTCTTCCCGACCCAGGGATTGAAGCCACATCTCTTACGGCTCCTGCATTGGCAGGCAGGTTCTTTACCTCCAGTGCCACCTGGGAGACCCAGGGACTGGCACATACATGCTGCAGCTGCTAAGTCACTTCAGTCGTGTCCGACTCTTAGCGACCCCATGGACCGCAGCCCACCAGGCTCCTCCATCCGTGGGATTTTCCAGGCAAGAGCACTGGAGTGGGGTGCCATTGCCTTCTCCGGCACATACATACTACCATATATAAAACAGATAACTAGTAAAAGCCTGGGGTACAACACAGGGAACTCTACTCAATACTCTCTAATGACCTGTATGAAAAAGAATCTTAAAAAAGTGGATATATGTATATGTATAACTTATTCATTTTGCTGTGCATCTGAAACTAACACAACATTGTAAATTAACTATACTCCAATAACAATTAAAAAAAATAAAAACAGCGCAATTCTAAAAATAGAAAAAAAAGAAGAGGCGAGAAAGTGGGCATTTCTGCTGCATATTTGAAGTTAGAAGACTTTGGGGATTGATGAGAAAGACATGAGAATTTCTCCATGTAACATAGCCTGATACAGAGCCAACGTTCAGGCAGTATCCACGGAAGGAAGCCAGTGACTTTTCATGGGTGTGTGTCTGTCCGCACCAGTGCCTCTGATAAGGGCCTGAATGTGTTGCCTAGAGAGTCAAGGGGAACTTTTAAAGCTAAATATGTTTGTAACAAAGGCATAGACCATGGGATGAGCTGCTGCTAGAAGAAATTAAGTAGAAAGAAAAGTGCATCTATTGGCCCAGATGTTGGGGAATGTCAGAAGGCAGTGAGCAGAGGAGAAAAACCCTTCCCAGGTCTTACCAGACCAGCTAGGAGTATCCTAACGCACACCCTGCTCTGGAGAAGCCTTAGTTCAGAGTCTTAACTTTTTTTTTCTTAGGAAATTGTTCTCTGGCCTTGCTTCTGCAGTTTTGCCAACAGGCTTTCTCACTGAGCATGTGCCGTTATGTGTGTGGGAACAAAAAAGGCGAAACTTGTCAGTTTCAGGGCATGTTGTGCATTTTAATTTAAAAAAATATTTACTTTACTGATGATATTGTAATTATGGACTTCCCAAATATTTATAGTATTACAGCTCTGCTTGTATTTCATATTTGTTTTCTCAAGCTTTAAACTTTTTATTTTGTATTGGGGTATAGCTGATTGACAATGTTCTGGTGGTTTCCGGTGAACGGTGAAGGGACTCAGCCATTCATATACATATATCCGTCCTCTCTCAAACCCTCCTCCCATCCAGGACACCACATAATGTATTTCACTTTTTAGAGGAACTTTAGAATGGAGAGCAAGAGTGCTCATGAGAAAAAGTTAAGTATCCAGGCATTCAACCTTTCAAGCTAGTAATTTACCTGGTGAACTTTTCTGTTTCAGGTCCACATTTGGGGCCAGAGATGGTATCAAAAAGGATTTGCCCAGGAAATGATCTTTAATATCACTGCCAGCAGTCAGACTCCTGAGACGTGTTTGGACCTGAGTCCAGGTACCAACTACAGTGTCAGCATCCAGGCTTTGTCTTCTGAACTTCCTGTGGTCATCTCCCTAACAACCCAGATAACAGGTAAATCTTGAATAACAGCATTTGCATGAACGCAATCACCACAGAGCTGTGTAGGCTCAAACAAAGAGGCACACTATTACTTTTTATCATTATATGACGAACTTCAAGAGAAAGAGGAAGAAGGATATGAGATTGGAGAGAAGTTCTCAAAGGACTTCCCTGAAACTGTAATGTTTTATTTCTTAAAAAGAAATCTGAAACAAAACAGCAGCATTGAGTAAATCTGGGTAGTGTGTCCATGAGTGTTGGTTACATTCCTTCTGGATATTTGAACTATTTCATCCCTAAGAAGAATTTGTCCTATGATTGTTTTTTTCTCACATATTTTTCATTCTGTTACAAATACCTTAAGAGTAGGTTACCCTCTCAGGGAGAATGACTGGCAGTCCCACTCTAGTACCCTAGAAATCACTTTCCACTCATTTTCTCATCTCTCCTCAAATCTGTGATGGTGTCCTCCAGCCCCCCAACACACACACTCTGAGCTAATTATCAGAGTATTAGTTTCTTGTGTCTTATTTCCCTGATAAATTAGAAGTAGTCAGGTGAGGACTTTCTACTCCCCAAATCTCCCAGGGCTGCCTGCAGGCAGAACCTGTATTTTATCTTCTTTCTTGGTCCCTACTCTCAATCTTCCCTTAATCCTGCCATCCCTTCTTGCCTCATCTGTTGCCCTAGTAAATAATGAGTCCCACCACTGCACTGGTATGTTGTCATATCTCCTTTTTAAATGAAAACAAAGACAGACACACTTCTTTGGATCCCATATTCCCTGCAGCAGCTGTCTTTTCTCAGCCCCTGTTTACAAAGAAACTCCTTGGAAGAATGTTGTGGAGGCGCCACATCCTTACCTCCTCTTCTAACTTTAACTGTTTCCAGTCCAGAGGCATTTGTTCTCAATGCTTTACTGGGAGTGTCTCTATCTTGCCAAATCCACCAGCCAATTTTATTCTTATCTGATTTTCTGTAGAGCATTTGGCATCCCCTCCTTGAAACACCTTTTCTCTTGGCTCTTGGATCCTGCTGCCTTGCCAGCTGCTCTTTCCCAGTCTTTTTCACCAGTTCCATCGACTTTAATGTTGCTCCGCCCTCTGCCTTCTCATCCTTTTACTTCATAACCATTTCTGCTTCGGTGATCTCTACCAGTCTCATGGCTACAAACAATACCCGTATTTTGACAGTCCCCAAATATGTGTCCTAGTCACGTTCTCTCCTCTGAGCTCCATTTATCTTCCTGTCTCCGATATCCTATTTGAACATTTAATAAGCAAGACCAATAGAACTTTTGATTTCTGATCTCTGTCTTTACCCTACAAATCTGTTTTCCACCCAGGCTTCTCTGTCTCAGTTATTGGCATTCCTATTCACTGACTGCTCAAGCCATAAAGTAATTCTAATTGATTCTGCTTCTCCCACCAGTTTCTAGTCCCTAACAAGCTGGCTTGTTTCTGAAATAAACATTATGAATCCAACCACTTCTACCCCCTTTGCCTTTACAACTAGCAACTTAATCCAAGCCAGCAATTTCTTGCTTGGACTCCTGCAATAGCTTCTAAATCTTCTCCCTGCTTTCACAGTTGCCTGTCACCTGCTGCTGTCTTCATCTTCACCAGAGCTTTAAAAAGATCACTCAAGGGATTAAGTGGTTAAGTCCAGTGGTTAAGATGTCACACTTCCAATGTAGGGGACATGGATTTCATCCCTGGGAGCTAAAATCCCACATGTTGCACAGTGCAGCCAAAACATTAAAAAAATTTAAAAAATTGAAATAAAAAAAATTTAATAAGATCATGCAAAGTGTCATACTGAATGAAGTAAATCAGACAGAGAAAAACAAATATGTAATGTTGCTTATATGTGGAATCTAAAAAATGCTACAAATGAACTTATTTACAAAACAGAAATGGAGTCACAGATATAAAAAACAAACTTATAGTTACTGGGGAGAAAGGATGGGCAGGATAAATTGGGAAATTGGGGTTGACATATACACACAACCATATATAGGGCTTCCCCGATAGCTCTGTGGGTAAAGAATCTGCCTGCAATGCAGGAGACCCCAGCTTGATCTCTGGGTTGGAAAGATCTGCTGAAGAAGGGATAGGCTGCCCACTCCAGTATTCTTGGGCTTCCCTTGTGGCTCAGCTGGTAAAGAATCAGCCTGCAATGTGGGAGACCTGGGTTCGATCCCTGGGTTGGGAAGATCCCCTGAGAAGGGAAAGGATATTCACTCCAGTATTCTGGCCTGAAGAATTCCATGGATTGTATAGTCCATGGGATTGCAAAGAGTCGGACACGACTGAGCAACTTTCACTTTCACAACTATATATAAAATAGATAACAAATAAGGACCTATTGTATAGCACAAAGAACTCTACTCAATACTCTAATAACCTGTCTGGAAAAAGAATCTAAAAAAAGAGTGGATATATGTATATGTAAAACTTATTCACTTTGCTGTACATTTGAAACTAACACAACATTGTAAATCTACTATATTCCAATAAAAAATTAATAAAAAAAGAAAAACATTCACATAAGAACATGTCATACCCAGCTCAAAACTGCTGGATGAGTTTGCGTTAGTGTTGGAATAGAATCCATGTGCCTGACCCTGGAACATGTAGTCTGGCCCTTGCCTACCTCACTGAGCTCATCTCCCTCTGCCCTTTCTCTCTCTCACTAAGCATCAGCTGCCTCCCTAACTTCCTTGCTATTTCTTAAACGGGTCAGACTTGTTCTTGCATCCAGGTCTTTCCATCGGGTGCGTACTCACCTTGGATACTCTCTCCACTTGTTGTCATTGTTCTGTAGTCGCTAAGTCATTTTCGATTCTTTTGCGGCCCCATGGACTGCAGCCCACCAGGCTCCTGACCATGGGATGTCCCAGGCTAGAATACTGGAGCTGGTGGCCATTTCCTTTCTCCAGGGGATCTTCCTGGCCCAGGGATCAAACCCACATCTCCTGCATTGCGGGCAGATTCTTTACCCTTGAGCCACCAGGGAAGCCTTATCACTCAGGTTTCTGCTCAAATTCACCCTTTCAAAAATCACCTCCCCATCACCACCCCATCACTCTCTATCCATTTCCTCTATTTGAATTTCTTCACAGAACTCATTTCAGAACTTGTATTTTGAATTTTACTTGTTTGTTTTCTTTCCCCTACTAAAATAGGAGCACTCTGATGGCAGAGATTTTTGTCTGTGTGTTCTGCCTTGAATCCCCAACACATAAGGATCGTGCTAGCCCACGTAAAGACAATGATAGCATAGCAAAGAAATATTTTTGTAATGAATGCATATGAAGACTAATCTCAAAATGGCCAGCGGGTGGTATTGGCATTGAGAAAATGCCTGGTTAGTTAATAAAAGCTTTAGACCAAAAAAGAATTCACCAGCTGGTGAGTTGGAAGGAAATGTTCAATTTGGGTATTTCTTCCCATGGTGATTTATCAAGATGAATCGCTATTCAGTCTCCTACTCTTTGGTCCTTATCCTGTTTGGATGCTTTGCATTGCTGATTCATATCAGCATTTCATATGTTTTGATTTGGGAGAGAGAGTTTCATCTTGAGACTCATTTATACCTTGTTTTATACAAGAAACTCAGCCTGGTAACTCACACACCCTGTAATCTGTGCTCATGGCCACCAGGGGGCACTGTTGAGCTATTTGAATTTATTGAGACCCTGCCTGCCTGTTTTCTGTATATACCCACTTTAAAGAATTTGCAATTTTAAAAAAAGTGTGAAAGTTCTAAGCAAACACACCAGAGAAGAACAGGCCCCAAGCCCTCTCTTTAAAGAAGAAGAGATATGCTTCGTTGCCTAAGATGGGACTCTGTTTTAGTAAAATCGTAAACTTTTGAATTTTACCAGAAATGTGAGGCAAGGGGTTTGGACCTGGAATATGCAAGCAGCTGGTTTCCCAGAAGAAAAGTGCATGGAATTTCCATTCTGAATATCTTACGTTAAGTTAAATCTTACTGATGGGAGCGAGATGAAAGCATGCGCTTTAAATATATTGCTGACCTCAGGGGAGAATGAAGGTTTTTGGAATGTTGAAGGACAGAGACAAGTGTTGCATTGAAAACCAAATAGGGTGCCGGTGAGAAGGGTGGTGAAATCGAGAGGCGAGCACAGTGCTTCTGACTCACGGGCCACACACTTCCGCAGGCAGCCTGTTGATTCCTCAGAATAGCCCCACCATTCATTCATACACCCTTTAGGTCAAGGGGAAGAAAGAACGTTCATCCTTGATGGAGACCCAAAGGGTCAGAAGAGCTGTCACACACAGGTCATGCTGTTTTCTGTTGTTCAGTTGCTCAGTCATGTTCAGCTCTTTGTGACCCCATAGAGGTCGCATGCCAGGCTCCTGTGTCCTCTGCTATGTCCCGAAATTTGCCCAGATTCATGTCCATTGAGTCAGTGATGATTGAGTCAGTGATGCTATTTAACCATCTCATCCTCCACCACCCTGCTTCTTCTACCTTCAACTTTTCTCAGCATCAGGGTCTTTTCCAATGAGTTGGCTCTTCACATCAGGTGGCCAAAGTATTAGAGCTTCAGCTTCAGTCCTTCCAATGAATATTCAGGGTTGATTTCCTTTAGAATTGACTGGTTTGATCTCCTTGCAATCCAAGGGACTCTCAAGAGTCTTCTCCAACACCATGGTTCAAAAGCATCAATTCTTCAGTGCTCAGCTTTCTTTATGGTCCAACTCTCACATCTGTACATGACTATTGGAAAAACCATAGCTTTGACTATATGGACCTTTATTGGCAAAGTGATATCTCTGCTTTTTAATATGCACCTAGATTTTCCAAGTCAAAAAGCTTATAGGCAAAATTTTCTTCTTAGAGAAAGGAGAAAATCAGAGCAGCAGAGGTGGAGGGAGAGGCTAAGAGAGGAGGAAAGAGAGAGAGAAAGCAAGTACCTGCAGGTAGATAAACCACTTATTCTACACAATGCGGTGATTATCTGTGGTTGAATGGTCATTATGGAGCCAAGAGTGCTGGAAGAGAAAAAGGAAACAAATATGTAAAAGAAATCATTTCTTCCTGAGTCTATCCTCAGTGCCAAGACTGGCAACGTACACGAGAACTTCCCCATCTCTGTATTCGTAATAAGGAAAAGAATGCACCTTTTCAGATGTTCAGGAGAGCCACTGAAAACTCAGGTGTGTCCCAAGCTTTACTGGACTATCCCTTTCGCAGAGAGGTCCAGTCAGGATAGCTCTGATTCCCACAACAGGACTAGGGACCACTGCCCCCACCTCTGACACCTCCTCTCTTACTGTTGTGTCCTCAGGAAAGGACCATGTGGGATCAGGTGTCTTGAGTTCTCCTGACATGGGCTTCTCTTCCACAAACCATCTAAGGGCTGTGAACTCCTGTGTCCTCAGTGAGGGCATCATTTCTGCAGGCTGGTTGCTGGGTACCGCCCTGACTCCTGCTGGCCTTCATCTCAGCTGTTTTCTTCTTTATCCAGGCTCTCTCAGAGTCTTTCGTGGACACAGATTCCTTGATGTCTGAGGTCCTCATGGTAGGGCAGCCCAGGATGAAGGCACACGTGTGTCCTTCCATACCTTGAAGGGTCAACTGTTCCTCTAGTCCCCAGAAATCTCCCAGCTACTTTATAGCTTCAGATCAACCCCCAGCCCCTTAAGGAAATGACTGTTAAGGATGGATGTCTCCCCGCTCTTCTCACTGAAAGCTTCTGCACCCCCTCTGAGGCCCCACAGAGACAAGATGGCCCACCACAGAGGAAAGTGGGCTGGATGTGTTATTTTCACAACGTTATGTTAGCGTTGTGTGAGTGCTAAGTCGCTTCAGTCGTGTCCAGACTCTTTGTGACCTTATGGACCAGAGCCTGCCAGGCTCCTCTGTTCATGGGATTCTCCAGGGAAGAATACTGGAGTGGGTCGCCATTCCCTTCTCCAGGGGATCTTCCCAACCCAGGGATTGAACCCACATCTCCTACATCTCCCACATTGGTGGGTGGATTCTTTACTGCTAGTGCCACCTGGTAAGCCCATCTATATTAATGTTAGCTGTTTATAAAATATGAATGGGAAAGTTTCTTTATATTAAAAGCCTAAGAGGCAGGGTTTCTGTGTGTTGGGGTGGTTGAAAGGTATACTGAAACTTAACAATTAATTCAGCACATACCTATTGATTAGTTATGTACAAAGACCAATGCTGAGTGATAAAGGAGATAAAGATAAAAAGAAGATGGTTCCTTTTCTTTGGGAAGCCAAGTCTGATAACCTTACTGACAAGGGAGTTGCAGCTCACCCTGTGATACCTGATGACTTATGGCATAAGCTCTGTTTTCTCCATTGCTATCAATTTCAATTTATCATGCCAGCCTGGTGGGCTACAGTCCATGGGATCAGAGAGTCAGACACGACTGAGTAACTAACTAACACACTCACATTGAGTGGGGGGCGTGGGCCAATTAGGAGATGCTGAGAATTAGAAAAGAACCTCTAGGGTATCTTTACTTTTATATATTCATGTGTGTTAGTTCCTTGCAATTACTTGACGTTTATAGCATAAGGTTGGGACCTTTGCTTAAATTTGGTGCAGACAAAATTTTCCTATACTTTCTGTTCATTTTAGTGGGTCTTAGAGGAATAACACATTTGCACTTCTGTTTCCTTCCTTTCTCTCTTTGATTTTAATAGTTTGCCTACATTAATGATATTAATCTTTTGTTATACATATTGAACCCCAGGTTATGTATTCTTTAATTTTCTTTTCAATATTCTTTTTGACATTCAGACATTTTAAGTTTTCATGCAATCAATTCTATTGATTCTTTTATCGTTTCTGCCTCGGGTTATGCCAAGAAAAAGCCTTTCCCACTTTGCAATCAGGTCAGTTCTTATTCTCTACTGTGTTCTAATGCTTCTTAACAATTTTGCTTTTCACATTTTAGCTTGCACCCATTTGGAATTTGTTCAGATATGTGGTATAAGGCTAAATTTACATGATAACTTTGTTTCCCCCAAATGATCAGCTAGTTTTCCCATCACCTTTGGAAAGACTGTCCATGCCACACACTATATTCTCATTTATTTATTTGGGTCTCTTTCTTGATTATCAAGCTTCTTCCATTGCTTTGCCTATTCTGTGCTTTTACCTTCTTATTTTAGTTATTGTAAATTTGTAGTATATTTAATATTTTGGGGGATAAGTTCTGCCTCATTGCTTTTCTCCTGAATCTTCAAAGCTTTCTCAGCCTCCATAATTGCCTTTGTCACTTACTTCTAGGAGAGAATGGACTTTGTTGGCATCTAGGAGGGGCAGTGAATGCCTTCCTTCTGGGTCGGCCCCCAGCTCACATACTCAGGGTGAAAGAACTCCAGCCCAGGCATGACCCATTTCTTGCCTTGGGTCTGATTTGGTTAAAATCAGTAATGGGCTGATTAGGAGCTGGAAAGGAGAGCAGACCCAGCATTCCAGCTGGAATGGGCTGGAAAGGAGAGCAGACCAGTCAAAGACAGCAGTTTGGGGGATGGGACACAGAACCTTGGAAAATATGGCTAGAAGTAAAGTTATCCGCCTGCAATGCGGGAGACCTGGGTTTGATCCCTGGTTTGGGAAGATCCCCTGGGGAAAGGAAGGGAAAGGCTACCCACTCCAGTATTCTGGCCTGGAGAATTCCATAGGTTGTATAGTCTGCGGGGTAGCAAAGAGTCGGAGGACATGACTGAGTGACTTTCACTAAGGTTATTTAACCTCAAAAATGCAACAAAGAAACAGTCTACTCAAGTTCAGGCTTTTGCATTCAAGAGAAAAAACAGACTATTTATAAGGTGGGGAAGGCGGGGAGCAGGCAGAACAGAAAGCAGTCTAGAAGTCATGTGTTGATTGAATCAACTGGATGGTTGTGTCCTGTTTAGAACTGGAAGGACGGATGATGCTGGGGCTGAAAAGGGGCCACGTGGCACAGAACAACCAGGGGAGGCCTCCCTGCCCTGCTGTGGGCCCGCCTTCCCTAAACTGGGCACACGCTTTGTTCTGCTGTTCCTGGGGTGGGTGAGGTGGTTTTAAAAGGTTCCCCAAGAGATTAGAGGACCTAGAATTATTCATCTCAGAGAAGAGCAAACAGAGGAATAACTTGAAAGAGCCCTGAGGAGGGTTCTCACACAGAAAAGAGTAAACAGTTAATCTCCCTCTGGGCTGAAAACAGGAAATGTGTGATAAAAACCACTTACTTTCCTGCGAGAAAGAAATGTCACCAATGAAAGAGCCTTTCAGCTATAGCCTGAGGGTTGAGTGTAGAGATACTTGGAATGTTCGTGTTCCCTGACCAGGTGGGGAACCTGGTCAGTCTGCATTTCCCCTCTCCCCCTTGCTAGCTGGCTGCAGGAGGCTAGCCACTGTCGGCCTCAGTGGTGTTATAGAATTTCTTTCTGGCTGCCTCTTGGAAAGGTGGTGGACCTTTCAGTACTGTAGGGTGCAGTCTTAACTGTAAGTAGAGGCTGTTCCAAGTCACCCCCAGGGCCTTTAACAATGCCACAGATTTACAGAAAACATGATTTGTATGGCCACTGTATCTGCGTGGTGTTGGAAGAAATTCTAGACTCAGTGTTTAATAAACACTACAGGAAACTCTCCCTTGTCCACCTGGCCTTAGACTCCTGGGTGTCCCGGTGGTCCACTCTGGGCCCTCATTTCTCAGATGCCTTTATACCATCTCTCTGGGCCGCCATGTGAGCGAAGTCGCTTGAGTCGTGTCCGACTCTTCGCAATCCTCTGGACTGTAACCCACCAGGCTTCTCTGTCCAAGGGATTTTCCAGGCAGGAATCCTGGAGCGGGTTGCCATGCCCTCCTCCAGGGGATTTTCCAGACCCAGGGATTGAACCCAGGTCTCTTATGTCTCTGGCATTGGCAGGTGGGTTGTTTACCACTAGGCCACCTGGGAAGCCCCTTCTGTTGATGACTGACTCCATGTCGCCATCACAATTTGCTCGTAAGCTCTGGACCACATTTCTAACTGCCTGCTGGACGGTTTCACAAGGACTTCAAACTTAACAGGTCTAGGAGCGAGCTGCGGCTGAGCCTTCCCCCAGACCTTGGTGACTGACGTCACCACTGACTCAGTGACCAAAACCAAAGCCCAGGTTCCTTCCCCTTCCTTATCTTCCACCACCTTCCATTCTGTCTCTGCCCGACGTACCTCCTCCATCTGCCCTCTTTTTTCCATTGTGAGCACCATCACTTGCTTCAGGCCTCAGACACTTCTTACCTAGGTTTTGGACAATCTATGCTTTTGCTCTTTTCCAATTCATCCTCCAGCTGGCAGTCTAAATTGTCTTTCTAAAATATACATCTGCTAAGAATCTTTAGATGACTTCTCCTTATTTACAGGACCTCAGATCTGACCTAGACACACACCACTTAATTTTTATCTACTTATTTTTTTGATTTTGGCTGCACTAGGTCTTCCCTACTGCATGCGGGCTTTCCTTAGTTGCGGAGAGTGGAGACTACCCTTTTTTGTGTTGATTGGGCTTCTCAATGCAGCGGCTTCTCTTGCTGCAGAACACAGGCTTTAGGCACATGTGCTTCAGTAGTTGTGGCTCACAGGCTTAGTTGCTCCTCGGCACGAGGGATCTTCCTGGACCAGGGATCGAACCTGTGTCCCCTGCATTGGCAGGCGGATTCTTATCCACTGTGCCACCAGGGAAGTCCTACATTTCTCACTTTATTTTCTGCCTCTGCTGAGCTGGAACTCAACCTTTTGGCCACACTGAACTCCTGCTCTTCTCTCTCTGCATGCACTCTCTCTCACCTCCCGCCTCTGAGTATATCAGTTTCTGTATTTGATAGGCTCACCCCACTGCCCTGGGTCAGGAATTCTTCCCCCGCATTCCTACCACTCCCATTATTGTAGCTCCAAGCACCACCTGTTTACAAGACTCTGCGATCAGACTTTGAGCTCCTGGAAAGCAGAAACCATGTCTTCCATGGCGGTTTCTCCCAGCCTCATATAGAGGTGGCTAGTAAATATTTGTTGAAAGGCAGTGTGTAAATAGCATGTTCAGTAGAGCTTTAAGATCTATCTTGGAAGGTCTAAACTTTTTTTTTCAATTATAATTTGAATTGAGAATTGCTACTCCAAGTCTATTTTCTAATTGGGTTAAAGAGTCTTGAGTGTCTGTTTTGGCTTTCTAGTTCTTAATTCCACTGTGGCAGCACTCAAGGGAATTTCGGGGGGACTTCATATTTTATTTTTTCTCTTCCTATCTCTCTCTATAACTCTCATCCACTTGATACCACTGTTGAGAAGATTAGATGAGATGAGGCATATATAGGACACATCTACATATGTGTCGGGCACCCAGCACATATTAGCTGTGTGACCCCCAAGGCAGAGTGGTGGCTGCTATGTTCATACTGTGTATGTGACTCCCAGTTAGATGATGGAACCCTGGTGTCAACCAACCAGTGCATTCTCCTCCCTATGAAGTAACTATTTGGGAAATCTGGTTGCTGGGGAGAGCAAGATAAGGACAGACAGCTGTGTGATTATAAAGGCTCTAGAAGTCTAGGGAATTCCCTCACAGTCCAGAGGTTAGGACTCCATGCTTTCACTGCTGAGGACGCAGGTTCAATCCCTGATCAGGTGGCTGATTCATGTTGATGTGTGGCAAAAACCATCACAATATTAAAAGTAATTATCCTCCAATTAAATTAATTAATTAAAAAAATTTTAATGAAAATAAATAAAAGGATAATCATGCACACACACAAAAACCCCTGGTCAAGGAACTAAAATCCCACAAGCTGCTCGGAGCAGCCAAAATAATAATAATAATAATAATAATAATAATAAACTTTTCCCAAAGGATCTAGAAGTCAGATATGCTGGTCTCCTCACCAAACAGGAACCTATCTTCCAAGATAATTGAAATGACCACAGCATCCACCCTCTGTTAGTGCTGGGGCATCACTTTTTAAAAGAATTATAATAAAAGATATACAACATAAAATGTACTATTTTAATCATTTTTCAGGGCACAAGTTATTGGCATTAAGTACATTCACAGTGCTGTAAACCATTACCATGATCTATTTCAAAACGTTTTCATCACCTCAAACAGAAACTATGTTGACCATTAAGCAATAACTCCCCATTCCCTACCCACACCCTCGGCCCTTGGCAACCTCCAATGTATTTCTGTCTCTATGGATTTACCTGTTCTAGAGATTTCACGCAAGTGGAATCATGCAATGCTTGTCCTTCTGTGTCTGGCGTATTTCTGTTAGCCTCATGTGTTCAGGATTCGCCTGTGTTGGAGCGTGTGTCCGAATTTGCCCATCACTTCTTTCATGAAAACTTTCCTCTTGCTGTCCCATGAGGACCACTTTCTTCATGTCTCAGCTTGTTCTGATCACATCCGTTTTCTTCTTTGCAACATGTTTTCAGAGCCTCCCCTTCCGGAAGTAGACTTTTTCACTGTGCATGGAGGGCCTCTACCACGCTTGCGACTGAAGAAAGCCACGGAGAAAAATGGACCCATCGGGTGAGTAGAGGCCTCTTTCCCATAGCTGTCCAGTGGTCCCATGAAGTGTTTTGGAAACACTGATTTCAGTGAGGATGAGACTTCTATTTAGGTGGCTACGATGCAGTGGTTAAGGCAATGGGCCTCTTTTTTTTTGTTTCCCTGGGCACAGACTAGGCTTCCCTGATAGCTTAGTTGGTAAAGAATCTGCCTGCAATGCAGGAGACCCCAGTTAATCCGTGGATTGGGAAGATCCCCTGGAGAAGGGAAAGGCTACCCACTCTAGTATTCTGGCCTGGAGAATTCCATGGACTGTATAGTCCATGGGGTTGCAAAGAGTCAGACACGACTAAGCAACTTTCACTCACTGGGCACAGACTGAGCCTTTAATTCCAACCGGCACCCTCCTTAGTGAATAGAGAGACTTTTAAGGGACCAGAGATGAGCATTTGGGCAGCTGAGCTAGAGAAACTGAATCTGCTCCTTTGGTCACTGAATAAGCATTGGCTGGGGTGCCAGTGACATATCAGGCAGTATCCTTTGCACTCAGGCCTCCAGGTATATCCGTTAGTGATGGTGGATCAGGAGCATCATTTCACTTACCAAAAACAAAATGTGTTTTCCTTTATTTAAGGGTGACCTTGGGGTGTGTGTAGTGGTTTCTGGGAGAGTCATTTGGATAATTCTTTTAATTCATTCAAGTACTGAGATGTGGGCAAGGCATTGTGTTGTTAATAACTGCTTCTGGGACTCCAGATGGTATTAGGGTGGAAGTAATTTACCTCAGGTGGTGGACTACGTTGTGTTCAATTAAGCTTTTTGTTTATACAGGTCATGGCAGGGTTAGGAAAGCAGAAACAGTCCCTGTTTAGAGAGGAAGATTGATGTTCATCTGGGGAGATGAGCAACTTCCTGACAGGAGTCTAGAAAAATGGGATAGATGGTCTTATCTGCAAAACAGAAATAGAGACACAGACATAAAGAAAAAATGTATGGACCCCAAAGAGGGAAAGAGAAGGGTGGGATGAAGTGGGAGATTGCAGCTGATACATATACACTACTATGTACAAAATAGATAACTTATAAGAACCTACTGTATAGCACAGGTATGGGAAGGAAATCCACAAAAGAGGGGATGTATGTCAATGTATAGCTGATTCACTTTGCTGTGCCGTGGGAAACTATTACAACACTGTAATTATACTCCAATAAAAATTAACTTTAAATAAGAGGAGATGGCAATAACCTGCTTCCTTGACCTAACCCACACTACCTATGTCTCTCCTGACCCTTCAGTCTAATGACCCTACAGTACAATCAGGGTAAAAGTCAGGAGATATCACAAAACTGTCAAAAGAAAGTCTAGCAAAATTATCTGTGTGTGTGTGTCCATTTATAATGAAACTTGGGCTCTTTGTGTCTGTTCGTTTGAGCTCAGTAAATGCTCAAAGGTCTTTGCAGGCATGTGTATGGCCTAAGTTGCTCTGTGTCTTAATTCCTGACAAGTTACTGGAAGGCATTGTAATTCTGTGGCTGGAAGGAGAGTGGAAGTCGTGACCTCAGTGCCTGAGAGAATGTGCAATACGGACGTGATATTTAGGCCAGGTAATTACGTAAGGCAGAAGGAAAGCCAAATGGCAGTCTACCGTGGTGGCTCTGAGCCGGCCAGCGCCTCCAAAACAGGAAGTGGAGCTCTGTGAGTCATCGGGAGGGCGGTGGTGAGAAAGAGGGGAAGAGTCCTTCTGGAACAGTCATGCTCTCCACAGCTACGGCTGCTTCCCCAGTGTCATCGGCACCGATTACCATTAGGATGTTGGGGTGGTTTCCTTGGCCTGACTACCTGGTTTGAGCTGGGGGAAGCAGAATTGCCAGTGGGTGGCAGCCCAGAGTCTGCCGTGTGCATTATCCAGGATGGGGGTGTGGGGCAGTGGTTTGGGCACTCGGTGGAGCAGGGGCTCTGGCCCCACGCCTCCCCTCCCTGACCGGGTGATCTTTGGAGGATGATGCAGCCTGTAGCCTGGCTCCCCTCATGGTTATGTCACCGACACTTGCTAGATTCCAGGAATCACCTAGGGTGCTTTATCAGCCACATGAATTCTCAGACTCTACTGGAGATTATGATTGAGTAGGTCTGGGACGGGGGCTGGAAATTTGAACAATTATCAAGCGACGCGGGTGGTTATGATCATACTAACTGGGGAGACTACTTTATGCCTCTTGAATGGTACCTCTCCTGGGAAATGTTCAGAAACAGATGAGTTCAAATGAACCTTGAACTTGCACTTGAACATCACTACCTACATGGTAAGACGAGAGGGACTTAAAGATGTGCTTACAGACTGCATGGAGCCTGCTGCCCATTTGCTTTTTTACCTGTGTCTGTGATTCATAGGGGTGTCTTCATCTTCAAGTCCCCAGGAAAGTTTGTTGTTATAGGTGTTCCTTTGTAGGCAGTGAGGCTTAGTAAATGTTTACTGCTGGTGGCAGTGACAAAGCATTGCCCTACGGGCTTTACTTTGTCATTTTTGTACCAAGCTCATTGCTGAAAGTGAAACCAGAAACTTTGTGGAAATCAGGGGCCTGAGGACACCTAGGAATTTGGGGAGCCTGGTGGGTGGATACTTTCTAAATCCAACACCTGCTATTAACTTAGTAACTCATGGGCTCTTAGGAAGCAGGAGATGGGGCATTAGGAATGTGGAGCAGGAAGTGTATACTTATTGGTAAAATAGCATTACATGTGCTAATGAGTTTGGGAAATTATCCTAATCATATTTGGTGCTGATGCGTGTTTTTCTTCTTTACTGAAACTTCAACTCAAGAAACATCAGTGAAGAGTCAGTCGTAGCCAAAGAACTGTGCAAAGATTTGCAAGGATGCAGGAGTAAATCATTCAAGTCCTTACTATCAAGCCCGAAAGAGAAAGCAGACATCCCAAAACTTACTAGGAGATGAGCCCAAACAGACGGAAATAGAAAGAAAGATGTGATTTGTTCTCAGAGTGTTTTTGTTCTTACACTTTCTTTCACTGACAGATTCTTCTGTTTGGTGGGATAAATAATCCTGAAACATGATAAAATGAAACCAGATTGCTAGTGTGTTTCTTTGTCCACATGTAGGGAACATACAAGATTTTCCCTTTCCAGCTGTTGAAGGATATTGTAGGACTAGATGAGTTCACGGTGACTTTGCACTCCATGCTTCTCATTCATTTCATAGGAACTTCGGTCTCAGTCCATGAACTGGAGGGAGTGGCTGTCACATGAATTCTGTTTTAGGCTCCTCATGTGATTACGTGGAGCCTTTTGGCAGACTTAGTGCACTAACCCTTGTAGGCAATAGGCCTCCATGTGACTGCTAAACACTTTCCCCAGCTGGACTTTGTTTGCCCACGAGAAAAATCACTGATTAGATCAACTTTATGACACATATGCTCCAGGCAGTTTACCAGGTAGCCATCTGCAGCCAGAACTTAGATCACTCCCCCAGTGTCGTGAAGCTTGAACTCTGTTGGTTCCAACTGGAGTTCCATGACTGTTGGAGCTGTCAGATCGTGAAGCCCACATGGACAAGGACTTTTATCCAGTGTTACATCTCCAGCATCTAGCAAAGTGTCGATCTCATAGCTGGTGCTCAATAAGTATGAATAAATGAAAGAATGACCCCCCGAACCCAAGCAAGGGTCTGATAGACATTTTCTTTTCTCTTACAGTTCATATCAGGTGTTAGTGCTTCCCTTGGCCCTCCAAAGCACATTTGCTTGTGATTCTGAAGAAGCTGCTTCATTCTTTAGCAAAGCTTCTGAGGCCAGTGGATACGTGACTGCAGAACTGCTGGCCAAGGATATTCCCGATGATGCCATGGAGATGTCTATTGGAGACAGGCTGTACTATGGGAAATATTATAATGCACCCTTGAAAACAGGGCATGATTACTGCATTATATTACGAATCACAAGTGAATGGGATGAGGTATATTTCTTTAAAAACTCTTGTGAATTTGATATTTTCCTCTTCATGTGATATTTAAATATTTGAACATTTGTTTTCCCATATCTGAGATGAACACTGCATGTAAGAACCATAAACATGTACTGAACCCTTTCACTTTATAAAGGAGGGGCAGGTGAAACCTTTCTGGAGGTGGATATTCTGAACTTGCTGGGGGAACCTGTTTGGATCTGTGTTTGGACTGAATTTGTTTTGTTTTTTCCTAAGCTTTATGAATGCCCTTATCCTACTGCATTGCGGAAGCCTGAGCTGGAGTGGAACACCTAGATCTTTCTGCCACTTCCCTGTACTCCTGCCAGGCTGCTGCCTTCCCTCATTCTCTGGGAAGCAAGAGGGAGGGGCAGATCATACTCAGCACTATTTTCTGGCTCTATTCTGCTTCCGTTACTTCCCTGGCTGTTGCGTAAGCCCCACTCTCATCTCTCAATCCTTAAAGAGTCTATGTGTTTCTAGCAGTGGTTCTTTCTTGAGATATGGAAACTCATGAGAAGCATGAGAAACACGAAAAGATGAGACATGTATACTCCTTACAGAATGAATAATTATAATGAGCTGGACAAGCAGAATAGCCAGAGCTGAATTGATCAGTCAGGGGTGGAAGAGCTTCTGGAAGGAGAATTGTCATGGTTGCCCTAGGATAACTCAAAGTTTGATATCAATTCATATTGGTTGGCAATGAAAACTAGAAAAATTATATTAATAGAAACGTCTCTTGACTGATGAATTTGAGGCATCTTGCATGTAAGTTTCATCACATATTTGAAACTGAAACATGCTATTAAATTTTCTATAGGACACAAGTCAAATGTGCCATTATCATGCTTGATATAAAACTAAGACTATGTCCAAGTAGCAAAAAGGTCTGGTGGTGTTTTGTGACAATTATGTAGGGATTAAGAATTGAAAGACTAAAGTCCAGGATATATTGCCTTTAGCTTGTTGAGAGGTACTTATGACTGAGACAAGGCCTCCTTGCTAGAATATCTCCTGGAGATTCTGAGTTGGTATCTCTAGCCATAGACAACACTGGCGGTAGAGTGTGTGTGCAATTTAGAGATTGCTCAGAGCTGCTGCCTCAGGCTGAGACTTTGATCTGGGAGGGTGTATTAGTCAGCTTGGGCTGCCATTTCAAACATGCCAGTACTGCCCTTACTAGAACTTTGTAAATTGGGAAGTATGAGTTTTCCAGTCCCCTCTTTCTGTTTTTCCTTTTATGTATCTGCCCCACTAAGTAACATTACCATGTTCCTAGTTGCCAATACAGAAATCTAGGAATATTTCTCGTCTTTCTTTTTCTTATCTTCTTATGTAGTCTTCTATGAAATTATGTCAATTATGTCACCTTAATGCCATTTAAAACCATCTTTTCTCTCTTTCATTAGCACTGTTTAGCCTTTGACATCTCCCGTCTGAACAGCAATTGTCTAACTCATTGTCTTGCCTCTTCTTCTACCTGTACCCTTGCTCCATACTACTGCCATAGTGAGTTTTATAAAATGTACATCTGATCAAGGCACTATATTTTAATGAGCTCCCTTCTCTATCTGACCCTGTCAATGTCTCTCCTTTAATATACTCAGTTCCCAGTAACAGTCTTGCTGTTTGAGGTCCTTTTTCTTCCCCAGTATCTTGCAATACTTCACTGGTTACTCTTGCATATTATCTTTTATTAAATGCACTTGACGCAAGGCTTCCCAGGTGGCACTGTGGTAAAGAATGTGTCTGCCAATGCCGAAGACACAGGAGGGTTCGATCCCTGGGTTGGGAAGATCCCTTGGAAGAGGAAATGGTAACCCATTCCAGTATTTCTTTCCTGGAGAATTCCATGGACAGAGGAGCCTGGCGGGCTACAGTCTACAGGGCCACAAAGAGTCAGACATGACGGGACAACTGAGCTCAACAACTGTCATCTAGAGAAGTGAAGTATTTGTAATCCCAAGCCTTCTCATAGCCTTGCCCATAAGATGCATCACTGTATCTTGCCGAACCTGGATGTGACCTTGGAATCCTCTTCAACGTCATTCTCCAGGCAGTCAGTGCCAGTTGCTGAAAGCTAGCAAGGGGAATGGAATTCACCTCCGTCCCTGCTCTTTCCCTGGAGTGTGTGCTTCCTGAGATCCATTGGAAAGCTTTAGGGTCATCATTCCTAGGGTCACTTCTGTCTCTGTTGCCCTGCTAGACCCTTTGAATGCTTGGTGATCATGAGGCAAGATTGTAAGATGTCACAGCTGAATGAGACTTTTCTTTTTTGGCCACACTGCACAGCATGCAGGATCTTAGTTCCCTGACCAGGGTCTGAACCAGCAACCCCTGCAGGGGAAGCGTAGAGCCTTAACCACTGATTGTCTTTGCTCTTTAGTTGCTAAGTCATGTCTGACTCTTTGTGACCCCATAGACTGCAGCATGCCAGGCTCCTTTGTCCTCCACTGTCTCCCAGAGTTTGCTCAAATTCATGTCCATTGAGCTGGTAATGCTATCTTAACCACTGAAGCAACAGGTAAGTCCCCGGGATGAGACATTAAACATCATGTTGTCCAAAATAAGAGATAAAAACCTTAAGGGGTGTTATTTAAACTGACGTCACGTGCTGCCCAGTTATATATGTTGCTATACTTGCCTTTACAGGTGAGAAGAAGTACCTGTGCAGTCTGGGCTCATGTAAAAGGTAAAACCATTTTCTGTCCTCATTTCTCCTCTGTTCACTCAGCAGCATCAAGTGTCTGTTAACGAGATTTCTTTTTAAGTTGTCACAGATGATGGAAGCACATCTCCGACTGGCCATAGCTGAAAAAGATGGGGGTGGTGGGAGCGCATGGAGTCAGAACCCAAGTGGCATCACCAGGAACCAGGACGGGGCACTTAACACCATGAGTAGGACTCTCCCTTTCTCTCAGTGTGACCTGGCTTCACTTTCTTCTACTGCGAACTACGTGGTGGGGCGGGATGGGCAGCAGCTGCCCCACGGTAGCCACGTCAGTGGGGACAGACAGTTTTTCAGTTCCAGGAGTGTCTTCTCCTAGGCTGGTGACTATCCATTGGATGAATCACTGTTAAGAGGAGATGGGGTAGTGTGATCAGCCTACCTGGGGTCTGGGGCTTACTGGTATGGCTGGTTGGGGGGCAGATCAGTGTGATGGGCAGTCCCACAAGGGTTGCATTGAGAGGGGGATATGACCCCCACCAGGAAAAGGGGAACAGCAAACCATGTTGGCAGACCAAAGAGTTACAAACAGTCCACTACTTTCAACCATTTGGTTACTTCTCATGCACGCACATGCATTCACACACACACACACACACACACACACTATTTAGAAAAACATCCTCCATTAATAAAGTGGAATTATCCTCCATATAACCAAAAATGGAACCCAAAAGGAAGACAGTCCAAAGGTGGATCTGTACTAAATCCAGGTCCAAGACCAGGGGATGATCCATTCCTCTTGACCTACTTAATCTAGATATGCTTCTCATGATCTGCTTAGCAATCTGTGAGTAAATGACAAATTAAACTGTTCTCAAATCACAATATATAATACGAAAGGGAAAGGCGGATAATTATAATAAATACATTCATTTAGAAAGGAGGGAAAGGGCTTCCCTGGTGGTCTAGTGGTCAGGAGTATGCCTTGCAATACAGGGACACTGGTTTGATACCTGGCCCTGGAGGATTCCACATGCCATGGGGCAACTAAGCCTGTGAGCCACAACTACTGAAGCCCGTGCTTGCAACGAGAAGCCTGTACACTGCCGCTAGAGAGTCGCCCCCACTTGCTGCAACTAGAGAAAACCCTCGTGACGCAACGAAGACCCAGCAGAGCCAAAATATAACTAACTAACTAAATAAAATCTTTTAAAAATGGGAAGAAAAGATAAAGAGCCGTGCTGTGCAAGACTTCCCTGGTGGTTCAGTGGTTAAGAATCTGACTTCTGGTGCAGGGGACACAGGTTTGATCTCTGGTTGGGAAACTAAGATCCCACATGCTGCAGGGCAACTATGCCCGTGGTCTGCAACTACTGAGCATGCCACACTCTAGAGCTCATGCATTGCGACTAGAGAAGCCAAAATGCAACGACGAAAGAAGCTTGCACACTGCAACTAAGACCCAGCACAGCACCCCACCCCCCCCCACCCCCCCACCCCCACCCCCGCGTTCTCCAGCAAAAGAACCATGCAGTTGCCAGGGGACCAATACCAATGACCCTATCCTGCTGGACAGGAAAAGCAAGCCTCTCCTGGGCTGGCAGCAGAATGGGTCACCTGCTCAGTCAGTGTGGCTGCTTTGGGTTCTGCCTGATTGATGGGGGAGCACCTTGTCCCTCTGCTTAGAGCTCTCCGTAGAGATGCAGCAGGGAGGAGTCCGCTGAGGACCCTACAGCTCAAACCTTCTGCTTCTGGGTGGGGAGCAGTGATCCGGGTGGAGGAGTTGCCTTAGGGATTGAGCTACCACAGGTCTTGTGTGCCAGGCTGGGATTTCCCTGGCAGGATATTTCTGTAAACCAGAGGGCAGCCAGCCACTGGATTTGACTCATAGGAATTCCATTAATTTGTAGCTAATACCAGAAATCTTGTTAAGTTTATGACCTTTTTGAGTCTGGACCTTTTCCTTGTGGTTCATGCATCCTAGCAACTGCCTGAGGAATTCTGCTCGTAGCCTGGAGTATCAGTTTAACTCCTGACATCCTGTCCCTCACCTCAGAGCAGCATAAAACAATAGGCTGGGCTGGTTAGGAAAAGCCCGCATCACCCTGCTTCCAGGAGGGTTCCACTAGATGGTGCCTTTCAACTGGGGGATGTGTTACCCTGTCGGTGGAGGGTACCTAGCAGGAAATGATTGGGAGGGACCTGGAGCACTAAGCTTCCTTCATTTGTCTGAAAGTGGAAGTTGCTCAGTTCTGTCCGACTCTTCGCAACCCCATGGACTACATAGTCCATGGAATTCTCTAGTCCAGAATACAGGAGTGGGTAGCCTTTCCCTTCTCCAGGGGATCTTCCCAACCCAGGGATCAAACCCAGTTCTCCCACATTGCAGGTGGATTCTTCACCGACTGAGCTATCAGAGAAGCCCCCCTTCATTTGTCTGCTTATCCCCTAAACTCACTTCCTATCTTTTTATCTTTCATCACACCAGCTTCAACAGGGGTAGCGCTCATGGCTTTTCATCCGGGTATTGAGCATTACCTGACCGTCCGCCATCTTGGATTGCATATTGCCAGGGAGTGAGGGCCCGCCTCTCTTTCTTCAGTTTTCTTGTGAAAATAATTTACATATAATGTGTGAATTTAAGGTGTTTAGTGTGATTCGATTCATGTATATACTGCAAAATGATTACCGCCATGAGGTTAGTTACTGTCTCCATCACCTCGCATAATTACTGTATAATATGTAATTTTTATATATATATAAAATCTGTGTATGTATGAATGTTTAAGATCTAGTCTTCTAGCAGCTTCCGAGTGTATAGTACAGTACTGTTAACTATAGTCACCACGCTATACACTAGATCCCCAGAACTTCCCTATCTTACATCTGAAAGTTTATACCCTTTGACCAATATTTCATTTCCCCCGCCCCCCAGCCCCTGACAACCACCATGCTACCCTGCTTCTGTGATTTCAGCTTTCTAAGATTCCATGTGTAATTGAGATCATACCACTTCTGTCTTTCTCTGATTTAACTTCACTTAGCATCGCAAGTGAGGACCTCTCTTAACAAAGATGTGCGCCAGTACGTTTCTGTTTTCTGGTTAGCTAAGCCCCATTTCTTGGAATTGAATGATGGCCACAAGAAATAATCACACATTCCAACATTTGGAAATTTTTCTACCAATCCATTCCCAAAAGCTTGACGGGTGGAAAGGAGTTCCTACAAGGAAAAGAGTTGCTTCTATCAGAAA
This sequence comes from Odocoileus virginianus, assembly GCF_023699985.2. Classification (NCBI taxonomy): domain Eukaryota; kingdom Metazoa; phylum Chordata; class Mammalia; order Artiodactyla; family Cervidae; genus Odocoileus; species Odocoileus virginianus. Next base: position 10,813,696 of record NC_069704.1, read on the forward strand.
AATGGAGGCATACAAGCATTGTGGATAGGCCCTTCAGAAACAATAGCTTCCAGAATCGACTGCTTTCCACAGCTGTTTGGTGTGAGTAACAAACTCAAACTACTTAGAAGAAATGGCCAAAGAGCTGGCTACGGTCATTCTACCAAGATTAACAGGAAAGATTTTGCTTTGGAAATATCTAAGTGGTTTTTGGCAGTACCCTTTCCCCCTCATATTGAAAGAGAGTTTGAACCTTTAAATACAAGCTACTAGAAAGCTCTGAGATAATAGAAAACCCACTGTGGTGTTGAAATTCTGAAGGGAACGCTAGCACAGATACATCTATGTAGAGTGTTTACTTGGGTGGTACACTCACCTGGCCGTCTCCTTTTGCAGAGAAGTTTTGGAGACTGCCTTTTCAGAAAGTAATCTGGAGAGAACTAGGATCCAAACTAGTCCTGAGCTTGTTTCGGTTCACTCGTGCCAAGCAACACCCCATTCTTGCTTTTGCCCACTGATGAATTATGCTATTTTACCTTTCACACATTCCCCTAAGAGGGCTTTGTGATGACGACCAGGGAGCCAGCAGTGGGTTTGATGGGAAATGCTGAGGCCTGAGCTCCCTTGCCCAAGTCCTGCTCGTAATCAGTCGAGTGTCTTGTAAATTGTGTTTAACTTGGCTGGTTCTACATTGCCTTCCTCCAAGATCTCTGCGATCCTTTCCAGCCACAAAGGACTTGAGCCTGTGTTTTCCTGAGTCATAGCACAAGATCATCTGATACGTGAGATGATGAGAAAGTGTACGTTCTCATCAGGGAACATTCTTTAGTCACAGGCATGAAACCTCTGAGTCATTTATGACTCCCTCTCTTTCTCTTTTGCACTTGGGCAGGCCTCTCTGTCATTTCTGTGTTCACTCCCTGAGCAGAGGCCTTTGGACAACTGGCCAAGCCTATTTCTTATCTCCCATCAGAGTGTTCAGGGGTCCCCTCTTCCCTCCAGCCTATCCTCCCACCTGACATGTTACTAAGGTGCAGTACTGATTTTCTGATTTCCTCTGATGGTCCCTCCAGAGTTCCCCACGACTTCTTTTTTTTAATTATTTTGGGGGGAATTTATTCCCGTATCTTTTGGCTGCATTGCGCCTTTGGTGCTGCACACAGCCTTTCTCTAGTTGCAGTGAGTAGGGGCTACGCTTTCTTACGGTGCACAGGCTTCTCATCGCGGTGATTTGTCTTGTGGAGTGTCAGCTTGGTAGCTGTGGTGCACACGTTTAGCTACTCCGCGGCAGGGGGGATCTTCCTGGACCAGGGATCGAACCCGAGTCTCCTGCAGTGGCAGGCAGATTCTTAGCCGCTGGCCCGCCAGGGAAGTCCTGCCGGTACTTCTTAGTCTGGTTTCCAAGGCCTCAGTTGGACACCAGTGTACACTTCTGATTGCATCTCCACTCTTCTCCGTTTAAACCAACATGCCCTCACTTCTCTGCCTGTGTCCCTTCTTTCCTCTCCTTAATGTCTTTGCTCATGTGATTCTGTGCTTGCGTTCACCTGGATCACCCTTCCTGCAATTTCTGTTACAATCCCTCCTGGTCTTCAAGATTCAAATCAAATGCCATTTTCTCCTTGACACTTTAGAGATTTCCTCAACAGGACAGGATCTCTCTCCCTCCCTCTCTTCAGCCATTCTATTGTACTTCCAAGTCACTGGAGCACTTGTCTTTTTTTACGCTTGAGGGACAGCATTTGAAGAGCTAGAGCAGTGCCTGGTAAGCAGTAGGTACTTACCCAAATTTATTGGATTGGGTTGAATGATTACTGGGGAACTAGTAGTATAGTCTGATGAAAAATGAAGCATAGTAGGTGCAATACTATCAAAGAAGCCAGAGAAGATTGGCATCCAGATATAAGCCTAGTGGGTATGTATATGTATGAATATGCTATGCATGTGTATATATGCATACATACACACACACTCATTTTGAACCTTCATAATTGTAGTAGGTAGTATTCTCTTAATAATACATCCTCACAAATTCCTGGGGTACACCCGCCTGCTCTTACTTATTCGTAGACTATTCTAGTTGTTTCTGTGAAAATATTTAAAGATGTAACTGAAGTCCCAAATAGGGAGATTATCCAGGTGGACCTGATCTTATCATGTGAGCCCTTTAAATCTGTGTCTAGAAGTCAGAGACCGGGGAATTTGAAGGTTCCAAGGAAGAGATTCGTTTGATATAATGATTTCTCCTACTGGCTTTGAAGATGGGGAGGACCACATGGCAAGGATGCTGGCAGCCTATAGGAGCTGAGCGGCCCTTGGCTGACAGCCAGTAATAATATGGGAACCTCAGTCTTACAACTGCAGGGAATTGAATTTAGCCTACAAGCTGCATGAGCTTGGAAGCAGATTCTTCTCCAGAGACTTCAGAGGGAAGTGTAGACCTCCTGACATCCTTATTTCAGCCCTGTAAGACCCTGAGCTGAGAACCCAGTCAGTGTGCCTGAACTTCTGACCCACGGACTGCGAGCTGATAAATGGGTGCTACTGCTAAGTCTATGGTAATTTGTTAAGCTGCAAGAGAGGATGGATTCAATAATTTACTGATTCATCAGGCTTTATTTATCCTTAAATTAGTTTTCTACTTTGATCTCCTTTGCCATCTTCTACTTCTCAGGAGTGACTTCCCAGATAGCACTAGTGGTAAAGAACCTGCCTGTCAATGCAGGAGACAGGACATGTGGTTCAATCCCTGGGTCAGGAAGGTCCCCTGGAGGAAGGCATGGCAGTCCACTCCTATTTTCTTGCCTGGAGAATCCCACGGGCTGAGGAGTCTGGTGGGCTACAGTCCATAGTGTCGCAGAGTCGGACACAACTGAAGTGACTTAGCATGCACGCATGCACTCCTCAGGGGATTCAAGCAAGGGAACCCTAGAATAGCAGAGAGAAATTTAACATGCTAAATAGAAGTCACAGTGCTATTATTTGTACCTTTTAGAGAACAGAATTGTTGCTTTCAGAAAATGACCCTGCTGGTGTAAATTCATGAAAAAGTCCATAACCATAGGAAGTCCTCAAGCTGTCACAAAATCTAAGAGTAGGAATGGGGCCTTTTAAACGGATTCTTCAGTACCTGTGATATTTCCATTAGTGAAGAGGTTAAAGATAAGGCCAGGGAACCTGTCATTCCTCCTGAGCCCCATACCTCTTCCAGGAGCCACCCTACAGAGACTGGCTTAAGCCTAATGGATTAACTGGTTAAAGAACGAGTCACTGAGAATCTAGGATATACACACGTTTCACTCACTTGGGTTTCTAAAAGAATATTCTACAAGTGATTGAGACAAAAAATGGCATGAGATCATGGAAGGGAGGGTTAACCAGATGACAAAGCTTTGAAAAATGTAATACCCATTGGCCAGTTGTAAATTTACTCGGTGAGAAATTAATGTGGCAAGTCCCTAAAGAAGCATGTGGCTATACCATGATTGGATTGACTCATGTTCACAGAGCACATATACAGTGTAGAAAAAAAGGCATATAACCAGGAGCTGGTAGAACTACCAGCAAGAATCGTGCCAATATTAGCAATAGCTAACATTTGCCAATTGCTTATGGTATGCCGGGCACAATTCTAACCTGTCTGAACTCATGTATTTCTCACAATAATCTCATAAAGTGGGTACTGTGGCTATGAGTCCCATATTATTGGCGCATCCCTCAGTGGGGAAACTGAAGCCCAGAATGGCTGAATAACTTGCCCAAGGTCACACAGTTGGGAAGTGGTAGTGTCCAACACAGACTTGGTCAACCTGACTCCAGTACTCAAGCTTTGAAATCCCTTTATATATTTGGGGCTGTTTCTGGGCTTTCTACTTAAAAAAATTTTTTTTTAATTAATTTATTTTTGACTGCACCGTGTCTTTTTTGTGGTACTTGGGCTTGTCATTGTGGTGGCTTCTCTTGTTGCAGAGCACGGGCTCTAGAGCTCAGGTTCAATAGGACCTTGTTGTTTATCCATTCTGAATGTATGGATTGCATCTACCAACAGGCTTAGTTGCCCCGAGGCATGTGGAACCTTCCCAGACCAAGGATCAAACCTGTGACCTCTGCATCGGCAGGTGGATTCCTAACCTCTGAACCAGCACGAAGGACCCTGGGCTTTCTATTTTGTTGTGCTGTATCCTTTCCTGTACTGATACTGCACTGTTTTCATATCTAGTCATTCAAGTCACTCCTGATTTTTTCTTTATTAATTTCTAATTTAATCAGAGAGCCTCCTCCCATTTCATGATATGGCTTCTTAAAAATGTGAAGGCCTTTTCCTTCTGAATACCGAAAGCAGCCAAACAGTATGCATCATGCTTCTCTCGAAAGTCTCTTGACAACACTTTCTGAGGGAATCGTTTGCCTGGCTCTTTAGCAAAAGGTGTGTTCTCCTCGGCTTTTGCTGTAGCGGCTCCTCTGTAGAGTCTCCGGTAGACTCCACTGCTCTCAGGCCTGGTTGTAGAGCTCTGAGCCATGTCTGTAGATTCCTGCAGTGACGGAAAGGTTTTAAAGGTGTGTTGTCCAGAGTGATCGCCACTCACCACGTGTGACTACTGGGCACTTGAAATGTGCACTTAAAAGAGTGTGACTGAGAAACTGGATTTTTGTTTCAAATTTTTAAAATTGAAGTGTAGTTGATTTTCAATGTGGTGCCAATCTGGTGTACAGCAAAGTGACTCGGTTATATGCATATAGACATTCTTCTTTATATTCTTTTCCATTCTGGTTTATCATAGGATATTGAATATAGTTCCCTGTGCTTTTCAATAGGACCTTGTTGTTTATCCATTCTGAATGTACGGATTGCATCTACCAACCCCAAACTCCCAAGTCCATCCCTCTCCCTCCCCCTTGGAAGCCATAGGTCTATTCTCTATATCTCTGAAACTGTTTCTGTTTTGTAGATAAGTTCATTTGTGCCATATTTTAGATTCCACATGTAAGTGATATCATGTGATATTTGTCTTTCTCTTTCTGACTTACTTCATTTAGTATGATAATCTCTAGTTGTATCTGTGTTGCTGCAAATGGCGTTATTTTGTTCTTTTTTGTGGCTGAGTAGTATTTCATTGTATATATGTATCACATCTTTATTTGTTCATTTGTCCATTGACATTTAGGTTGTTTTCATGTTTTAGCTATTGTGAATAGTGCTGCTATGAATACAGGGGTGCAAGTATTTTTTTGAATTATAGTTTTATGTGGGTATATTCCCAGGAGTAGGATTGCTGGATCATGTGGTAATTCTAATTTTAGTTTTCTGAGAAGCTTCCATATCATTTTCCACAGTGGTTATACCAACTTATATTCCCACCAATAGTATAGAAGGGTGCTTTTTCTCTATACCCTCTCCAACATTTGTTATTTGTAGACTTTTTTATTTTACAGTACAGTATATTGGTAGAGTTTCCTCTTTATTTTTTAAATTAAATTTATTTATTTTAAAATAAAACAGATGAATATTTTTCATGATAAAAGGTACAATTCACAAAGAAGATAGACATCATAAACCATTAGACCCCTGACAACAAAGAAACAAAGATACATAAAGCAAAAATCAGAAGAAATATAAGAGAAAAGAAAAAAATATATAATCATAGTGAGACATGTTAACATTGATTTGAGAATATCTTATCAAGTACAGAAAAAATAAGAATAGGAACATCTTGAATGATGTCATTAATATTTTAGATATAATAGATTTCTATTTATATTAATTTATATTAATCTTATATCCTGTGCTTAGTTGCTGTGCGTAGTTTCTCAATCATGTCTGATTCTTTGTGATCCCTTGGACTGTAGCCCACCAGACTCCTCTGTCCACGGGGATTCTCCAGACAAGAATACTGGAGTGGGTTGCCATGCCCTCCTCCAGGAGATCTTCCCAACCCAGGGATCAAACCCAGATCTCCCAATTTGCAGGCAGATTCTTTACTCCTCTTTACCAGAGGAGCCCAAGAATACTGGAGTGGGTAGCCTATCCCTTCTCCAGGGGATCTTCCCAACCCAGGAATTGAACTGGGGTCTCCTGCATTTCAGGTGGATTCTTTACCAGCTGAGCTACCAAGGAAGCCCCAATCTTATATCCTACAAAATTTTAAATATGTTTTGTATCTCATATGCTGTTATTAGATGTCCATGGGACATTTAGAAAAAAAAACTGGCTATTTGTAGATTTTTTAATGATGGCCATTCTGACTGGTATGAGATGGTATCTCATTGTAGAAACTGAATTTCACATCCAATTTAATTTAAATTAATTTAGATTTAGATAGCCACTTTGGGCTAGTGGCTACTGTGTCAGCACAGAATTGATGTTGAAATGGTTAAGTGGCTTGAACTGTTCTCAAATACACCACATTCACTGCCGGGGAATTAAGTCATCTATGTTTTGAGGGTCTCAAACTCAAGGGCTCTTTTTCCTCTTAAGCTTCTCTCCCCTTCCAGTAGCAGATATTTGCTTTTGCTGTTTTCAGCTCTTCCGAGGCAGTGCTGGGTTACCTAGGGGGTGGACTAAGCATATGCCTGGGGCATCAGTAAAAGGAAGATACAGAAAAATGAAGTACGGTTGGCCCTCTGTATCTGTAGTCTCCACATTCATGGATTCAATGAACTGTGGATTAAAAATATTCAGAAAAAATAATTCCAGAAAGTTTCAGAAAGCAAAAATTGAATGTTGTACACTGGCAACTGTTTACCTAGCATTTATTTTTTATTTACAGCTATTTACATAGCATTTATATTGTATTAGGTATTATAGTTAGTTGCTCAGTTGTGTCCAGCTCTTTGTGATTCCATGGACTGTAGCCCGCCAAAAGTCCTCTGTCCATGGAATTTTCCAGGCAAGAATACTGAAGTGGGTAGCCATTCCCTTCTTCAGGGGATCTTCCCGACCAGGGATCAAACCTAGGTCTCCTGCGTGGCGGGCAGATTCTTTACCATCTGAACTACCAAGAAAGTCCATAATCTAAAGATGAATTAAAATGTACAGTAGGTTATAAGCAAATGCTGTACCATTTGATATAAGGGACTTGAGCATCTGAAGATTTTGTTATCTGAGGGAGTGGGGCCAGAAGATCCCCCATGGATAGCAAGAGATGACTGTAAGTTGATATTCCAACAGTGACAGCTGTAACAAATCTGGAAAATTTTGGAAGTGGATGCACATCCTTACACTTATTCCATGGCTTGGTGGCATTCTTTTTTTAATTTTATGTATGCAGTGTCAGCCCCCCGAGATCTTAAAGTCTGGGGGCTCCATTGTATAGATTTTTGTTCTTCCAAGAGGAATTTGAACTACCACAGCCCGAGCATCATCAGCCTGTGCAGGAAAGATCTGGTCTGTCCCCCCTGACCCTGGGAGAGAACATGGCCCACTCTGCTGCAGACAAAGCTGCAGTCAGATCTGCACTGGAAGAGCATGGTGCTGTGGTCAGAAGCCGAGACCCCAGTGTCAGGCAGCTTGGGTTTGAATCTCGGCTCTGTCATTTAGTAGCTGGGTGACCTTGGGGGAGTTTCTTAACCATTCCATGTCTAGGTTCTTCTTCTATAAAATGGGAATAATAATAGTGCCCAGTGTGGTAATACTTGGTGCTATTATTATGGTACCCAGTGGGTGGTTAGGAGAGGTTTTTTTGATCAGTGTCTGGCACATAATAAGTGGTAAGTAAGTGTTTGCAAATTAAAATGAGGCCTTTAGTTTGGAACATGATCCTTTGATTTAGTCATTTGGCCTAAATGTGCGACTCAAATGTGGGTGTTTTCCCGTTAACAACCAGGGATCTCCCTGGAGTTGGCATGCAATGCACCCCCAAATAGAACATACGCTGCTGTTGCTAAGTTGCGTCAGTCGTGTCCAACTCTATGCGACCCCATAGACAGCAGCCCACCAGGCTCCGCCATCCCTGGGATTCTCCAGGCAAGAACACTGAAGTGGGTTGCCATTTCCTTCTCCAGTGCATGAAAGTGAAAAGTGAAAGTGAAGTCGCTCAGTTGCAGCCGATTCTTAGCGACCCCATGGACTGCAGCCCACCAGGCTTCTCCATCCATGGGATTTTCCAGGCAAGAGTACTGGAGTGGGTCGCCAGTGTCTTCTCCGATAGAACATATGAATGCCTTTCAAAGAGCTTTTACATCAGTTTTCTTATTTTATCCTCATGGCAGTCTGCTGACCAGAGCAGGGAGGTATCCCCCTTACTGATGTGTGGGGAAAGTGACAGATGACTCTACTCAACAGAGACGGTTTTTTTGCTGTATTTGACCACTGAGCTAAACTATCATTTTTGGAGCAAAACTCCAAATGATGTCAGAATGACCTCCTCAAGGCAAAGGAAATCTGCCTGTAAAAATTGATCAAGTGTAATTGACTTGAAGGAGGATGGAGACACACAACACAGGATGAAGTATGTGTTTGTGTGCCCCCCAAAGACCAGCTTTTAATCTCTTGAAGTTACATTCAAGTTAGAACATGATCTCGTTTTTCTGCTCCTTTTTCAAAAGTGCCATGGGACAGTGTTTCCCTGATGCCCTGTTCCCAGGGCCAGCTCAGGGGGCCCGGAGGCACTCTGAGCCTTCTTGGGATGGTTTGTTAAACGGGGTCAAGCTCTGGCTAATACGGAGCGAGCACAGGTGGGTGTGCAGCTCCTGGGGGGTCCATGATTCCGGTCGCTGTGGGCTCAGTGTGTGGTTTTTGTCTCACAGGTTCATCACTCCCACTCTTGCTGCCGCAGATGGTGGGCGTTGGGCTGGGCTCCATGGCTGTCGTGATTGTCCTCGCATTCCTGTCCTTCTCAGCAGTGTGGTATGTGCGACCGTCATTTTTGAGAAATGAGTGGAATGGAAGGAGGAGGGGGTTAGAACCTTGAGGAACAGCTGGGATCGAGGAGGGTCAAAGGGGGCGTGGGGGGAAGCGGTCCTGCGCTCAACAGATACCCAGCAGGTGAAAGGCATGGCATGGGCAACTCTGCACCTTGGGTCGGGGGCAGGGGTGGGCAGGGAGTGCCCTCCAGTCCCAGGGAAAGAGCAAGGCCAGGGACGGCTCCTCGGCCGCCCACACTGGTGGCACATCTCCTGGCCTGCGTCCTCTGCACGTGGGGATCGCCGTGGGAAAGCTAGCGTGTGTCAGTGAACTCTCTTTCCCCCCTCTGTGTCTAGATCACTGGTGGGCGCTGTGTGAAGAGGACGCACTGCTGCTGGAGCAGGTGGTGTGACAGCTTCTCAGGGGTCTGTGCAGAGGCCCCCTGTGTGTGTGGACCTGCAGTCCCATTCCTAGATTCGAGACGGTCACTATCTCTTTGGCATTCCTCCAAAGGAGGACACTCATGAATTGCTGCTGTCTTCCCTGTATCTCTGAACCTGAGAACCTTGATGTGATATTGACCACAGGCCGCAGGTCATGTGGGCTGGGCTGTGTTCTCCTCCAAGCGATGCCTGAGAGTCTCTGCCTCTTCGTTCAGAGCATCTCTGTTGTGAATTCAGAATCTGCTCTTTTACGATAAGTAATGACATACACAGGGTTCCCTTGTAGCTCAATTGGTAAAGAATCTGTCTGCAATGCAGAATACCCAAGTTTGATTCCTAGGTTGGGAAGATCCCCTGGAGAAGGAAATGGCAACCTACTCCAGTATTCTTGCCTGGAGAATTCCATGGTCAGAGAGGCCTGGCAGGCTAGTCCATGGGGTTGCAAGAGTCGGACATGACTCAGCGACTCCACCACCACCAATGAGATACATTTAGATGTGGGCTAGAATTTGACTGTAGGAGGGAAGTCACTGCAAATGATGGATATCACTGACTGAGGCAAACGTGTCAGACACTTTAGAAGCACCCCTTTTCCTGCAGTTAGTTACACACTAATTGGAAAGCATGCTAGCCTGGGACTTCCCTGGTGGTCCAGTGGTTAAGACTCTATGCTTCCACTACAAGAGGCATGGGTTCATTCTTGGTGGGGGAACTAAGATGATGTGTGGTGTGGCCAAAATGAATAAATAAAGTGTTTTAAAATACTGAAAAAAAGGAAGAAAGAAAGAGAAAGTATACGATCTTGGCCACTCCGTAAGTTCCTTGCAGTGTCTACTAGGCAGCCATTACTTTGATACAGTTCCCTTTATCTTATATGTATTCAAAAGCCAAGAGTCTTCTTCCAGTAAAATATATTCTGTTAGCTTAGTTTTCTTCCACATGAACGTTTATAGCAGCCTTGATTAATTTTTTTTAATCACTGCTTCCTAAAAATGTGCTTTAGATTGAGGGTTTGTGTGTTAACAATGGGTTGCAATAATATGAAGCTCATGGCCAGAGCCTGTGTGTTTACAGGGGAGGGGAACAATGTGGTTGACATGATCTTGCATTTTATCTGCAACATCAGTGACTACGAGTGTTACTTTATCACTAACATGACGCATTAGGTGTTAAGCAATCTTGGGCCCGCTGTCAATATGCTGAATTGACAGATGGAGTGGATTCAATTTGACTCTTGAAGCCCGAATCAGTGTTCCTGAACTTTCCTCCCTAAACTACAGGGTAACTCCAAGGCTCAGCAAGGCAGGAAGGGAGAAGGACAGAGCCTGGTGGGTTCTCTAAGGGACAGTGGTATCCTCTTCCGCCTTCTCCATTTCTCTCCAGGCCTGGAGAGTAGAGAGCTTGGGAGGAGGTGGAGGGCAGCTTATTGCCCAACTCGGGGTGCAACATAGATGAACATGGTCCTGGAATTGGGCAACATCAGGGTCCTAAAGAAAAGGGACAGCCTTTCCGACGTGGTGGGCTGGCATATGCTCCACTGGCTCCCTGGGCATCAGTGAGGGACACACCTGAGCAGCCTGGGCTTGTGGGCTGATGAGGAGACAAGGGCAGAAACAGAACAGGTGAAAGCTCTTTATGAAGCTGCTCCCAGCCCAAGGTATACCTTCTCAACTGCGGAGAGTCAGAGAGAGTGACGTGGTACCGAGATGCTTGGGTTTTCAGGGTCAGCTGTTGGCCCTGCCCCCGACCAGTACTGGGCAGTAAGTATTAGGAATAGTTGTCCTTTGTCCTGAGGTACCAGCTCAGACTGCAACTTAGGATCAACATGTAGAACCATGCCTGCCCTCATCTCAGGCGAACTATGGAGCAGAACTCTCAACAGAATAATACAAACAGCTTCCTACTTTTAATTTTTATGTGCAGCAATTCACATTTAGACTGTTTTCACAGCTCTTGGTTTAATTTTGGGAATCATTACAAATTTTTGCAGTTAGTATTGGGTAGAGTCTCTGATAAGTAAGGATTTCCCTCAAAAGCCCCCTCTGTTCAAAGAATCTTAGCCTCCTCCCCTCATTATTATCTGTTGCCAGTTCTGTGAACAACCATATGTTTCTGTAGTTCCCCCTAATTTCCAGTTCTCAAATTAACTGCCAGAGAAGCTACAGTTGTCCATATGGGAACTTAGCATAACTGTCATTGAAAGGAAGAAATCCCATTTGCTTGGTGTCAAAAGTGTCTGCCTAAAACAACTAACGAAATATGAAGTAAAATGTACTTCTGGGTACGTGCAGAAATGTAAAAGCAGTTCATGAAAGAGTACTGAAATAACAAAAACATAGACTTTGCCCCTTCTTCTGAATGTTCCAGATTATAACACAGAGCTGCTTGGTGTTAAATACTTAACAGGAGCAGGTGCTGAATACTTGCAAAAAAGATGCACCATTTTCCTGCAGTTCTTTCCGGATCATTTTCTCATACACATGAAGGCAGCTTTAAGTTCTCTGAATTTACCTGGTTAGCTTTACCACAGCACCATCCTTTTTTTCCCAAGTGGATTCATGGCTAAGGCAGGAGAGCATAGCACCGAGAGCATCTCAGGAGACCAATAGTGAGTCTTCCTATAAGCATTCAGCATCCTTCTGTCAAAAGACTGATTAAATAGCAGTCAGAGTTGAGGGCCACTAAATAAAGCTTCAGCATCAGTCCTTCCAAAGAACACCCAGGACTGATCTCCTTCAGAATGGACTGGTTGGATCTCCTTGCAGTCCAAGGGACTCTCAAGAGTCTTCTCCAACACCATAGTTCAAAAGCATCAATTTTTCAGTGCTCAACTTTCCTCACAGTCCAACTCTCACATCCATACATGACCACTGGAAAAACCACAGCCTTGACCAGATGGACCTTTGTTGGCAAAGTAATGTCTCTGCCTTTTAATTTGCTATCTAGGTTGGTCATAACTTTCTTTCCAAGGAGTGATGCTGAAGCTGAAACTCCAATACTTTGGCCACCTGTTGTGAAGAGTTGACTCATTGGAAAAGACCCTGATGCTGGGAGGGATTGGGGGCAGGAGGAGAAGGGGACGACAGAGGATGAGATGGCTGGATGGCATCACTGACTCGATGGGCATGAGTTTGAGTGAACTCCGGGAGTTGGTGATGGACAGGGAGGCCTGGCGTGCTGCGATTCATGGGGTCACAGAGAGTCAGACATGACTAAGCAACTGAACTGAACTGAACTGAAATAAAGCTTGGTCCTCAAGTAGAGATGGAGAAAGGCTCTTTTCTTAGTTAACTGTCTTGGTGACAGTGTATAGAGGTGAGTGCTAAGATCTAGTCTTGAGTGCCCTTCTAAATTAAAAATAAAAATTGGAGGGTTACTCAGATATTGGACAGTTTGTTTCCTGGTTGACTTTTTTGGTTTGTTTTTGGTGCCTGTAGTTTTTATTTATCTCCACCATAGTTTTTGTTTATACATGTTCTTTTATTCCATCCTCACAGCAGTTTTGTGTGGTGGGAAGCTTAGGGGTTATCATTTCCCCATTTCAAAATAGAGATAGGTTCTCACAGATATGTAACTTCAGTTGTGGGGCCAAATATTCTGCCAGGAAGTCCAGTTCTCATCTGGGATTTGACAGGACCATTTGGTTCTTGGGAGAGTCAGGTTTTTATATTTCCAAACCATATATATATATATATACTGTTACTGCCTTTAGTATTGTAGCACCTGTGCCTTTTTATACTTATCTTTTCACTGTAGATACTGCCCCTAACCACTTCTAGAAGGAGCCATAAAAAACCAAAATAGATGGAGGTTAATTAGGGGAAATATGTAACAGTCCATCCATAACTCCAGACCTATAATTGCAGCTGCGCCCTTTAAGATGGAGACCAGAGCAGAACTGATTATCTTTGACATTCCGCAGTAGCTTGGAAGAAAGTTAATATTTAAATTGATTTTAAAGGATGTAAAAAAGAATTCTCAAGGCTCCCTTCATATTGCTAATCTCATATTTTGATTTCCTAAACCTTTAATTTTTCCATTTGATTCATCAAAGAGAAAGCCAGTGGTAGTAGAAGTCAATCAAATGGTATTTTTAAGGACTGTTTGCCTCCTACAGTCTTTGTTGGTTAAACTCAAGTGCTCAGTTTTGGAGAGGAAAGAGGGTGTGCCTTTTTGTGTGTCTGTGGGTGAGTGATTCAGTGAGGCAAATCAATTTGAAGAAGAGTGCATGCCCATTGTCTCAGAGGGAGAATGAAGGAGTCATTTTGGTGATACATGTGTGTGTGTGGATATGGATATGTTTCCGTATCCATACTTTTTGGGTACAACAAGGGGTTACCACAATGGCATCAAGCGAGACATATGGTTTCTAACATGCTTCTTTTCCATCAACATATCCTGGACACATTTTTTTCAGGTCAATAGTAACAGCATTAAAAGCTGGTACCATAATTTATTTAACCAGTGCTCTGTGTGTGTTGTGCATTTAGAGTGTTTTCAGATGTTTACTATCTTTATATGCCTCTATATAGTTGTATACAATTATCATTCAGGCTAAATTCCTAGACATGAAGTTGCTGGAATGAAAACTATATACATTTAAGATTTACTACGTATTATCAGAGGAATCTCAAAGAAAGTTTATGCCAGTTTATGCTCTCACCGGCGGGAAGCCTCAACACACGTGGCATCATTGATATCCTTGATCTTGATTAATCTGGTAGGTGGAAAATGACCCTCCAATGTTTTGTTTGTGTTTCTCTGACTATTTTGCATGTTGATGGTACTTTGTCATTCTGCTGGGGTGCCTTTTTTCCCCTCAGTAGTTGGCTTGAATCTTATGTTGATTTGAAGAAGCTCTATATTATGGTAATTTTCACTCTTAGCTGTCACCTATGTTGTAAACACATTCTGTACTTTATCCTTTCTCTTTTGACCTTGTTTATGTCATACATTGCCACAGAAAAACTTTAAATCTGTGTAGTCAAGTGTATCAGTCTTTTTTCTTATGCCTTCGGAACCATGCTTAGAAGGATCTTCCAATCTCAAGATAATAACTGTAATTCAGCAGTTTAAAAAAAAATTTGCATCTTTAAATGTTCTGAAATGAATGAGGTTGAGAGGGGGTCTTTTTTAATTTTTATTGTTGCTGAATGGTTTAGCAGTTGTTCTGTGCATATTCCTTGACTGCTATTTTTTCCTCTGGCTATTTGACTCGTATACTGAATCAAATACTAGAGTCTATTTCCGAACTTTCTTTTTTGTTGTACTAATTTATTTCTATGCCAATACCACCTGCTTTGAGTTTAAAATATCAAGTAATAGCAATTTTTTTAATATCAAGTAAAAATCAGTTACCACCCTTTTTATGTTAATTCTCAGAGTATCCTCAGGTTTTATTATATATTTATTCATGTATACATATTTATTATATGTAAACTAAAGAATTATTTGGTCAAATTCCACCCCCCGCCCCCAAATCTTCCTATTTTTCTTGGGGATGTATTAAATAAAGAGTACTTCTATCCCAGAACATGATATATGTCTCCATTTGGTGTTTGTGTGTGTTCCTGTCTAGCATATTCTAATTTTTGACTTGGGCTTCCTGGGTGGTTCACTGGTAAAGAATCCACCCACCAATGCAGGAGATGTGGGTTCGATCCCTGGGTCTAGAAGATCTGTTGGAGAAAGAAATGGCAACCCACTCATATTCTGCCTGGGAAATCCCATGGACAGAGGAGCCTGACAGGCTACAGCCCTTGGGGTCACAAAGAGTTGGACACGGCTGAGGAATTGAGCACAGCGCAGCACAGTTTTCAACTTACAAGCTAGCTAATGCTTATTTTTGGTTGTGTGTATCCAGATATTTTATATCTTGTTATCCTGAACTCTTGAGTCACTACATCTGATCCTGCTCTTGAAAGTGCAGCATCCCACAGCCTCTTATTGCTGGCATTGTTGGAATTCTCTTTGCCTGGAGTTCTGCCGTTTGGGGAAGAAGTCACATTAAGATGGCACCCCAGCCCGGGTATCTACTTGACCCACAAAAACTCACAGACCCCTGTCAGGCCAAATGAGGGATTGCCGCACCATCACAGATCACTCCAAACACAGACTTTAGTATTTTACCTACTCAGCCCTTTGGCCTGTCTTAGTGGAAGCATAGATTCTACTGCATTCCAGTGTAGTTTCCACTTTTCTGCCCCGCTCCTGACCTGACAGGCTCAGCTTCTTGACCCTTGGGTTTCTTATCCGTGGAATCAGATACCAGGCACTGTGTCCTCTGACACGAAGTCTCTGAGTGGAGGTCCCCGTGAAGCTCCTCTTTCCCGACTCACCCTGAGGAAAGTCCTCCTGCCGTCATGGCGGGAGACAGACAATGCACAGCAGGCCAAGAGCTTTCCCCAAAGCGCTCCTTTCGTTTGGCCGTTTCCACTTTAAACCACTTTACAGCCTGGGTATTGGGCGAATGGTCACAGGACCACTTGAAAATCATTATTTCAGAATATGGGAGTGCATGCAACCTATTCTTTTCAACTTTTCCGAAATTTGGTCACAGTGAAGAGTCCAAGTTGAGGCCAAATGATAGAAAAGTACAGTTCACAGAAAAAGAAATCAAAACGGCTCCTAAACACAAGATGCTCAATCTTACTTTTAAGAGAAATGGAGCCTTTCCTGGCAGTCCTGTGGTTAAGACTTCTTCTAATTCAGGGCATGAGGGTTTGATCCCTAGTCGGGAAGCTAGGATCCTGCCTGTCTTGCAGGCGAAAAACCAAAACATAAAACAGAAGCAATATTGTAACAGATTCAATAAGAACTTTAAAAATGGTCCACATCACTTAATGGCTAATTTGATGTTTTCCTACATAATGAGAAGAAAAAGTGAAGGAAGGGAAGCAATATTCCTCAAGGTACCACTGTGATGCAGTTCAGGTTAGAACTGCTTAGGACTGAGTGGACGATTGATTTTGTGTTTGGGAAATAAAGTTTGTGGCGGGACTGGAATGCAAATAGATTTTTGTTGTTTTAGGTAATGTATATCATATGCTATCTTTTATGTAAGAAAGAGGGAGAATGAGAATATGTATTCAATTTTATATAAAGAAAACACTGGAGTGATAGCAATGAATTTATTAAAATGGTTATAAATGAATAGACTGGGGAAATAAATGGTCCACATTAAAAAAAAAAAAACCCTTAAAAAGAAAAGTGCAAGTTAGTGAGGTATCATTTCTCACCTGTCAGTTTGGGGAAAATTCAGAGATTTAACAAAACACTGTCTTCTGAGGCTGTGGGGAAATATGTACTCAAACATTGTTAATGGGAGTACAGAATAGATCAACCTTTATGGAAGGAAATCTGGCAATATTTACTTTTGTTCAGCTTCCGTTGTCCTTAACCCAGCAGTTCCCACCTCTGGGACCTATCCTATGGTTTCACTTGCACATGTTCCAAATGATGCATGAACAGGATTATTTATCATGACGTGGCTTATAATAACAAAAGCTTAGAAATTACCCAAATGGCTCTCAAGAGGAAGCTAGTTACATGAACTATGATACTTCTTTGTACACAATAGAACATGCTGAGTTATAACAAAGGAATGAGGAAGGACTCTATGCACTTGTATAAAGAGATCTTTAAGCTGTATTGTTTTAATGAGGAAAAATGATGGAGAATAATGTATATCATATGCTACCTTTTATGTAAGAAAGGAGGGATGAGACCATTTGTTCAATTTTACATAAAGAAACACTGGAATGATAGTGATGAATTGATGTAAATTGATACAAATGGAGCAAGGGAGAATGGGGTGGACCCCTCCATAGGACAACAGTGAGTCTTTTAAGTGTTTATTTTCTTATTTTGTTTTGACTTTAAACATGTAGTCAGTTCAATCACTCAATCGTGTCCAACTCTGCGATCCCATGGACTGCAGCACGCGAGGCTCCCCTGTCCATCACCAACTCCCTGAGCTTGCTCAAACTCAGGTCCATCGAGTCGGTGATGCCATTCAACAATCTCATCCTCTGTTGTCCTCTTCTCCTCATGCCCTCAATCTTTCCCAGCATTAGGGTCTTTTCCAATGAGTCAGTTCTTCCCATCAGGTGGCCAAAATATTGGAGCTTCAACTTCAGCATCAGTCCTTCCAATGAATATTCAGGACTGATTTCCTTTAGGATTGACTAGTTGGATCTCCTTGCAGTCCAAGGGGACTCTCAAGAGTCTTCTCCAACACCACAGTTCAAAAGCATCAGTTCTTCAGTGCTCAGCTTTCTTTATAGTCCAACTCTCGTATCCATACATGACTACTGGAAAAAACCATAGCTTTGACTAGACGGACCTCTGTCGGCAAAGTACTGTCTCTGCCTTTTAATATGCTGTCTTGGTTTGTCTTCCAAGGTGCTTAAACATGTATTACTATTATGACTAATAGTAATATTACTATTCAAAAACATAAAAATAAAATTGCATAAGAGAAAGTGTCCCACTGAATATCCTATTACACATGTCAGATAAAAATCTGATGGGTACTGCCTTGGTTTCCTTCTCAATGTAAACCCAAGACACTTAGATTTAGATCAGCTTGGTTTAATTCCCCCATCACAAAATTGGTGGGGCATCCAATACTGTCTCTTAAGATTTTTGAAAATTCCATGAGGTAGTAAATGTGGATGTGTTATGTCAACTTTACAGCCAAGTTTCTGCTTCCTGTGAATTAGGTTAGTTAATAGGTTATCTCGCCCTCCTGTGTGGGGTCCCTGTTGCCCTGGCACTGACCCACCTGTAGAACTCAGCTCCTTTTCATGATTTCCACCCAAAGTCTCACTAAGGACGTGGGGCATTTAGGTAACATGAATGGAGAGTGTGTTAGTTTCCTACTGATGCAGTAAACAAATCGCCACACTTTCAATCACACAAATTTATTATTTTACAGTTCTGAAAGTCAGAAGTCTGCCTTGAGCCTCACTGGGCCAAGGTCAAAATATTGCCTGAGCTGTGTTCCTTCTGGATGCTCAAGGGGGGATCCATTTGTCTGCTTTTTCTAGATTTTAGAGGTTGCCTACGTTCCTTGAGTGTGACCTTTTCTCCATCTTCAAAGCCAACAGTGTGGCATTTTCAAATCTTTCTGACCCTCTTGTTCTCTTTCCCAGTCCCACTTCACTTATAAAGATCCTTGTGATTTCAAGGGGCCTCCCTGGATAATTCAGAGTAATTTCAAGATTCTTAATTTAGTCACATCTACAAAGTTCCTTTTGCCATGGAAGATAACTTACCCACTGGCTCTGGCATTAATATGCAGGCATCTTTGGTGGCCATTAGTCCCCCATAACAAGAGAATATTATATTTTAGATATGCAAGTAATTAAAAGCAGATGTTAGTTATCTCTGTTCTTCAATCTTCTCTTCCTTTCCCAATCCTTCTCATCTTCATTCTTTATCAAATCCCCTAAATTCCTGAAATGCAGAACCATTTAGCTGCCTTTCTTTCTTCCCTTCTTTTTTTCCCCACTATTCTATGACCTAGGGGTTTCCCTCATAGCTTAGTCAGTAAAGAATCTGCCTTCAATGCAGGAGACCTTGGTTTGATTCCTGGGTCAGGAAGATCCTTTGGAGAAGGAAATGGCAACCTATTCCAGCATTCTCATCTGGAGAATCCCATGGACAGAGGATCCTGGCAGGTTACAGTTCATGGGATCGAAAGAGTTGGACATGATTTAGTGACCAAACCACTACCACCTATCTATGACCTAAGTATCAACCTTAGTCCAAATAATTTACCAAAATAATTTCTAAAACAAGAATAGCTTCCTCCTTAAGAATTCTGTTTCTAGGTGTTAACTTAAACTTTATATTTTTGACCTTCTGAAAATTTCCCAGAGTTTCTGATTGTTGAATGTATCCTTCTTTGCTGCGTGGTGCTGATTCAGATTTCTTAAACCATTTTTTTTTTTTTTGTGAATCTTTGGTAAATGTGATTCTTGGAGGAAAACTAGAAACTAGAAGATGAAATATTTCAGAGGGAATTACAGCAAAGACTTTATATGTTTTTTAATTTTTTACTGCAGTGTAGAAAATTACTACAAATGTAATGGCTTAAAACAGTACATATTTATTACCTTCAATCTTTTATGGGTCAGGAATCTGGGTTTGGTTTATTTGGTTTCTCTGCTCAGGGTATCACAAGTCTGCAATCAAGGTGTTGATTGGGTTGCATCTTCATCAAGAGGCTCAACTGGGGAAGATTCATCTTCTATACTTATTCATGTTGTTGGCAGAATTAATTTCCTTGTGGTGGTATGGTTGAAGGTCCAAACTTTTTGCTGGTTGTCAGCTGGAAGCTGTCCTCAAGTCTTAGATACCAATCATAGTTCCTAGAGGACCATTTTGAGTTGTTTGCCATCTGGGATTCCTAAACAGACTGCCCAATCCATCAAGTCAGCAAGGATAATCTCTGAATACAGGGAGAGCCCAGTTCCTCTTTTAAAGGGCTTTAATCTAAGTCATGCCCACCTAGAATAATCTACTTTTAACTAACTAAAAATCAACTAATTTGGAGCCTTAATTATATCTGCAAAAGCCCATCACCTTTCCCCCCATATTCTGTTGGTTAAAAGTAAGTCATAATCAAGGGGAAAAGATTATTCAGGCTGTGGATACCAAGTGGCAGAGATTATGAGGGCTACCTTAGAATTTTGCCTACCATTAAGTTACTCAAAATAATCAATTGTAGATTTTAAATTCTACCATAGTATTTCCTAGGTTCTTATAAGGGGCTATAGCAAAAGCCAAGGAATACTTCTATTTTCTCTTAGAAATGTGCCAAGGCTACCAGTGGTGGAAGTGACCAATGGCTAGAGGTTTAAGGAAAGTAACTGGGCCTGGAAGCCTGCCTTCTCCCCTTGAAAAAGATACATTCCTTTGAGTGATGCACAGAGATTTTGAGGAAGGGAAAGGACATAATTTCTCAGGGTCCATACGCATATATATTAAAAAGCAGGAAAAAAAAAAAAAGGCAGAGACATCACTTTGCTGACAAATGTCCATACAGTCAGAGCTATGGTTTTTCCAGTAGTCATGTATGGATGTGAGAGTTGGACCATAAAGAAGGCTGAGTGCTGAAGAATTGATGCTTTTGAATTGTAATGCTGGAGAAGACCCTTGAGAATCCATTGGATTGCAGAGATCAAACCAGTCAAACCTAAAGGAAATCAGTTCTGAATATTCACTGGAAGGACTGAGGATGAAGCTGAAACTCCAGTGCTTTGGCCACCTGATGCAAAGAGCCAACTCACTGAAAAAGACCCTGGTGCTGGGAAAGATTGAGGGCAGGAGGAGAAGGGGGAAACAGAGGATGAGGTGGCTGGATGGCATCACCGACTCTATGGACTTGAGTTTGAGCAAGCTCCAGGAGTTGGTGATGGACAGGGAAGCCTGGCGTGCTGCAGTCCATGGGGTTGCAAAGAGTCGGACACGACTGAGCGACTGAACTGAACTGAACTGAACTGTGTACAGCCAAGAATGGATGAGACAGGGCAAAGCATGTATTGCTCTTACCACAAGCCGTGATTCCTTCTGTACAAGGTGCCTTCCTGTGAAGAGTGGGCCTTAGAACCTGAAAGAGGGCTCAGCTCCAAGAACCAGTGGGAACTCGGGTTGTCTTGAGATGATTTCTATTCATTGCGATCTCACAGAGATGAGGACACTGGTGCTGTGCTGGGATGGTCAGGGACAGCCATGAGGCTCTCCACCAAAGCTGCCTTCTGGCCAAAACGGGGCAGAGCCCAGGAAAGGGGAGTTGTTATCATGGGGCCTTTAAAGGGGCAGCAGCTGGGCAGAGCACCTCTTGCACTGAACAAGGAAGGCAGTGTCTTGGTCAGGGTCAGAGAGTCTAAGTGTCCACACTGCATGAGTCCCTGCCAGGGAGATGTTGCACAAGGCTGCCAGCCTTGAAGACTCCAGCCAGTCTGCAGCTTGCTGCCAAAGGCATGAAACAACTGAGTCTGCCTTGGCTGCCTGGCAACAGCATTCATGAGCATTCTTACCAGATTTCCTGGAGAAAATTAACACATAGCTACCTGGTCTGAACACCAGCCTGGGTTTGGTGAATTTGGAAGAGCTTGCAGGATTAGACAGAGGCTGAAGAAACTCCACCAAGGTCACTGACCTCGTGAGACTGCATCCCTGTCCCCATCTGTAACACACCTCTGGTGTCAGCCACTTTCCTCCACTTCCCTTCATCTCTGCAGTGATTCCCCCCACCTCCTCTCCCTCGACAACCGCAGGCTGCTGCTGCAGAGCCCTGCTATTGTTGTTGAGTTGCTAAGTAGTGTCCGACTCTTTGTGACTCCATGGACTGCAGCACACCAGGGTCTTCGGTCCATGGGATTTCCCAGGCAAGAATACTGGAGTGGGTTGCCATTTCCTTCTCCAGGGGGATCTTTCCAACCCAGGGATCGAACCCGTGTCTCCTGCATTGGCAGGTGGATTATTTAGTGCTGAGTGACCAGGGAAGCCTGCAGACCCCTGTGGGAGTCAAAGTTGCTCAGTTGTGTCCGATTCTTGGCGACTCCATGGACTATACAGTCCATGGAATTCTCCGGGCCAGAATAGTGGAGTGGGTAGCCTTTCCCTTCTCCAGGGGATCTTCCCAACCCAGGGATTGAACCAGGTCTCTTGCTTTGCAGGCAGATTCTTTACCAGCGGAGCCACAAGGGAAGCCCAAGAATACTGGAGTGGGTAGCCTATCCCTTCTCCAGCAGATCTTCCTGACTCAGGGATCGAACCAGGGTCTCCTGCATGCAGGCAGATTCTTTATCAACTGAGCTATCAGGAAAGCCCCGACAGACCATGTAGACCAGCCCAGATCCCTGTAGACCTCTGTAAAGAGATCACTCAGATGGTGGTGGAGCTGGAACAGAGCTGGGACCCCCACTGGAGAGACAGCTGGGGGAGGACATGAATCTGACTGAGAGCCAGGCATGGAAAGACTGAGTCTTGTCCCTGGATGAGACAGCGGAAGCAGAGACCTACATCAGGAGGGACACACGGTGCTGGGCAGACTTGGGGAGCTGCCTGTGTGCCTTGGAGGGCTGCCTATGTGGCCTGGGACTGTGGTCTGTATTGATCGTATTACACACTTAGCTTTCTAAGGGTGACGAGTTGGGTCATCGTCCTCAACCTCTGCCTGCAAGTGAGTTGCCAACTGGCCCTTTTTCACCCACCCAGCTTTCGTCAGCTTTGTCACCCAGGTCATTGCCCTAAATCCCTGGAACTTCACCAGTTTGCCGAGAACAAATGTTTTGGACTGCTTCTAGTTTATGGATAATTCTAGTGCGTTAGCCTGCACTTTTGGAAATGCGAGTTTCCAAATTGACTTATCTTTTAATGCCATATGACTTCTGCTTTGCATAATTATTTGCTTGGTCAACCACCATACTGTGCTCCGGTAAACTGAAAGAAAGTGTTGTAACTGAGCAGCAAGAAAAACAACCTATTCTGAGCAGATGCTTTCTGAGTCGAATGAGAGTCTGAGACTTGGGCCTGTTGGAGAAGATGCTCAGCTATAGTGTACTTTTCAGCTTTTCCATTGAGAAGCTCCAAAGCTCTCTGATCTGAGTGAATGCCTATCTAATTCTGAAGAGATTTCTCAGGAACCTCTGAGGGTGGTGATAAGCCATTAAAGTCATTTGTATTTGTAAGATTTATAAAGAATACTTACAGTGAAAAGAAAGCTTTTCTTGAAAAACAAACAAAACGAAAAACAAAAACCAACATTCATAGTACACAGAGATGGCATTTAACTCCCTGTGAAATAAATCATAGCTTAATGTAGTCTGAGTTATATTGTGTTTTGGAAATATTCTGAACTCAACACTTACGCTAAGACCAAAGTGGGTAGACATTTCCCTCCCTGCCCCTCCTGCCTCAGGAATAAGCCTGCTGAATCACCACAGGTTTGTTTTTAACTACTGGTCTGCTGAGTGTCATTGTCTAGTTGGCTTGGAGCTGCTCGGAGTCCGTCCTTGAGCCCGCTCTTTGAGCCTGTCTGTCATTTGGAGAAAGGACCACTGGTGGTCCTTCCTGCCTAATACAGAGCCTTGGTAGCCATGTCAAATTAGTGGTTAATAGTAAGACTATAACCCTTTGTTAAACATATTTGCCGCAAACAAAGTGTTCCCCAAGTGGTTGGGCATTGTTGATTCCCACACTTCCCTAATAATCTGTCATTCCCTACATAAAATCTTACTTACCAATAACAAAAACTGTAAAATCCTCCTGCAGGGGCAAAAAATGATTAGATAATTCAAAACTAGTTCTGCTGATATTTTTTCCCGGAAGTTACACCTCTATATACTTTCTCTGGCAGCAGCAAAAATAAAGCAAGAAATGAACATGGAAGTAGAAAGCCAGGTGAACATCAGACAACTGACCAAAATGTTCCCTGTCCTAAGGCTAGGTGTGATTTCCAACCTCAGTTGCACAGCCTGTGTCTTCGACCTTTCTATTCCCAGACAATACTGTTTTCTTTTTTGGCCTAACACTACTCTTCCCTAACCGATGGCTTCCAATGGATCATATCTGTCTGAGCATGTTTCTTAAACTCTAAGGAGGACTTGACATGTGTCCTCTGTCTGGAGTGTAGCCAGGCAACTTCCCAGTATACTTTCCCAGGAATGAGAACGGAGGTGTGAAATACAGTCCCATCTGTTGGGTTAGCATTCATCGTGAGGAGACTGGACTCTTGCCCGACTGAAACAAACTGATGTCATCTGCTTTCATTTGACCTTGAATGTCCCCTGTGATTGAGACATCAGCCCAGGTTTCATTTCATAACACCCAGCAAACTTTGCTGAGTGCCTTCAGTGATGGAGTTTCTACTCTGCAAGCAGAGTGACAAGAGGCAAGTGTTAGTCGTCCAGTCGTGTCCGACTCTGTGACCCCATGGACTATAGTCGGCCAGGTTCCTCTGTTCTGGAATGCTCCAGGCAAGAATACTAGAGTGGTTAGCCATTCCCTTCTCCAGGGGATCTTCCTGACCCAGGAATTGAGCCCCAGGCGCCTGCATTGCAGGCAGATTCTATACCGTCTTAGCCACAGAGAAGCTTGAGAGAAGGGGCGCAAGAAAAAAAGGGGGTAGCAATGGCTACTCAGGTGGAGTTTGAGCTGGACCTTGAAGGATTAGGAGGGTTTTGTCAGATGGAGAAATCTAAGAGGAAAATTCCAGTAATAGAAGTGGGAAGGGGTATAAGAATATGAACAAAGGCAGGACATGTCATGAAGAGGCATTAAAGATCACAACAGAGGGAGACATGTCCAGAGTGAAAATGGAAGAGCTGATGGTTCATCAGATTGGCTGGTTGCTGGAGGGAGGTAGTGAGGTTCATATAGGAAGGGAAGACATGCTGATTGAGAACATTTAGGACATTTATGCTAAAAAGAACATTTAGAAAGAAGAGGACATCTGCTAGACAGTTTGTGACTCTAATGAGACTTTCCCCCCCAAAGAGACTAGATTTTCATCTAAATTGTACTTCTTCCAAGTAGGTACTTTGAAAAACTAAATACTTATTATACTGATGCTATTAGTGTTTTTAAAAAGTCTTCAGAAATCCCCTTTGGGAATTGCCTTCAAAATGTGTTTATGAGCTACCAAAGAACACTGAGTAGGTTTATTACCTCGTGGGTTTCCGTCTCTGTTTTTCTACATATGGTGAAAATGTTATACACACATACAAAAATATGTATCACTGAAACTTAGCCTGTTAGGCATTTTTTAATTTACTTTTTTATTGAGGTAGTATTGATTTATAATGTTGTGTTCATTTCTACTGTGATTCAGTTATATATACATTCTTTTTTCATATTCTTTTCTATCAAGGGTCATTACAGGATATTGAACAGAGTTCCCTGTGCTATACAGTAGGACCTCGTTGTTTATCCAGTCTACATATAATAGCTTGCATCTGCTAACCTGACTGCCCGTTCCATTCCCCCTCCACCCCCTTGGTAACCACAACTCTATTCTCTGTGGACATTTCTTTTATAAACTAGAACATCCTGAGGACTTCCCAGGTGGTCCAGTGATTAAGATTTCGTGCTTCCCCTGCAAGGGGTGCGGGTTTGATCTCTGGGAACTAAGATCCCATAGGCCATGGGGCTCGGCCCAAAAAACAAAAACAAAAGCACTACAACATATGGCAGATGGTTTTACCTATTTCCAAAAATTGAATACAGTCCGGAAAAGATTTCACTTATGGACTCAGAATACCATCCCCCAAAATGTGCTGCGGGCTGTGATGGCAATCTTCAAAGAGGGATTCAGCAGTAGTTTGGGCCACCATAGGATTGGAGTCATGTGGCCTCCACAGATGACTTTGCCATAGGGACTCTGTACCACGATTATGCACATTCTGGGGAATTTCTGTGACCGTGGCTGGACTAGCTGTCATATGACAGCTTATGGTTCACAGTGGCCTCCCATGCAGTCACTGATGATTAAAGGCTCCCCCTTGCCCTGAGTCCTCTGGGAAGATGCTGCCAAAACTGGGGAGGGAAGGGGGTTTCCAAAAACCATCAGCGACTAAGACAGACAACCTAACAGCAGAATCTGCGGAGGCCTGGGACTTCGGCTCACTGCACACTCTGGCTTTGTTTCACGAAAGCAAAGCCCTTTAGCAGAGGGAGGAGAGGCCTGTCCTATGCCCGGGATCAGGAAGCAGGCTGCGGAGTTCCTCTGATTCCATGCTGGGGGCAGACGGGTCGTACCCCCTCCAGGACCACCTTCCAGGGCAAGCTTCTGGATCCAGAAAGAATGCAGAGCTTGGAAACAGCTGAACAGTATTCCTGGAAGGTACACACCACAGACCAGCAGTTCTGATTCTTCAGTGAAGTGCCCAAAGGGCGCGAGCATGTGTGTGTATGTATATACTGTGTCTATACTGTGTACATAGTTTGTGTGTGCATGTGCATGCTGTCTGTTGTGTGTATTGTGTGGTGCATGTGTAAATGGTATGTTCATATGGAGCGTATGTGTATAGTGTGTGTATGGTATTAATGCATTGTGTGCATATTTATATTGCCCGCTGTGTCTGCACACATGTGTTGTTGTGTGGTGAATATGCAAATGGTCTGTTCATGTGGGGTGTGTGTATGGTATGTTCACATGCTGTGTGTGTGTGTGTGTGTGTGTGTGTGTGTGTGTGTGTGAAGGGTGCTTGACAATTCTGGCAGGAGTGAGTGATAGGATCTGCCAGAGGTCATCCCTCTCCCTCCACCTTCAAAGCCTATGGGAACGGGTCAGTAGAGATAGGAGACAAATTCTATGAGCTGAAGAACCAATACTTTTTCCCTTGGGAGGAAGAATGATGTTTTCTCAACAACTACACAACTCTTCAAATCAGAGTAGCAGCAGGTTGTCCGCCGTTTGTATTGCACGCATTTCCCATTTGTCCTTTGTCTTTCAACTTTTTTTTCTTTATAGGGCTCTTATTTATTTTTGGCATTGGAAAGTTTTCACTGTTACATAGTTGAGGTTCTTAATCTTTTGTTTGTGATCACTGGCTGTCATGACATGCTCAGACTTTCCACACACGATTATAAAAATAATGGTCCAGTCTCTCTCCTAGGGTTTATGCAATTTTGGTTTTTACTTTAAAACATTTGTTGTACTTGGAATTTATTTTGTGTAATGAATGAAACAAGAACTTGCATTTTATTTAAAATATTCCACACTGACCTGTATTTTTCTTTCACAGTATTCAGCATAGTTACAATAGCCTAATTATTTATATGATTAGCTTTTGCCAGTCACCACTGATTTGAGATACTATATATTTCATATAGTTGGAATACTTTTAAAAAATGCTTCTTTCTGTAAATATCATGTTGGGATTTTGACCAGAAATAGGATGATTTTGTAGATTAAATATTTTGTAAGAATTTATACTAGAATATTTCTGTGCACTTTTCACTTAGTCATATATTATTTTCTATTTTCTTGATAATTTTCTGTTTTTTTCATATAATTAAAATTTATTTGTATAAATTTATGTATTTTAAGATGGACTAAATTTGGGTTATATTTATAATATATTGTAAGACCTTGAGTACTGAATATTAATATTATATCATGAAAACCTTATCAACTTTTTACTTTTCAAAAATTTTCTGCTGAATTTTAGACTTCCTATTATCAGCAAATAATGATAATTTTGTCTTTTTCATTCCAATATTTAAACTTCTTATTTTGTTCTTTTGTCTAATTACAATGTCTATCACATAAAAGCAATGCCATATTATAGAGATTATAAATGTTTGATTGCTAAGCATGATATTGGTTTTTGGTATGAGATACGTTTTGACAGTAAGGAAATTATTCACCTAATCTCATTGACAAAGACCTTTTATTAAGAATGGACATTAAATTTTATGAATGTTTTATTGAAATCTAACATGGGACTATATGCTTTTCCCACTTTGGTCAACATTAATATAAATTTTCTAACAGTTAGCCACCTTTCCATTCTTGTAATACACAGTCATAGTCATAGTATATTGCTATTTAAGTCTGCTCCCAGGTTCTACTTGTTAATACTTTATTCTGGAACTTTTTATAAATCAACTTTGATATCTCTAATTTTCTCTTGTGCATTATCTATTCAAAGCATCAGTACATTGGTATTTGTAAACTGGAAAGAATCCCTTCTTTCTCTGACCTAGGACATTTAAAATATGTTATTTAGTTATTTTAGGGGCTTTCATGATGGCTCATCAGGTGAAGAATTTGCCTGC
Organism: Odocoileus virginianus; assembly: GCF_023699985.2. NCBI lineage: Eukaryota > Metazoa > Chordata > Mammalia > Artiodactyla > Cervidae > Odocoileus > Odocoileus virginianus. The sequence continues at coordinate 10,841,755 of NC_069704.1, forward strand.
AATGCCGGAAACACAGGAGACACTGGTAGGTAGTAATTATTCATCTCTTTCCATCTAGCTTTTCAAATGTGTCAGCATAGAATTATTCCATGTTCTCTGGAATCGTGATGTAGTCTTGTCTCTAGATACTGCCCCAATCTGATAGGAAATGATAACAGAGAAAAAAGATCGTGTGCTTGGCAGACCAGAATCTCTTGCAACACCAGATCCCTTGGCAACCAATGATGAGCCAGTGGGCCCCAACGGGAGTGTTTCTTTATTCTTCCAGCAGCTTTCCCATGCCCCCAGGACTCAGACTGGTGGGAACCTTCAGAATTGCCTCCATTTACAATCTATAACACTGCATTGTGGTCACAAGCTAGAAATTGGCGTCAGGCCATGGGACTCTTGGTTTGTTCCAAAGGGCATTATAAAGGCTGCAATCTTCAGGGTGTAGCATATAGTGTTGAGGTCTTTCCCAGCTACAGCCCACTTGAAGTACTTTTTCTTGCTTTTGCTTCATTTTCGTTCCTGCTTGCGTTGGTGTAGGGTTTGTGGTTAACATACTTCTGCCATTGTTTTCTTGATAAGTCCTCATAGATTGTTTCACTTCACAAAAGTCCGCGGGTGAACAGTTTAAAAGATCATTTGTGGGTGACATCCCTGGTGGTCCAGGGGTTAAGACTCCACACTCCCAAGGCTGGTGTCACAGGTTCAATCCCTGGTCAGGGAACTAGGTCCTGCATGCTGCAACTAAGAGCCTGCATGCCACAGCTAAGACCTGGTGCAGTCACATAAATGTTAAAAAAAATAATAATAATAAAATTGGTTGGAAAAAAAGAAGAAGAAAGAAAGATTATTTGGAGAATTTTTCTGGTCACCCAGTGGTTAAGAATCCCAACTTCCACTGCAGCAGGTGTGAATTCCAACCCTGGTCAGGGAACTAAGGTGCTGCAAAAAGCAGCCAGAAAACAAGCGAAAAACCAAAACCAAAGCCCTGTCCCCCAAACAACAACGACCAAAAAACCCCAGAGAAACTGTACTTAAAAAAATAAATAAGATCATTTGGGAAGATAAATGATTATAGAAAGCCTAGACACTTTTGAAAAGGTTTTCCCTGCCAGATAGTATATGCTCATTGTGGTCAGTTGCTCAGTCGTCTCTGACTCTTTACGACCCCATGGACAACAGCCCACCAGGCTCCTCTGTGCATGGAATTTTCCAGGCAAGAATAGTGGAATGGGTTGCCATCTCCCACTCCAGGGGAGCTTCTTGACCCAAGGATGGAACTCACGTCTCTTGCGTCTCTTGCACTGGGAGGCAGTCTTTACCACGGAGCCACCAGGGAAGGTCTCCAGATAGTAACTGTGCCATAAAACTGTGACACTTAAAGAGAGAGATCAATTAAATGAAAGTCCAGAAACACATCCAGGGCCAAACCTGTTGTCAGTGTTTCTGTGAGTGAGCGCAGTCACTTCAGTCATGTCCAACTCTTTGTGACCCTATGGACTGTAAACCACCAGGCTCCTCTGTCCATGAGATTTTCCAGGCAAGAATATTGGAGTGGGTTGCCATGCCCTCCTCTAGGAGATCTTCCTGGCCCAGGGATCAAATCCAAATCACCTGTGTCTCCTGCATTGCAGGTAGATTCTTTACCGCTGAGCCATCAGAGAAGCCCATGAATGTTTCCATGAAGACCTAAATTTTGGCGCCGACATGTGGGGTAGGGGAGACTAAATGAAAAACTTGGATTACATGGAAGATTCTGGAATGGTACTGAAGTTACTTCAGGCCAGTAACACTCTGCTCTGAGTTCCTGGCAGAAACCAATGCAAATTCATTCTGGAAGAACTCATCTTCAATTTAGATCCTCAGGATCCCCATTAATTACTATGAACTATAGCTCAAAGATCACTGAACACTCAAGGAAACAAGTCATTATGACTGAAAGTTAGCTTAATCTGTACCTTCTATGTGGAGACACCAGGGACTGGAATTATTAGACACAGAATGTAAAATAATTGTATGTGGAATATTTATAGAAATAAAGAAGGAATTTTACAAATGAATAATTGGAGATTATTTATTAGGAATGGGAAGATTTAAAAATAATCAAATTTCAACATCTCTCAGATATACTTTTAAGTGAAAAAATTAAATTCATAATAGCATATTTGGTATTGCTAAATTTAGTGTAAGAAAGAGAATGATAAGAATGCATATATGCTTTATCTGCATAAAGAAACATGGGAAACATACACAAAAAACTAAAAGAAATGATTACCCTTAGGGGCAGATAGGGATGGAATAGAAATAAAAGTTTTTAATTCAAACATTTCAATATCACTTAGATTTTTTTAATCATATGGCTTTTCTTATCTGCTCAAAAATATTTTAATCAAATAGAATTTTTATCAATGAAACACATAAATATTTTAGAAAAACCTTTCTTAGTAGGTGGGTTAAACAGAATATCAAATACAGCTAAAGAAAAAATTAGAGATAGTGAAGGAAATGGCAACCCACTCCAATATTCTTGTCTGGAAAATCCCAGGGACAGAAGAGCCTGGTGGGCTACAGTCCATAGAGTCACAAAGAGTCAGACACAACTGATAGACTGAGCACACAGCCCATATACAGAAAAGTAGAAGGATACAGTAAGCCTGAGAAGCACTCTGATCCAATTCAGCATAATTAAGATTTGTACAGTTTTCACACCACAGTAGGGTACAAATTCCATTCAAGTTCCCATAGACTATAAACTAGATGATACTGGAACATATCCAGGGACGTAAATTTTCATGGTCTAATGGCATTGAAATCATCCAGAGTCTGTTCTCTTATCATTGTGGAATTATGTTAGAAATCAATATTAAAAGATATTTGAAAATAACACACATATTTTCAAGTGCAATGTGACATTTACCAAGAGAGATTGCTGAGTTAGCCATTGAAAGCCTCAATAAAGTTAGAGGATTGAAAAAATAGAGGGTGATTGCAAAGAAGAAAGCATTTAAATGGGAAATTAATATCAAAATATCACTCAATTTATTAATTTACTGGAGTCATTCCTTATGCCAGACCATGAGCCCCAGAGCAGAGCCCAGTTCCCAGCTCTGTCTGCTTACGTGATCTCAACCTGGCTACACTTTCCCCCCAAAACCCCAGAATGCCCAAGGAACTGGAGTCTTGGGATTAGTTTTGGGATTAGTTTAGTAAACACTTCTTATAAATATCTCTTAAAATTTCTATTAAAAAGACAGGCAGCTAACATCCCCAGTCTTCCACAGTGGGCCCCACCCCCTGTCTTTTATTAAAGTCAAAACATTTTAGCTGTTTCCATATGAGCTTTATGTATCAGATAGTGACAGAGAGGGGGCATTTCTCTGGGTCTCTTAGTCTATAAATAAGATATGGCTAGTGGGATGAGCACCAGCTATTGAACCTTGTGCTAGGTGTGGAATTATGCACTTTATAAACCAGGTCCATTGCAGGTATCTAAGGATCATCATCATAATAATTATTAGAGCTCTTGCTCATATTCAGTTGAGTCTGAATCTGCAACCCCATGAACTGTAGCCCACCAGGCTCTGCTGACCATGGAATATTTCAGGCAACAATATTGGGGTGGGTTGCCATTTCCTCCTCCAGGGCATCTTCCCAGCCCAGGGATCGAACTCGAGTTTCCTGTGTCTCCTGCATTGCAGGCAAAGTCTTTATCTGCTTAGTTATTGGGGAAGCCCATTTTAAACATGATAAAACTGAGGTTTAGAATCAGTTTAATCATTATCCAAGGTCACCTACAAGTACCTAGCAGAGCTGGAGTTCTAACCCAGGTCTTTGCAGTCTAAATCTTAAGCTTGGGGACTTCCCTGGTGGTCTAGGGGTTGAAACTCAGTGTGGCAAAAAAAAAAAAAAAAAAAAAAAAAATCTTAAGCTTGAAAATTGTTTCTGTACACTCAATTACATAAAAGTGGAAATCTCTCTCATTTTTAGAGGATTCTCTGGGTGATAAACTCAATACTCAATTTCCTGTTGTCTAGTTAAGAGATTGCAAAAAGACTGACCCCAGGAAATAAAAAACACTAGCAAATATCTCTTTTTGTTTCTCACCTGTCAGCATGACACCTTAGCTTTCTATTTTTTCAAATTTCTGTAAAACTCATTTTGTTTCCCATTAAATAGAATTTTAGTTTTGGAAACTTTGATTTTTTAAGGTGGGTGTGAATATATGTTTGTTCTAGGTGCTTGTATGTCAAAACAATTTGTAGTATAGTTAACTTTTAAATGCCTCTTGGCAACTGTTTTAAAATCATTTCAACCTCATGGGGAGTTGAAAAATAAACGTTAGCTTCCTGAGAAACTACAAAACAAACGACTCTTTTCTTGTTCTTGGGAATTAAATTCTCACATTCAACTCCATATCAGAAGTAGCTTCTTTTTCATTTCCTGTGATATTTAAACCCTTTTTTTTCCTGCACAGTGATGAAAGCACCCCTTTATGCAAACATTCTGACTCCTGCTTGTGTTAAAACCCATTTGGAAAGCACCCCTATTCAAGGTATCAATAGCTATTCCTCTGAAGGACACTCTTAAGTGAACTGGCTTACAGAGAATATATCCTGCCCCATGACGCAATCTTGGTCATATGTCTCTGATATTTCTTCACATTAGACCTTGCCAAAACTCACATATCCCAATTTTGGAAAACAGCATTACATGGTCAGCTGATTCCAAGCCCCAGATCAGTGGTTCACAAGCTTTACTGAATATTAGAATTATCTGAGAAGCTTTAAAAGAAAAACAAAAAACAGTGAAGTCTCAAGAGACTGATTTAATTGGCCTGGAGTGCCACCTGGATGTTGAGATTTTTTTTTTTTTTTTTTAATTTCCACAGGTAATTCTCATGTGCAGACAAGTTTGGAAACTGCTGCCCAGAGCCCAGGGTGCAGGTTTAGCCCCCAATCCTGCTTGTAACAGGCTTCCCAGGTGGCTCAGTGGTAAAGAACCAGCCTGCTGATGCAGGAGATGCAAGAGATGTGGGTTTGATCCCTGGGTTGGGAAGATCTCCTGGAGAAGGAAATGGCAACCTACTCCAGTATTCTTGTCTGGGAAATCCCATGGACAGAAGAGCCTGGCAGGCTACAGTCCATGGGGTCACAAAGAGTTGGACACAACTGATCAAGCACGCACTGCTTAGAGTAGAATAAAAAGAAATAGGCAAATGTTAGGTAAAACCATTGTTGGAACCTTGGTTATCAGGAAGCAGACTTCCTATAATACCTCCTTCCATCAAGCTCCTCTCCCAGGGTTGGTCCTCAGAATCATACTTGATGGAGAAAAATATTAACTTTATTATTGTTTTCACCAGTGGGGAGGATAGAGCTGATTTATTTTATTTATGTATTCATTCATTTATTCTTTTAATGTAGGGCTTAATGTTGAATTAAGACCGTAGCAAACCTTAATGGCAGTACACATTACACAGAGCATGAAACTAGCACTATTTTCTGTTAATCACAATATTTTAGGAGAAGTTTAAGGATGTTTATAACTCTTTGGTAAAAGACGCTTACTCCTTGGAAGGAAAGTTATGACCAACCTAGATAGCATATTAAAAAGCAGAGACATTACTTTGCCAACAAAGTTTTGTCTGGTCAAGGCTATGGTTTTTCCAGTGATCATGTATGGATGTGAGAATTGGACTGTGAAGAAAGCTGAGCACCGAAAAATTGATGCTTTTGAACTGTGGTGTTGGAGAAGACTCTTGAGAGTCCCTTGGACTGCAAGGAGATCCAACCAGTCCATCCTAAAGGAGATCAGTCCTGGGTGTTCATTGGAAGGACTGACGCTGAAGCTGAAACTCCAATACTTTGGCCACCTCATGAGAAGAGTTGACTCATTGGAAAAGACCCTGATGCTGGGAGGGATTGGGGACAGGAGGAGAAGGGGATGACAGAGGATGAGATGGCTGGATGGCATCACCAACTCGATGGGCATGAGTTTGAGTAAACTTTGGGAGCTGGTGATGGACAGGGAGGCCTGGTGTGCTGCAATTCATGGGGTTGCAAAGAGTCGGACACGACTGAGTGACTGAACTGAACTGAACTGATAGCTCATTGGTAGATATGTATCCGTAGTCATCAGTTAGTCTCTTTCTAACTGACTCCTTTATTCTGGGCCACAACGTTCAAATCTCCCCTGGGCTTTAAAACATTTTCCTCTTCCCTGCTTCCCACTCAACCCATCATATCACCTTCTTCCATCCTCTCACTGATGCATTCTTCAAGAGCACAATCTGTACTTTCCACTCTTTCCTAAATGTTATCATGCCTAATTTCCATCTCCGTATCTCCATGGCAACTGCACTCAAAGAGCAATCAATGGTTTTTGGGATCAAAATCCAAATTCAATAGATCCTTTTCATGTTGTCTAACCTGTTATTTAAGACAATTTAAAATTCTCTGAAGCAGTGATGATAAGCTCAGACTTCCCTGGTGGTCCAGTGGTTAAGAATCTGCTTTGCAATGCTGGGAACCAGGATTTGATCCCTGGTTGGGGAACTAAGATCCCACACTCGTTGGAACAACTAAGCCTAGTGTGCCCCAACTGCTGATCCTGAGCACTGCAACAAAAGATCCCACATGATACAGCAAGATCCTGAGTGCTGTGACAAGGAAGGACCCTTTGCAGCCAAATTAAAAAACAGAGAGAGGAGAATGCAACCCTCAGAGATATTAAAAACAAAAACAAAAAACCCCAGTATGTACTGACATAAGAATCTATACATAGATGGGAGAAAGGTAGCTGAGTCCGGAAATAACCTTAAGAGCACCTGAGTAATTAACATAGGACAAAGGTAGACTTTAAATTAAGTGGGAAAAGCATTCATCTGTTCAATTAATGTTGCTGGCTGTGCATAATGAGGAAAATGAGGTTGGACCTCTTCCTCACACAATACATACAATTAGTATATCTCTGATGGTTATAAACTTTCAATGTGAAAAAAAGGAAGAAAGTTTAGAAGACTTTATGCTTGAACTTTGAAAAGAAGAGAATTCTTAAGTAAATCAGAAAGCCCAGAATTTATAAAAGAAAACACAGATGTGGATGGCTACGTTAAAAGTTTTGTTTTTTTCACATTGTTGTACAGCAGAAACTAGTACAATGTGATAAAGCAGTTATCCTACAATTAGAAAATAAATAAAATAAAGAAATAAAATTTTTTGCATACTGAAAAACACTGAAACAAAGTCATAATCAAAGTTGCAAATGACAAGTTGGAAAAAAAATCAGTAATACATATAATAGAGATTTAATATCCTAGTATACAAACAGCTCCTACAAATTGATAGCAAAAACCCTCAAGAAGCCAGATTTTAAGTGGGTAAGGACTTGAACAGGCAATTTACAGAGAAACAAATGCAAATGACTAGTAAATGTGGAAGGCAGAATAATACAAATTAAAGCTATTATGAGAACCATTTTTCACTTTGATTGGCAAAACATAAAAGCACCAGTGATATGGCAGACATATGAGTTGCTGCAATTTTTAGAAATGCAATCCAGCTCTATCCATTGCAACTAAAAACATATTAATCTTTGCTTCTGTCTTCAGGAATGCAATCCATTTCTATCCATTACAACTAAAGACATTTATCTTTTATCAGATCTCACATACGATAATCTATCTCTGAGAAATAGACATTGGTATGTAGACATACATGTGAAAGTGTTTCTGGTGTAGCTTTGCTTGTGTTCAGTGTCAATGGGAGAGGATGGGGTCTGAAGTTAGACTTGCAGGGCTGAGTCCTGAAACAAATCTTACAGACTGAACTGGTCTTTATCTTATTATTTATTATTCAGTTCCTCTTTTCCTTTTTTATTTATTTTTATTTTTTTTCCTTTTTTAATTTGTAAATTTAGTTTTTATTTTTATCAAAATAGTAAGGTACACAGTTTTAAAAGTCAAATAGATCAGTAAAAGTCATAATAAAACATTGTTTCCCCATGTCCAATTCCTACTTCCTAGAGATAATCACTGCGACTTTTAAACTATTTCTTTTAGTGCACAACTCCAGATTTCCAAAAATATGTTTATAGAACTATTTCTTGATTTTTCAGTTTTAGATATTATTGTCTATGCTCTTTCAACTATGAAAGAGAAGGATTTACCTCTTTTACACAACACTCTCCCCCCTATACATTTTTTTTAACCCTGTCCTCCTGATACAATTTTAAACCACAATTTTGTTAAATTAGTATTTAGTGTTTAAATTATCATCAATAGTTATAGTTGTGTCAAGGAGTGTATTATATTTCCTTTCTTGTACAACTTTTAATCTTCCCTTGAATTGATAATGATCTTTTTTTCCTTTTAGTTTAGTTTCCTAGTTGCTTATTCATCTCGAAACTCACTGTTGAAAGTGCTTCTGAGCGCTCATCTTTTGTATATCAAATAACATGACATCAACACATGTAAAGTAAAAATCTCTGGAAACTAAGAAAATCAGGACAAAATATAATAAAAATGAGAAAATTTTAAGTATTTCTACCATGTGACAAATCAAACCTGCCACAGTAGAAAAAGAAGCAAGGAAAAGAGGAACTTTCAACAATGATATGGCAGGCACATGAGTTGCTGCAATTTTTAGGAATGCAATCCAGCTCTATCCATTACAACTAAAAACATATTTATCTTTGCTGGAACTTTCAACAGTTCCTCTTTTCCTTGATTCTTTTTCTATTGTGGTAGGTTTGATTTATCACATGGTAGAAATGCTTAAAATTTTCTCATTTCTATGATATTTTGTCATGCTTTTCTTAGTTTCCAGCGATTTTTACTTTACATGTGTTGATGTCATGTTATTTGATATACAAAAGATGAGTGCTCAGAAGCTTGGTTGTGTCTGACTCTTTGCAACAGCATGGACTGTAGCTTGCCAGCCTCCTATATCCATGGGACTTCCCAGGCAAGAATACTAGAATGGGTTAGCAGGAGACCCTGGTTTGATCCCTGGGTCGGGACGATCCCTGGAGAAGGGAATGGATACCCACTCCAGTATTCTGGCCTGGAGAATTCCATGGACTGTATAGTCCAGTCATTTCAGTTCAGTTCAGTCGCTCAGTCATGTCCAACTCACTCTGCACCCCATGGATTGCAGCACGCCAGGCTTCCCTGTCCATCACCAACTCCCAGAGCTTGCTCAAACTTGTGTCCATCGAGTCGGACACCACTGAACGACTTTCACTTTCATGTTCACTATTTCTTCCTCCAGGGAATCTTCCTGACCCAGGGATGGAACCCGCATCTCTTGCGCCTCCTGCATTGGCAGGTGGATTCTGTACCATTAGTGGCACCTGGAAAGCCCCATATAAAAGAAAATAGCTACTAAATACAATGACAAATTTCCTGGCAGCTCAGATGGTAAAGAATCTGCCCGCAATGCGGGAGACCAGGGTTTGATCTGTAGGTTGGGAAGATCCCTGGGAGAAGGGAATGGCTACTCACTCCAATATTCTTGCCTGTAGAATTCCATGGACAGAGGAGCCTGGCAGGCTATAGTCCAGGGATCACAGAGTCAGACTCAATGATAAATTATGTGGCTTTTCCCTTTTTTTTTGAAATCTACTTTATCTAAGATAATGACTATACTCTCCACTTGTATTTAGTTTGCATTTGCCTCAGATTTCTTTGTCCGTCATTTTACTATTCTGTGGCTCTTTTATGTTTTTCAAGGTTTAGGGTGTCATAAATCACATTTTAAATTCTCTGAGATTTCTGGAAGCATTCTTTAAGCTATAATTCTCTGTCAATGATAGGGAAATTTGCTTTCCATACTGAATATGAGGAATTTAGAAAACATTTGCTCCACCCTGTACTTGGCAGAGTGCTTCAAACACTGTAATTCTGGGTGTATTCTGAATGTAGCAGTGTTCCTTGTTTTAACACAAGCAGGCATTTCTTATTAACCTGTGAAATGGAAGGAAGAAAGAAATTAGGATATTTAGCTTATAATCTTTCATTCCAGGGAGAACTGTTTCTACTACTATCAGTTTTACATCTCTCACTGCCAGCTGTGATTCTGCCAAATGAAGCAGGACAAGGGTTAGGAGCATGAAGTCTCTCCAGCAAGGTGTTTTTTTTTTTTAATTAATACTGGATCAGTCATTTTAGAGACTCTATTTTGTATGCTGTTGTTTAATCACTAAGTTGTGTCTGACTCTTTGCAACCCCATGGACTGCAGCCCGCCATTCTCTGTCCATGGGATTTTCCAGGCAAGCATACTGGAGTGGGTTGTCATTTCCTTCTCTAGAGAATATTCCTGATGTGGGGATTGAACCTGCATCTCCTGCATTGGCAGGCAGATTATTTACCATTGAGCCACCTTGTAAGCCCAAGGTTGGTTTTTTTTTTTTTAAGTCTTTTGGCCTCAGTGCATGGCAAATGGGATCCTAGTTCCCTGACCAGGGATCGAACCTATGCTCCCTGGATTGACAGGACACAATCTTAAACACTGGGCCACTGGGGAAGTCGTCTCCACCAAGGTTTGCACCCTGAATTCACCACTTACTTGTTGGGTGGTCTTGAGTGATTAACTTATTCAGTTTCAGCATCTGGAAAAATAAATAAATAAAGCCTGGGCAACAGCAGAATTCTGAATTCCACAGAGTGGTTTTGAGGATTAAATTACGTAATCCACAATGCTGGCACATACTAAATGCTGATGATATGTTAGCTGCTGTTATTATTTTTACCATCATCATCCCCAAAATGAGGTTGATGACCTTTAGAGACCATTTCTACCAGAGCTCAATAAAGTGGCATAATAACGATTGCTTTTCCCGTCCTAGAATTTTCTGCTCACAGTTTTCCCATGAACCAAACACATGCTGGCCTGTCATGGGATACTCGCAGATCTATCAGTAAAGAGTAAATTTACTATCACAAAGCAGTAACTGAGACTTTCTTCAGTTGATTCATTTCTCTAACATAACTTAAGAGGCAAGTCCTTACCACCTCCAGAAAGTGTTTCACACAGAGTCCTCTTTTCATTAAATTCTCTGGAGCTTATTCTTCCCACTTCCTCTTGCAGTCCTCTCTGAGGTCCCCACTGTTCTAGGTCCCACTTCAATTTTCTTGGAAAACTCAACCGTGTTGCATGGGAGATAGAAGCTGAAGACTCTGGGATCTTCACCCATCGCCAGGAGGCTAGCAAGAGCATCCTCTGCTCTTTGTCAATTCAAAGCGAGGAGGGAATCTGGTCTCTCAGCACAGTAGATGGTGAGTTCTCTTCTGGGTTATTTTCCCCTCCAACAATAGCTGTGACCAATTCAGTCTTGCAGATCTGCTATGCAGCCAGCACATTTCATCATCCAGCTGACGGAGGGGCAAATTTTTAAATAAATCATATATTGAGTTGTTACATATAATAGGATCTGGGCTAATTCTTCTCTCCTATGCATTTCTGTTAAATCTTGTATGTACCAGTCTGATTGCATTCCTGTGGCTTTAGAACCTATTTTAATAGAGAACAGAGCTAATTTCCCTTTCAGTGCTTTAATTTTCCAAAATTGTTCAGCTATTTGTGGAAGAATTTCAGGTTGACTCCTCCTATTCCTCCATCTCCTTTTCATTAGAGGCTGGAGAAGTGAAGATGCAAGGCCCCAACCTCCTTTGTTACCCTGGGTGGACAGAGGACACAGTTCTAGCCAATTAAGCTGGAGCAAGGTCTGAGAGGGGAGTTTCTGGGGAGACTTTTATTTTACTGATAAAGGGTTCAGCGAGGGCTGTCGCCTCTCCTTTCCCTCTCTTCCTGTTTTGAAAGCATATATGTGGCAGCCATCTTGAACTTAACAACCATTTCATCAAGTTCAAAAAAATAATAAAGCCAGGGGAATTTATACAACTCTGTGGAATGATAGGGCTATATTTAAAATGTCCTTTCTCTAGATCTATGGGGAGAAATTAGGCAAATACGGGCTCAGTAACTGAGAGTGACTTCCATTAATCCATCCATTTCGTAAGTCTTGGTTGAGTCTTTCCTGTTTAATGTGTGTGGACACAAAAAAAATGAGCTCATCCCCAAAGGTTGATGGGTGTATGGATAAGGAAAGAGGAATCAACCTGGTTGATGGTTTACACTTGAGAGAATGATGTTCAGGTCTGGGCAGCAGCCTCCTATCTTCTGTGGACTCTTTACAAGTGTTATTTCCCAGCAAACTTCTTGCATTTCCTGGTTTTGATGTCCACCCAGTCCCTACCCTCCAAGGATGACTTTTCTTATCTCAAGTTGTCTGTGTGGAGAACATTCTTTTTGGGTAAGCGCAGTCATTTTACAGGTGGCTGTAGGAACCATTCTTGAAGCCAGTTCTGCTACTACAGAGGCCCGAGATTCACCAAGGGGATGGCGATGATGCGGACATCATGTGTGCTTTTGTTACGGAGTTCAAGCTCACTCTGCTTGCCATACAGTAGGCCAGTGAATCTGAGAGATGCGGTGTTGAGCAAGGAATACAACGTTACGCAGAAAGCTGGCTGACTGAGTGGATGGCAGACTAGTGTCTCAAAATAACCACCTTGCCAGGGTCTGGATGTCAGGTTCTTTTATGAAGCCAGGGAGAAGCATTTAGGAACTAAAGTCAAAAGACAGAATAGAGAGGGAGAAGCAGTGGGGAAGTAAAGTGAGAGGAACTTCAAGCTTGCGAAACATCTCCAGGAATGATCATCCTCAGGGAAGGGATATGTTGATACCTTATTTTCACAGAGCAGAGTCAGATGATCTCTCTGTGAGCTAACCAGACACTTTAGTTTAACAGTCTGGCAGAGGGGCAGGGTCCTCTGAGGCAGGCCATTATGTATGACAGTAATTATAAAACCAATGAAAAGCAAGTCAAAGAAACAGTTCCAACATGTAGTCAGAACTGGCTTCTCCCTGCAACACTTGGAGATCAGAAGGGAAGAGGCCACTTTAGACTGGGGGATTAGAGACAATTTCAGAACCAAAGTGGCATTTGACCTCTCGTTTTTGGAATTATGGCTAAAGTCTTACAGACCTTAAGCAATTCACCCAATGTGGAAACAAAAACTTTTGTGGGGAAAGTAAAAATTAGCTGGTGTTTGTTCTTTGTACCACAGATATGCTAGGACTTCCTGGGGTGGGCAGCTGATAGGGTCAGTGGTTGGTCAAAGTGATTGCTAAGTTACTGCCAAGCTAGACTCTGAATCATCTTCAGTGGAGCTTTGTGTCCCAGGGAAGGCCAGACCACATACTTCTCCTGTTTGTCACCTGACCTCCCTTCAGAAGTTTCCTGAAGGCATCCAAGACCAGTAACCACTGAGCTGTGAAGGGACAGTCTGATCTCTTAAGTTTGTAACGTAGAGGCCTGAACTTGCTCCTGGGCTAGTCAACTCTGGTCGTAGGCAGGATAATTTATTAAGCTATTCATCTTTATTTTCCTGGTACTTTACTTGGCATTCCAGCAGGTAGCTTTGTGCTCCCATGCTGTAAGGCCTAAAGAAGTAGTCTGCAGGTCACCTCCCTTTCTGGCTTTCTCCGTTTACCCTAAAGAACTGAGCACATCATGGTAGGGAAAGGAGCTGTAGAGTGGCTTGAGGAATAGAGTTCTTAGCAGTGAAACAGCAAAGATTTTTCTCCAAGGGAAGGAGGAGATATCTGCAATTTTTGTAAGTAATGGCACTCTGTGGCATATCCTCCATAGAACCTCAGGAAGATGACAATTCCATATTAAGTATAGGGAGGTCTTTCTGGACTCTGGGTATCAAGGCTCTCAGCCCTGGCAGATTTCCATGGGGCAAATGGGCCACCCAATTTTAAAAATCTGTATAAGCATCTTGGTGGAAACCATGTAGAGAAGGGATTACATCATAGGTCAAACCTGTCATACCGTATGTTTTTGTACGACCTATAAATTAAGAACGTTTTTTATATTTTTAAATATTTGAAAACTATCAAAAGAAGAATAATATTTTATGACATAAAAATAGTATGAAACTCAAATTTCAATGTTTATAAATACAGTCTTTCTGGAACACAACCAAGCTCGTTCATTTACCTATTATCTATGGCTCTTTTCAATCAACAATGGCAGAGTTGAGTGTGACACAGTCTCATCTGGCCTGCAAAGCCTGAAAAATTTATTCTCTGGTCCTTTGCAGAAAAGATTTGCTGGCCCCTGAGACAAAGCAATGACCAGAGATGCTCCTCAATGTTTTGCTTTACATCATGAGTCCGGGTCATTAGCTCTGGGAATGGGGATGGGACTGGAAGGTGGGGAGGGAAAAGAACCTTCTTAATGACTAAAATTTAATTTCCTCAAAGCTGAATATAATGGGATGATGACATTGATGTCATCCCTACCGTAATTTTATGAAAAGTAGATAGACAGTATGTTCTTTCTAGAATGTTCAGGTTTGTGTTACAAATTCATTCTTATCTCAGAGGCCTTCCTGGCTTTTGTTTCACAGATCCTGTTTTGGAAATAATGCCCATAGGTCTCTTCCATCTCTGAATATCCAAATCCTACCATTTGGTCTCAACTCAAATATTTGCCTTCCTCTCTATCCCTAGAAGTCTAACTTTGTTTTTTCTGCTTGCAGAGCCACCTAATGAATTTTTTTTTTCCCCAAAAGAACATGCTTTCAAATATCCTGATTGTTTTTCTTTGGGCAGCGGGACCATTTCTCCCAAATTAAAGTTTTGGTGTGATTTCTCCATTCTGTAAATCCCCACTGGACTCTAAAACACTTGGTCAGTTCAGTTCAGTCGCTTAGTTGTGTCCGACTCTTTATGACCCCATGGACTGCAGCACGCCAGGCTTCCCTGTCCATCACCAACTCCCAGAGTCCACTCAAATTCATGTCCATCGAGTCGGTGACACCATCCAACCATCTCATCCTCTGTCATCCCCTCCTCTTCCTACCTTCAACCTTTCCCAGCATCAGGGTCTTTTCAAATGAGTCAGCTCTTTGCATCAGGTGGCCAAAGTATTGGAGCTTCAGCTTTAGTATCAGTCCTTCCAATGAATATTCAGGACTGATTCCATTATGGTAATTTGTGTGCATTTCCTATAAATTTCCTGAGTACAGGGGTTGAGTCTAAGGCCAATAAGCCATCCTGAACAAGAATCAACTCAACCAGCTTCAAATTCTGTCTCCACTACTAGCCATCAGGGATGGGCAGCTACCCCTCAACATTTTCTGAATGCTCCAGCATTGGGTGCCCAGTCACCAGAGCCGCAACTGATAAGGTGACTTTATCAGAGGAGATGTGACAATTCCTTCTCTGCTCCGGCTTGCCCCTGGCTTTCGTGTAATCTCATTAGGAACAGAGCCAACTCTCCTGGAGAGGCCAAACAAATCTCAGGATGTACATCCTGCAGAGACAGGATAATTCATGATTCAAAATCCTCCAGATTTATTTATATTAAATAACTGAGATACTGTTCGTACTTCCTCCTGTGAATCACACTCTGTGCATTTGAAACTGAGCCCCCCCCACCAACCAAAAATCGAGTTCCTCTGCCAAGTTTAGGAGACCTTTCTATCCAAACCATATTCCCTTTCTTGTCCAATACCCATTCCTCTCAAGATTGAGGAGCGTCAAAAAAGAGGGTGATTGAAATTTAGTGGGACTCTGTGGGGCCTTCCTGAGTCCAAAAGGCTTTCTGTGTCCCCCATTTCTTGTTTGTAGAAAAAAGGCTTTCAGTCTTCTGGACCATCCCTGAGCTCCAAAGGGTAGATTCAAACAGTTACTAATAACCAGAGGAGTGAGGGAATGCAGAAACAAAGGGAGGGTAGTCAAAAAACAATAGCGCAGTATGGGAGAGGGTCCTGGGGTTCATCCTCAAGGGATGTATATACCTAACAATCTGAAGCAAATCTCTGAATTCTTCTTTATGCACTAAGGCTTCTACTCAGGTGGGGGATGGTAACTTCAGGCTGAGCCCAAGCACGTGGACCCCAGACTGGTTGGAAGCAGAAGACTGATGACTGAGATTCTTGGAGCACTACGCTGTTACCTCCCCACCAACCAATCAGAGGGCGGTCACACACCCAGGAGCCTGCCCCCCAAATTTTGCCTTTATTTTTTTTAGTTTTGAAAATTTTCTTGGCCACGCCACGCCACATGTGGGATCTTCGTTCCCTGGCCAGAGACAGAACCTGTGCCTCTTGCATTGGAAGCACTGAGTCTTAACCACTGGACTGCCAGGGAAGTCTTCCCAAATTTTGCCTTTAAAAATGTTTCCCCAAAAACCACTGGAGAATTCAGGCCTTTTTTGAGCACAAGCTACAGATTCTCCTTGCTCAGCACCTGCAATAAATCTTTCTCTGGTCCGAATTCTGAAGTTAGGTTTGCTTGGCCTCACTGTGAGTCAGGTCCATGAACTTGAATGTGACCACGCACTTACTTTGATCACCCTCTTTGTCTGGTCCACCTCTGTGAGCCTACTCCATCTGAGAGATGTCCCCTCTGTCAGATGGGGTGGGAATCCAAGCTTGGGAAACAGGAATCCTGCTTTCTGGCTCTTTCTCTAATCCATCTTTTCCACTCATTACTGTCTCTTTACACAATTCGAGCCTCTCACAGAGGGGCTTTGTCTGCCTGCTGGGACAGCTGTGAGAGGGTCCCTGAGGGTGCCGTGGACATAGCCTGACTGGCTCTGTACCAATTACTTCTCTGAGACCATAATCAGAAGTCCTCCTAATGCGAGGACAGGCCATTCTTGCCACTCCAGCCCCCATTTTCTGCTTCCAGGGGTCGCCCTGCTTCCAGGTCTGCTGGACAGACCCTGTGTCTGGGTCTTATCCTCAGGCTCTCGTGAGGGGAACAGATCCACTCTCAGTGGCTCTGGGTCCTGGCTCCATCCTCTAACTTCTGAGGGCCACAATGTGAGGTCTTGCATCTTAAATCTCTCTTCTCTGGGAGACTCCCATCAACCTGAAAACATGCTCTTTTGTGTTTCATGCCCCAAACAAAAAGAAAGCCCCTGAAACAAACTTCTGTAGACCCCCATGCTCCTCTCAAGCTGCAACTCACTGTTTCTTTTCTCCTTTATAGCCAGACTTCTCGAGAGTATTGAATCCCCTCACTGTCTCCACCCCCACAACCTCTGTTCCATCTGCAGCCCACAGTGACCTGGTTCCCAGCAGAGGCATCTATCAGAACCACCCTTGTGAAGGTGGTTATTCAGTCCTCAGCTGATTTGATTTCCATTGACACCTCTTCTTAAAACATCTTCTTAAAACTTCTTAAAACTTCTTCTTAAAACATCCTTGCCTTTGGCTTCTGTGACATGTCACAGTCCTGGATTTTTCTCTTACTTCTCTGATCATTTTTGTCTTGGTTTTGTTTATCAACAACTCCTCTATCTAGTTTCTTTGGTTGGAACTCCTCAGAGTTCTGTCCTAGACACTCTTCTTATCCTATACTCATTTCTCAAAAAATTACGTCTACTTCTTTGACTTTAAATACCATGAGAGAGTTCATGTCTTATAGCAGAATGGCCCCACTGCAGTAATGGAGATGTTGGCTTCAATATGGAAGGTCAGGTTGGGTTGGGAGAAACCTAGAGAAGAGAGAAACTGGGGTTTCAACCCGTAGAATCACTGAATAAGCAACCCAGAGAGATACCTTTCCTCATCTGAAAACGTCAGTCACTAGTGGCAGTCTATGGTGTGCCAGACTATGATGGGCCAGTGAACCTGGGGACCCTTGATTGGTTGGGGGCCTCTCAGTCAGATGGGGTTAACCTTAGCTCTTAAAGATATATTACCTGTGTTACTCCATTCCTATGAAATATCCAGAATAGGCAAATCCATGGAGACAGAAGGCAAATTAGCAGCTGCCAGGGACTAGGGGGAGAGTAGACAGGGATTGACGGCGTAATGGGTACATGATTTCCTTTTAGGGCGATAAATGTGTTTTGCACTAGATAGTGGTGATGGCTACACAACAGTGTGAATGTACTAAATGTCACTAATGATAGAAAAAACATATATGTCCTCAGATTGACCTCAGCAAGGGAACCACTGCAGCTGAACTAAACCATCTCCACCAGATACCCATGCAAGGGCAGCTGTGACAAGTAAATAAGGAACCGCACCCTGGAAATGACTCTTGAAAGCTACACCTTCCCCTAAGATAGTGTACGGAGTGTGCTATTTTATAAGGCAACTAGGGGATTCTAACTATACTAAATCACAGTGAACTGTAGGTGTGTAGTGTGACAGTAGAATATAAATTAAAGTTGAATGATACAATTTTTTTTTTCAAGTCTATATTTCTGTGACTATGATGAAGTGAAATCCGATGGTTCAGTGGAGCATTTTGGTTGCATGATCTGAGGCTGGGGAAGGAAGCTGGTTTGAACTATTTAAGGTCTTAAGAGCTGGTCGGACTCTGTAACCACTTGGAGAAGTCTAGAATTATACCCTTGACAAGTGAGTGAACACTGCCTTGTGCTGGTCCCTTACTGATGTTGTTCTATTGTGTTTTTCACAACGACCAAGAAACACAGGAGACCCAAGATTTGAACCAAATATGTCTACCCCCAGAATCTATTAAATCCTTCTGAGCCTGTGAGTCCTTGAGTCAGAAAAAGAGGGACTGGCTGGGGGAGGAAACTGCTGATACCATGGGTTCTGCCTGAGATTGCTGAGCCAGCATCCTTCACGGCATCTCTCTTACTGTGCCTGCAGGCTGTGTGGACCGGGAGACATCGCCTACACACTCGTCTTGTCTGTGACCTTGACATTCTCTCTACCCTGCTGATCACAAAATGGGAGAGAACCGTCGCTGCTCAGTGAAACTTCTAGAGTTCGCTTGCTGGTCAATTTCCCCCTCGTGTTCGCCATCCCCTCTTCATTTCCTGACTTGTAAACAAACGGGAGGAGGGCAGGTGACTGGCGGCTCTGCTACCAGAAGACTCTGCTGTGCTCAGCACATCCTGTTATTGTGAACCTCAAGTCCTGCTTTGGCGTCTGCCAGCCCTATTTTCCCTCCTTTCTCTAGCCTGTGGTTAGGGGACTGAGTGGATGTACGGATATTTTTATATTCACATTTGTATTTTTCACTGGTGTACTCCGAAGATTATGAGCCTGGGGTTATGGGACTGGTGTTGGATTCAAACCCTAGTTCTAATACTAAACCTCAATTTCCCATTTTACCTGGAAATAAATAAAAATATTGAGCTCAAAATCCTTTTTATTTATTTATTTTAAAATTTCTTATATTGATGTATAGTTGATTTACAATGTTGAATTAATTTCTGCTGTATAGCAAAGTGATTCAGATATGTGTGTGTGTGTGTGTGGTTTATCATGGGATATTGAATCTAGTTCCCAGTGTTATACCTTATTGTTTATTCTATATATAATAGTTACCTCGGCTAATCCCAAATTCCCAGTCCTCCCCTCCTCCACTCCCTCCCCATCTTGGCAACTGCAAGTCTGTTCTTCGTGTCTGTGAGACCGTTTCTGTTTTGTAGATAAGTTTGTGTCATATTTTAGATTCCATATGTAAGTGATATCACATGGTATTTGTTTTTCTCTTTCTGGCTTACTTCACTTAGTATGATAATCTCTAGCTGCATCCATGTTGCTGGAAATGACATTATTTCATTCTTATTTATGGCTGAATAGCGTTCTGTTTTATATACATATACATACACACACACCACATCTTTATCCATCCATATGTTGATGGACATTTCCATGTATTGGCTACTGTACATGGGGGTACATGTATCTTTTCAGAATCTTTTTGAAGCCTGCATGAAATGATGGAAAAGGATCTAGCTCTTTTCTTGACTTTCAGTAGGCACTCAAGAAATTCTATTTCTCATCCTTCCCTGAGCTCCCTCTCAAATGTTTCAGTTTTAGCACTAAATCCAGATTAAGACCCTGATGCTGGGAAAGATTGAAGGCAGGAGAAGGGGACGACAGAAGATAAGATGATTGGATGGCATCACCAACTCAATGGACATGAGTTTGAGCAAACTCTGGGAGATGGTGAAGGACAGGGAAGCCTGGCTTGCTGCAGTCCTTAGCAGCTGAACACCAACCACTCTGAGCATTTGACCATGACACAGACTCTGTCTGTTGTGGTGCTTGGAGTGACTGGGGATGGGATAAGCCTTTGGAAATGGTGAGGAGGCTGCTTTTGCTGCACTCTCAGTGAGTGAAGCCAGAAGGCTGCAGGATTCTGGAGGACATTCTGCCTTTTCCCTCTTCTCTTCCAAAGCGCACTCCCAGCCCAGCATCCTCAGCCTGGGTCCCCACTAGCATGAGTTACTCTACAGGCTTGGCCTGTTTTCAACCACAATAGAATGTGGTGGTGCCCAGGCTTGGGAGAAAACACAAACTATGTGATCTGTCTCTGTGCACTAACATCCTGAATTCGATCCTTTCTTTCCTTAGAGCTAGCTTTCCTTGCAGTGTCCTGATCTTTCCTTTCCATCTTTCCCTCCACCCACAAGTATCTATGCCCAAATGTCAACTTCCAGAAGGTATGTGGAGGACTTCCCCGCAGTGGTCCAGTGGTTAAGAATCTGCCTTGCAATGCAGGGGATGAAGGTTCAATCCCTGGTTGGGGAAACAAGATCCCATGTACCGAGGAGCAGCTAAACCCATGTGCTGCAACCACTGAAGCCCACGACCCCAAGGCCATATGCCATTACTAGAGAGTCCTCAAGCTGAAATAAAAGATCCTGCATGCTGCAACTAAGACCTGACGCAGCTGAATTAATAAATGTTAAAAAGAAGAAAAAGAAGGCACGTGGATCAGGCCATGCTCCTCCAGGGCAGGCTTGGTCCGGCCATAACGTATTAGGACATGGTTGCCCAAGAAATGCGCAGCAGAGTGAATCAACAGACGACTCCTTGCCTCCACTCATGAATCTAAATAAAGAACGTCAGCTTGGTACAACATTTCTGTGTGTGTGTATGTGTGTTAGTCACTCAGCCATGTCTGACTCTTTGTGACCCCATGGATTGTAGCCCTCGGTGCTCCTCTATCCACAGAATTCTGCAGGCAAGAACACTGGAGTAGGTAACCATTCCCTCCTCCAGGGGATCTTTCTGACCCGGGGCTCGAACACAGGTCTCCCGCACTGCAGGCAGATTCTTTACAGTGTGAGCCACCAAGGGGCCAACAATGTTTCTCTATTTCTTTTCTCCTTCTTTCTATTAATGTATCGATCAGGTAAGTAAGAACACCCAGAATAAAATCAGGTACCATATATCAAGCGTATGATATGTTTTCAGAACTATTCCGAGTTCTTTATTTATGTGTATTTATGCGCTAGCAGGGCTTCCCAGGTGGCGATAGTGATCAAGAACCAACCTATCAATGCAGGAGATGTAAGAGATGCAGGTTTGATTCTTGGGTTGGGAAGATCCCCTAGGGGAGAGCATGGTAATCTGGAGAATCCCATGGACAGAGGAGCCGGGAGGGCTACAGTCCACAGGGTTGCAAAGAACTGTACACAACTAAAGGGACCCAGTGTGTGCGCATACATGCAGCAGCAACAACTCTATGAGTCAGAGCCATTATTATTCCCATTATACCAATAAAGAAATGGAAAGCACAGAAAGTCGCTCTTCCAAGGCTGTGCAATTAATGGTAAACCAAGTGTTAAACCCTGGAAAATTAACTCTTAGATCCTGGGCTTTTACCATCATGCTATTGCAGAATAGGGTGTAACATGGCTTTAAATGTTGAGGTCTGAATTTTGGGTCATGACTTAAAGGTCAGTACGTATTGGGATGCAATCAGTATCTTTTGACTGAACCTTGTTATTTGCATATTTCTATTATAATCAGAGCATGTGGGTTGAGATATACCTTGGTGCAGCCATCTTTGGAAAATTTGCCCCAACGACTTTGAGAATGTTGCAAAAATCAGGACCTTTATATAAAATATTACAGCTTATTCTGCTACTATACAGTAAAATGTAGCCACAGAATTTCCTTCTTTCTCTGGGTTTCACTTACATATTCAAAGCATTTTCTATCTAGTGGATAGAGGTGGCCTCAAAGCCGTAGTCTCTATATACAGAGAAATCTCAAAGGCTACATAAAAAGTTTCTGCTTTTAGGGATGTCCCTGGTAGTCCAGTGATTAAGAATCTGTCTTCTAATGCAAGGGACACAGGTTCGATCCCTGGCAAGGGAACTAGGATCCCGCATGTCCTGGGGCTACTGAGAATCAGCTATAGAGAAGCTTGTGTGCCACAACAAAGACCCAGTGCAGCCAAATAAATAAGTAAATATGTTTTTTTAAAGATTTAAAGAAAAGTTTCTGCTTTCAGACTTACATATTCCTCCAAGTAAAGAATGTCTTCCCTTACTTGATACTTAAAAAGCCAGGAGGTGGAAACTTTTATCCATTTTTCTGTTGGAATTTTCATTTTTTGGCTTAATTTGTAAGAAATCTTTATATGTAATATAACACACACACACACATATATAACACACCAAACTACATTTGGTGTTTAAAAAAATATTTATGTTGCAAGTATTTTCCCAGTTTCATGTTTGTCTTTTGTTTATGCCTTGTTGTTTTTTATTTTTGTTGCTATATAGTATTGTTTTACTGTTATACAACTGTTAGCTTTATTACTCTTTTCCTTTGTCATTTCTAATTTTTGTATTAATCTTCTAAAGGCTTTGCATATGCCAAGATTATATGAATATTCACCTATATAAGCTATTATGAGTTTTTTACATTTATTTTCATGTTTTCTTATTTTTTGGCTACACTGAGTGGCATGTGGGATCTTAATTCCTCAACTAGGAACTGAACCTGTGCCCCCTGCAGTGGAAGCATGGAGTCTTAACCACTGGGCCTCCTGCTGCTGCTGCTAAGTCACTTCAGTCGTGTCCGACTCTGTGCGACCCCATAGACGGCAGCCTGCCAGGCTCCTCCAGCCTTGGGATTCTCTAGGCAAGAACACTGGAGTGGGTTGCCATTTCCTTCTCCAATGCATGAAAGTGGAAAGTGAAAGTGAAAGTCTCTCAGTCGTGTCCAACTCTTCGCGACCCCATGGACTGCAGCCCACCAGGCTCCTCCGTCCATGGGATTTTCCAGCAAGAGTGCTGGAGTGGGGTGCCATTGCCTTCTCCATCTGGGCCTCCAGGGAAGTCCAATTATTTTTACATTTAATTCTGTATTTTATCTGAATGCATTTTTATGTAAAGTTCAATTACTTCCCCCAAAATAGTTGGCTAGTTTATCATTTTCCCCAAATGGTTAACCATGTTACTTGTGGAATAATTCCTCCTTTCAGTGATTTAAAATGCAACTTTATCATGAATGTGAGCCACACTGTACTATGATCTATTTCAGGAACTTCCATCTCCGAGTACACCCTCTGATTTTGCTCTCATGACACCAGTCTCAGGTCTTCTTTGCACATGTCCTTAAAAATCCAGCCCATTAATGATCAGTGGATTGGATCTGATTAAATATTTACTGGTAGAGACAGAGAAATGGGTTTCCACTAAGTTCCAACGCACAAACAAATCAATGAGCCCCTGCTGAGCGGCTCTATGCTTCCCCACATGGGTCTGAGTCCTGATGGGGTTTTCAAATATTTGTTTCATAGGTAAGGTCAGTTCTCCAGTTTTGCAAACCCTCTTACCCGAAGGCCTTGGTGATCAAGGAATCTGGGTGCTCGAGGGGAGGAATCAGGGTATTTCGTTGCCCTTATTTACATCCTTGTGGGATTACTGAGTTCTAGAAGTATGCTCCCCTCCTTGGCTGGGACAGCCGGACTTTTTGACAATGGCAGGTCATCCCTGGTGGCTCAGATGGTAAAGAATCTGCCTGCAATGCAGGAGACGTGGGTTCCATCCCTGGATGGGGAAGATCCCCTGGAGGAGGAAATGGCAACCCACTCCAGTATTCTTGCCTGGAGAATTTCAGGGTCAGAGGAACCAGGTGGGCAGAGTCCATGGGGTCACGGAGTTGGACACAACTGAGTGACTAACATTCACTCAACCTCACAGCAGTCCGCTGGCACCTCCAGGCCAGTCTGGAGAGACCAAGGAAGACTGTTGCAGATAAAGGACTGTTGCATTTGAAAGGTGAATGTCATGACTGCTGTAGAACAGATTCCAGGCTGTCCTAGCTCATCGCCAAAGGAGCAGAGAAATCCCCTCTTCCTGCACCACCATCATACCAAGTCTCACTCTTTGTAAATACTTCCATATCTGTGGCCTTATTTACTCCTAACAATTCATCTGTGAGATAAGTGGTGATTGTCTCCAATTTATAGAAATGATAACCTCAGAAGTGATACAACTAAAATGTGGAAAAGGTGGAACTAGATCAGAAATGTAACTGATTAGCCTGGTGCAAGATTGTTTAACTTTCCCCCATGGAATATGTGTTATCCTTGCCCACTCATTCTACGCCACTTCCCCCCACCCCCCATCAATTTGCTTTCTCCTGTAACAAAGTCTTTATTCAGTTCAGCATTTCCCAGGTCAAACTCTGAACATTATGCCCCCTGGTCTCCACGTTTTCCAAGCCAAACTTATTGTTCAGTTAGGCTTTCTGATGGGGCTAAAAGTGGAGCTGCAGTTTAGCTTGAAAAGAGACAAGGTCAAGGCTACTTGAAAGGAACTGGCATTGTGCCCCGGGGTTTGCAGTGGAAACTGAACTTCTTGCATTTTTAGATAAAAAAGGGGTCAGCCTGCCCAGCCTGAATTGTCAACCAGAGGCCCTGTTCTAAGGGAATTCTCCTGCCTCAGGACTGCTGAAGTGAGGAGTGAAGTTCAGGGCGGTGTAGTGGGTGATAGGGAGTTTTGTAGACGAGAGAACTGTATATTTCAATGGGGTCTTCATGCTCACTAGGATACAACAGTTTATGGTTTTCATGAAAGATTTCTAAATCTTCATATCAGAAATTAAATCCTTTTTGGACTCTGGATAAATGTAGTTATTTGTGTTGCCTGATTGTGTTTTTTTAATAACTGGATTTACCAGAGATTCATCTCTTTCTTCTTTTCCCAAAGAAAAAACTCTTGAATTTGCTTATCTGTTCTGTCCAGTTCTGTTTCCTAACTAAGTAGTTTCCAGCTTCATTTTTATTATTTTGATCTTCTTGATTTCTTTGAAGTGGATTTTACTTAAATCCCTGTCATTAAATGTTAACCCATTGTCATTATTCTTCATTTGGTGATAAAAGCATTATTAAATGGACCCGTCTCATTTTTTAAACAAGTTCTATTTTATAAATAGCTTGCAATAGTAAGCCGATATTGGGGAGTGCAGAAGTCTTTTCTAGTTTCTAAATGGTGGATGTTAAAAATCAAGATGGAGTGTTGATGACAATTGCTAATATGATCTACATCTGAAATTGCAGAAATGCATAAATCATCCTCACCAGCCACTCTGTGCTTCCCTTTAGAGGTTTGTTCAGAGCTATATATAAGAAACACTAGGGAATTCCTGGTGGTCCAGTGATTAGGACTCCAGGCTTCACTGCCCACCCCAGGTTCAATCCCTGGTGGGGGAATTAAGATCCTACAAGCCATGAGGTATGACACACCCAAAACTAGCCCAATGGGAATCAAAGCACCACGTTATTGACAGCTGAGCCAGTTCATATAATGTTCAGAGAGAAGCTCTGGAGAAGCTATAGTGGTGTCAAGCCTAACATAGGTTCAGCTCTAAATCTTGGGATCAAACCTTCGGGTCTCCTGCTGCATGAGCTGGCTGGGCTCGGAGAGGTGCCCTGACTATTGCCACCTAGGCATCAGGAGTCCCTGGGCATACAGAACTGGAAGAGGATGGGGAAGTGGGCAGAGATTCTGTAAAGCCAGCTGGCTTGGGGGAAAGTGTGAGGCAGGAAGCCAGTGGGCAGAAAGCTTGTGGCATGGGGAGAAGCAGCTAAAAGTTCCCTTCCTGTATATAGTAGAGAGCTTGTCTTTGTATCATTGTTTTGTTTTTCATGTCTACTTGTGATCAGATACAGTCCCCAAACTGCTGGTTTCAGAAACTAATGAGCTTTCCTTGTGGGGCTCTTTCTCTGTGTAACTGTTTCTTTGACATT
Organism: Odocoileus virginianus; assembly: GCF_023699985.2. Classification (NCBI taxonomy): domain Eukaryota; kingdom Metazoa; phylum Chordata; class Mammalia; order Artiodactyla; family Cervidae; genus Odocoileus; species Odocoileus virginianus. The sequence goes on from NC_069704.1 coordinate 10,867,816, forward strand.
TAAAAGAAACAATTTTATATGTAACTATTATGTCTACTAATTCAAACTTACTATATGTATTAGTCAACATTTAATAACTTTATTTATTGTTCATTTGGTGATAGAACAATAGGAAGTCACAAACATATTGCTACAATGGCGTATTTAGAAAATTATATGATAAGCTTTAATATTTCTTCATTCCTCTTTTAACCTCTTATTCATATAAAATGATTCTTTGCCTTGTCGAAGACTTAAGCCTTTTTCAAACTTAATTCCACTTTTCTGCTATGAGCATTGCCAGGACTTTCTTTTGAATTGAAGTAAAATTGACTTGCAATATTAGTTTTAGGTGCACAACATCATAATTCAGTATTTTTATACATTACAAAATGATCATCACAATAAGTCTTGTTACCATCTGTCACCATACAAAGATATGACAATATTATTGACTGTTTTCTCCATGGTGCATGTTACTTGCCAGACCTTTTTGTGTTTGTTTGATGTATCTTTGCCCACATTTTACACTTTTCTAAGTATTTTGCATTCATTCAGTTCAGTTCAGTTCAGTCGCTCAGTCCTGTCCGACTCTCTGCGACCCCATGAATTGCAGCACGCCAGGCCTCCCTGTCCATCACCAACTCCTGGAGTTTACTCAAACTCATGTCCATTGAGTCGGTATAGCTGTGTCTTAATCTGAAACTTATCAAATGTCTGTCACATTGTCTTATATGTTTTGGTTTAAAAAATTGTGTTTTCATTCTTTTCTGCCTCCTTCCCTCTCCCTTCCTTTCTTCCCTCCTCCGCTCCCTATTCCTCCTTCCTTTCTTCTTTTCTGCCTCCCTCCCTCCCTTCTTCCCTCTCCACCCACCTTTCACTAATTATAAATATACTCTTCAATAGTTTTTAGCAAATTTGTAGAGCTGCGCAGTCATGACCACAATCCAGTTTTAGAACTTCCTCATCATGTAACCAGCAATGTTTTCTGTCGATAAATTTCCCTTTCCCATGAAATTAGCTCAAGCGAAATCATACACTAGGCAGTCTTTTGGATCTGGTTCTTTTTCACTTAGCATAATGCTTTTGAAGTATTTTGTATATCATCACTTCATTCCTTTGTCGCTGACTAGTATTCCATGACGTGGATATACCACATTTTGTCTTCTACTCACCAGTTTGTGGACCACTTTTTGGCTATTATGAATAATGCTGCTATGAGTGTGATTTCTGTGTGGACATGTTCTCATTTTCCTTGGGTAGGTTCTCAGGAGTGAAATCCATGAAAAGATTTGCGGTAAGTTTCTGTTTAACTTTATTTATTGTTTGCAACAATGCAAGTAGAATAGATCATTTCCCCCAGATATGATTGGCCTTTCTCTTTCCCTCCAAGCTCCCATGTCAAGAAAAGTATGCTTTCTGTCATTGAACATATCTGTACAGAGTTGTTGCTTTAATTTAGACTCTTTGGAATGTGTGACTCAGTGCTTTTAGTTTTAATTTGTTTTGAGATAATTCCTATAACACAAAATTCACCACTTTAAAGTGTACAGTTCCATGGTTTTTAAATATTCACTATGTTGTGCGACCATCACACTATCTAATTCCAGAATATTTCTATCACTGCCTCCCATAGAGACCCCCTACCTATTAGCCATCAGTCCCAATTCTTCTCTCACCCCAGACCCTGAGAAATCCTAATCTAGCTTCTTTATACATGGATTTGTTTATTTCAGAAAGTTTTTAAAATTTATTTATTAATTGAAGGATAATTGGTTTACAGAATTTTCTTGTTTCTGTCAAACCTCAACCTGAATCAGCCATAGGCATCAGAAATTTCATAAATATGTAATCATACAATATGTGGCTTTAAATGTCTGTCTTCTTTCACTTAGCCTAATAGGTCTGGCTTTTTTAAACAACATCCTATATCACTTCACATTTCCATCAGCGGACTATGAGGACCCCAGTTGCTTTGGATTGTGTTTTAACGATTACCATTCGGTCCATGGGGTCGCAAGAGTCCAACACGACCTAATGACTAAACAACAATTCTTGTTATTCTTATGAAATTGAAACAGAAGAGATGTGCCTGACTCAGCAGTAAACATGTCCCTCTGAGTCGTGTCCACACGGCTGGGAGCGTGAACAATGAGCTGGGGGAAGGGGACTTATCCTAAGTCAATGACAACTTTGTTCCGGGCTTTCTGGACACTCAGGAGCATTGCAATCTCATTTCTTCAGGAAGAGAGCTTCTCCAGTCCTTCCCACATTCTGGACTAGAGAGGGGAAACAAATGGGACCTTGGCTAATTTGGGACATTTAAAAAACACAATGTGAAATAACATCAAACACGGTCCAAAGTGCCTCTTCTCTTCCTTCCTTCCTTCCTCCTTCCTTCCTTCTTCCTTCCTCTCTCTCTCCCTCCCTCCTTCTCTCCCTTTCCTTCTTCCTTTCTTTCTTCTTCTTTTTTTAAAAAAAATCCTGGAAGGAATGAATTGTGCTTTCCAACGAAGTCTGCAAAAGTGAGCTTTGTGATTGACTTGATTGTAGGAGCTAGTTGACAGAAAGTTTGCAGTTCTGAGAACCACACAGCTCAACCTTATAACCAGGGCTGTCAATGGAACCAGCCCTGCCATGCATATCTTAGGAAAATTGAGGCAGGCAGCACAGAGTTGTAGGAAAGAAGAATTCTGGGTTAGCAGCCAGAATCTGTTTGGGGGTGGTTTCCTCGGGCGCATTGGGAAGTTCCTTACTCAACGTCATTGCTGCTGAAGTAAGTTCTGATTGAAGTTGGAAAAACAAATACAACACAGCAGAGGGAGGAAGAATGTTAAAACTGTGGTTTTTTACACGAAAATAAAAAAATGGACAAACAAAAATGTCAGGCCAAAATTTATTTCTTAAGTTTTCTGTTTGGAGCCTTACACAGACAAGTTGGATGGATTTCCTTACAGGTCAATAGAACAAATATCTCTGATGCAATAACACAATGTCAGTGTCCCTTCTCCCAGAGACAAACTCACATCCCCTTCTCAGCACTTGGCTATTGCCTATCAGCTGCTGAGGGTTTGTTTCTGGGGGATGGTCAAGGGCTGGCCCTCCTTCTATCACTGTTTCCCTTTTTTATATATTCTGTAGGCTTGGGCAGATAAAGAAGTTTGAGGGACTTCCCTGGTGGTCCAGTGGTAAGACTCCGAGTTCCCAGTGCAGGGGCCCTGGGTTCGATCCCTGGTCAGGGAAGTAGATCCCATGTGCCACAATCAGGAGTTCACATGCCACAACGCAAGAGCGAAGATCCGACTTGCCGCAACTGAGCCAAATAAATAAGTAAATAAATCTATATTAAAAGAAAAAAACCTTTTGAGAATATGCTCAATAACTCAGTGTAACAACAGAAAGATTAAACATCTGTTACACAACAGATAACAACAGATGGATTAAAATAATTATAATTATTCAGAAGGCTACTTTCTCTTGGAAAGGAAGCTTGCCCTTCTCAAATAATTATGTTTTAAACATGCAGTTTGAAAGTTTGTACCTCTCCAGGAATTTTATGGGCACCTACCCCCAATGATAACACATAATGGTTTGCAGAAACATTTCCATGTGTGTGAGGGAAAAAAAAGACGAGTTTTAAGGTTCCAAGTCTGGCAATTTTTAACTGTGTTCTGATGGCGTGCTGTCTTGAACATCAATACTTCAGCATCTCCCAAGTCCTGTGTTTCAGGGATTCATATCATGAAAGGTGGCTAATGGCATCTGGTTCAGTTTCTATTTCTTTAATCAATATTCTTCCCCGTGGCTAATGGTATCTGGTTCGATTTTTATTTTTTTAAACCAGTACTCTTTCCTGTGATATGGAACATTTGAGAGCTTTTAGGAGCTCATGGAGTGATCACGCACAATATTTAGTGGAAATCAGATGAATGCTCTGTTGAGTGAATTGTCTACAGGGTTTATTATTTGGTTAAACAGCTGTTTTTTTCTTATTTATCACCTCTATTGTTTCATTTATCCTCACAATTGATTGCTGATTAAAGGTCAAGCATAAGAAACCCTGACATTGAAACATATGCCACAAACTAATATAGGATGTAAAATAACAATTCTGCAAATTTGCCTCAGACTGATCTTCATTCTACCCGTTGTATTCATTCTATCCTGTTGCATTTACCCAATCCAAATTCTCATACAGCATAACGGAGTTCCTAGTACTTGAAAAATTAATATGCAAAAAAAATAGTGACATTCATATCTTACCTTTTCTATTTATTGGGAAGAAAGAGTATCTACACTTAGATGGCTTTATATTCAGAGAAAGTCTCCTGTTAGCTGCTGGGAACTTTCTAATTTTGTTATCCAGATATAAAACACAAAATTAAAACAGTACACCAATAGATTCTTCAAAAATTTTTGATTGCCCTGGGTCTTTACCACGGCACTCTAGATTTCACTAGTTGCCCCACTGGCATGTGGGATCTGAGTTACCTAACCAGGGATGGAATCTGGGTCCCCTATGTTGGGAGGCAGAGTCCCAACCACTGGACCACCAAGGGAGCTCCCCTGACACTGCCAATAGATTTCTAATGTTCAAAAATTTAAAAACTTCAAACAATTTTGAAAATGGTTTTGTCCATTTTTGATGGCATACATACTCTTGCTTTAGTACTTCATTGTAGAACATGCTTGATCCCCAAACCAGACTCAACATAACATGTCATTTAATTTATTTGTTTAAAATTAGGATTTTTTTCCACACAGTTAAGAGAATTAGATTTTGCCATTTGTTAGATTTTTAAAAGTAGAGTTTTGCCTTTATATAATACGAAAATTTTCTCAATACCTTAAAGTGAAATGACAGTATATCTATGAGATGTTGATCTAAAATAAAGTATTTTAAAATTAAAATTACTTCTCTATTATATATGGTGCAAAAATGATGAATTCTTTAATTACTAAGAAATGGGACAAATATATGAATAATTAATAGAATGCATTAAATGAAAATTTTAACTTTATAACCTATAACCTATAATTATATTTTTAACAAGCTATAAATATATGCTGTTTTTTGTTGTTCAGTCATTAAGTCGTGTCCAACTCTGCAATCCCGTGAACTGCAGCACACCAGTCTTCCCTGTCCTTCACTATCTCCCAGAGTTTGCTCAAAGTCACATCCATTGAGTTGGTGATGCCATCCAATCATCTCGTCTTCTGCTGCCTTCTTCTCCTCTTCCCCTCAGTCTTTCCCAGAATCAGGATCTTTTCCAATGAGTCAGCTCTTCACATCAGGTGGCTGAAGTATTGGAGCTTCAGCTTCAGCATCAGTCCTTCCAATGAATATTCAGGGTTGATTTCCTTTAGGATTGACTGGTTTGATCTGCTCTCAGTCCAAGGGACTCTCAAAAGTCTTCTCCAGCATCACAATTCAAAAGCATCAATCCTTCGGTGCTCAGTCTTCTTAATGGTCCAACTCTCACATCATATAAATATATATGAGACTAGACAGAGATGTAGATAGAAAGGTATAGATCTAAAGGAAGTACTTTTGAATGAAAATCCCCTGTGAACACATAGTTTATGTTTATGGGGAAAAATGAAAGAGAAGGAGAGAAAATCCTTTGTTATAACATAAAACCATTAGTTCACATGTCTCCTTTCAGAAAATTTACCTCTTTTCTGGGCAGTTCCACCCACTTCCCCAAGAGTATGGGGTTTAAGCCTCTGTTCCAAATACCTTGCTCTTTTTTTCCAGGACAAATTCCTATTTGAGAATTTAAGAGTTTGGTGGTAATTGATAACTTCTCCAGACCTTTCAAGAGTCAAGAGAAGAGGCCTGAATATTGGTTGGTTTTCCCTGTCTCACACTAGCTTTTTCTTTCTTCCATCACTTTCCAGAGTCTGAGTCACATGGGCAAGCAAGCCAAATATTTCCGGAGTCAGATCAGCCACCAGTATGCACGCATCACCAGAAAGCTAACAGCTGTCTTTGACATACAGGCGAAGGTGTCCAGCGCTGGCATGGAACTCGGGCTGGTTTCCTGACATGAATCTCTTGACACACTTCTTGACTCTCAGATTGATTTTTCTTTTCTCTAGTCTCTGGGTTCCACAGTTTGGGAGTTAGCTTCCTGCTTACATTTGCCCAGAATAAATAGCTCTTCACAAGGCAGTCATTATGCAAGTATCAAGTTCATTCCCTAATCCACAGTCCTGCGTCAGTCCCCAGACGTCTGGTCCACAAGAGGAAACAGATGCTATCTCAATCTAGTTTCTGTGAGATCAGAAGCAATCATTTCAGTTCCTCTCTGGTTTCCTGAGACAACCTTCTCCATGCTTCTATTACAAAGCCTGCCTCAACTTTTGCATGGCTAGCTCTAAGATCTCTTTATGGGTGCAGTGAACCCTGAATTGTTGTTCCTATAAGCAATGGAAAAAGAAGAATCGTTCCTGAAAGCAATTCAAGCTCCTAAGTTCTTAGAAACGTGCCTCTTTGGAAACTGAGCAGTGCTTTCTAGAACTTTGCAAGGAAGTTTCATCTTTTTAAATCCACAGGCTTGCTGCATGTGTCATGGTGCCCTGCTGCTGAAAAATCACGACTGAATCAATTTTATGAGGTTCTGAGGTCCCTTTGCCTTGCTAGCTGGCTCTTGGAGACTTTCCTAGCTTTTGAAAGATGTGTTATAGCCAAGGAGAGAAATAAAGAAGGACTCAAGAGTGGGAACATCATAGGAGCACTGAAAATCACTTATATACAAAAAAGAATACATGTAGTTCCAAAGTGACTGCAAAAGCCAGATATTACTCTTAAAATTGATTATATGGTTAGACATGTATGATAATAACCTGAGTGTAGAACATGTACTTGCCTATTTTATTTTTTTATATTATAATCTTCTTTGCAAAACTGTAGGGTCTGTGAGAGATTTTTATTTCTTTACTACTGTATTATTGTGTCCTATATGTGATAGATTCTCAGTAAGCAAAACTGGACAGCGAGGCAAAAAATTGTGGCCTAGTCAAAATTAAAAAATTTTTTTGATCATACAAAGAAATAAATATAAATACTAGTATAATTAGAAACATTGATTTATTTTCCAGGGCACTATCAAAGGTATATCATAAAACTTTAAGCTAAATGCCCAAAGACAATTAATAGAAAACAAAGGAGCACAAGGGAAAAATGCAAAACATAAAATTCGTGATGAGAAACCAAGTTTTTCAACCAGGAAAATAAATGTAAATGAGTAAAGTTGTCCTTTGAAAAGATAAAGACTTTCATATTAATTTTTAAAGTCTGTTATTTATTTCTGTTTAATGTCTGATAAATAAATTTTCTTTGTATAAAAGAAGTCATTCAAAAATAGCTACCATTATAACATCAGAAGCCATGAACATAGTCAAAGAGTGTTGGGGGTGGTGAAATTTAAAAATGTCTGTGAAGACTCCCCCAGTGGTCCAGTGGTTAAGAATCTGCCTGCCAGGGGACACAGGTTCCATCCCTTGTTCCGGAAGGGCCCACATGCTGTGGAGCAGCTAAGCCCATGAGGCCACCACAATGAGAAGCCCATGTACTAAAACAAAGAGTAGCTCCCACTTTCCACAACTAGAGAGAAGCCCATGCACAGCAACGAAGACCCAGTACAGCCATAAATTAATTAACTTTGAGAAATCCCTATGAATAACACAATCATTCATTACATCCAAAAAAGATTGAAAGCTTGAGGATAGAAAGGTATCACAGTCATATACTTTTGGAAATACTACCTTCACCTGTAAGTATCTTTGGAGTAATAGCTATTTTTATGCACCAGAGATTCCTAATAAATATTAAATTACCCCAAAGGCACAAATGAAACACTAACATAAGTATGAAAGTAATTTTATGTAAGGTTAAAAATCTAGTTTAAGATGCTTCAAATATATAGAGCTATAGACTAATGCATTATATCCTCTGAGTTGAGGTGGAAATATCATTAGGGTTAGAGGCATGAAAGAACATATGACCTATGTTAGATTTTTCTTGAATGCAGTGGGAGTTTTGTGAAGTTTTAAGTATAGGGAGAAGCATAATTAAGTTTGCCATATAAAAGGATCACTCTATTAGTCACACCAAGAATGAAGGCACTCTAGAAGTATCATAGAAGCCTGTTAAGAAGCTAAGACAAGGGGGAAAAAAAGAAAAAAAAAAAAAAGAAGCTAAGACAAGCTTTCAGGAGAGAAAAAAATGGTGGCCTGCAGAAGGTGATGCAGTGGAGAGAGAGAGAGGTAAATACATTTGAGAAGTATTTAGAAGGTAGAATGGATAAGACTTGGGATTGATTGTGTGGGTGAACATGGCAGGGGGTATTTCCAAAGGTGGATGCAATAATGTTTCCCATCCAGATCAAGTGATGGAGCCTGTCTCCACATTCTTAACTCTGGGCGAGTCCTGAGACTACTCTCTCTAACCAATAGAACATGGAAGAAGTAACACTGTGCCATTTCCCGGTGTAGCGTTCAACCAGCCTGGTATCTCCCACTTCCTGTCTCTTAGAACACCCAGGTAAGAAGTGTGGCTACCCAAAGAACAAGCCGTGAGAAGCCCAAGGCCATGGAGAGGTCCTGGAAGATGAGACGCATGTGAAGAGAAAGAGACAGAGGAGTACTGAGGTGTCCCACACTGTGAGGGACAAAGACATCTTCAAAGTTGGTCCCCCACCCTAGATGTCCCAGCTGAAGCACATAGCTCAGAGATGAGCCAGCTAGCCAAGCCCTTCATGCATTCTGGATCCCCCAAATCGTGAGTCAAATAAATTGCTGCTTTTAGCCCCTGTATACTGAGAGTCATTTGTTATGCACCAATGGAAAACCAGAACAGTGAATGAGAGGGAAAAGAATAATAGGAATGCCAGGTTTGTAGGATTTGTGGCGATGCCTTTCTTGGAGATGGAAGCTGGTCGGAAAGATGAGGAAGTCAGCTGAGTTCAGTTCATCAGTGAGAAACCCTTGTAGAGTTCTCGTGGGTGAATATATCGTTGGTACAGTGAGCGGAGTGAGACTGGAACAGCACAGAATCTCTAACAAATCAACACTTCAGAGAGGGGAAAATGAAAAACCTTGTTAAGGAGGTCGTGAAGTAGAAGCCATTCGACGGGAGACTCAGAAGCCGAGGGCAGGAAGGGTCTCAAAAAAGCAGGAAGGGTGAATAATGCCATAGGCCGGAGAGAGCGTGTCTGACATGAACCCAAATTGCCCAGCGGATCAGCAGGAGGAGCTTAGGGAAGTGATGGGAGAGAAGAGCAGACTGCAGTTTCTTCGGGAGTGGGAGAGAGGTGAGGATACGAACACAGGGAATACAGATGCTTTAAGACCAATTTGACTATACAAGAGAAGAAAAACGGGGCTCCGTCTCTGTTAATGACTGAGGCTGATTTAACAATGCTTTTTTTTTTCTCTTAAGTCGAGGGAGACAAACTTTTTTCCCCTTTAAAGAAGTGATACTTGGGACAGTTGTGTCTGCTATTGTTCAACTGTCCTCTGGCTTCTTGCATTGCTGTGAGAGGTCCTAGTGTCTCCGGCCCTAAGCCTTCCTTGGGTGGGAATCATTTTGCTTCTTCCTGGCTTCCCCCTGCAGCCTCCTCATCTTTCTCCCATCTCTTTTCTTTTCTATCTGCTTTCCATTAAAAAAAAAAAAAAGCAGTATAGCACAGGGAACTATACTCAATATTTTGTAACCTATAAGGGAGAAGAATCTGGAAAAAAAGATATATGTGTATGCTGAAATTAACACAACACTGTACATGAACTATACTTCAACTTTTTAAAAAATTGGAAAAAAAAAACCAGCTGCCAAAGTGTGAAGTGTAATTTGAAAAAGACTGTAACCTGAATCATTATGCTGTACATCTAAAACTAACACAACATTGTAAATCAAGCATTCTTCAAAAAAATTTTTTTAATAGATTGATGAGTTCATTACTTTAAAAAATTATAAAATTTTAAAAAACAACATTAATTCCTGAGTCTACTGTTATTTCTTCTACAATTCCCTTTGTTGGTTTACGCCTTTTGAAGAACATTCTTTTTACTGTGGATTTTTTTTTCCTTTTATTTTTATTAGTTGGAGGCTAATTACTTTACAATATTGTAGTGGTTTTTGTCATACATTGACATGAATGAGCCATGGAGTTACATGTATTCCCCATCCCGATCCCCCCTCCCACCTCCCTCTCCACCCGATTCCTCTGGGTCTTCCCAGTGCACCAGGCCTGAGCACTTGTCTCCTGCATCCAACCTGGGAGGGTGGTCTGTTTCACCCTAGATAATATACATGTTTCGATGCTGTTCTCTCGAAACATCCCACCCTCGCCTTCTCCCACAGAGTCCAAAAGTCTGTTCTGTACATTTGTGTCTCTTTTTCTGTTTTGCATATAGGGTTATTGTTACCATCTTTCTAAATTCCATATATATGTGTTAGTATACTGTATTGGTCTTTATCTTTCTGGCTTACTTCGCTCTGTATAATGGGCTCCAGTTTCATCCATCTCATTAGAACTGATTCAAATGAATTCTTTTTAATGGCTGAGTAATATTCTATTGTGTATATGTATCACAGCTTCCTTATCCATTCGTCTGCTGATGGGCATCTAGGTTGCTTCCATGTCCTGGCTATTATAAACAGTGCTGCAATGAACATTGGGGTGCACGTTTCTCTTTCAGATCTGGTTTCCTCGGTGTGTATGCCCAGAAGTGGGATTGCTGGGTCATATGGCAGTTCTATTTCCAGTTTTTTAAGAAATCTACTGTGGATTTTTAATGAAGAGAGATAAAAATATGTTCCATTTGTCTTGTCTCTTTGGAATTCCTTGCCTGTGGAATATTAGTAACATTAATAACACCTCTTCTCTGGCCAGATGGCCTTCACTAGTGGTTCAGATAATAAAGAATCCATCTGCAATGTGGGAGACCCAAGTTTGATCTCTGGGTTGGGAAGATCCTCTGGAGAAGGGAACAGCTACCCACTCCAGTATTTTGGCCTGGAGAATTCCATGGACAGAGGAGTCTGACAGGCTATAGTCCATGGGGTCGCAAAGAGTTGGACACAACTGAGTGACTTTCACTTTTGGCCAGAAAGGAAATAATCATACATTCCCCAAAGCTTATAGGTCAGATTATAAAAGCTTATAGGTCTTATAGCTTTTGTCCCTTGCCCCAACAGCAATGGACAAGGAGAGATGAAAACAGAGATAAGAGATATGGTGGGTTTTGTCCTCAGGCTCAGTGGGACTCGGCTCCGACCTGGAAATGAGGTGCAGTGGTGAACCAGGGACTTCTTTTCCTCACGGTCCCTTGGTACTGGCAGCTGCCAAGTGGCAACTGTCAACATGGGGACAGTTGGTGGCAGCGAGGAAGAGGGCTTGAGCCAGATGTCCTTCTTCCTGACCTTGTGTCATCCCCTCCCTGAACTAGGGAGCCTAGCAAACTCAGGCTAGGACAGCATCATTCTTGTTGAGCGTGAGGTCCTCCAGGCTTCCTAAAAAGCCTCAGGAAGACTGAGGGCCAACCTGGAAGGAGGTGGGGACTAGGAGCCCAGAGTAGGAAGAAGACAGATATGAGAAGAGGGTAGGAGATGGGTGATGGCAGCCGGAGTTTGCCTCTCTTGTGCTTGAAGCCTGAGAGGCCTGATTAGAAATGACATCTCTGGGGGCTTCCCAGGTCCCAGATGGCTTAGCAGTAAAGAATCCACCTGCCAATGCAGGAGACATGGGTTTGATCCCTCATCCAGGAAGATCCCACAAAAAACAAACAAAAAAGAAAGAAAGAAATAACATCTTTCAAGTATCCTAAAGGTTGGCAGAAATCATTTTGGGGTTAGAATGGCCTGAATGTTCTGAAGGCTCCTGGCCTCCACTCCAGAAGGTGGAAAGGCTGCAATAAGGTTTTCAAAGGGACAGGGAGCGGTTATTCTGAGCAGGGCCTTTCTCAGATGTGTGTGGGTGAGTGCTTCTGCCATGCCTTCCACTGAGAAGGAACTCGGGTTCTCATAGATGTAGAGAAGGAATCTGTCACTGCTGGATATATGTGTATACTCTCTCTCTTTCTATATATATATGTAATGGAAAAATCAGATTATTTTCCATTATAGGTTATTAGAAGATAATCAAAGGAATCAATCCTGAATATCCTTTGGAAGAACTTGTGCTGAAGCTGAAGCTTCAATACTTTGGCCACCTGATGCAAAGAGTCACCTCAATGGAAAAGACCCTGATATTGGGAAAGATTGAAGGCAGGAGGAGGAGGGGGCGACAGAGGACGAGATGGTTAGATGGCATCATCGACTCAACTGACATGAGTTTGAGCAAACTCCAGGAGATGGTGAAGGACAGGGGAACCTGGCATGTTCCAGTCCATGGGATCACAAAGTGCTGGACATGACTAAGCAACTGAACAACAACAGAAGATATTGAATATAGTTCCCTGTATTAGACAGTAGGTCTTTGTTGTTTAAATATTTTCATATAGTAGTATGTATGTTAATCCCAAACTCCTAATTTATCTCACCCCCTACTCCACTATCCACTTTGGTAACCACAAGTTTGTTTTCCATGTCCTGGTAGTCTTAAAGACTCAGTCCCATATAATCTTGATGGGAATTATAAATTAAATCCCTCGTAATACAACAGAGATACAAGTTAAAGATTGGGCTTCCTTTAAAAAATTCGTTTCGTTTGTGGATTCTGCTTCTTTGAACATGACTTCTTATCTCCTTGGGTTTGAGATTCATCAATGTTGGCTGAGTTCTCCCAGAACTCCTGTCATGGGGATATTAGGCAGAATGAAACTTTGCAGTGTTCCAGGCAACACAGGCAGAAAAAGTGAAAAAATTAGGACAACGCTCACGAGGTGGTCATGGGCTCCATCCTCAAGTGACAGGGATCATGTGCTTCCTCACATGTGGGTCAGTGGGAACAACTCATAAGACCCTTCATGTTCATCCTGCTTAGGGCTGAGCCTGCGGGACGAGTCTTGGAAGAGGAACACGCAGAGCCTAAAACTACCCCCCCTGTAAATACAGGGACCCTTGGCTGGAAGTTGGACAGCTCTTCAGACTTCTGAGCTCTGTGATGGTCTCTTGGTGTTTCTGGGTGCTAGCCTGTGCCTGGGCTGAAGCTGAACTATTATTCTTGCTTCTCTCTTCAGAGGGAGCCTAAAAAAGGAATTTCTGCGGAGGGGGAAGGAAATGTCTGTGTTTGAGGGGTTTGGTGGAATGGGTACATGCTGTCTTTTATTATAGGAGGTTATATGGTACAGAGGTTTTTTTTTGTTTTTTGGGCTCGTGGCATGTGGGATCTTAGTTCCCGACCAGGGATGAAACCTGTGCTCCTGCATTGAAATAGAAGTGTTAACCACTGGACCACCAGGGAATTCCAGGCGTAGAGGTTAAATCACCAACCTTGAAACCAGACTTCCTGGACTCGGATCCTGGCTCTGTTCCTAGCTAGCTTTGTGACCTTGGGCAGCTTACTTAATCACTCTGTGTACCTATTTCCTTATCTATAAAATAGTGATAATAATCATGTTACTCTCAATGGATTGATGTAAATATTAAATTACTAGCATATGTAAAATATATAAAATACAAGCACTAAAAAAAAAGTTTGCTATTAATGTTATTACTCTCCGTGCCCTCAGCTGCAGTTGCGTCACTACCACTAGAGGGCGCTGTTAGCCTTAGGGGGCCTGACTGCTGCGGCTAATGCTAAGTCACTTCAGTCGTGTGCGACCCCATCCCTGGGATTCTCCAGGCAAGAACACTGGAGTGGGTTGCCATTTCCTTCTCCAATGCATAAAAGTGAAAAGTGAAAGTGAAGTCGCTCAGTCGTGTCCGACTCTTCGCGACCCCATGGACTGCAGCCTACCAGGCTCCTCCATCCATGGGATTTTCCAGGCAAGAGTACTGGAGTGGGGTGCCATTGCCTTCTCCATCACCCCTTAATCGTGATCACAGGATCCCTGGATTCGGGGGAGCCCAGCGCTGATGCAGCCCCTGCTCTAGTCCTCATCTGAGTAAGAAGAATTTGTTGTTGTTGGAAAAGCAACCAGCCAAAGTCTAGAAAAAGGGCAGGCCACAGAACAAACCCGAAATTCAGAGTTGTCATGGCAAGCCTGAGCTGGAGTCTAGGGAAAAGAGGAAGATGCCAGCAAGGGTAACTGTTAAACCCTGGCTTTAGAGAGAGTAGTATGCCTTTATCTCAGGCCGATATCTGGAGCCAGGAGAGAAGGGGAGTCAGCAGGAAGGCCCTGTGGGTTCAGTGTGAGGAAAGAGAACTAAGGCTTTAAGCCTGCATGAGGGCAGGTGGAGACCAAAGAAGGGCCTTGACATCTAAAGGGTCAGGGTGGAGTACTGAAATGAGATACGAAGCTGGGGCCTGAAGGTAGGAACAGAGCAATCAGGTTCAGGGGGAATGTTCTGGAAGGAGCAATTATAAGAGGCCTGCAGCCAGAGCTCTGGGTAGGTGGCGAGTTCCTAGGGCCCCTGGGGCTCCTTCCTCGGCTTCCTCCTCCTCCCTGTGTATGTGACCCATGCTGAGTACCTGCTGCTTAGGGGGCTTTGCCTCAGCTGTCTCTCTCTAGGGAAAAGCCATTCTGCAGCTTGGAGAGGCCGTGGACCACTGTTACTTCTCATCACTTCATTCGCTGCACTCTTTGCAGAAATCTATCTGGTTCACACCCGCTTGCTCTAGATGCTTAGCGGTTTCCACAGACCATGTCTCCCGTCCCAGTGAGATTTCATTAATGTCTGTTTCCTGGATTGCCTTGTCCTTGCCCTAGCGTTCTTGCACCCTGCAATGCCCGGGTATCTGCAGCCTCCTCCATGGGTATGTGTGAGTGTGACGTAGGGAGATGCTGAGATGGAAGACAGCACTCCAAGTGGGACTGAGATGGAACACTTCGCTCACCAAGCAGTGGGTCCCTGATCACACTGATCTTATTTATAGAAACAAAGAGAAGTGACATTTCTCACATCTGAGTGTCAAGCGCTGCCATTGGCTACACTGATTTCCAAAAACTACCTGTGATCAGAAGGAGGCACTCTGTGGTCTGATTTGCAAGGCCCTTCTAGAAGGTTCCCACTGCCCTCCCGAATAGCTGCCCCACCACCTCATCTGTCTGGCATTTTTGTCATTAACATTATTCCTATTTTGGGGTGATTTCCTTAGTATGTGGAAACCTTCACCACCTCTTAGTTGACGTGCAAAGAGCTGGACCGAGAGCAGTGCTAACTGGGGAACTCTGCTGTTTGTGGTTTCGTCTCTGTTTAGTGAAACAGCTACACCAGGGGCCAGTTTTCCCCTATATTTTCTCAACTGTTGCTCAAGGCACACGGTGCGGGGGTGTGCAGCTCCTTCCTGGGCCCCTGACTCCCCTGGGGCCCCAGAGTCTGCTGTTACCACGCAAGCCGCTCCTGACCACTGAGGATCTGCAGCGGCAGAGATGATGCAGGCCTGGAGGGTCCAGAGTCCCCCCAGACCGCCTGGGCCTCCTGACCTCTCTGTTCCATCTAAGAGTTTCCTCTTTGCTTTTTCTTGGATAGTCTATCCCCTTTTTCAGGTAGTGGAATCATGAGCTGCCTGTTGGAAACTTCCTTCCAACAGTTTGCTCTCTGTCTACATGCTCAAGTCAGAAGTCTCAGCATCATTTCTGATTCTGCCATTCTCCTTATCCTCCACCTCCGGTCCATCAGCTAGGCCTGTCAGTTCTGTCTTCATAAGGCATCCCAATGCACAATGAGCATACCTTATTTTGTACCCAGACAAATATAAACGTGCTTTTGTGTGTGCTGATGCATATGCACACCTGTAGGCACACACAAAGGGTAGTTTGTATGTTGGCAGCTTTTCTTTTTTTTTGGCTGTACCAAGTGCCATGACCAAGTGGCATGCAGGCTCTTAGCTCCCTGACCAGGGATCAAACTCATGCCCCCTGTAGTGGAAGCACAGAGCCCTAACCACTAGATGGCCAAGGAAGTCCCAGCAGGTTTTCTCTTTAAAAAAAAGCTAGAGAATGTAAAAAGTGGAGGGTAAGGGTTTGATAGGATGAGAATAAGAGTTTAGGCCTCAGAGTATGAACAGAAGATGAAAAATAACTTGAGTTTTAAAATACACTGTATTTTATAACACAAATAAACTTATATACAAAACAGAAACAGACTCACAGATGTAGAGAACAAACTTATGTTTACCAAAAGTGAAAAGTGAAGGAGGGGAGGGATAAATTAGGAGTATGGAATTAACAGATACATACTACTATATATAAAATAACAGCGGTTTACTGTTAGCACAGGGAACTATACTCAACGTTTTAAGGGAAAAGAATCTTTAAAATATATATATATATATGTATATATATATATATAACTGAATCACTTTGTTGTACACCTGAAACTAACACAACTTTGCATATCAACTATACTTCAATAACAAAAATTGAAATAAAAAAACACTGTGTTTTCCACTCCTACTCTGCCACAAGAAAAAAGCTTTTGCAAATTGATATGTGTAGTCTGAGCGTATGCATGCATCCCAGTTTGTTTGTTTTATTTTTTGTTCACCACACAATGAAGCTTGTGGGAATCTTAGTTCCCCAGCCAAGAAATGAACCCAGGTCTCCTGCAGTGGCAGCTCGGAGTCCTAACCCCTGGACTGCCAGGGAATTCCCCACCCCAGGATTACATGAAATGATTTGGCACAGTTATAGCAGTCTTCCTCCAGGCCCATAAGTGGCAGGCCAGAGCTCTGCCAGAGGCCGTTCATCTCAGGTAAACTGGTGGCTCAGGTAGTGACAAACAGACGCCAATCAGGGGGCAGGAGACTGAGGATAATGAGGGCGTGTTCTTGAGTCTGTAACTCAGCGGTTTTTATCCAAAGGCTGGGGTAACTCTGAGTGCACAAGCAAATGCCCTGGTATTGTAAGTGTCAGATGCCAGATTCTGGTTGGCATGAACACGTTTCCCACCTGCTGGGAACTGGGGAGACCAGATGGCTGCCTCGGCTTCCACACAGATGTTGGTTTCCCATCCCTGGAAAGAACTCAGTGAGATCTCCCCTCCCTCTTCAACCCCCTCAGTGTTCTGAAGGGACACAGAAATGGTAATAAGAAAGTAGGGCTTTGGAGTCTCATTTCCTGGTTGAAATTTCCAGCTCTGCCATGTATTGACTGGTGACTTTGGGCCAATTACCCAACTTTTCCAAGCCTGTTGGGACTTCTCTTGCTGTCCCGTGGTTAAGACTGCTCGCTGCCAATGCAGGGGGCACAGGTTCCGTCCCTGGTAAGGAAGCTGAGATCCCATATGCAGCGTGGCATGGCCAAAAGATAAAAAATTAAAATTAGGCCTGTTTTTCCTTGAAAGATAAAGAAACAATATTACATGCCTTGTGAAACTGTTACAAGCATCAAATGAGATAATGAAGATAACACATTTGATTGAATGCCTGGTCAAACAAAATGATGCTCAATACCTTGAAGCTGTGATGATCACCTTGGCAAGAATGTGGGTATGGCAAAACACTGGTTGCTCCAGATCCTGAGTAACAAAGGGGAGGAAAGAGTTCTGGGGTGGTGCAATTGTACCTCTGACAGCAAAGGACCTCAATTATGGTGTCATCATGGTGCTGGGGAATTGTGTCCCACGGTGAGGCGGGGATACAGAAGGAGCGGCACCCCTGAGGCTTGAAGCTGCTCAGGTTCCACTTCCATCCCAGATTTCAGGGCACTCCAGGTTTACTGGCTTCCCTGGTGGCCCAGGCAGTAAAGAATCTGTCTGCGATGCAGAAGACCTGGGTTCAATCCATGGGCTGGGAAGATCCCCTGGAGAAGGGAATGGCTACCCACTCCAGTGTTCTGGGCTGGAGAATCCCATAGACAGAGCAGCCCATGGGGTCACAGAGTCTGACATGAGTGAGTGACTAACACCAATACTAGCAATGGGGAAGTATACATTTCCAGAAGTCATAGTGAAAAATCAGCCTCAAGAAGTCGACCCTGGTTGTCTAAAATTAACTTTTTCCCCCAAAGAGAGCCCCAGGGCCAGAAGAAAGAGGAGAAGTAAGAGTCTGGGGCCCAGTGCTCGGGGCCTGGTTCTTTCATCTTGGCTCCCACTGCCCAAAGGGGTTCATGGCTCATCTGCGTGGGACAAAGGGGCTGGAGAGGAAAAGATGAAGGGCTCCCCAGGCTAGGACTACTCAGAGGACAGGGAAGCGACTTCGTGAGTCTGGGACTTGGTCAACCTGAGTCACTTTAGCGGCCCACCTGGCAGAGAAACCAGGCAAGAAGAGAAACCAATCAGGGTGCCAGGGAGGAAGTTCAGGGACTATGGTTGGTGACGCTGCTGGTTTTACACCATCAGAGCTAATAAGCAGCTGCGTTTATGAGGCTTCCACCCTTTGATAGCCTTGGCACAAGCCACATCTCCCACAGATGGGGAGAGGGCCTTGCCTAAGGTCAGTTCAGAGTCAGGGTTAGCAGGAGCTAACTCTGAAGGAGCTGCTCCTTCACCAGTAGGGCCCACAGAGGAAATCCCAACAGTACCCGCTCCGGCTGGATCCTTGGTGGACTCTCAATAGCTAGCTGGTCCCCAAGTTCCCTGTCCCTCTTATCTTGTGGGCACTCCCTTCCCCACTCCTGGCTCCATCAGGCATCACCATCACTCATTCCATGCCCTGCTCAGAGCTTGACTTCGGGGGGAGGTCTTCCCAGCTTCCTCCCCAGAAGGCCAGCACACAGACCCTCTTCTCTTTGATGATTGTATTGTTCCACGTGAAAGGGAAATAGGATCACAAAACCAACACATCTAAGAGAGTTACCAAACTGAGAGCTTTTCTTTAATTAAAAAAGATACATGCACCCCTATGTTTATGGCAGCACTATTTATAACAGTGAAGACATGGAAATAAAAACCTAAGTGTCCATTGACAGATGAGTGGATAAAGAGATATGGTATGTGTGTGTGTGTGTGTGTGTGTGTGTGTGTGTGTGTACAGTGGAATACTCCTCAGGCTTCCTTGGTGGCTCAGTGGTAAAGGATCCACCTGCCAACGCAGGAGACATGGGTTCGATGCCTGGGTCAGGAAGATCCCCTGGAGAAGGAAATAGCAACCCACTCCAGTATTCTTGCCTGGGAAATCCCATGGACGTAAGAGTCTGGCAGGCTACAGACCAGGGGGTCGCAAGAGAGCTGGGCTCAACTTCACAACTAAACACTAACAAAAGCACTACTTAGCCATAAAAAAAGAAGGAAATAATGCCTTTTGCAGCAACTTGGATGGACCTAGAGGTGAGTCAGAAAGAAAAGACAAATATCATATGATACCACTTACATGTGGAATCTATAATATGACACAAATGAACTTACAGAACAGACACAGACTCACAGAGTCAGACTTGTGGTTGCCAAGGCGGAGGGAGGAGGGGCGGGATGAACTGGGAGCTTGGGATTAGTAGATGCAAACTGTCCTGTACAGAATGGATAAACAACAAGTCCTACTGTGTGGCACAGGAAACTGTCTTCAATAATCCTTCGATAAGTCGTAATGGAAAAGAATATGAAGAGGAAGGTCCATATGTATAACTGAGTCACTTTTCTGTAGAGCAGAAATTAACACGGCATTGTAAGTCAACTATACTTCAATACAATGAACTTATTATTTTATTTTTTCATTTATTTTTATTAGTTGGAGGCTAATTACTTTACAATATTGTAGTGGTTTTGGCCATACATTGACATGAATCAGCCATGGAATTACATGTCTTCCCCATCCCAATCCCCCCTGCCCTCTCCCTCCCCATCTGATCACTCTGGGTCTTCCCAGTGCACCAGCCCTAAGCGCTTGTCTCATGCATCCAACCCGGGCTGGTGATCTGTTTCACCCTTGATAGTATACTTGTTTCAATGCTGTTCTCTCAGAACATCCCACCCTTGTCTTCTCCCACAGAGTTCCAAAGTCTGTTCTGTACATCTGTGTCTCTTTTTCTGTTTTGCATACAGGGTTATCATTACCATCTTTTTAAATTCCATATATATGCATTAGTATACTGTATTGGTCTTTATCTTTCTGGCTTACTTCACTCTGTATAATGGGCCCCAGTTTCATCCATCTCATTAGAACTGATTCAAATGAATTCTTTTTAATGGCTGAGTAATATTCCATGGTGTATATGTACCACAGCTTCCTCATACATTCGTCTGCTGATGGGCATCTGGGTTGCTTCCATGTCCTGGCTATTATAAACAGTGCTGCGATGAACATTGGGGTGCACGTGTCTCTTTCAGATCTGGTTTCCTCGGTGTGTATGCCCAGGAGTGGGATTGCTGGGTCGTATGGCAGTTCTATTTCCAGGTTTTTAAGGAATCTCCACGCTGTTCTCCATAGTGGCTGTACTAGTTTGCATTCCCACCAACAGTGTAAGAGGGTTCCCTTTTCTCCACACCCTCTCCAGCATTTATTGCTTGTAGACTTTTGGATAGCAGCCATCCTGACTGGCGTATAATGGTACCTCATTGTGGTTTTGATTTGCATTTCTCTGATAATGAGTGATGTTGAGCATCTTTTCATGTGTTTGTTAGCCATCTGTATGTCTTCTTTGGAGAAATGTCTGTTTAGTTTTTGGCCCTTTTTTGATTGGGTCATTTATTTTTCTGGAACTGAGCTGCAGGAGCTGCTTGTATATTTTTGAGATTAATCCTTCGTCTGTTGCTTCGAATACAATGAATTTAAAATGAAAATGAAAGTTTGGTGTATGGAGCCGAAACTAAAAACTGCTCATTTTTACCATAAATGTGGTCCTGATCAGAATTCGTTGATTCTGTCACCCATTCATTGAGTATTTACTGAGCACCCGTTGTGTACCAGGGAGTGGCCGAGGCACTGTGGATTCAGCAGCAAACAAGTCAGACACACACTGGCCTCTGCTCTCCTGGAGTTGCTGCCTCCTCTGAGTCAATCACACGATGGGGGTGAGGGTGAGGGGGTGGGGTATATGAGATGAGGGGATGCGAGGGGACAGGGTTGTGCCTCTGACGTCCAGATGCCGTGAGCAGACTCACTCAGGGTACTGCTCTCAAGCCTACGTTTAGGCCAGAAGCAGGATTAGAGTCTGAACTGTTGACCTGGAGCAGCTGGAAGCAGTGAGGCCTTGGATGTCTAGTTGGTCCCAATGGCTAAGGGAAGCCACAAGTCTGACCCAAAGGGGTGGTGACCTGGGTCAGATCTCCGGGCTGCAAAGTGAGTCTGGGAATTAGGGAGAGGTCGGGCGGCAGGGGGAAGGTGCAGAGGAGGCGGCTCTTAGTGGGTCAGGACGAGAGGAAGGCAAGGGTGCTGGGAGTTGTCAGAGTGGCAGGATATAGGGCGTTTGATGCTGGTCATGACAACAAAAACAGTATTTACCATCAAGCGTGTGAAGGGCTTCCTGTGTCTGTGCCAGGCAGCAAGCTAAGCCCTTGACATCCCCAGTCCCACATTAAGTCGGGCTGGGCAGGACAACAGCTCTGAAACATAGAAAGTAACTCACCAAACCTCACTTTCCTAGATCCCAGCCAAAAGTTAAGACCAAATGAGCCCACCTCTCCACCCTTTCCCCTTCAAGTTCTTCCTAAGGAAAATGACAGTTCATCAGAAGTTAAGATGAAATGAAGACAGATGAATAGTCTCTTCACCCCAGGTGGACAACTAGCTTCACTGAGCACTCCCCTCTAAGCCTCACTCACTAACTGAGCCTCAGTCACTCACTAAGCCTTTGTACATTCTAGGAACAGCCTGCTTTGGCCATCACCCTGCCAAAGGACACAGATTCAAGTGCCTCGGGCCAGATGGGTAATATAAATGACTTTGTGTGAAGAAAAGCTGACCCCAGTCTTCAGAGCAAGAGAAAAATTCATGGGGACTGAGGCTATCTGGAGGGTGAAAGTGAAAGTCACTCAACGCTTGTCTGATTCTTTGCGAGCCCATGGGCTGTAGCCCGCCAGGCTCCTCTGTCCACAGAATTCTCCATGCAAGAATACTGGAGTGGGTAGCCTATCCCTTCTCCAGGGATCTTCCCGACCCTGGGATAGAACCGGGGTCTCCTGCATTGCAGGCCGATTCAACATGAAACCCATAGGCCAGATGTTTTTGTTTTTTTTTTTTTTGTCCAGCAGAAAAATAGCAATCAGATTGTAATAAGAAATTTCTAAATTATTAAATGTTGACAATAAATACAAAAGTCAAAACAGACAAACAATACCTCTCTGTGACTTGCATTATACAAAGCAAATCTTAGAGTTGGCCACCCTGCCTTGCAACAATTGGAGATTTCAAAACTGAGTTCAGAGTCCTTGGAACTGCTTCTCCAAACATGTTAAATCCTCTCACAGAGAGGGTAGCTCCTTCAGGCATTGTGTGAGCACCACTATTTCCAGAACTCTAAAGCAGCTTCACAATTGCTTTATCTGCTGACTCAGGGAGGGGGAAGGAACACAAGGGGAGGGGAGAAGATGAAAGACTTGGGGGCAGGGGCTCTCCTGTGCTCTGGGCCTGCCTGCACCCTGGACACTTTATCTCATTTAATCCTCGCGGTTTGTGTGGTAGGTATTCTTCCTACGTCCCAGAAGTGAAAACTTTCCTAAAGTCACTCAAGGCCAGAGTCTATGGGAAGGAATCCTTGTTCTTTCCAGTACATTCTGTGGAACGGACTCTTGGGCATCTGGGCCTGAGGCCTCAGGGGAGCTGACGGAGCCAGCCTCTTGCTCTTGTATGTCCCACTGGCCTTGCTCACTGCTGTGGGCGCGGAAGCACGCTGAGAGTTCCAGGCAGTGGGGTCAAAGGGATGGAACGAGCAGAGGGGTCGTCCACCAGCCCCGCTGCATCCTTGCTTCATCCACAAGCTTCCCTCACACACATCCATCAAACACTCGCTTTCTGCTCCTCACTGTTCTTGGAAGACTGAGACCACCCAGAAGCAACTGAGCCTTTGCTTTCTCCCTGCAGAGAGCGTTCAGTCTAGTAAGGGAGACCTGCCAGAAAACCCTGGGTTGAGGACACAGCTAAAGCAGCTTGTGGATTCCAAGTGCAAGGTGAGGTGACTCAGGTTGCCCTCTCACGGAGACAGAATTGGAGGGAGCTGAATTGGAGAATTCTCCAGAAGTGAAGAAGCTTGGAGCTGGGGGAAACCCTGTGAGTAGACATGTTGGATTTCCTCCCCAGGAAAGAGACCTGGAGGACGGATCAGTGGGAGAGAACTGCTGACTGAGTGCCATTCAGATCCACACCTCTGAAACACTTTTCAGTAATAGAAATAAAAGGACAAAATGTATACATGATACAACCTGCCTGAACCTAGAAGACATGTAAAGTGAAAGAAACCAGACACAAAAGATCACTTACTGAATAATTCTATCGATACAAAATGTCCAGAAAAGGCCAACCCATAGATTCAGAAAGTAGATTCGTGGTTTCCTGGGGATTAACTGTAAATGGGTATAAGAGATCTTTGGAGGGCTGATGGAAATGTTTAAAACTGGATTCTGCTGCTGCTTACCCATCTGGATAAAATTGCTGGTGAATTTTACAGTATCTAAACTTGTTTACACACACACACACACACACACACACACACACACACCCGTGGAGGAGTCGGAAACATTGTATCTTTGATACAAAGCCAAAGAAGAAATTAACTCAAAGAGATAGGATCTGTTTCCCAGAGGTGCTACTTTCTCATCAAACCTGATTGGTCAGGATGACAACAGTTCATAACCTCAAATTCACAAAAGTGGTTTGGGGTAAAGACGCTGGAAGAAGGATAGTGAGTTTGGTTATAGCCTATGTGATTTCCAGCAGGACTTGCAGGAAGGAAGCTGACCAAATCTCAGACTGAGGAAAATAGCCCCATCCATGAACACATCACACTAGAGCTCTCCCTGGGTTTGCAATTCACGGTGGGTGGCTGACGGTGATTTCCATGGAGGAAAGGGTTGAGACTTTATCGTCATCATAGTGGTTCATTCCCAGACTCATCTGGGAATAAAAGAGTTAAATCTTTCTTTGGAAGAAAGAATAAATAAGGAAGCCAAAAGGAGTGAGGCAGGGGAGAAGTGGTGGGAAAAAAAAAGGATTCTGGATGATTTTAGTAGTCTTCACTCATTTACTAGGTATGTGACTTGATGAAAATGTCTCTTAACCCTTCTAAGCCTCAATTTCCTCATCCATAATCAAATCCATCTCAGAGTATTACCTTGAGGCTCAAATGAGGTCATAAACGTCAAGCACTTAGTGTGATATCTCATAGACAGTGCTTCGTTCATTTACTTCAACCAGCTAATATTTTTTGAGTATATAGTATGAGTTAGGCACTGAAGCAACACCAGCAGATACATAAACAAATAACATAATTTCATAGGGGTAAGTGCTCTGAAAAAAGTACAGCAATAATGGAGTAGAGAGTAACTGAGTGGGGGTGGGGTAGGGTGGGGCAAGGAGTACATGATTTTAAATAGTGACAACAGAGAAGAGACATCAGAGCAGAAATCTAAACAATGAGGGACTTTCCTGGCAGTGCAGTGGTCAAGACTTCACTTTCTAATGCAGAGGATGAGGGTTTGACCCGTGGTCTGGGAACTAAGATTTCACATGCCTCATGGCCAAAACACCAAAACCATAAAACAGAAACAATATTGTAACAAATTCAATAAAGACTTTTAAGATGGTGCACATCAAAAAAAAAAAAATCTGAATAATGAGAAGGAGCCAACTATCCAAGGCTCTGAGAGGAATATTCCAGACCGAGAGAAAAGCAAGCAGAAAGACCCTGAAATGAGACTGAATTTGGTCAGAGTCGGGACTAGAGTGAGGCAAGTGAGTCATCCCCCTCAGGGTCAAACAACTGCATGATTAGATCTTGTCTTTATTTTACATGTTGATATTTTGTTCATTGTGAACTTTGGGGCCATCAACTTTCATTTGTCTTTTTTTTTTAAGTTTTGCATTAACATAGATGCCACGCCTTAAATTTTGCACCAAGGCGAGTGCCTCACCTCCCTTCCCCCAGTCCTGACCCTAGGCGGAGAAAGAAACAGGAGGAAATGTAGCCAGTATTTGTGCTGACGTTACCACCAGTGTCCTTTTCCAAAACCAGCTTGAACATCTGGAAGTTCTCGCCATGAAATTAAAAGACGCTTACTTCTTGGAAGGAAAGTTATGACCAACCTAGATTGCATATTAAAAAGCAGAGACATTACTTTGGCAACAAATGTCCATCTGGTCAAGGCTATGGTTTTTCCAGTGGTCACGTATGGATGTGAGAGTTGGGCTGTGAAGAAAGCTGAGTGCCGAAAAATTGATGCTTTTGAACTGTTTTGTTCGAGAAGACTCTTGAGAGTCGCTTGGACTGCAGGGAGATCCAACCAGTCCATTCTAAAGGAGATGAGTCCTGGGTGTTCATTGGAAGGACTGATGCTGAAGCTGAAACTCCAATACTTTGGCCACCTCATGAGAAGAGCTGACTCATTGGAAAAGATCCTGATGCTTGGAGGGATTGGGGTCAGGAGGAGAAAGGGAAAACAGAGGATGAGATGGCTGGATGGCATCACCAACTCGATGGACATGAGTTTGAGTAAACTCTGGGGGTTTGTGATGGACAGGGAGGCCTGGCGTGCTGAGATTCATGGGGTCGCAAAGAGTCGGACACGACTGAGCGACTGAACTGAACTGAACTGAACTACCACCAGTTGGGATACTTTCCAAATAGTTGGGATGGGCCAGTGGGCAAGGCTATTATGATTCTGTAATCATATGATTTAAGCACGAGGTTAGAGTTACGGCGAAACAATCTAATGATAAATAGCTCTGTTTTCCCATGTTTGGAAAACTCAAAGCCCAGATTATACAGAGATGTAGCTGCCAGATTTTGCTCACATCCCCCAAATTCCAAATCTACCAGCTTCCCCTCTCCTGACTCCTCTGAGGCCACATGTGTTAATGGCACAGTCTCCCCCAGATTGCTCTAGTAGGGAGACAATTCAGCCAGTCCCTCCCGGGGTCCAGCACCATGCTTCTGTCACCACTCTTCTCCAGCCGCAGGTGACCTCCCTATTGTAGAGTTCTCTTGAGACTAAGCAGGTTTCTTCCCTCTTAGTTTGCATTTCAGGGCTCCCAGAAAACTTTGTGCAAATAAGCCGCCAGTAGCCTGCCACGTATGTTACTCTCTTTCCCTCCCCCGCTTTCCTCCCTTGCTTCCCCTCTCTCTCCTTTATCAGACATATTCTTTGACTACCTATATATGTGCATCACCATGAAATTGAAAGATGCTTGTTCCTTGGAAGAAAAGCTGTGTCAAACCTAGACAGCATATTCAAAAACAGAGACATCACTTTGCCAACAAAGGTCCATATAGTCAAAGCTATGGTTTTCCAGTAGTCATGTATGGATGTGAGAGTTGGATCCTAAAGAAGGCTGAACACTGAAGAATTGATGCTTTTGAATTGTGATGCTGGAGAATATTCTTGAGAGTCCCTTGAACAGGAGAACAAACCAGTCAATTCTAAGGGAAATCAACCCTTCCAATATTCATTGGAAGAATGGATGCTGAAGCTCAAGTTCCAATACTTTGGCCATCTGATGCGAAAGCTGACTCACTGGAGAAGACCCTGATGCTGGGAAAGATTGTAGGCAAAAGGAGAAGCGGGCAGCAGAGGCTAAGATGGTTGGATGGCATCACTGACTCAGTGGACATGAATTTGAGCAAACTCTGGGAGATAATGAAGGACAGGGAGGCCTGGTGTGCTGCAGTCCATGGGGTCACAAAGCATCAGACACAACTGAGCAGCTGAACAAAGACAACAAATGTGTGTCACCATACTGGGGATGCAAGGATGAATAAGACAGACATGGCCACTCCCATATCGAGCTCTCGATCCAGCAATGCTAGTACCCTGTCGTGAAGAAGGTGTGGAGTGCTGTAAATGTTCACAGGCCGCAAGGAGACGGCTAGAGCCGCCTGTCAGTTTAAAGTATGAGAACGAAGTTCAGAGAAAGAAAAAGTAGTGTCCACACCACAGTCCTAGAACTCTGCTCCTCTCCTTTCCAGACCCATACTCTTTAAGTCCTTCTACTGAATAATAAAGACCTCACTGTGGGCCCAGAGAATCTTTAAAGGGGAAGGAAGTAAGGGTGTGTGACGTAAAGCAGAGGGGTTTATCGGGAAGCATTCAGCTGTTGGCCCACGGTCTTTCCCAGATGTCTGGCTAGTGCAGCCCTGGGCTCCCTCTTACTTCACCGTCCCCGAGACGGCCTGTCGGCAGGAGAGAGAATCCCAGTCCTGGCTGGGGCCTCCATGCGTCTTTTTTTTTTTTCTTTTCATGCTTCATGTTGACTCCACTTTGACGCGTAATGCTTAGTCGGCACAGTATTGATTATCTGGAAGCTGCTTCCATTCCATGGGGAGACCAGAAGTCCGTGACGGACACTAAAAGCAAGGAGTGTGTCCCTAGTAAGTCAAATAATTGATTTCTTTTCCTCTTTTTCTTTTTGGCTGTGTTGTGCAGCAGGTGGGATCTTAGTTTCCCAACCAGGGATGGAACCTGTGCCTCCTGCACGGAGAGCGTGGGGTCTTAACCACTGGACTGCCAGGAAAGTCCCTCAACTAATTTCTTAAACTCCGTAATCAGTCCGTTCTCACGTGGGACATGCCCTCACCGCCGAAGGATAGCTTTCTCAGGACTTTCAGGTCTTTTGAGAAAGACCTGATATGTTTTGTTATTTCTGCCTTCATATCTTCTATTTTTGTGGGCTTGTAACAGAATGGCACCCCAGAGACTGCGTGCATGCATGTGTGTATGCTAAGTCACTTCAGTCGTGTCTGACTCATTATTTAACGGACTGTAGCCCACCAGGCTCCTCTGTCCTTGGGATTCTCCAGGCAAGAAAACTGGAGTGGGTTGCCATGCCCTCCTCCAGGGAGCTTCCTGACCCAGGGATCAAACCTCGTCTCTCGCATCTCCTGCACTGGCAGGCAGGTTCTTTATTTCTAGTGCCACCTGGGAAGCTACCCCAGTGGCTGGAT
The DNA here is from genome assembly GCF_023699985.2 of Odocoileus virginianus. Lineage (NCBI taxonomy): Eukaryota > Metazoa > Chordata > Mammalia > Artiodactyla > Cervidae > Odocoileus > Odocoileus virginianus. Next base: position 10,895,872 of record NC_069704.1, read on the forward strand.
ACATAAACACGTGACTCGACAATTGACATTCTGTTTGACCTTGTCTTGCAAGGTCTAATCTGTCTAATCTTAAGCAGCTTCCCTCCCTCCAAAGCAGTTGTTAACAGGGAATTCAGCCTGGGCTCAGGCGTGTAGGTCTAGAAAAAGGCACTGACGAGGAAAAGATAAAGGGCTTTCTACTCCCACACCCAGAAGATGGATATGGTTGCCAAGGGAAAGAGGCCAAGAAATGTATTCCCCAGAGGCAAGGTTATCTAAAGCTTCCCAGAACCTTTTCGAGCTAGAATAGTTTTTCTTTTTTTTCCCTTAAATTGTTTAGTCTGAGGTGAAAGCTGAGAGCAGGTGCCTGGCTGCTTGGAAATCAAGATGATCTGCAAATACAGGCAGAAGGTTTTGACTGTAGGGTCACTTTTGGTTTCTTTATCACCTCTGGTTCTCTGGGGTGGCCTGGTGATTTCCTGGTGTGTCTCTGAATGGACTCAGTCTTGCATTCCTTGTGACATAGCAAGTCTGGCAAGTAAATAAGACCACTTGCTTGGCTGGCTTTGAGGGACCATCCAAATAGACACAGAGGTCCGAGCTCAGCCACGCTGTAACAATCTTCCCTCGCTTGTACCAGGGGAATGTAAAAATTTCATTCTGTTATGACAGTTGGAACAATTAACATTCCTGAGAGAGAATTCAAATACAAAGTGTACCTGCCAACTATTGTCCCCTAGGGGGAGGAATGTGGGAAAATCGAATCTCTTAACAAACAACTTGTGTGAAGAGCCTTATTCCTAGGAAATCAACATTTAATATATCATTCTGGCAAAATAATATCCCCTAAAGCAGTGATTATTAATCTGAACTGCATATTGGAATCATCTTGGGTGGGCAGTGCGGGGGGGGGGGGGGGGGGCTTCAAAAACTGCTGGTGTCTGGCCCCATTCCAGAGATGACGACTGAAATGCTCAGGGGCAGGGCTGGGCATCAGTACAGCTATCCCCTGGTATCCACAGGGGATTAGATCCAGTACCTTCCTCCAGCACCAGAATCTGTGGATGCTCAGGTGTCGTAGATAAAATGTCAGGTGTGCATGTGTGTGTTCTGTTGTGTCTGACTCTGCCGCCCCATGGATTGTAGCCTGCCAGGTTCCTCTATCCATGGAATTTTCCAGACAAGATGCTGGAGTGGGTTGCCATTTCCTCCTCCAGGGGATCTTCCCAACCCAGGGATCAAACTCATATCTCTTGTCTCCTGGCAGATTCTTTACTTGCTGAGCCATCAGGGAAACCTGTAAAATGGCATAATGTTTGCAGATAACCTGTGCACACCCTTCTAATACTTTAAATCATCTCTAAGATAACTTACAATACTTAACACAAGGTAAAGGCTATGTAAAGATTTGTAAATACAATGGAAAAAATCTACGGAAACAGTTACCAGCAAATTCAAGTTCTGCTTTTTGGAATCTGCTGGGAAATTTTTCCACTTTTTTTTAAGCTTTTTATTTTTATTATTTACTTATCTATTTATTTGGCTGCATGGGGTCTTGGTTGCAGCATGCAGGCTCTCTAGTTGTGGTGTATAGGTTTAGTCACCCCACAGCATGTGGGATCTTAGTTCCTCCACCAGGGATTGAACCTGTGTCCCCTGCATTGCAAGGCAGAGGCTCATCCGCTGGACCACCAGGGAAGTCCCTCCACATAGTTTTGATTCATGGTTTGTTGAATCTGGGGATTTGGAGCCCTTGGATACAGAGCTTTTGTTTTTGTTTTCTTTTTTTGTTGTTGTTTTATTTTTATTTAAAGACCCAACTTTATTTTCATTTTCTGGCCACGCCACATGGCTTATGGGATCTTAGTTCCTGGATCAGGGATCAAACCTGCACCCCCTGCATTGGACGCTCAAGACCACTGGACCACCAGGGAAGTCCCAGATATGGAGTTTTAATAACTCCCCAGGTGAGTCTAAGGTCCAACCAGGCCAGGGCTGAGAACATTGGCCAAAGGAATAGTCACCTGATTCCCACTTCAAGTGAATAATCTAACCCAGAAAAAAGAAAAGAAAAAGCACCGTTAAGTGGCACTAAATTAAACCAGCTCACTAGCCCACTGCAGCAAGTAGCATAGTTCAGTGGAAGTGGTTCCAACCACACTCCTGCATATCTGCAGAAGGAATGGAGCTGCTCTGCTGACTTCAGCTTTACTTTTCCTCCCAAAGTAGCCAGGCGTTTTCCCCAAATGGCTAGATGAAATCGCCTATACTTTCTCCACTGACTCCATATTTCTATTATCTATTAATACTCCAGTACTGATAGAGGCTTTCTGAAGCCTCTTTTCTGCTTCATTACTTATTACTGCATCAATTTCACATGGTTGTAATTATGTTAGCGTTAGTGATCTTAATATTAAAGAATTTACCTTTATTACAAGAGTAGTGACAGTGAAATATTTTCCAGAAATAACCACTGTTAACAAATAAAGTAACTCAGGTTTAGGAAGCAGTTGCGCTCTGTCAGCCGTACTTCCACGCAGCAACTAGTTTCATCTCCACAGCCCTATGCATTAGACACCGTTGTTAGCCCCATTTTACAGAACAGGCTGCTGAGGCATGGAGACATTAAGTAGCTCACCTGAGGTTACCCAGTTTATAACTGGTAGAGATGGGATCCAATTCATGCAATGTGATTCCAAAGCTCTTAACAAGTTGTTTATACCTCACAAATTATTTGGTCTCTCTCTCTGTGTCTCTTTCTATATAATGTATACTATATAATATGTTACATAATTTTATAACACAATTTTAAATATTATTTTATAGATACATATATGCAAGTGAATAAAATATAAATGTGTATAAATATATATATTATGATATACATTATATATGATATAATCTGCATATATGTATATAGGAAGTAAGTTTTTTTATTGAAGCATAGTTGATTTACAATGTTGTGTTAATTTCTGCTATATGGCAAAGTCATTTAGTTGTACATATATATACATTCATTTTTATAATCTTTTTCATTATAGTTTATCACAGGAAAGTGAATATAGTTCCCTGTGCTATACAGTAGGACCTTGATGCTTATCCATTCTATATATAATAGTTTGCATCTGCTAATCTGAAACTTGGAATCCATCCCCCATCCCCACCCACTGCCCCTTGGCAAACAAGTCTGTTCTCTATGTTGGTGAATCTGTATCTGTTTTGTAGATAAGTTTACTTATGTCATATTTTATATTCCACATATAAATAATATCATATGTATTTGTCTTCCTGACATTTCACTTAGCATCCAAATTGCTGCAAATGGCATTATTTTGTTCTTTTTTATGGCTGAGTAGTATTTCATTGTATATACAGATATGTTATATTTTTTAAGGAAATGTTTTTTATATTATTTTTGGAAATAATGATGACAATATAAATGCTCATATTCTAATATTTAGTGTACTATAAGTGCTTTTAATGGATCATTTCTAAGTTGGGTAATCTTGACCAAGGTTCTTAATCTCTCCAGGCCACTTTCTTCTATACAAAGGGGATAATAATGATACCTGGCTCATAGGGAAGATGAAATGGGTTTTTACATGGATGAGTGCTTGGCAGAAGATACATATCAATACTTACTAAATATTGGTTCTAAGTATTAAAGGAGATGAATCCTGAGTTAGCCAGGTCTAGTACCTGAGAAAAAAAAAGATAGATGTCCCATTTTTATATTAGAGACTGACTCTTGTCATCTGTCCTAGAATTTCACCCATTTAATGCACTCTTACAAATGTTTATCCTAGTTTTCATTTTCTGATTTTATAGTTAATTTTCCTTTATCATGACTATTTTTTGTGAGTTTGCATTCTGTCTCTTTCACAACACTTCTTACTTTTGAGAATCATTGTTGTAATGAGACTTTACATGTATTGAGAAAAAAAATATGTTGGTAAGTCCTAGTTTTGAAATGTCCAATCCAATACTTATTAAATCTTCTATACATTTGTTTGTGTTCAGTCACTTCAGTTATGTCTGACTCTTTGGGACCCTTTGGACTGTAGCCCACCAGGCTCCTCTGTTCATGGGATTCTCCAGTCAAGAATACTGGAGTGGATTGCCATGCCCTCCTCCAGGGGGTCTTCCTCACCCAGGGATCGAAGCCACATCTCCAGCATCTCCAGCATTGCAGGCAGATTTCTTACCCACTGAGCCACCCGGGAAGCCCTAAGTCTTCTATACTGGTACTTAATTTAAAAAATCTATGTAGATCTAACTGTTTCTGAGAAGGATGTGCTAAAACTTCTTTCAAAAATGGTTTTATCTATTTCTCCCCTAGTTCCATCACTTGTGGCTTTATATATTTTATGGCTAAATAGTTAGTTGTGTATATCTTCACAATTGTTATGTCATTTATATGGCATCATTATTTTTCCCCTTAGTCTATATTTTTGGGCAGTGGGGTGTGAAGAAATTAAAATCTATTTTGCTTGAAATTAAACTGCTATTTCAGCTTTCTTTGACCTCTATCTGATGTGTCTCTCCTTGTCACCTTATTTTCATTCTCTTTATACCTTCTGGAATTATCCATGTCTTCTCTGCAAATAAGTCACATGTCAACATTTACACATCCCTGTGGTCCAGCCTTCTTTCTCAGCACGCTGGTATTTCTCTTGTTTTAGTTATGTGTTGTCTTGGACACCCATGAGTTTTTAAATGTTTTGTCATTATTTATTTAGGCAGCAATAAAGTTATTTACTTACCTTATTCCTCAAATGGCATTGCTTCTTCCTCATTCGTCTTTTAATGCCATCACATTTCTAATTCCACCTCTGGTCTCTATTTCTGAGAGCATCTATAATGCTTAATTTGTGTATTTATCTTGCTGGTCACTTAATTCTGCTCTGATGTTGGCTCTTCAGTTCATCATTTTTGTTTTATAGTGTTTTCACGCTTCAGATGTCTCTCTCTCTTCTTTTAAACTTGTGAGCTCGTATTCGCTTGCATCTGTTGGCTACCTTGGTTGATCACGTGTCTGCAGGAAAGGCTAAATCCTGATCACCGTCTTCTCCAGATGGGTGGAATGGGCACTCAGTACCTCTATGTCAGCTTGCCCCCCAGCCCCCCAAGAAATCCCACTCCTTAAACCATCTGTGAGCCACTTTATCCAGGCACGGAATTTTTGCAGAGCTGGTGTCCTAGGTTGTAATTTCCTGGTAAACAGATGGGGGAGAGCCAGGACATCTGTGACTAGGAAATTAATGACCACAGCTGGTCAATTTTCTTAATATTATGAGATTGGGACCTTCTCTATATTTGGATTTTTTTGTTTATTTTAATGGGTATAGGCTGGAAGGGATCTTGTAAACGTGCATTTAAGCTACTCCCTTTCCCAGAAGTGTTCATCTGGTATATTTTTAACTTATTAACTTTATTGTACATTCTATTTTTACTGTGGTCTTAGGTCAGCTGAGGTCATTACTGAGTGGTGGTGGTATTTTTCCAATTGGTATAATTTCTTTAATCCCGTATTCAGTGGTCGGTCCGATGTCCTTTCCCACAGATTCCTGGGAAGTTTATTGACTCCTGGTTATTCCTGGCTCTGAGTTCAAGTTCCAGCTCTCTAAGCCTGCTTGCTCTCATGTGCCTCTTACCTCCTGAAGCCATTCTTTCTTCTCTATTCCATAACTCAGCTCCTGTTCTATGATTCTTTGCCCTGAAACTGCCCACAGAAGACTTCCAACAGGCTTTAAAAAATATATGGTTGACTTGTCTGAGGATCTGAGGTGATCAAGGGTGGGAGTTATGTAGTCAACATCCCAGGCCCAGTCCTCTCCCTACTTCTGAAGGTTCTGGGTCCTTTCCTCTTATTATTACTATTTTCAAATATTCATTTATTTATTTGGCTGCACTGGGTCTTACTTGCAGCATGTGGGATCTAGTTCCCTGACCAGGGATCAAACCCAGGCCCCTTGCATTGGTAGTGCAGAGTCTTAGCCAACACACCACCAGGGAGGTCACCTTCTTTCCTCTTAGAATTCCCTTCTCAGCTCAATTCTTTTATCCTACCAGGCATAAGAATGACAATAATATTACTAATAATAATAGTAAGCATAAAGAGAATTGACTATGTGCCTGGCTTCTGTGATAAGTGATAGCTCAGTTGGTAAAGAATCCGTCGGCAATGCAGGAGACCCTGGTTCAATTCCTGAGTCGGGAAGATCACCTGGAGAAGGGAGAGGCTACCCATTCCAGTATTTTTGGGTTTCCCTTGTGCCTCAGCTGGTAAAGAATCTGCCTGAAATGCAGGAGACCTAGATTCAAACCCTGGGTTGACAAGATCCCCTTGCGAAGGGAAAGGCTACCCACTCCACTATTCTGGCCTGGAGAATTCCATGGACAGTTTAGTCTATGGGGTGGCAAAGAGTTGGACACGACTGAGAGGCTTTCACTTTCACTTTCATGTGCCAGGCACATCTAAAGGTTAATCCTTTAATCTTCACCACAATCCTGTAACAAACTTAGTAAAAATAGCTGTAGTTTACAGATTTAAAAAACCTAATTGTGTATAATTTGTTCTGCTTAAAAATGGGCCATTAGAAGAACTGACAGAGATTTTGAAATTTTGTTTATTCCTTCTCTCTTCCCCAGTAGTTTCTGGGAGGTAAACTGAGAAGTATGCAGATTTAAGTCTTCCAAAATATCAGTGATGCCAGTTCTTTTGAAAGACAAACATGGATACAGTCAATGGAGTGTTAGATAATTGCAAGATGACAGCTGGGTCCACTCTGCTCACAGGGTTTATTGTCATCTAAAATCCTCATGTCATAACTTATAGAAAGCAATGATCTCCTTCACATTTTTGCACTTGTTTTGGGAGACCTACCTACTAACGGTTATCTCTGCTCTACGATCATAGTTCTTCTGAATCATATTATGGACCATCCCCTGATAACACAGGCTTAGACACTGTAGACTTAAAAATATTCACAACCTAAAAGTTGAGAGTTATGTTTTATTCAGTAGGAATTTTTAGACTTCAAGCCCGGGAGGCAGCATCTCAAGTTACCCTGGGAGAATTGCTCTGAGGAGCTGAGGAGGGGAGCCAGGTTACAGATTTGACTGCTACATCCAAGGAGTCCTCACGGGGCCTGGCTGAGCCTGCCCAGGGATTGAGCCTCACCTAGGGAAGCGGACAGTGTAAAGGCTGAAGCCGTGACCACAGGACCAGGTGGGCCCCAACAAGTTCAGGTTCCAGGGGAAGGGAGTGGAGACAAAATTCACAAACCAGTACCTTAAGACTCCTACATGTATATGTGAGCACACACACACACACCACTGAAAGGCTGGACATAGGACATCACTGTCCGTTTTGAAGAACTAGAGGCAGGATACAAAGGGAACCCAAAGAGGTTGTAAAGGAGGGGAGTAAAGAAGAACCAGGTCTGCTATCAAGAATCAAACAGAGGAGCTGGAGGAAACGTCCCAGCAAGCAGTAGGGGAGACGACATCTGCCTTATACTTTTCACAGCAAAGCAAGGGCATGCGACCTCTGTGAAAAAAATAAAACATAAGAGATGGGGGTAATAAGTCAATTGAGATAAAACAAGGACACTAGAAGAGCTAAGAAAAGAAAGCAAGGACAGAAAGGCATGTTAGAATGAATACATCATCATAGAAACAGCTAACAGAGCATGGTGTATGCAGTAGCTGACTATGTGTGACGCAAAGAAGAAGCTTAAGGAAATCACGTGAACTTTAGAAGAAAACATAAAGAAGGGACTGCCCTGGTGGTCCAGTGTTTAACACTCAGTGCTGCCAATGCGGAAATCGTGGGTTTGATCGCTGGTCAGGCAGCCAAGATCCCACATGCCATAACACACGAAGACGTAAAAGCAATTAGAAGGAAGAAAAGAAAAGCCAGAATATCTTTCTGACCGATGCTGCTGGTTGCTGGCCCCATAGAGATCCTCAGCCGTCTTCTCCTCCCTCTATACATACATGGGATGAAGAAGCAAAATACTCAATATCTCAGCCTCCTCAGGAAGATACACATCTTCTGATCTGAAAACATGTTGAAACTACTTTAAGTGAGAGAAGCTAGTTGCAGAACTGTACAAGGAAAAAAACTATGTGACACACACAAGTCACACATATAAACACACACACATGCACGTAACACTACAGGTTCAATTCCACTGCCCCTCTCCCCCAGGCTCTGTTCCTCCACCCCCCCGTTCATATGTTAAAGCCTAATCCCCAGTATTTCAGCATGGGACTGTATTTGGACATAAGGTCTTTAAAGAGGTAATTAAGGTTAAATGAATTCATAAGGTGGGACTCTAATCCAATTTGAATGTCTTTATAAGAAAAAGAATTTAGGACACACACACCCACACTTGTGTGCGTGTGCACGCAGAAGGCTGTTTGAAGACACAGGGAGAAGATGACCATCTGCAAGCCAAGGAGAGAGGCCTCAGAAGAAACCAAGCCTGTGGATAACTTATCTCAGACTTCTGGCCTTTAGGATTGTGAAAAGATAAATCTATTGTTTAAATTATCTAGTCTGTGGTATTCTGCTAGGGAAGCCCTAGCAAATTTATGTGTGTGTGTGTGTGTGTGTGTGTGTGTGTGTGTGTGTAATAAAATAAAACGAAGAAAAATCTATCAATTTTTGCTGAGATCATTTCTGAGGGGGTGGTTCTAGAAGGGACTTTTAATTATGCACTCCATCTTATATGTTTTTGTTTGAACATATTACACTAAGCACAATTTCTTCCTTAATGGAAGTAAGGAATTTTTTTTTTAAGTTAGGTGGGATAATAGAAAGGGAAAAAGCTAAAACATAGTAACCAACATGTCTCTGTATGCAGCTACACGTTTGCCTCTGAGCTGTCAATGATGTAACTCATAAAAGTACATCTTGTGGGTTACACAGTTCGCTGTGTCCCGGTGATAAAAAAAACCCACTGAAGCCGCTCAGTCGTGTCAAATTATTTGTGACCCCATGGACTGTAGCCTACCAGGCTCCTTCGTCCATAGGATTTTCCAGGCAAGAATACTGGAGTGGGTTGCCATTTCCTTCTCCAGGGTATCCTCCCTACCCAGGGATCGAACCTGGGTCTTTCACGTTTCAGGCAACACTTTACCATCTGAGCCACCAGGGGAGCCCAATAGAAGCCCAGGTCAGTAGTTAAAAGGTACCCACGTTGAGCTGATAGTTGTATCAGTCAAGAATGCTCCGTGTGTCCTCACAAGGGTGATGCTGCAAGCATTCTAACAATTCAAAATATGGCTGGTTCCATGTGGCTGTTTCTCTATTGACCCTCAGCATCACAGGAAGTGCAAGCAAAGGAAGTCTTACGGGGCCAGGATCAGATTTTACTAATTATTCACCTTGCCTGCTTCCCTTGTTTCCATACATGTCTGTTCTCGGCCAATACTTACACGTGTGAGCCCAGTGTAAACAGACTGAGGATGCACAGATGAGGAATGGAGGGAGGTCCTCTTCTTCCCTCTTTCCCTGACCTGTGCTTTGAGCAAAACCAAGTGAGTGGGAATTCCCTGGTGGCCCAGTGGTTAAGAATTCACCTCCAATGCAGGGGGCGTGGATTTGATCCCTGGTCCAGGAAGGTCCCACATGACTTGGGGTGACTAAGCCCAGGCACCACAAGTACTGAACACACACTCTAGGACCCTCTGTCCACAACTACAGGAAGCGTGTGTGCAGCAATGAAGACCCGTGAAGGCAGAAATAAATAAATAAAAGGTTTTTTTAAAAAAGAAGAAGAGAAAAGGAACTCACAGTCTAGGAAAAAAACAAACAACAACAACAACAAAAAACCCAAATGAGTGGTGCCTATGACCAGCTACGGAAAAACTAGCATTATCTACTTAGTAGTTTTGTCTAGGGTCAAGAATAGAGGGTGGGAGGTGTTTATTGCAGAGGGCTGAGGAAAGAGTGTGGATTTCTTTTTTCTTCTAACATGGACCAAGTGAGTCTACTGTGAGTGCATTTCACTTTTTATTTCATTTAAACATTGCAATAACCCTGTGAGGTAGATCCTATTAGAGTCTTCACTTTCATAAATGGGGCCGCTGAGTCTGAAAAAGGTTAAAAGTTGGTCAAAGCTCTCAGCGAGTAGAGGCGGAGGCAGGATGTGAAGTCATGTTGGCTGACTTGATGTTCCTTTAATCATAAGAAGTCCTAGCATAGGGACTTCTTTGGCAGTCCAGTGGTTAAGACTCCATGCTTCCAATGCAAGGGGTGTGGGTTCGACCCCTGGTTGGGCACTAGATCTCACATACTGTGTAGTCAAAAAAAAAAAAAAATAGAAGACCTGGCGTCTAGTTCTATCACAGCTCCTTGCTGCTGTTGTTGTTTAGTTGCTAAGACATATCTGACTCTTTTGCAACCCCATGGACTGTAACCTACCAGGCTCCTTGGTCTATGAAATTTCCCAGGCAAGAATACTGGAGTGGGTTGCATTTCCTCTTCCAGGGGATCTTCCTGACCCAGGGATTGAACCCACATCTCCTGTATTGGCAGGTGGATTCTTTCCAACTGAGCCACCTGGAAAACCCTGCTGCTACTTGCTAGCTGAATGTTTTTTACAAAGCCCTTCCTGTCTCTGAGCCTAATTTTCCTCCTTGGTAGACAGAAGGAGGGCTCGTTAGTTGCAGCATGCAAACTCTTAGTTGTAGCATGTGGGATCTAGTTCCCTGACCAGGGATTGAACCTGGGCTCACTGCATTGAGAGCACAGAGTCTTAGCCATTGGACCACCCGGGAAGTCCCAGAGGGCTATTTTCTAATGTGATTTCCCATCCTAGACCAGACTCCATAAAGAAGGTGACTGTCATCCCTAGTCTACTTGACACTTCTCAGCTTAACACAACCTAGCGGATTTGATTGAGCCGTGCTTTTTCTGAAAAAAACTTTCTAAACAGTGCTCCATGGCAGGCCTTTCTTGGAGAAAGGGTTATAGTTGGTCTCCTTCCAGATTTTCCAACCTCAGTATTTCATCTGCATTCTGTCCCATGCATACCAAAAACTACCCGAGAAGGTACTAGAATACTGGGGCTATAGCTGATATTTCCTGAATCCAGATATCTGTGTGTAGTGTTTTCGGAAGAGAGAAGTCCCAGAGATAAGAAAGAAGACTGGAGCGCATTTATTTCAAGCTCAGACTAGGAACAAAGGCAGAGGTGCTGTAGAGACCAGCAGGGCAGGGGTCACTGAACTTCAGTGCTCAGGAGTCACCCTGATGGACCCCCTCAGGTTTCAGATGGGAAACTGAGGCCCAGAAAACAGAAGTGAATCAGAGACAACCCTGGATTCCTAAATGTCATTTCAAGGTCATTTTCACCACACCCCTCAAAGCAGATGAAAATTGCCTCCTCCCCCCATCTCTCTCCAACTGCACCACTTGGAAAAGGCCAGTGCCTGGTGGATATGGGTAACGTGTTTTCAGCCCTGATCTCTGGAATATGAACAGGCAAGGCCTTTCAGTATGCAAGCAACACCTCCTTCATTGCCTCTTTTTAATTCAGAACTTAATTTTTTCATTTTGGTCACACCACACGGCATGTGAGATCTTAGTTCCCTGATCAGGGATTGAACCTGTGCCTCCTGCACTAGAGCACAGAATCTTCATTGGACCACCAGGAAAGTTCCTAATTTAGAACTTTTCTTTAAAAAACATATATATGGGAGCTATCAGAGCTTAGATGGTAATCTATAAAACTTAGTCAAATTACTGAACACCAACTTCCTCTTTTTAAAAAAATGAACAGAGGCATCACTTTGCCAACAAAGGTCCTTATAGTCAAAGCTATGGTTTCTTCAGTAGTCATGTACGAATGTGAGACTTGGACCACAAAAAATGTTGAGTGTGGAATAACTGATGCTTTTGCATTGTGGTGCTGGAGAAGATTCTTGAGAATCCCTTGGACTGCAAGGAGATCAAACCAGTCAATCCTAAAAGAAATAAGCCCTGAATATTCATTGGAAAGACTAATGCTGAAGCTGAAGTTCCAATACTTTGCCCACCTGATGTGAAGAGCCAACTCATTGGAAAAGACCCTGATGCTGGGAAAGATTGAGGGCAGGAGGAGAAGAGGATGACGGTTGTATAACATCACCAACTCAATGGATATGAGTTTGAGCAAACTCCAGGAGACGATGAAGGACAAGGAAACCTGGCATACTGCTGTCCATGGGATCACAGAGTCAGACGCGACTTAGCTACTAAACAACAACAATTGGTTACTACAGATGTTTTTCCCAAAATCCATGACTTTATTGAGGAAAAGATAGATTGTGAGTTTGGGATTGACATGAACACACTGCCATGTTTAAAAATAAATAACCAATAAGGACTTACTGAATAACACAGAGAATTCTGCTCAATATTCTGTAATAACCTAAAGGGGAAAAGAATTTATAAAAGAATAGATAAATGCATATACATATCTGAGTCCCTTTGCTGTACACCTGAAACTAACACACATTGTTAACAAACTGTACTCTGATATAAAATAGAAATTAAACAAAAACAAAGTACGTGACTTGTCATATTACTCACCAAACTTTCAAGACTCCCATTGATTACAGCTGAAAAGCCAAGTCCTGTCTGCTGACTTTACAGCCCTCCAAGATCTGGCCACACCTACGTTATCTCCCACTCTGGGATGCTTTGTCCAAGTTAAACATCATTCTTTTCCATGGATACACCCAGGCTTATCACACCTCAGAACTATTTGCTCATGTGATAGCTTCCTCTGCCCAAAATGCCGCATCTAAATCACATTCCTACTTTTAAGACCAAGCTTTGAATCCTTTTACTTCGAGGCCTTTCTTCAAATTGGGAATGACTTCTGCCAACGTTTGAGCTCCAATTGTATGTTATCAATTCTTTCTTTTTTTTTGGGGGGGGGGGTGCACAGCATGTGGGATCTTAGTCCCTGACCAGAGATCAAACCCGTGCCCTCAGAAGTGGAAGCTCAGAGTCTTAACTCCTGCACCACCAGGGAAGTCCCTCAATTCTTTTCTTCAAGCACCTATCACTTCCTACCTCACTGCATAGTCATCTACCTAGTAATCTTCCGACTGAACTATGAACTGTGAGGCAGAACTCATGTCACATGAGGCACCTTTGTTATCCACAGCGCCTAGAACATATTAACGAGTGATAAACATGGGGTGTGTTGAGTGTGGAGTGTGAGTAATCAACTGAGTGAATACAGTTCCAGAGACTCTGAGGCATGAAACCAAAGAACATAGAGATGGAAGGGAACAGAGTTGCTCGAGGCATCATTTATGGTGGTGTGGAAACTGATTACCTTGGGCTAGAGACTTGATGGAGGGCATGTAGAGAAGGACAAAAAGGCAGGAAGAAATAAGTACTACGGTTGCAGGAAAGAATCATGTGCGGCCCACCCAGGTGCAGAGAAGAAAAAGGCAGAATTATGGCACCCTCTCCACCCTCTCTTGAAACTCTCATTCATGTGTGACCCAAGTGTGTGCAAAGTCCTTGATTTGCTGATGGTTTCGTGGTGGGGGCTGGGGGAGAGGAAGCGGTTAGAGAAGCAAGAATGGAGAAGCAATGCTGATCAAAAAATGAAGTTAAATTTATGAGAATCAAGAGACTGTGTTCTAATGGGGTCATTGCCTCAGGGAGATTAGGAAGCAAAAATACACTTCTACTGTCATAAAGTAGATTTTGTGTTTTGTTTTGTTTTGTTTTCCTCCTCGGAAAGAACTACTACTTGTTTTGAGCCAGAAAATTCAGTGAGTCTTAGGATACGGGTGAGGTGAGACTTCTGCTCTCAGGAGCTGGGACATTGAGATTGTAGGGAAAGCTGGTCCCAGGTAGTGGAGATGGGCACCTTTGGAAACTCAGATGTAGCACTTAGTGATATAAAGACATCTTGAGTAAAGGTTGTGTGGGTGTGTGTCGCATGAAGGTAGAGCTATGTGGTTGGAAGGCTCTCACATCCGATGTGACAACTGAGCATAACATACTCAAGGGGGAAGCACTAGGTTCTCCATCAGGCTCTGATAATATGGCATGTTTTGATACTCAAAGCACTTTTGTTCAGTGGTCAAGGTCCTCTGCATTTCTAGAACACCCTATTTTGGTGAAAGTGGTATCTAATCCCCATCCCATTTTTGCTGATGGATTAGAACAGAGCTACTGACATAGCAAATGTTGGACTGTCCAGCCTCTATATGGGAAGATGACAAAGGAGAAGGAGGTCTGGAGTGGGTTGATGTATGAGTTTTCTATGGATGCTGTGACAAGTCACCACAAACTTGCTGGCTTAAAAACACATCACAGGGTTCCCTGGTGGCTTGGTGGTAAAGAATCCGCCTGCCAATGCAAGAGACACAGGTCTGATACATGGGTTAGGAAGATCCCACATGCTGCGGAGCAACTACACCTATGTCCTACAACTACTGATTCTGTGCTCTAGAGCTTGGGAGCCACAACTACTGAGCCCACGTGTCGAAACTACAGAAACCCACGTGCACTAGTGCCCGTGCTCCCCGAGAAGAGAAGCCACTGCAATGAGAAGTTCGTGTGCCACAACTAGAATAGCCCCCACTTGTTGCAACTAGAGAAAAACCCATACAGAAACAAAGACTCGGCACAGTCAAAAATAAATAAACAAAATTATTCTTAAAATACAAAGTTATTATCTTACAATCCTGGAGGTCAGAAATCTGAAATGGGTTTCACTGGGCTAAAATCTAAGTGTCAGAAGGGTTATTTTCCTTCTGGAGGATTTAGAGAAGAATCCATTTCCCTGATGTTTTCGGCTTCCAGGGGCCACATGCTTGCTTGGCTCATGGTCCTTTCCTCCATCTTCAAGCTGGCAGTACAGCATCCATAAATCTTTTCTGTCCTCTCATACATTTAAAGGGCCTTTGCATAGAAAAAAAAAAAAAATAAAGGGCCTTTGCAGTTAAATCAGGCTTATCTGCTTAATCTAGGATACTATCCTGTGTTTTCAACTCTACTGTTTAGCAACTTCAATTTCCTGTGCAATCTTAATTTCTTCTTGCCATATGATAGAACCTATTAGTATGTAACAAAAAGTATCCTTCCTAATCAGGAATTAAAATGTGAACATCTTTGGTGGGTGCGTTGGGGGGTGAACTTCTGCCTGTCACTGGTAGTGAACAAAGATTGTCTACTATAGAATAATGGAGAAAGAGTCCTTATCTTTACTTTCCTTTTATCATTTTCATCAGATAGAAAGCTCAAGATGAGTGAAGGGGCACTACCAGCTCTGGGCTCCCGGATCAGAATGGAATTTGCCCCCAAAATAGTGAGGTAATTTAGGAAGGAGAGTTCCAAACTGTTCACATAGAGTTTGTTTTTTTTTTTATAATTGTTGGCTCAAAAATTTTATTATTTTTTTATTTTTTCCATTTATTTTTATTAGTTGGAGGCTAATTACTTTACATCATTGCAGTGGTTTTTGTCATACATTGAAATGAATTAGCCATGGATTTACATGTATTCCCCATCCCAGTCCCCCCTCCCACCTCCCTCTCCACTCGATCCCTCTGGGTCTTCCCAGTGCACCAGGCCCGAGCACTTGTCTCATGCACCCAGCCTGGGCTGGTGATCTATTTCACCCTGGATAATATACATGTTTTGATGCTGTTCTCTTGAAACATCCCACCCTCGCCTTCTCCCAGAGTCCACAGGTCTGTTCTATACATCTGAGTCTCTCTTTCTGTTTTGCATATAGGGTTATCGTTACCATCTTTCTAAATTCCATATATATGTGTTAGTATACTGTAATGGTCTTTATCTTTCTGGCTTACTTCGCTCTGTATAATGGGCTCCAGTTTCATCCATCTCATTAGAACTGATTCAAATGAATTCTTTTTAATGGCTGAGTAATATTCCATGGTGTATATGTACCACAGCTTCCTCATCCATTCGTCTGCTGATGGGCATCTAGGTTGCTTCCATGTCCTGGCTATTATAAACAGTGCTGCGATGAACATTGGGGTGCACGTGTCTCTTTCAGATCTGGTTTCCTTGGTGTGTATGCCCAGAAGTGGGATTGCTGGGTCATATGGCAGTTCTATTTCCAGTTTTTTAAGAAATCTCCACACTGTTTTCCATAGTGGCTGTACTAATTTGCATTCCCACCAACAGTGTAAGAGGGTTCCCTTTTCTCCACACCCTCTCCAGCATTTATTGCTTGTAGACTTTTGGATAGCAGCCATCCTGACTGGCGTGTAATGGTACCTCATTGTGGTTTTGATTTGCATTTCTCTGATAATGAGTGATGTTGAGCATCTTTTCATGTGTTTGTTAGCCATCTGTATGTCCTCCTTGGAGAAGTGTCTGTTTAGTTCTTTGGCCCATTTTTTGATTGGGTCATTTCTTTTTCTGGAGTTGAGCTGGAGGAGTTGCTTGTATATTTTTGAGATTAATCCTTTGTCTGTTGCTTCGTTTGCTATTATTTTCTCCCAATCTGAGGGCTGTCTTCTCACCTTGCTTATAGTTTCCTTTGTTGTGCAAAAGCTTTTAAGTTTCATTAGGTCCCATTTGTTTATTTTTGCTTTTGTTTCTAATATTCTGGGAGGTGGGTCATAGAGGATCCTGCTGTGATTTATGTCACGGAGTGTTTTGCCTCTGTTCTCCTCTAGTTTTATAGTTTCTGTTCTTACATTTAGATCTTTAATCCATTTTGAGTTTATTTTTGTGTATGGTGTTAGAAAGTGTTCTAGTTTCATTCTTTTACAGGTGGTTGACCAGTTTTCCCAGCACCACTTGTTAAAGAGGTTGTCTTTTTTCCATTGTATATCCTTGCCTCCTTTGTCGAAGATAAGGTGACCATAGGTTCATGGATTTATCTCTGGGCTTTCTATTCTGTTCCATTGATCTCTATTTCTGTCTTTGTGCCAGTACCATACTGTCTTGATGACTGTGGCTTTGTAGTATAGTCTGAAGTCAGGCAGGTTGATTCCTCCAGTTCCATTCTTCTTTCTCAAGATTACTTTGACTATTCGAGGTTTTTTGTATTTCCATACAAATTGTGAAATTATTTGTTCTAGTTCTGTGAAAAATACCGTTGGTATTTGATAGGGATTGCATTGAATCTATAGATTGCTTTGGGTAGTATAGTCATTTTGACAATATTGATTCTTCCAATCCATGAACACGGTATATTTCTCCATCTTTTTGTGTCCTCTTTGATTTCTTTCATCAGTGTTTTATAGTTTTCTATGTATAGGTCTTTTGTTTCTTTAGGTAGATATACTCCTAAGTATTTTATTCTTTTTGTTGCAATGGTGAATGGTATTGTTTCCTTAATTTCTCTTCCTGTTTTCTCATTGTTAGTGTATAGGAATGCAAGAGATTTCTGTGTGTTAATTTTATATCCTGCAACTTTACTGTATTCGTTGATTAGCTCTAGTAATTTTCTGGTAGAGTCTTTAGGGTTTTCTATGTAGAGGATCGTGTCATCTGCAAACAGTGAGAGTTTCACTTCTTCTTTTCCTATCTGGATTCCTTTTACTTCTTTTTCTGCCCTGATTGCTGTGGCCAAAACTTCCAAAACTATGTTGAATAGTAGTGGTGAGAGTGGGCACCCTTGTCTTGTTCCTGATTTCACGGGAAATGCTTTCAATTTTTCACCATTGAGGGTGATGCTTGCTGTGGGTTTGTCATATATAGTTTTTATTATGTTGAGGTATGTTCCTTCTATTCCTGCTTTCTGGAGAGTTTTAATCATAAATGGATGTTGAATTTTGTCAAAGGCTTTTTCTGCATCTATTGAGATAATCATATGGTTTTTATCTTTCAATTTGTTAATGTGGTGTATTACATTGATTGATTTGCAGATATTAAAGAATCCTTGCATTCCTGGGATAAAGCCCACTTGGTCATGGTGTATGATTTTTTTAATATGTTGTTGGATTCTGTTTGCTAGAATTTTGTTAAGGATTTTTGCATCTATGTTCATCAGTGATATTGGCCTGTAGTTTTCTTTTTTTGTGGCATCTTTGTCTGGTTTTGGAATTAGGGTGATGGTGGCCTCATAGAATGAGTTTGGAAGTTTACCTTCTTCTGCAATTTTCTGGAAGAGGTTGAGTAAGATAGGTATTAGCTCTTCTCTAAATTTTTGGTAGAATTCAGCTGTGAAGCCATCTGGTCCTGGGCTTTTGTTTGCTGGAAGATTTCTGATTACAGTTTCGATTTCCTTGCTTGTGATGGGTTTGTTAAGATCTTCTATTTCTTCCTGGTTCAGTTTTGGAAAGTTATACTTCTCTAAGAACTTGTCCATTTCTTCCAAGTTGTCCATTTTATTGGCATAGAGCTGCTGGTAGTAGTCTCTTATGATCCTTTGTATTTCAGTGTTGTCTGTTGTGATCTCTCCATTTTCATTTATAATTTTGTTAATTTGGTTCTTGTCCCTTTGTTTCTTAATGAGTCTTGCTAATGGTTTGTCAATTTTCTTTATTTTTTCAAAAAACCAGCTTTTAACTTTGTTAATTTTTGCTATGATCTCTTTAGTTTCTTTTGCATTTATTTCTGCCCTAATTTTTAAGATTTCTTTCCTTCTACTAACCCTGGGGTTCTTCATTTCTTCCTCCTCTAGTTGCTTTAGGTGTAGAGTTAGGTTATTTATTTGACTTTTTTCTTGTTTCTTGAGATAGGCCTGTAATGCTATGAATCTTCCCCTTAGCACTGCTTTTTACAGTGTCCCATAGGTTTTGGGCTGTTGTGTTTTCATTTTCACTCATTTCTATGCATATTTTGATTTCTCTTTTGATTTCTTCTATGATTTGTTGGTTATTCAGAAGTGTGTTTTTTAGCCTCCATATGTTTGAATTTTTAATAATTTTTTTACTGTAATTGAGATCTAATCTTACTGCACTGTGGTCAGAAAAGATGACTGGAATGATTTCAATCTTTTTGAATTTACCAAGACTAGATTTATGGCCCAGGATGTGATCTATTCTGGAGAAGGTTCTGTGTGCACTTGAGAAAAAGGTGAAGTTGATTGTTTTGGGGTGAAACGTCCTATAGATGTCAATTAGGTCTAGCTGGTCCATTGTGTCATTTAAAGTTTGTGTTTCCTTGTTCATTTTCTGTTTAGTTGATCTATCCATAGTTGTGAGTGGGGTATTAAAGTCTCCCACTATTATTGTGTTACTATTAATTTCCTCTTTCATACTCGTTAGCATTTGCCTTACATATTGTGGTGCTCCTATGTTGGGTGCATATATATTTATAATTGTTATATCTTCTTCTTGGATTGATCCTTTGATCATTATGTAGTGTCCATCTTTGTCTCTTTTCACAGCCTTTATTTGAAAGTCTATTTTATCTGATATGAGTATTGCGACTCCTGCTTTATTTTGGTCTCCGTTTGCGTGAAATATTTTTTTCCAGCCCTTCACTTTTAGTCTGTATGTGTCCCTTGCTTTGAGGTGGGTCTCTTGTAGACAGCATATATAGGGGTCTTGCTTTTGTATCCATTCAGCCAGCCTTTGTCTTTTGGTTGGGGCATTCAACCCATTTACATTTAAGGTAATTATTGATAGGTATGGTCCCGTTGCCATTTATTTTGTTGTTTGGGGTTCACGTTTATACCACCTTTCTGTGTTTCCTGTCTAGAGAAGATCCTTTAGCATTTGTTGAAGAGCTGGTTTGGTGGTGCTGAATTCTCTCAGCTTTTGCTTGTCTGTAAAGCTTTTTAGTTCTCCTTCATATCTGAATGAGATCCTTGCTGGGTAGAGTAATCTAGGTTGTAGGTTATTCTCTTTCATTACTCTAAGTATGTCCTGCCATTCCCTTCTGGCCTTCTGGCCTGAAGGGTTTCTATTGATAGATCAGCTGTCATGCTTATGGGAATCCCTTTGTGTGTTATTTGTTGTTTCTCCCTTGATGCTTTTAATATTTGGTCTTTGTGTTTGATCTTTGTTAATTTGATTAATATGTGTCTTGGGGTGTTTTGCCTTGGGTTTATCCTGTTTGGGACTCTCTGGGTTTCTTGGACTTGGGTGGCTATTTCCTTCCCCATTTTAGGGAATTTTTCAGCTATTATTTCCTCGAGTATCTTCTCATGGCCTTTCTTTTTGTCTTCTTCTTCTGGGACTCCTATGATTCGAATGTTGGGGCGTTTCACATTGTCCCAGAGGTCCCTGAGGTTGTCCTCATTTCTTTTGATTCTTTTTTCTTTTTTCCTCTCTGCTTCATTTATTTCCACCATTTTATCTTCTAACTCACTTATCCTATCTTCTGTCTCTGTTATTCTACTCATGGTTCCCTCCAGAGTGTTTTTGATCTCATTTATTTCATTATTAATTTTTAATTGACTTTTAAAAATTTCTTCTAGGTCCTTGTTAAACATTTCTTGCATCTTCTCAATCTTTGTCTCCAGGCTATTTATTTGTAACTCCATTTTGTTTTCAAGATTTTGGATCATTTTTATTATCCTTATTCTAAATTCTTTTTCAGTTAGATTCCCTATTTCCTCCTCTTTTGTTTGACTTGGTGGGCTTTTTTCATGTTCCTTTAGCTGTTGGGTATTTCTCTGCCTTTTCATCTTGTTTAGATTGCTGTGTCTGGAGTGGGCTTTCTGTATTCTTGTGGTCTGAGGTTCCTTTTTATTGTGGAGGTTTCACCCAGTGGGTGGGGTTGGACGATTGGTTTGTCAAGGTTTCCTGGTTAGGGAAGCTTGTGTCAGCGTTCTGGTGAGTGGAATTGGATTTCTTCTCTCTGGAGTGCAATGGAGTGTCCAGTAATGAGTTTTGCGATGGGTCTATGTGTTAGGTGTGACTTTGGACAGCCTGTATGTTGACACTCAGGTCTATGTTCCTGCGTTGCTAAAGAATTTGCGTGGTATGTCTTGTACTGGAGCTTATTGGCTCTTGGGTGGTGGTTGGTTTTGGTGTAGGTATTATTTCTTAATGTTCCGTGTAGTCAGAAGTTTTCTGGTGTTCTCAAGTTTGGGGCTTAAGTCTCCTGCCTCTGGATTTCAGTTTTATTCTTCCAATAGTCTCAAGACTTCTCCAACTATACAGCACTAATAATAAAACTTCTAGGTTAATGGTGAAAAGATTCTCCACCGTGAGAGACAACCAGAGAGGTTCACAGAGTTACATGAAGAATAGGAGAGGGAGGAAGGAGATAGAGGTGAGCAGGAGGAGAAAAAGGGGACTCAAGAGGAGAGAGACAGATCTACGCAGTTATCTGTTCCCAAAGTGTTCTCCGTAGCCCAGACACCCACAAAGATTCACAGAGTTGGATTGGGAAGAGAAGGGGAAAGGAGGAAATAGAGGTGTTCTGAGGTAGAAAACAGAGAGTCAAAAGTGGGAGAGTAATCACCACTCCTGAATAGAAATGGGAACTGAATATTGGATTCTTAAATGTCCAAAATTTATATCACATACTACTGAAAAACAAAGATTAAAAATCTAGTGTAGAGGTTAGACTCTTTGAAATACAATATTTAAAAACAAAAACAAAAACACAAAAAAATTTAGAAATGTATATGAAGTTTGGTTTAAAAATAGGGTTTCTCTCTCTTTTTTGGCAAGGTTATAGTGAAATGAAAATGAAAATTAAGGAATAATGGAGGAGTATTAGAGGACTTTAAAAGGAAATAGGAGAGAAAAACAAGAAAAAGAAAAAAAAAGAAAAAAAAATTTTTTCCCCTAATTAAAAAAATCGTAAAAATACATGAAAATGAAAGTTGAGGAGTAATGGGGGAGTAATAGGGAATTTTAAAAGAAAATAAAAGAGAAAAAATGAAAAATAAAAAAAAGGAAGGAAAAAAAATTTTTTTAATTAAAAAAAAATATATATATATATATATATATACATATATATCTAGGAATTTCTCTGGAGTTGTTGCGGTCAGCGTAGGTTCAGTTCAATTTCAGATAGCTCCTCTTTCCAGCTTACACTTCTCCATATCTATAGGCCCCTTCCGATGTAGTCGGTATTACCTTCAGGGATTTTAATCTGTTGCACCGGTCCTTTCTGAAGCAGTTCCCTTTGCTTATTTGGCTTCTGTTTGCTGTCTCTTCGGTGTCTAATTTCCGCCCTGACACAGGCGGGCAGAGGTGATCTCTTATTTAGGTTTGCTAGTTCAGTTCAGTCCTGCTACGGGAAGGGTGTGGCGCTGCAGACAGACACCGCTCTGTGTGGATAGCGCTCACCGTGTTCCGGCCACACTGGGTTTGCCCCGCTCATGGGTGTCAGTGCTTTCCCCGTCTACACTGCTCAGGCTCCCGGCTGCTCTATATGGAGCGGGCCCTGCATTGAGTGCTGTTCCAGTTTTCGGGTACTCCACAAAAGCGCAGATTCGGCTGCTCCTGCGTCTTGTGCCTTCCCTGGCCTGAGCGGCCCAGGCAGCCAGAGGCTTGGGCGCACTCTCCCCGGATGCGGCGCGCCTTTTCCCTCCACGTCGAGCCGCCCAGGCAGCCAGAGGCTTGGGCGCACTCTCCCCGGGTACAGAGCGCTTTTTCCCTCCTCGGCCCCAGCGCGCGCCGCCAGTCGAGTCTCAGGAAGTCTTTAGCTAGAACCCGGAGGCCTGTTTGCAGTGTGGGAGGGGGTGGCTTCTCAGGGGCTGAGTTTGCCCTTTCCCCCTCCCCCCGTCTCCTACCTCCAGCGGGGATGGGCCGGCTCTTCTCTGGAGTTTCTCAGTCCCTTTGTTTTGCGAACCGCCGGCAGTGTGTTCGAGCCGGTTAATTTTGACCCTTGCTATCCCACAGTTTATTTATTTATTTTAATTTTTTTTTCATTTATTTTTATTAGTTGGAGGCTAATTACTTTACATCATTACAGTAGTTTTTGTTATACATTGAAATGAATTAGCCATGGATTTACATGTATTCCCCATCCCGATCCCCCCTTCCACCTCCCTCTCTACCCGCTCCCTCTGGGTCTTCCCAGTGCACCAGGCCCGAGCACTTGTCTCATGCATCCAACCCGGGCTGGTGATCTGTTTCACCCTAGATAATACACATGTTTTGATGCTGTTCTTTCGAAACATCCCACCCTCGCCTTCTCCCACAGAGTCCAAAAGTCCGTTCTATACATCTGAGTCTCTTTTTCTGTTTTGCATGTAGGGTTATCATTACCATCTTTCTAAAGTCCATATATATGTGTTAGTATACT
Organism: Odocoileus virginianus; assembly: GCF_023699985.2. Classification (NCBI taxonomy): domain Eukaryota; kingdom Metazoa; phylum Chordata; class Mammalia; order Artiodactyla; family Cervidae; genus Odocoileus; species Odocoileus virginianus. The sequence continues at coordinate 10,919,015 of NC_069704.1, forward strand.
GTAATGGTCTTTATCTTTCTGGCTTACTTCGCTCTGTATAATGGGCTCCAGTTTCATCCATCTCATTAGAACTGATTCAAATGAATTCTTTTTAATGGCCGAGTAATATTCCATGGTGTCTATGTACCACAGCTTCCTCATCCATTCGTCTGCTGATGGGCATCTGGGTTGCTTCCATGTCCTGGCTATTATAAACAGTGCTGTGATGAACATTGGGGTGCACGTGTCTCTTTCAGATCTGGTTTCCTTGGTGTGTATGCCCAGAAGTGTATCCCACAGTTTAAAAAAGCTCCCTCCGATTGCTCTCAGGGTCTTCGGGCCGGTCCTTACCCTAAGCAATGCCGCCCGCTCCTCTCCGTTCCGCCCCCGCTTGTTGCTGGCGGGTGCGGGCGTCTGGGGTACTTTTCTGCTGGGAGTTGCTTTTAGGCACGTAATCTGTGGGCCTTGTTTAGTTTTTCCTCCCAGTTACGTTGCCGAAAACTTCCCCCAGTCCCGCCAGTTCGAGGGTTTCCTGGTGATTGGAAACTTCCTCTGTTAAGACTCCCTTCCCGGGACGGGTCTCCGTCCGTAGCTCTTTTGACTCCCTTTTTATCTTTTCTATTTTGTCCTACCTCCCTTCGAAGAAAATGGGCTGCTTTTCTGGGCGCCTGATGTCCTCTGCTAGCAATCAGAAGTTGTTTTGTGAAATTTGCTCAGCGTTCAAATGTTCTTTCGAAGAATTTGTAGGAGAGAAAGTGGTCTCCCCGTCCTATTCCTCCACCATCTTGGCTCCTCCCCTCACGTAGAGTTTTAAGAATTCATTTAAGAATGAATTTAAGAATTCATGGGGGATAGTAAAAGAGTTTGAACACTAGAAATGGGCAAGACAGAGTACCAATTTTTAAAAGGGAGACAAGCGATTCCCTGGAAGGTAGGTGAATGACTTCGACATTGTTTCTGGAAATGATTTTGAAAGAAATATGAAGAGAATGTTTCACAGGCACCTAGAAGGGTTCATCACAATTAAGAAACAGCACGAGCTCATTGAGAACAAATCCTATCAGACATATCTTATCTCCTCCATTGACATGGTTTCTCCATGACAGATCTAGAGGGAACATAGACATCATGCATCGGCAGACTGTAAGTCCGTCATGGAGCTTTCCTATAAGGTCCATCTGTGCATCATCTGTGGTGTGCTGGTCATGCTTTCTCACAGAGCTGTTTGTGCACATTTCTGCCCAACACCACGTTCAAGCGGCATTACATTGATAGTTTGGAATCTGCCACATCTAGGAGTAGTCTCACCATGGAAATCAGGAAATACTACAAACCATTTTTTTCCCCCTTGGATAGTTGGTTGTTGAACACTGGCCAGCACAACACTTTCTGTATTACAAGTATCTAGCACAGTGCCAAGACAAAGCCGATACTCCATAACTGTTGGCTGAAGGAATAAATAACTTGAACAAGAAACACAGCACAGTCTCCCATCATATGACTGTCGTCAAGAAAGAGACATCTTAACTGGATGCCAGTGCAACAAAAAGAAAAAGAAAGATAAAAAGGAATAAAGGAAAAAGAATCTATGTCAAACTGAAGGGAATTCTCTAAGAATAGAGTAAAAAGCTCAGTCCTGTGAGTCTTGAGTGATTTTTGTACCAACATGAGAGAATGAGTGTGTTCTATGATACAGAGAAATCTTCACCCATGAATGAACTTATCTATGAAACTGAAGCAGACTCGCAGACATAGATGAGAGAATTGTGGTTGCCAAGGGGGGAGGAGAGGTGGGGGAGGGGTGGGGGAGGGATGGGGGAGGGAGTTTGGGGTTAGTAGATGCGCACTTTCATAAGTAAAATGGGTAAACAACAAGGTCCTACAGGGTCCTGCAGCACAGGGAACTACATTCAATATCTTGTGATAAACCATAAGGGAAAAGAGTGTGTATATATATATATACTCATGCCTGGAAAATCCCATGGACAGAGGAGCCTGGTAGGCTGCAGTCCATGGGGTCGCTAAGAGTCAGACATGACAGAGCGACTTCACTCTCACTTTTCACTTTCATGCATTGGAGAAGGAAATGGCAACCCACTCCAGTGTTCTTGCCTGGAGAATCCCAGGGATGGGGGAGCCTGGTGGGCTGCCGTCTGTGGGGTCACACAGAGTTGGACACGACTGAAGCGACTTAGCAGCAGCAGCATATACATTGGAATCACTTTTCTGTACAGCAGAAATTAACACAACATTGTAAGTCAACTATGCTTCAATTATTAAAAAGGTTTATTTCTTATTTTAAAAAAAGAAGTCATCATCTGGAGTGATGAGCTGAACCTACTGAGATGAAATTTCAGGGGCAAATGTAAAGTCCTGTTGTTGGATTAAGTGAAAACTGAAATAACAAAGCAAATCACACAAGTACAGGATGGTTGTGGGAGATCGTAGCTTAGCAGCAAGTGTTGTGAAGAGTGAGTCTCGGTTCTCCAAACTGGTCACATGATGACTAAAGCATTGTGTCCAGAACCAGGCACCGCATAGTTGAGCATTCAGAGAAGAGTGACTAGAGAGATGGGAGATATAAAACTTGTCATGTGAGGCATGATAGGAGGAATTTGGAGGTTTTCATTGGAGAAGAAAGGACTCAAGGGAATATAATGCTGACATCAAATATTTGGATGACTATTGCAGAGCCAGGGCCATCTCGCTGCTCAACTTTAGGGCACACCGTTGACACTGTAGTCACGTGAGCAGTAGAGCTGTGCAGCGTGTGTCTGAATAACCAGAGTGCTACTCCTGCATGTGGGCACGAGGATGCTACTCCACATAGCAGAAGCCCCTGAGATTGTACTTCAGCTCAATTTCAGCCAAAGCCTCACACCTCCTTGGATAGATTCAAAGCAGAAGCTGGAAGGCCATGTGTCTTGAGATGTACAGTAGGGGGTTCTTGGAAACAGAAAAGCAGGAGAGCTTTATATTTTTCCAGTAACCTCAGAGATGGGAACTAACATTTATAGGGCGTCTCTTTGTTCTAAACATTGTGTTAGGTACTATATATGTGTGTTAGTCACTCAGTCATGTCCAACTCTTTGTGACCCCATGGACTGCAACCCACTAGGCTCCTCTATCCATGGAATTCTCCAGGCAAGAAAACTGGAGTGGGTTGCCATTTCCTTCTCCAAGGTACTATACATACCTGATTTAATCTTCAAAACCACCCTACCAAGTGGACGCTGTTATCCTTAATTGACAGATGAAGAAATTGAGACAGGTTAATTATTTGTCCATAGTCATCCAATGATTAAGTAGCTTAGCCAGTATTTAAACGTGGGATTATATGACTTCTTGTTTCTTCCTGGACTCCTGGGGCTTGGGAGGAAAGCTAACCACTTGACCCACTCCAAGACTAGTTGGGCAACAGGGTGACCCTCGGTAGCAGTGGTCCATGTCGATATTACAGTCAGGGGACTTGAAGAAAGTTCACAGGAGAGACCACGGAGCCATAGCTGTGGGTTCTATTGACTGGTCAGTAGTACCCATGTCCTAGAAAAGATTTTATAGGTTGTCAGAGTTGAACTTGCTGGATCAGACTTTTACTTGCTCCTTCCCTTGTACTGTCTCTTCCCTGAGAGAGGGAGAGAGGAAAGAAACAGGGTCCCTGACGGCATCTGCCATTTTGGACGGAAGGATGTGAGTCAGCAGTCTCTTTATCCCACCTCTTCACCTAAGACACTGAGACCCAGGTCTTGGTGGTGACTGCGGGCTCATAAGCAGCCCCAGGATTGCCTGCATGGAACCATTGACAACCTGGAGCAAGTCACTGGGCGCTTCCACGTCCTGATAAACTAGAAAGCATGATCTTTGAGTCACTCCTCCATTACACAACTATCCAGTCTGCAGAGCTTGGGTGTGCATCATGTGTCACCACATGCCAGAGTCACGCCCCTCCTCCGTTGCTGGATTAGCTGGGCTGGCTGGCTCTTGAGGCCTTGAGAAGATGATTGTTGACTTGGAAGAATCAATTACCTAACGAGCCATATCAAGACTGCCATTCCTAACTGCTAATAATTCTTTAGTGTGAGAATTTGGTTGTGGGCTGATGTTATGTTTTGTGCAATTCCTTTTAATTTCTCTGGAGCCACCCTTGTTGATATGTACTCACACCTAGGATTAAAGTCTACTTATTATCAGAGGGAAAGCACCTTTCCTCACAATGAGCATAGCTAAAGTGACAGTCAGGGAATCATCTCTCACTTCCTTTTAGGCTCTCAAAGGCACAATTTCTTTCTGGACTTGTTGTTTTATCACCTGAATTATCTCCCTGCCATCCAGGCACTCTAGATCCCACCAATATTTCTGTTCCACCTCTTACTCGCACCTAAACTCTTTCTGTGTAGGTAGATTTACCACAGGATCATAAAAATTGGCACTGTAGACAAGGAAATAAAGTAGAGGGAGGCTCATGCTACATAAAAGAGCAAGTGAAATGCTCTTGATACCCAATTATTATGTACCCTTAAATGAAGAACTGTTATAATGTGTGGCAGGAATGATGGGAAAGAAATTGATAGAAAGGCAGTGCCTATCTTTACTTTTCTAGAAGATTCTAATGTTGTCTTGGAATTCACCAAGCCCAGGACATTATGGATAAAGGCTAAATGAAAGGACAAGAACGCCAGAAGTGGACTATGGTATGTACACTGGGTAACAACCCGTGGTGGGCTCTGATTCCCAGCTCTGGCTGCTCTTCAGATGCTTCCAGGGGTGACCCTAAAGCAAAAGGACAGTTTGGGCCTAATTATTATTTTTTTTAATATATATTGGTTAATTTCCTTGCAGCACACAAACCTTTTAGTTGTAGCATACAGGCTTAGTTGCTCCCTAGCATGTAGAATCTCAGTTCCCGGACCAGGGATACAACCCACATCCCCTGCCTTACAAGGTGGATTTTTAACCACAGGGCCGCCAGGGAAGTCCCTGGGTCTGATTCTCTACAGGCATCTCACACATCTCTGCTTCCCCATCTCACACAATGTGCTCTATACTGGGAGATCTGCCTCTTTCTTCTATAGCATTTGTTTGCTATATGTCATCTTTTTGCACACACTAAAGGTACTGTGTGTGTTTGTTTGGCTGTGTTGTGAGGCTTGTTGGATCTTAGTTCCACGACTGAGGATAGAACCTGTGCCCCTGTAGTGAAAGCTCAGAGTCCAAACCATGGACAGCCAGGGAAGTCCCATGAAGGTAGCGATTGGATGTTGAGTCTGGCAATAGCTGAGTGAGGCTGGCTCACTGCTCTAACCCAAGGGCCCTTAGGATGCACTCCGCTAGAACCCTTCTCTTCTCCCATCCAAGTATTAACCAGGCCTGACCCTGCTTAGCTTTTAAGATCAGATGAGATCAAGCGTGTTCAGGGTGATATGGCCATAGACCCCTTCTTTTCTCTGAAAGAGAGAGATTCAACATGAAGTTTGCTACATGTACGAGTATACCCATAGATGAAATTCCTAAAAGTGGAACTATTAGGTCAAAAGGCATGTGATTTGTCATTTTCATACCCCAAATTGTACCAAGGTATAATTCCACTAGCAGTCTCTGAGAGTTTGTTTTTCTGTGCCTTTGTAAATAAAGTGGACTTTTAAGCTTTGCCAATTTTATAGGTGAGAATATAAAATAAAGTTTACATCTAATTGTGAAAATTCATTCTTTTATTACCAGAGAGTCTTTGGGAGAAGGAAACCTGGGTTCTGCAGATTCTTCCTAGAGGTTTACTCATACCACCAAGGATGAAGGGGCTGGAAGGGAGGATGGGGAAAGGAGAGAGGGAAGAGGAGAGAAGAGTGGCAGAGAGCAAAACAGCAGTGAGGAGGGGGCGGAAATAGTGTAGCGGTCGGTTGGGGCAAATCAGAGTGCCGCTAAGGGTTTTATTTCTGAGCTCACATGGGACTTTCCTGTTTTCTCCCAATTGGACTTAGCTCCCTCCATGTGACACAATATTTTCACGCAGTAGCTCTACTTCTTATAAGTAGGGAGTTATGCTCTGGACTTTAAAGCTTCTTTTTAAAAAATTATTTATTTTTATTAAAAACATTTAAAAATTATTTATTTAAATTTTATTTATGATTATTTATTCATTTATTTTTGGCTGCCCTGGCTCCTCACTGCTGCACGCAGGCTTTCTCTAGTTGCAGCGAGCAGGGGCTACCCTTCGTTGGGATGCATGGTTCTCATTGCAGTGGCTTCTCTGGTTGTGGAGCACAAGTTCTGGGTGCACGGGCTTCAGGAGTCATGGCTTGTGGGTCTAGAGTCTGCAGCTGCAGCAGCTGTGGTACATGGGCTTAGTTGCCCCATAGCATGTAGAATCTTCCTGCACCAGGGATCGAACCCATGTCTCCTGCATTGGCAGGCAGACTCTTAACCACTGGACCACCGTGGAGGTGCCATTAAAGTACATTGATTGCTCATGCCCATGCTAGGACCTCAGGATGGACACTAGACACAGATGCAATGACTGGCCAAGAAATCCCTGCTTGGAGTGTCAGAGGAAAATGAGAAAAAAAGGAACTGGCGAGCTATCTATTCACAGAGGCTTCTAAACGATATCACTGATTATTTGGGATGAAAGAAATGACCACAGGGAATTCTGGGTTAATCAGAAGATCTCAGAGGGGATACCACTGTTGGATCAAAAATTCTAACACTAATGTATGTGGTTTGTATATGCCATTGTCAGTAAAAAGGCTAGTGGCTTAGCCTTTTCAGGTTGTAAGGTACAAAGGGGCTTATTCAGATCACTCTGAGTATTGATGGTTTATGAAGTTATATGTTTTAAGGAAGGGTGGTATCTTGACCATACAGCCAGATTTCTGGCGATCCTATAAACAGCCAAATAGCTACCCCACCCCCCAGGGCCCAGAACATTGTTTGGTAATTGGAAGGTAATATGGGGTCCTATGTGAGTCTGGCAATTGAGTGCTCTCTAACCCTCCCTCTGCTGCACAAGGAACAAGTTTCTATCCTAGAGCTTCACCATCCTTTGAGTCCAGCTTCTCCATCTTTTCGTCTATTGTCCGCATCTCTACCTAAAAAAAATGCCCTTTACTCTCTTCCTGACCTCACACTCTCTGCTCACTCGTAGCTTCAGCTCAGGCCTCTTGCTATTTGTTTCTCTGTGTTTTTTGCCCCTCTTATCAACTGCTCACTGTCCAATGTCTCATCTTCAAAAATCCTCAAAAGATAATATCTGATTGGTTGGCCTACCGCCCAGTTTAGAGACCAGTTTATAGCCTGGCTACCCTTGCATCAGATACCCATTCAGTCAGCAGTGTCAGCATGGGACCTAAAAATGAGAAAGCCTGAGAAGGGCTCTTGAGTATGGGGCTGAAGTCATTAGACGTCTTTAGGACTACCTGCCTAAATGTCTGAGTTCACACTGCAGCTCCCATTCGACAGCAACTGCTTCCCTGTGACCTTGACCCACAGGCCTGTCAGGTATATAGGTATCTTTTGTACATTATCTCTGAGGGTCTTTACCACCTTGATTGGTGATTCCATCAGTCCCCAGATAACAACACATCTACTCTTCCAGGCTACTGGGCCTCCCTGCTATAGGATTGCCACACTTACTGACTGTTGCAGATAAGACAAAGATCAGTCTTTCTTTCCTCACTAGAAAGTGTTGTGTTATTGCCTCAGCTGAGGGTCCACGACCAGGATGTTGCAATGTGGGAAGCACAGTGCAGAGAGGGAGGCACGTTTGCTCTCCTTTCCTTACACTGTCTTGGAGGAGAAGAGAAATCTGGGGTAAATACGTTCAGTTCCTCTGTGCTCCCTGGGGGAGGGAGAGTAACTAATGGGAAGAGTAAGGATGTGGAAATCTGTCTTTGGAACAGCCTTCTCTCAGCAAACTCAGGTTCTTTGCTCCTTCATGCAGCGAATTTACCAGTGTTCTGGAGAGGAAGGATTGCAATTTTGGTGATAAAAAGTCTGGGGATGCGAAGCCATAGTCTCATTTATCAGCCATAAAGCTCTTATTTTGATCTTGGTCTGAGGAATGCCTGCAACTACATCTCAATGGCTTTGGGAGCTGGCTTAAGAGGGAGAAGTCTGAGTAATGAGCACCATCTCTTTCCCAATACACTGCCGTCACTGGGCCTGGATGCTTGAGAAAGAATGTCACACCAGCTCTGAGTACAGGATCCAGTGATTTGCCATAAGAGTCCCAAAGTAAAACCTGAGAAAAGAAGGACACACTGCAGGAATACTGGCCTCCTACCCGGGAGTCCCAAGTCCATGACTCTATCCAGAAAGACACTCCATCCCCTCACCTTCCTCGGCGGTTTAATGCATTGAAATATGCACTAGTTTTGGTGTCAGAAGATTTGAACTCAAACTTCAGCTCTGCTGATTATTAGCTGCATAACTTCACTAGGTGAGTCTACTTCTGAGTCTCAGTTTCTCCATCTTTAAAATGGGCCTTGTGATACCTACTTCAGAGAGTCCTCGCGAAGATTTCATTCCACGAGAAAACAAGTGGGAACCATGTTTGTCAGCTCTACAGTTGGCAGTGGTTGCCATCAATTCTGAGGATGAGGGACTTCCCTGATGGTCAGGTGGTTAAAAGTCTGCCTTCCAATGCAGGGGACACAGGTTCGATCCCTGGTTGGGGAACAAAGATCCCATGTGCCAGGGCACAACTAAGCCCTTGTGCTCTGACTACTTAGCCCACACACCACGACTAGAGAGCCTGGAGCACCACGATGAAGACCCCACGCACCTCAGTTAAGACCAGATGCAGTCAAATAAATAAATGCTTAAAAAAAATGCAAAGAAAACAAAACCGCACACAAAAGCTTGAGGACAAGCACATTCTCTTTACTCACCCACCTCCCTCTGCTTTCCTATTAGGTCCTTGTGGTCCCAGGAAGGAGGCGAAAAATACACAGCAGTTCTCTCCATGACTGTAGCTTTGTTAAGTTTCCCATGAGTCCCTTGATATACAGCAAAGAAGAACTGGAGCCTTGGCCAGGCCAACTGGGGCTAAACTAGCCTTGCAAGGGGGAATTCTGAAAACAGTAGGGAATCCATTTGTGACTCTCATCATCTGTGAAACGAATATAGTCACGCCAAACTCATAAGGTTCTTGGAAGCAAGAAATAGGCTCATGGACCTGGCATGTGATTAGATCATCAAATGTTACTTTTCTTCTTTCCATTAAACACTGAGTAAGACACTCTGTCCATGGAATTCTCCAGGCAAGAATACTGAAGTGGGTAGCCATTCCCTTCTCCAAGGGATCTTCCTCACTAGGGATTGAACCCAGGTCTCCTGCATTGCAGGTGGATTGCTTACCATTTGAGCTGCCAGGGAAGCCTGAGGAAGACATTACGCCTCAGAAATGTTTCCTATGGAATGAACTTGCTCTGCATGAGTGCAACTTTGGAGGCCCTCACTACAAAGGAAGTGAGGAAATGTCAGAGCCAACCTTGAATTCAGATCAAGAAGATACAGTCATGTGACATCTTAGACAGATTTGAGTTTGATCAATCTTTCAAAAGGAGACTTCCGTGGTGTTGCTGTGTTTAAGACTCCACGCTCCCAAAGCAGGGGTCCCAGGTTCAATCCCTGTTCAGGGACCTAGATAGCACATGTGACAACTGAAGATCCCACGTCTTGACTAAGACTCAGCACAGCCAAATAAGTAAATATTGAGGGCTTCCCAGGGGGCACAAGTAGTAAAGAACCTGCCTGCCAATGCAGGAGATATAACAAATGAGGGTTCAATCCCTGGGTTGGGAAGATCCTCTGGAAAGGAAATGGCAACCCATTCCAGTGTTCTTGCCTGGAGGATTCCATGGACAGAGGAACCTGGCGGGCTACAGTCTAGCAGGTCACACAAGGTTGAACATGGCTGAGCAGCTTAGCACAAGCACATTCTTTCAAATACCAGAAAAAATGATTAGCAGTGACTTTTCATAGATTTAAAAGTAATTAGAAAGCCTTGTGAGTTGTTGGCCCACAGTCAAGCTGGGAATGAGATTGAGATCCATCTCTGCTCTCCTGGATCTAGACCCCTGCTCTAGCCTAAGCCTCAGTGTCTCCACCTAAAACAGAATGAAGGTCTCTTCACTGACCTGGTCTTGGCATTAACGCAACTCATCTCAAGTCCTTCCTTCACACAGCTTCCCTACTGTTGCCAGTTTAATTCTCCCAGTGTAATTATATCTGTTCCCTGCTCAGAAACCTGAACCAGCTCCATAATCACACTTCCTAGGCTTGCCTTCATTTCCTTCTTTCCATGTGTCCTTCAGCCCTTTCAGTGGAACTGGTACCTACATGAATCAGGCAGAGTCATCAGTTGCAAGAGAAAGAAACTGTGTCTGGGTATTGAGCAGTTCATAGACTAACTGACAAGACCAGAGAACAAGTCACTGCTCCACATGTCCAGGGACCCAACACTGTGCCTCAGAACTCATTTTATGAGAAAATCACCCAAGTTGCTTCCCCTGAACACTGACCAAATACTGTGGTTTCTCTGCTGTCACTCCTAGGGCAGAAATTCGATTTTATTGCAAACACAACAGCAGCTAGAATTTGCAGCTAGTATCTCTTCACCGAGAACCCAGTCTTGAGGGCTCTGAGAATCAGATATTTGTTACTTTACTGAGAGAAAAAAGCATTCACTACTACTTCCTTATATTTGGCACTTTGAAATCAACGTCTCCATGGATAAGCCTACTTGGTGGAGTCTGGGTTATGCATGTCCGACTTTTTGTGACTAAACAGTCCATGGAATTCTCTAGGCCAGAATACTGGAGTGGGTAGCCTTTCCCTTCTCCAGGGGGTCTTCCCAACCCAGGGATTGGACCCAGGTCTCCCGCATTGCAGGTGGATTCTTTATCAGCTGAGCTATCAACTGTTTATGCCACAGTTGCAGAAAAGCTGGGACAGAGAGCCTTTGGGGCTTTCACCTTAGGGGTAGGGAGTGGGACTTATAAGGCGGTTTTTATTTATGTTGATTAGTCGCTCAGTCTTGTCTGACTTTTTGTGACTCTGTGGACTGTAGCCCTCCAGACTCCTCTGTCCATGGGGATTTTCCAGTGGAGAATACTGGAGTGGGTTGCCATGCCTTCCTTCTGGGGATCATCCTGACCCAGGGATCGAACCTGCATCTCCTGCACATTTCTCCTGCATTGCAGTCGACTTCTTTTACCCCTGAGTCACCAGAGAAGCCCTATAAGGTAGTAACTTCCCCAAATATACCAAGGCTGCTCAAAAATTTGCTAGGCAGCTACAAAATTTGTAGCTACAAATTTTACTACAAAACATGCTACAGCATAGTCAATCCTTTGTTTGTTCACCATCAGCATAGACCATTTATTATTCTTAAGCTTACCGATAACAACTTTCCTGCCAGAGATAATGCAACTACTCCTCAAATAAAAACAGGTATATCCACTGTCCAGAAAAGGAGACAAGTCAAGGTCTCATTAGTTAGGGCATGCAGGTTCAAGTCAAGGATTTATGGGTGATGTACATCCTTTTTTCTAGCTCTGTGTTCTGTCTCATATCCTGTAACCTACAGACTACATTGTAAAGATAGCCACCAGCACCATATCCCTCCATATAAATTAGTAAGAGAGGGGAAAAGAGGGGAAAGGTTAATTAGTTATGACACATCAAGGAAAAAATATAAGTACACTTTATAGCCTCCTCCCAACCACAGGCTTTCCAGGTGGCTCAGTTGGTAAAGAATTCTCCTCCAATGCAGGAGACCGCCTACAGTGCAAGAGACCCTGAGTTAGATCCCTGGGTGGGGAAGATCTCCTGGAGAAGGAAATGGCAACTCATTCCAGTATGCTTGCCTGGGAAATCCCATGGACAGAGGAGCCTGGCAGGCTACAGTCCATTGTGGCCCAAGGGACGGAAATGAGTTTGCAACTAAGCCACCACCACGTCCCCACCAGAACTGGTCAAACAGTCAGAATTGGTACTTACATGTCTTCTTTCCTCCGTCATCTACCCAGGCTCCTTTGCCCTCAGTTAGCATATTGACTGATTGCTTCTATACTTGCTATGGTGACCTAAATCTTTATTTGTGTGTATTTTGATTTCTGTAGTTTTCACTCAAAACTGCAGCTTGAACGAGGGCTGACTTGCTATTTAAAAAAAAAAAAAAAAAAACTCTGCATGAGATCATAGGTATGTGTCAAGAAAGAGGTGGTAGTGAGACCATCAGAGGCACACTGGGAATTTGCGTTATCTGCATCTGTAATTTGTTCACGCCTTTGGGACATTTTGATGAGGTGTTCTTCAGTATGCTTGACTTTCTGACTTGGTGGGTCAGATAACATCCTGTCCACAAGAAACGGTCCATATTGCGTGAATTCTTGCTACCCACTGACAGGAATCCAATCACCATGTAACAATAACAAGCCCAGACTGCCTCTCGAAAGGAAGATAGTTACGTGCTAAAGAGCACATGGCTTCTCTCTGAAACCCAGGGGACTCTATTGCACTTCTTCACCGAGGTCTGCCACAGGTGCCATATACAGCATCTCGGATCTACACACTCACACCAGACACCACTGGATCAATAAGAATCCTAAGTGTAAAGTGTTGAAAACAGCTGGGGAGTATTTTCCTTACTCTGAGTCCTGCTCAATTCCGAAAGCCTTTTGGGTCACGCAATAAAAGGATATAGCATGTTTAAATGTGGTACATGGCACCCTTAAAATCTAAAGAAGTGATGTGTTTCTTTTTAAACTGAAGTATAGTGGCTCAGACGGTAAAGAATCTGCCTGCAAATGTAGGAGACTCAGGTTCCGTCCCTGGGTGGGGAAGGTCCCCTGGAGAAGTACCCACTCCAGTACTCTTGCCTGGAAGACTTCACAGACAGAGAAGCCTGGCAGGTCATAGTCCATGAGATCTCAAAGTGTCGGACATGACTGAGCATGCACATTCACCTTTAGAGTTCATTTACAGAGTTTCAGGGGTACAGCAAAGTGATTCAGTTATCTATTGGTCATCTCTTTTTCAGGTTCTTTTCCATTATTGCAAGATAGTGAATATAGGTCCCTGTTCTATAAGTCAGGCCTTTTTGTTGATCCATTCTATATCTAGTATGTATCTGTTAATCCCAAATTCCTAATTTATCCCTACATTACTACCCTCCGGCCTATGCTTCTTTCTTAATAGTAGAAGTTACAAGGTACACTCAACTTTTCCTTTGAGAGTAACATTCCAATTTCTGAATTTTATGAGGAATTTATACTTTAATCAGGTGGCAGCCCCCTGTCTTTTCAGGGGCTACATCTCTCACTTTTGGAGAAGGAAATGGAAACCTACTCTAGCATTCTTGCTAGAATCCCATGGACAGAGGAGCCTGACAGGCTACAGTCCATGGGATTGCAAAGAGTCGGACATGACTTGGTGACTAAGCAACAACAAGTACAAACTCTCACTTTAGGTACTAGTTAAAGTAACTAAAGCATCTGCTACATCCTGGGCTCCAAGTCTTGTTAGTTTGATGTCGTCAACATAAGAAGCCAACATCATGTCATGTGAAATAGGGAGTAAGTCAAGCATGGACTAAATTGTGGCCCAGATGCAGAGTTGACATAATCCCAAGGCAAGACAGTGGAGATGGACAGCTCTTCCTGCCATACGAAAGCAAATTGCAACTGACACTTTCTTCCTGTGTGAATAGACAGAATAGTTACTACATCCAAAGTTGAAAGTGAAAGTCATTCAGTCATGTCCGACCCTTTGCAACCCCATGTACCATCCATGGAATTCTCCAGGCCAGAATACTGGAGTGAGTAGCCTTTCCCTTCTCCAGGGGAGCTTCCCAACCCAGGGATGGATCCCAGGTCTCCTGCATTGCAGGTGGATTCTTTACCAGCTGAGCCACAAGGGAAACCCAAGAATGCTAGAGTGGGTAGCCTATCCCTTCTCCAGGGGATCTTCCTGACCCAGGAATCAAACCGGAGTCTCCTGCATTGCAGATGGATTCTTTACCAACTGAACTATCAAGGAAGTCCCAAAGTTGCATACCAGATGTTAGGAACTGTACTGGTTTACTCTAGTAAAGAGGCCACATCTGGGACAGCAGATGTAATTTGAGTCACTAGCTAATTAAGCTTTTAATAATCCTCTGTCGCCAAGGTTATTTTGTAACAGTTGTGCTGCTGGAGAAGACTATTGAGAGTCCCTTGGACAGCAAGGAGATCAAACCAGTCAATTTTAAAGGAAATCAACCCTGAAGATTCACTGGAAGAACTGATGCTGAAGCTGAAGCTCCAGTACTTTGGCTAACTGATGTGAACAGCCAACTCATTGGAAAAGACCCTGATGCTGGGAAAGATTGAGGGCAGAAGAAGGGGGTGACAGAGGATGAGAGGGTTGGGTGGCATCACTGACTCAATGGACATGAGTTTGAGCAAACTCTGGGACATAGTGAAGGACAGGGAAGCCTGCTGTGCTGTAGTCCATGGGGCAAAGGGTTGGACACAACCAGGTGACTGGACAATAATATGGGAAAAGAACCTGAAAAAAAAAAAAACCAGATATTTATGTATTCCCTGATAGCTCAGTTGGTAAAGAATCCACCTGCAATGCAGGAGACCCCGGTTCAATTCCTGGGTTGGGAAGATCTGCTAGCGAAGGGATAGGCTACCTGCTCCAGTATTCTTGGGTTTCCCTTGTGGCTCCACTGGTAAGGAATCCACCTGCAATGCAGGAGACCTGGGTTCGATCCCTGGGTTTGGAAGATCCCCTGGAGAAGGGAAAGGCTGCTCACTCCAGTATTCTGGCCTGAAGAATTCCATGGACTGTATAGTCACGGGGTCGCAAAGAGTTGGACACGACTGAGTGACTTGCACTTGCATAATTGAATCACTTCGCTGTACACCTGAAACTCATACATTTTAAATAAATTAGACTTCAATTTTTAAAATGTCACAATAAAAAATAATTCTCTGTATTTCTTCAAGATCTATCTGATAACCGCTTAGACAAAATAGATATGTTAAAAGGGATATGATAAGAATCATAATCCCCACAACTCTCAAGCCCTTTTTTTATTTCATTGGACATGCATTTCTGAGACTCTTCCAGGAATGAGGCACTGTTTTGGGCTTATGCTTGCAGTGGGGAGGGGAAGCTCTGACACTGTACTAACACCATAGCTACTAGCCACATGAGCACTTGAAATGTGCTTAGTCTATAACGAAGTGTTCTGTAAGTGTAAAACATGCATCACATTTTGAAGACTTGGTACAAAAACAGGTATATTAAGAAGTTTTGTATTAATTGTATATTGAAATGACAGTATTTGGGATATATCATGTGAAATAAAATGTCCTATTAAAGTTAATGTCATGTCACTCGTTTTACATGTATTCCCCATCCCAGTCCCCCCTCCCACCTCGCTCTCCACCCGATCCCTCTGGGTCTTCCCAGTACACCAGGCCCGAGCACTTGTCTCATGTACCCAACCTGGGCTGGTGATCTGTTTCACCCTAGATAATATACATGTTTCAATGCTGCTCTCTTGAAACATCCCACCCTCGCCTTCTCTCAGAGTCCACAAGTCTGTTCTATACATCTGAGTCTCTTTTTCTGTTTTGCATATAGGGTTATCGTTACCATCTTTCTAAAGTCCATATATATGTGTTAGTATACTGTAATGGTCTTTATCTTTCTGGCTTACTTCGCTCTGTATAATGGGCTCCAGTTTCATCCATCTCATTAGAACTGATTCAAATGAATTCTTTTTAATGGCTGAGTAATATTCCATGGTGTATATGTACCACAGCTTCCTCATCCATTCGTCTGCTGATGGGCATCTGGGTTGCTTCCATGTCCTGGCTATTATAAACAGTGCTGCGATGAACATTGGGGTGCACGTGTCTCTTTCAGATCTGGTTTCCTTGGTGTGTGTGCCCAGCAGTGGGATTGCTGGGTCATATTCCTCTTATCTTTTAAAAATATGGCCACTAGAAAAGTTAAAATTAGATTTATGCCTCACTTTATATGTCCATGTAGCAACTACTTGAAGGCTTCAGTTGCTTTTCTTACCATAATAGCTTTCATGACAAAGGAAATTGGAAATTAGGCCAGCGATTGAATTTATTTATTCTAGCTACATGCGTAACCTCAAGACGAGTTTGGGATCTTGTAGTGTCCAAGGCTGATTAAAACTAATGCATTTATAATTCAACCACCATAGCCAGCCACTGACTTGTAAGCCATAGTGACGTTCTAGTTTACCATTATTTCAAAGCCAGGGGCTGAGGTCTTCTCCTCCCAAGTGTACATTTACTGTGATAAATAGCTGTCTTTGGAGAAGGGGAAGCGTAAGAGGTACAGTACAAACCTGTCATGTTATCAGAGTCTTTGTCAGGGGTATGCAACCTTCCTTTCATTTAAGGGGTTCAGAGTTTCTGAAATAAATCAGGCCTGGGGATTGAGGAAGGAAGTGGCATTCTGTATTGTAGCAGCCCAAGTAAGGTCTCTTTCCACCAGACTGTTTGCTTTTTTCTTTTCAGGGGCTTATGATGGTGGTGGTTCATAAATCAAGTAAAACCTTGTGGTTGGCTATCTTTGTTTCACTTCTGGATCTTCTGTTTTGGTCATCGGATACCATCCAAAAGTCAGACCATTCAGATGACCACCACAGTGCCTTTGCCAGTTATAATTATCCACACCATGCCTCAGAGGCTTAAGTCTGATGCGTGGCCTTGCTTAAGTGTCCTGCCCTTATCTTATTACCATTGTTGGAATCAAGGAGATGATTTCAGCACAGCTAGTTCCTCCCATGTGCATTCTTGGCCTGTATGTGCTTTTCAAAGTTCCTAGCTCCTGAACTGATGTATTTTTGAATGGTACTGTGATATGAGTACAGTGGGCTCCATATATGGGTTCAGCATCCATGGATACAGAGGGCCAACTATGTACTATGCCCTTTTGTATAAGAAACCTGAGCATCTGTGGATTTTGGTATCCCTGGGGCCTGGGGAGTGGGGATGCGGGACCATCCCCACCAGTTCCATGCAGATCCTGAGGAATGGCTATTATTCTTGATCTCTATTGGGAAGAAGACTGAATCACCTATGATAAATCTACTCCTAAATCCCTGTCTTCCTAAGTCTTTCTATTTGTTCCTCTCTATTAAACCCTGGAATTTCTGACTTCTTGGCTTATTTGATGTGGTCCATCTTTGAGTCACTTCGCAGTCTGCCAGCTGAGAAAAACAATTAGATTCACTCCAGCTGCTGGAGCTATCTTTTCATCCAACATCTCTGGAAAGAATACCAGATTGAAAAATAGAGTCTAATCTTTATTTATGTCTTTCTTTCCTTAGCCAAGCCCTTAATCTCACATGTATTCTCCAGGGTTTTGTTGATAAATTAGGAAAGACTTAAAGTCTTTTTATATCTTAACCTCATTCCTGGTTCTGGGTCCCTGGGGACATGCTAGGCTATAATTCTCATTATAAGTCTGAAGACAATCAGAGATGATAAGGATCTGGAGAGAATTGGCTCCTTCTTGCAAAGTAAATATCTACAGCACGATCACTGTGGGTTCCCAGACAGGAGAGGTTGAGAAAGAGGAGGGGGAGGAGGGAGAAGGGAGGGGAAGGTATTAGGGGCAAGGAGGAGCTGAATCTGCTGCCAAGAGAGGCTCAGTGGGGATTTGGGATACTCTGAGTCACATGAATTCCCCCAAGTCAGTTCTTGGCACCAGCTTCTTTGTGGTCAATGCCATAACTTTTGCAATAGACTTGATGAAGCTCTGAATTTAACTAAGGTTTGAATTTAACATGTTGCAGAATCAAACTTTGAATGTTGGAAAGCATCGGGGAATGCAAGCTGGCCATCATATGCAGCCAGTCATACAATGGAACCAACTGGAGAGTGATGCCCTGGATTGTTCTGGTAAAGTTGGGGAGTCAGATGGAGTGGCTGTGATTCTGACATGGACTTTTCTTGGGTGTCAGCCTTCTGGGATCTTAGGGGGTCAGACCCTCTAAAGACAGACTTTGGGGGGACTTCCCTGGTAGTCCAATGGTTAAGAATCTGCTTTGCAATGCAGGGGACACAGGTTCAATCTCTGGTTGGGGGACTAAGACCCCACATACTGTGGGTCTATGGAGCCCAAGCATCAGTAGGAAAGATACCACATGACACAAGGAAGCGCTTACGCAGCATAACTAGGACACTGTGCAGCCAAAGAAGTAAAATAAAGAGCAAAGAAAACAAACAAAAAAATGCAGACAGGCTTTTTATGAGACAAAAAAAGCATTCTCATTGTAGAAAGTTAGCAGCTTATAAGTGATACATTCCCATCTGACCCGTACAAAAGGAAACAAAGAAAAGCTTCTATCCACACTTGGGTCACAGGGCTGTATAAGGTTTCTGTAAATAAATAGAGTTCTTCACTGGGATTAGAGAAGCAACTTTCCTGCTGGCTCCTCTGCCTTCAAGTTCATCCTGTCTACAAGATCATTCATCTCCAGACAGCAGCCAGGGATATCTTTCAAACACACAAAAGCTATTACAGCTCCCCATTGCCTTCAGAATAAAGCCCAAACTCTTTAACCAGGCCCTCAAACCTCCGCACGCTCCACTCTGCCGACATCTCCAGCCTCATCTCGTTGTCCCCACCTCCATGCTTATCCCTATTCTCAACCCTACAGCTTCTCACTGAAAGATGGCACAAGGTCTTTTTTTTTTCTTCTTAATTAACTAATTAATTTGGGGGTCTTTGTTGCTGTGTGCAGGCTTTCTCTAGCTGCAAAGAGATGGGGCTACTCTTCATTGCGGTGCACAGGCTTCTCAATGCAGTGACTTCTCTTGTTGCAGATCATAGACTCTAGGTCCACGGGCTTTGGTAGTTATGGTGCACTGGCTTAGTTGCCCGTTGACATTTGGAATCTTCCCTGACTGGGGATCAAACCCGTGTCCCCTACAGTGGCAGGCGGATGCTTATCCACTGTACAACCAGGGAAGTCCTTGATACAACTTCTTACAGGACTCTGGAGCAGATGGGGAGAAACGTTCTTTAAAAGGGCACAGCCTTCTAATGAGGGTGGATGCTGTCCAAAGGAAGCTCATAATCACAAATTTTCTGCTAGGTTTTTTATGACTAAAGGATAAACTGTTCCTTTTGTTCAGCCGAACATCCTGGTGGATTTTGGACGGGCAGAGGTGAGTGTGGAGCTAAGTTTGAAATCTATACTTAATTGGGCCTATGTAAAGACTGCGATGAAGATGAGAAGGGACAGAAAGTGATGAGGAGCTCAGAAGGTAAAGAAAGGAGACAGCTAGGTTAAAGAGAGAAAACAGAGAGAGAGGGTGAGACTACTGCCAGTAAGAAATCCTCAGTGAAAGAGCAAAGGATTTTCATGTCTAAGGAGCAAGTTCAGGTTATTTTTTGTCACTGCAGCCCCTGCTTCAAAACTCAAAAACCTCATCAAAGCTTGGAACAGCTTTTACTTCCCCAATTTCTTCTTTCACACCCCTACTGATAGGTTTTGAGATAACTTAGAATTTTAGCTAAGGCTAATGAAATTTCTCCTAAAGTAGGTCTTATCTGATTAAAAAATTCTTAGTATTTCACATCATGCTAGCAATGTCCATTTAGATTATAATCAATACAAGTTTCATTAATCACCATATTTTTAGGGGGGTGGGTATTTTTTGTCATCTTCCATGCAGAGATTTTTGATCGGGATTATTTTCTTTAGAACTTTGTTAACTACTTTCCTCAGAGCACATGGGTGCAGACTTTCAACTACTTTCCTCAGAGCACATGCGTGCAGACTTTCTAAGCCACTATGTGTTTTTAAAATGCCTTCTTTTTGTCCTCATATAATAATATTTTGACTGGATATAAGATTTTCAGATCATAATCCATTACCCCCTGCCCCCAATAGCCTATTGATATCATCCTTTTGTCTCTCAAGAGCCTCCGTAGTCCAGTGACATCCTCTGTCTCTCTCTCTTTTTTCTAATAACTTGTTCTTTCGGGTTGATCAGAGTTAAATTAATCCTTGAAGCTGAGAACATTCACCAGGATACCCATGACACACTGGAGAGTGTCTTGTCATTAAATGTTAAACAATGTTTCATTTCATTGTTAAATCTAAGCAATGAAGCCTTCTTGAAAAACAAATATTGTATATTAATGCATATCTGTGCAATCTAGAAAATTGGTATTGTTGTTGCTCAGTTGCAAGTCATGTAACCCCATGGACTGCAGCATACCAGGCTTCCCTGTCCTTCACTGTCTCCTAGAGTTTCCTCAAGTTCACGTCCATTGAGTCAGTGATGCCATCCAACCATCTCATCCTCTGTTGCCCTCTTCTCCTTTTGCCTTCAGTCTTTCCCGGCATCAGGGTCTTTTTCAGTGAGCTGGTTCTTGATATAGAGGATCTTATGTGCAAAGCAGAAATAAAGACACAGACATAGAGAACAAATGCATGGGTATCAGGGGGAAGAGGTAGTGGGATGAACTGGGAGATTGGGATTGACATATATACCCTACTGATACTATGTATAAAACAGATAAATAATGAGAACATGCTGGATAGCACAGGGAACTCTACTCAATGCCCTGCAGAGACCTAAATGGGAAGGAACTCCACAAAAGAGGGAATATATATAAACACATAGCTGATTCATTTTTCTGTATAGCAGAAAGTAACACAAAATTGTAAAGCAACTATACTCCAATAAGAATAAATCAATAAATAAAATCAAGTTTTCCTTTAATTTTCTGCTATCTTCTCCTTCTGGAACTCCTATTATTAGACTACTAAGTCTCCACTTAATTGGTCCTTTATGTCTTGTATCTGTGCATTTTTCTTAGTAGTTAGTATGCTTTATTATATTTTGTATTGGGTTATTGGGACAACCCCCCCAACACCAAACACTAATTTAGTTTTCATAAGTTATCATTCTCTTTAACATCTACACTGAAGTTCTCAATTTGGCAATCATGCTGTTTAGTTGCATAATTTCATTTTTTTATGCTCTAATTCTATCTTCTTAAAAGTTCCCATTATAATTCTTCCCTCATTATGTTCTAATTGACTTTCACTTCTGTGTCGTCCGTGAATTCTGCCTCTACTTGTCCCCATCTCCTGGCCATTGAGTTTGGACTCTTTCCTAAAAATGACATGTTCCCTTTGTCTGTAATCTCTCTCGCTTGATAATTTGGTAACTCAGCTGTTGGAATCCCTCAAGCAGAGTGGGCTGATTGCCACTGTAACATGGGCCAGCAGTACTGGGACAGGAAGTCGGAAGTCCTCAGTTGAGTAGGTTGTGGCTTGGGGTGAGATCGTTGTTCTCAGATGCAAAAAGCCAGACCTGCTTTCTAGAGTCCTTGGTCTCAGTTTCCCCAGAGATGATCATAGCAGGGAAGAGGAGGTAAGGCAGACAGATCTGGATCCTTACCCCTAGATGTTAAATAGGGAGCTCTTAGCTCTTTCTGATAGCTCTGGGCTTCCCTGATAGCTCAGTTGGTAAAGAATCTGCCTGCAACGCAGGAGACCCTGGTTTGATTCCTGGGTCAGGAAGATCTGCTGGAGAAGGGATAGGTTACCCACTCCAGCATTCTTGAAATTCCCTTGTGGCTCAGCTGGCAAAGAATCCACCCGCAATGCGGGAGACCTGGGTTCCATCCCTGGGTTGGGAAAATCCTCTGGAGAAGGGAAAGGCCACCCACTCCAGTATTCTGGCCTGGAGAATTCCATGGACTGTTTAAGTCCATAGGGTCATAAAGAGTTGGACACGACTGAGTGACTTTCACTTTCTTTCCAGCTTTCTCTGGGGGCTCCCTGGTAGCTCAGCTGGTAAAGAGTCCACCTGAAATGCAGGAGACCCCAACTCAATTCCTGTGTCAGGAAGATGCCCTGGAGAAGGGATGGGCTACCCACTTCAGAATTCTTGGGCTTCCCTGACAGCTCAGACTGTAAAGAATCTGCCTGCAATATGGAAGACCTAGGTTCTCCCCGGGTTGGGAAGATTCCCCCAGGAGAAGGGCATGGCAACCCACTCCAGTATTCTTGCCTGGAGAATCCCATGGACAGAGAAGCCTGGTGGGCTACAGTCCATGGGGTTGCAAAGAGTTGGACACTATTTAGCAACTAAACAACAACAATGGAGCTCCCATGCCCTCTCAGAGCCTGCTGTTCTCCCCAGATCTCCATGTGTTCATCAACCAGGAAGGCCTTTGAACTCTGTCCCTTTGACTTTTTACGGAGACACGGACAAATACAAAGACACGATTGATTACATCAACACCTATTGGTAACGGATTCAACTTCCAGCCTCTCTCCCTTTCCCTGTGGTCATGGGGGTGGGCCTACAAGTGCCAACTCTCATCACAGATTCTCCTGACAACCAGCCCCCAATTTAGAGGTGGTCCAAAAGTCACCTCATTCACATAACAAAAGACACTTTTGTGACTCTCATCCCTTAAGGAATGCTTTAGGAGCTCTGTGCCAGGGATGGGGATGAAGACTGAATATATGGTTTTCATTATCATATGCCTATTATAAATCACAATATCACGGCCACTTCACCTAGAGATCAACAAAATGATGTCCTAAGAGTGGAGTCTCAACCCTCCTGTGCCCAAGGCCACCACCTCTGCTCAATGTCCTTGCCTTCCTTACAGTACATCCCTTGGTGATAGACCTCCACTGAATGTTCCTCAAAGTGTGCAGGAAGGTGCCTGCATCAGAGTCTCAGGAGGGCTTATCAAGGCTGAGCATTCTCAACTTGTGGTTGGCATTTAAAATAAGTCTTACTCATATGACAGTTTGGGAACCATGGAAACTATAAAGCCTTGCAGAAGAAAGCCCCCAGTTCTAGAAAGATCTCAGTTCCCCACCCCGACTCCCACCTCATCCTACCCACCACCACCACCCCCCACCCCCACACACACACTCATTGCTCTCAGTTACCCAAGTCTGAGAACACCTGGGAAACTGCCTTTGAATTATACAAAATCAGTTGTCTTTTTAAAGAATGATAGCTGGGAACATTCTGGTCAGATAAAATTCCTTGGGTGCTGCCCATCTCGGGGTGCATCTCATTTCACAGAGCATGTGCAACACCCTATGTAAACACCAGGTTCTCTGAGTCTCGTGGCTTCGTGGATTATTCTCGCAAGAATGCAGGCCTATGTCCTGAGCTCCTGTAACTGCCTGCCATGCCTTGCAGCTCAGTCCATTGGTATTAGCATTCTGGACAGTACTATATGGGCTACAGTAGCACTGTTTCTAATAACTCTAGTTAATCTGATAGATTTTTCTCCTTGAACACCAGAATATTAATTCTGAACCATCAAATGCTGAGGGCATATTGTCTAGAGAAGATCATGCTACCCCTCTCCATTAGATTCTGAACCATTCTTTTCCTCTAGCCTTGAAGGAAAGAAGAGCTACTTTGTGGACTTGAGTAACCAAGTTTTCATTTTCACTTAGTGACCACAGCCTGGCACTGGAGATACTTATCATAGTAACACAGCACTTTTATTGAGAATGTGGCTTTGCATATGCGTTATCTCTAATTTTCAGATCCATCTGAAAAGGAAGAACACTGGTTTCCAGTGGAGGCACAGAGAGCAAATGGTGATGCTGGCAAGTGAACCCAAGCAGGCTGGCTCCACAGTCTGCATTCCGAGCTATTGAGTGATTAGCTATAGGCATAAGGGTTATGATCAAGGCTTGCTTATCTGCATTTGTTCATTAATTCCTTCAATACCATGGACTTTGTGTCAGGCCCTAACCTAGGCTCTTAGGACAAAAGTCGGGCATTACTGACTCTCTCTGCCCATGACATTCCCAATCTAAGGATGAACACAAACAGCTAAAGAGGCAATTAAAACAATGAATGTTAAGTGAGGGGTGAAGTTATAAATGTACAGACATGGGGGGAACATAACCCATGGTTACATAAATCATGGAGGAGCTGGCTTCTGCGTAGAGCCCCAGGGTCAAGGTGGGGGTTAGTTAGAGGAACTGGGGGACACAATTAGAGGAAGAACAGCAGAATGAAGGCTCAGAGGAGGAAAGGGCAGACGTCAGGGGAGCTGCAGGAAGTTTACTACCAGGAGAGTTTCTCTGAGTGGGTTAGGGCAAGTGGCGGGGGACGAGGTTGGAGGGGTTGTTGTTTAGTTGCTCAGCTGTACCCAACTCTTTTGTGACCCCATGGACTGTGGCCCACCAGGCTCCTCTGTCCATGGGATTTCCCAGGCAAGAATCCTGGAGTGGGTTGTCATTTCCTCCTCCAGGGGATCTTCCCAACCCAGGGGTCAAACACAAGTCTCCTGCATTGCAGGAGAATTATTTATCACTGAGGCACCGGGGAAGCCCCTGGAGGAGTTGGCAGGGGCTTAAATGGCCTCTGAATGAGAAAAGTTGGGCTTTAACCCAAAGGTAACATGAAGCCATTCAAGTGTTATAAGAGTATCAAAAAAAAAAAAAAAAAAAAAAGAGTAAGAGGGTCAATTTTCTGTATATTAAGAGGATACTGGTGCCACAGGAAGGGTGACCTCACATGTTACTCACCTCTCAGATCCCAGAGGCCCAAGTCCAGTTGGCAAAGGGGCTGCAAATTTCCTGGACAACAGCATATTTGACCAGAGTTTTTAAAGAATTATGAAAATGCTATGTGCATCTCTATGGTGTAAATGACTAAAACTGACTTTTTAAAATAATGTATAAAATATGAACTGATTATTATCAATGAAATAAACTCAAAATGTCACTCAAGTGCCACATTCCTGAAGTTTTATTGGTAAACTGTTGTAAGCTTTCAAGGAACAGATAACTCCTAGCTAAGTAAAAAATTTTTCCTAGACAATACATTTTGTTTCCCCATCACTTCATGGAAATAGATGGGGAAACAATGGAAACAGTGACAGACTCTTTTCTTGGGCTCCAAAATCACTGCAGATGGTGACTGCAGCCATGAAATTAAGATGCTTGCTCCTTGGAAGAAAAGCTATGACCAGCCTAGACAGTGTATTAAAAAGCAGAGACATTATTTTGCTGACAAAGGCCTGTCTAATCAAAGCAATGGTTTTTCCAGTTGTCATGTATGCATGTGAGAGTTGGACCATAAAGAAAACTAAGTGTGAAGAATTGATTTTGAACTGTGGTGTTGGAGAAGACACTTGAGAGCCCCTTGAACTGCAAGGAGATCAAACCAGTCCATCCTAAAGGAGATCAATCTTGAATATTCATTGGAAGAACTGATGGTGAAGCTGAAGCTCCAATACTTTGGTCACCGAATATGAAAGCCGACTCATTGGAAAAGACCCTGATGCTGGGAAAGACTGAAGGCAGGAGGAGAAGGGGATGACAGAGAATGAGATGGTTAGATGGCATCACTGACTCAATGGACATGAGTTTGAGTAAGCTCCGGGAGATGGTGAAGGACAGAGAAGCCTGGTGTGCTGCAGTTCAAGGGGTCACAAAGATTCAGATATGACTGAGGGACTGAACAACTGAACAACAAATTGACTTTGCAGTCAGCATAACCTCACTCTATAGCCTTGGTAATATTTCATAAAATGTGTGTGTATGCTCAGTAGCTCAGTCATGTCAGACTCTTTGAAACCCCATGGACTGTAGCCCACCGGGCTCCTCTGTTTCTGGGATTTTCCCAGCAAGAATACTGGGGATACAAGAATACAAGCAAGAATACATTTCCTCATCCAGGGAATCTTCCTGTTGCAGGGATCAAACCCATATCTCTTGTGTCTCCTGCATTGGCAGGCAGATCCTTTGCCACTGTGCCACTTAGGAAGCCCATTTCATAAAACACCAGCAAATAAAGTTCAGAAATGTATTGAAAAAACAGTACCCCAAAGCTCTAAGTAAACTTTATTTCAGAAATGTGAATATATGTAGACTCTGAAAATAATGTTACTTCAGAGTCAAAAATGGTTTTCTTTTAAAAGAGGAAGGGAAATAATATCTGGGAAAAGTCAAACTTATCTGGACACCTGCGTGGGCTGTTGAGTTACACAAAGGCTAATCGATTATTTCCATGCCTACCCCGTCTTGCCTTGGGGAAATATCCTAAAGGCAAAGATTTTAACAGTGTGTTCCGGTTGGCCTTGAAAATTATTTTATATGGTTTAAAAGGTTAGGAAAAAAAAAAAAAAGAGGTGTGCAATAAACAATAAGAAAGCCTTAAGACGCTCATGTAAATAAGACTAAGAAATGGAAGAGGGGCTTCCTTGGTGGCTCAGTGGTAAAGAATCCACATGCTAATGCAGGAGACACAGGTTCAATCCCTGGTCCGGGAAGATCCCACATATTGTGAAGCAACTAAGCTTGTGCGCCACAACTATTGATCCTGTGCCCGGGAGCCGCAGTTACTGAAGCCCAATGTCCCAGAGCCTGTGCTCCACAAGAGAAACCAGCGCAACGAGAAGCTTTCACACCACTACTACAGAGAAGCCCGTGCAGCACCAAACACCCAGCACAGCCCCGCAAAAAATAGAAATGCAAGAAACTTCAGTGGCTGAAAGTCATACATACAAGAATACTCCTCAACCATTCATTTAAAAATCTGTCAAATTTTAAATGACTTAGAGAAAGGCAATTCTGAGTTCTAGCAACCATGACAAGTAATGAGCAGTTACACACCTCCTCTCCTGAAACATCTCAGCAATATGTGTCAGAAAGAAACTGGAAAGAAATTATGCATTAACATCTTATTTTTATTTTTTCTTTATTTAAAAAATTGAGATATAATTCCCTTACCATAAAGTTTGCCTTTTAAAGTGCGCCATTCAGAGGTGTTTGTTTTAAGTATATTCACGACTGGTCACCACTATCTAATTGCAAAACATTTTCATCATTTCAAAAAGAAACCCTGTATCCGTTGGAGTCACTCCTCTTTCCTACCATCCTCCAGCCCCTGGCAGCTACTTCCTACTGATCTACTTCCTGTCCCCACAGCTTTGCTGACTCCAGACATTTCATACAGATGGAGTCATATACTATGTAGCCTTTTGTATCTAACTTGTTTTATGTAGCATAATGTTTCCAAGGTTGTGTTGTGGCATGTATCCCCCTTTGGGGGACTGGATACTATTCCATGGTATGGCTATACTAAATTTTGTTTATCCATCTGTCACGTGATGGACATTTGGGTTGTTGTCCACTGTTTGGTTATCATGAACAATGTTGCTATGGACATTCAAGTTTTTTGTGGACACATAGATTCCCTGCTTTAAATTCCCTAGGGCGCATATCTAGGAGAGCTTTTATTTACGTACGCATCCGTTCTTCTATAGTAAACGTGTACTATTTTTATAATTTGAAAAGCAATATGTTACCTTAAAAAACTAAAACACAAGAATCAATAGGCTTATGGGGTGTCGGTGACACGGTCACCTCTGATTCCTTCCAATAACCACTGGCTTCTCAAAGTTAAATCCAAATAAAACAATAAAACAGAACTAAACAACTCCAGAAGAGTGAAACAAAATGTTAGTGTTTTACTCACATGCAGAGAAATCCTTTTGTCAAGCAGAAGGGGGGAAGGAAACAGTAAATGCACTGCTAACAGAAGCAGGTGAAAAGATGTTAAGTGATATTTGATAAAGAGTTTCTCCTCGATTATCAATAAAAACACATTTGTGAAAGTACTGGAGGGAAGGGAAGGTGAGAAGAGAAATGGACACAAAAATAACGAGGAAGACATGCCAAGTTCAGGCCATTAAAAAGCTGGAAATAACTCAAGGACACAAAATTAAATGTCTGACAAAACATAACAGACAATAATATGAGTACACAGCACTCTGGAGAGGTTGTGGACTCAATATGCATTGAGGGTTAAAGGGCAGAGGATCCTAATAGAGAAAATTAAATTGGAGAAAGAGAGAGGAACTTTCAGACCACGGAAACAGCATGAGAAAAAGGAAGTACTGGCTCAATATGAAGAACAGGGGGTGGAGGTGGGGTGGTGGGAGAGCAGGTGGAATGAAGTGAAAAAAGGAAGGACTCTTGAGTGATGCTGAGGAACATGGGGTCAGAAAGAGAAGCCAAAGTCAATGAGAGGTTAAGCTCTAAGGTTAATATAGAAACAGCAGGGAGTAAAACAAGTAGAAAAATAAAAAGCAAAGTAAGAGCAAAATTAAAAGGAACAGACTATGTATGGGTAGATAGGCAGGGCTGGGAAGTCAAAAAAATTTTGTTGGATACTGATCATGGTATAGACAGCATCTGGGCTGTCTCAAATTAAGTCACTGGACTGGAAGATTGGAAGGGACTCTTCATTGTCTTTGTAAGGAATTCAAGTCAGAATTCTTTTTAGCCTAGGATTACTGGGACCTTGGATGAAAAATGCATCATTGTTGCAATTTCCAAGTATCTGTACTCAAAACTTTCATTAATTCCTGGCATGCTCCTTAAGTCCTAATAATCTGATTTCGGTTCCTTCCTCTCTACTGAGTGTGAGGATCAGCCAGCCACTCGTTGTTGGGGTTTTTTTGGCCCTGCTGTGCAACTTGTGGAAACTTAGTTCCCCAACCCAACCAGAGATTGAACCCGGTCCCACAACAATGAAAGCAAAGAGTTCTAACCACTGGACAACTAGAGAATTCCCAGAGCAGCCATTCTTAAAACTTTTTTTTGGCACAAGAGTCAGATGGTTACTCTCAGGGTCAGGAGCCATTTCCAGCTCTATCAGGACACCTTGCCCTTTTCTCTTCCCTGAAGAAAATACAATGTAAAACCAGACAGACTATCCATAAAGAAGCTAAGTTCTCATGTTGTTCAGTCACTCAGTCATGTCTGGCTCTTTGCAACCCCATGGACTGCAGCACGCCAGGCTCCTCTGTCCTTCACTATCTCCCGGAGTTTGCTCAAGCTCATGTCCACTGAGTTGGTGATACATACGACCATTTCGTCCTCTGTCACTCGCTTCTCCTCCTGCCTTCAATGTTTCCCAGCATCAGGGGAAATGAGTTGACTCTTCACACCAGGTGGCCAATGTATTGGAGCTTCAGCTTCAACACCAGTCCTTCCAATGAATATTCAGGGTTGATTTCCTTTAGGATGGACTAGTTGGATCTCCTTGCTGTTCTCACATGCTGACACTTAACATTGGTGACACTGCAGGAAGTATGTCTGCTCCTGAACTCACCAGCCTTCATTCTTTTTTGTCCATGACCCCACTGACCATTTTCTTCTTGAAATCTAAGGCACCTGTGATATTCCTTGCACTACTTTTCTTTGAAAGGAGAGAGGAACTAGCCATCACTGTATGTATACATATAAATATATATATATATGTATATATATGTGTGTATATATATATATATGTATATATATATGTGTATATATATATATATAATTACCTCCCCATTTCCACATGGTTAACAAACATAGGGTCCGAAAGATGAAGTGAACTGCCTCAAACTCCATAGCTACCAAAAGGCTGTCTGGCACATTGGCAGCCTCTTTTCCTGGGCGCTTTACTCCAACTGAATGTCTAAATAGGTGACCAGGATTCTGTCCTTAGCTCTTGTCCATTGACACTGTCTTTGGTTATTGCTTTCAATGGTTCTCAACTATCATCTCTATGGAAATGACTCCCAAGTCTCCACTTCCAAACTCACTCCTTGCCATTCTTTGCAAGCCCCTAGAATGTAGCCTGCCAGGCTCCTCTGTCCATGCAAATTTTCCTAGTAAGAATATTGGAGTGGGTTGCCATTTCCTCCTCTAGGAGATCTTCCCAACCCAGGGATCGACCCCATGTCCCTTGCATTGGCAGGCGGATTCTTTACCACTGTGCCACCTGGGAAGCCTCCATGCTTCACAGCAGCCCATCAATGGTCTGTGGAATTCTCTAACCTCCTACCTGTGTTCCTTCCACTGGCCTGGTGTTGCTCAGGTGTTGGAAGATGACGCAAGTTCCAGGGTTGATGCCAAGGGTAAGGAAACAGTAAAAACAAGGTGACAATGGAAGCTGTGGGGGCAGCAGGGGTGGGCATAACAGAGACTTTCAGTCCTGGTATGAAGAAATGATATCCTTATATTGTTTAATTACAAGTCCATGGTGTTAGCACAGATGTCTTCATGACTAATAGACTAAACAACAAAAGCACATGAAACCACCCAGAGTCTCTGCCAATCTCTCCCAGGACAGGGCAGGGGTTTTGCAAAGTGTTTCGCACATTCTGGTTCTTAGGCAACTAGCTGCTTAAGAAACAAAGTTATATATGGGCTTCCCAGGCGGCACTAGTGGTAAAGAACCCACCTGCCAATGCAGTAGACACAAGAGACATAGGTTCCATCCCTGGGTCAGGAAGATCCCCTGGAGGAGAGCATGGCAACCCATGGGACACTTGGAGAATCCCATGGACAGAGGAGCCTGGCGGGCTACAGTTCATAGGGTCACAAAGAGTTGGACACAACTGAAGCAATTTAGCACACAGTTATATATTTTTATTTGTCTTTTAAAAAAATGTGGAGCTAGTGATTCTAAGCTATCTCGCAGAGGTTTGTATTTTTAAGACAAATTACTCAAATGCATTCCCTGAAGTTCTGCACAGATAATCGCTCACCATTCTGTAATGTTTGTCTCCCTTCCAACCAAAAGAAGTTTACAGTCATAAACTATAACTTGAAAAGAATAAATAATTCAAACATCATACCCTAATAAACATGAGAAGGAAATGTCTGAACTATTTTCATGTACATGAACATAGTTCTGTGGTATGTAGTAATCTCATCTATCAAATGATATATGTAAAGCATTTAAACTAGCTTTATAATTATATTCTTGTTTGGCAGGTTTGAGTTTCGTTCCCTAGAACAACTTAAGAGTTGAAATATGAATGGTTATTGAAGTTACAGATTTAAAAAAATTTTTTTTAAGGTTTATACAATGAGTTTTAAAGCTTTGTAGGCAGAACTTTAAACACAGGATCTAGTAAAGTAACCTGAAAGATGCAGGTGGGGGCCATTCCCAGTTCTGCCAACAACTATATATCTAACCCCCTGAGATCATAGCTTTCACAGTGGATGTCTCAGCTTTTCACTCTAAAATAAATGCAAGGGCTCTTCAAAGTTTGCCTAGCTATAAAAACTCTAAGACCTACACATAAATTTTGTTGATCATTTCTGAAACATCAGGATTAGAAGTCTACTTCACAGACCAAGAGGAATGAGCTTGTTTACTGGGTCAAGGTGCGAGGCTTGGGGCCTCTGGGAGGTCACAGCCAAACCCCTTCTAGTCTTTCTCCCTTGGGATTGGCTCTCCGGTTAAAAGCATTCTTCTCTGAGGGCTGGTGGTAAAACAGGCCTGGGGATGCCTCCAAGCTTGGGAGGAGCCTGGTCGTGGATAGTGTGCGGGGCGGCACGTCATCCATTTCTCTCAGGTCTCCAGCAGCAAAGCCACTCCATTCGTTTGCTTGGATCTGCCTTTCCTAGCCATTGGGTGGTAAGATCTCAAAGGCTGAGATCAGGTTGGAAGTGCAGGTGAGTCTAAAGGACCATTGAGTATTTTCTAAATGTTTTAATGGACCAGGAATTCTCAAATCTGCCTGCACAGAGCAAAGAGCAGCACTCAGGATCCCCCCAGAATAATTAGACCAGACTTCAGAGGCAGGGCCCAGGCATCTGTAGTCTTTAAAAAAGATTCTTCAGGTGATTTTAACACTAGGTCAATACAGAAAAGCCTGACTGCCTGATAGTTCAGTTGGTAAACGATCCACCTGCAATGCAGGAGACCCCAGTTTAATTTCTGGGTCAGGAAGATCCCCTGGAGAAAGGATCTACCCACTTCAAGGGATCTACCCACTTCAAGAAGGCTACCCACTTCAAGTATTCTGGCTTGGAGAATTCACAAAGAGTCGGACACTACTGAGCAACCTTCGCTCACTCACTCTCATCTCATCTGTAGCACAGGCAAATTTTCTTTGAATAATTCTGCTATGAATGGTAGAACGCGTTATTTATAAAAATATAAAAGACATGAAACAAAAATACAGGATTGCTAATGTTTTGATTGTATTCAAATTTTTTATTTTTTGAAAAACTTAAGACAGTGATTTTAAATAATAAACATGGTATATTATAGACACTTTTTTTTAGACAGTTTATTAAATTTGGACTCCTACAGTTCTGCTGTGATGCTTTCTTCAACATGTACATAATTTCTTATCATTTTATCATCACTTCAAACTTGCTAATAAACAAACAATTGCTCTGTCTGCTTAAGTGAAGCTTCATTGGAAGGAAATACTCCACTATCACATAAAAAACACATATACAGAACAGTCATTTTTTATATTTACAGACACAAGAAGTTTGTCCAGCCATTTGGGTTTTGCTGTTACACCGCCCATACTGAGATCAGCAAAAAACTAAGGAATAAGCAAGATTTCATTTCAGCAGTGCAAAGAGATGGCATCAACCAAACTTCATTAAACAAAACCAACAAATCACAAACACGGTCAGCAGAATTCAGCTTGTATGACAATGACTTAAATAAACAGAGTGGGTCACAACTAGACTGGTTTGCACTGTGCAACTTTCCTCAGGGAACAATACTACCCCCCATTTCACATAGAAAGGAATATGCATCAAAGCCTTTGTTCATGAAGAAAATGCCCTTCAAACAAATTCATCATAAGGCAAAAAAAAAAAAAAAGAATGAAGCAGTTTGGCCCAGAGAAAGCTTGCATATGTGTACACACAGTATATACAGGTTTACCGATATACTGCAATTTAAACCATGTATATACTCATTACACAATTAAATGAAACTGGCTCAGTAAAGTGAAAAAGTATTCATATAAATATGTAGTTATTGCTAATAAGTGACACATTATGTTTTGACATGGAAACTGCAGAAACTTAAAAAAGTGTTTGAAGCTGCCATATTGCCAGTGTCAGCCCCGCAGCAGGCATTCATATGGACAACATGCCATCCGTTCCTGAAGAAAAAGCGAAAAAGTTCCACTACAATTAAAAAAAAGAGAGAAAAAGGCTTATGCACTGTCCCTTACACTTTTGCCTTTTTTTTTTTTTTTTTAAAACAAAAATAAGTCCAGTTCACCACAAGTTAAGCACAACCTGACAAGCGAGTTTAGCGGCATGATGGGGGGAGAATAGTGAAACAGAGCAAGCATTTACAACCGGCACTGTTCTAGTCTATCTTGTCATACAAACTGGAATACAAAAATCCAATTTAAATAAGACTAGACTAACAGGAATTAAAAAAAAAACACACACAGTAGACTTAGTTGGATACTGATTAATTTTAAGAGTAAAACTCATTCTGTCCCCTCTTAATACTCTACTGCAATTTATTTCTTGATGGCTAGAATATTTATTTACTTAAAAAAGATATTAAATACCTGTATCATGAAATTACATTCTTTTTAACAATAAGACAGACTGTGTAAGAAAATAGCTCATGTGTGAAATGTGTCTGAAATGCATTTTTCCTCACAACTATCAAAACATCCACTCACACTAAAACAAACCCCCCTCCCCCCACCCCCTGACAAAAAGTTAAGGAAAGATGGGGTGGGTCAGGCGAGGAGCAGAGAAGGAAAGATTCACCAGCACAGTGATTAACAATGGTTCAAGACAGAACCAACAAGAGTTGGTCAAAAAGATGCCTTCGAGACATGGCTACAATTAAAAAGCAAACTCAACCACTTTTGGTTCATTGCGGTGAGACCGAAAAAATATTTCTCACAGATTCATATAAATACTAGACTCCAGCTCTCTTGTTATTATTACTTTTAAAGTTTTTTCCGTTTGTTTTTGCAAGGCCTAGCTACCATATTACAATTTATATTCGCTCTGCAACGACTTCAAGAGGTAGGCATGAAGCATGAAAAAGTTTCTCAGTTAGTACCTCGGTGTGGGTGCTGCACTGCATAATACCTTTCACTTTAGACATGAGAAGGGATTACACCTCCTAGTCTCTTCTAACCACCCCAACAAAGCTGCTGCCATCTCATACATGTTCTAAGAGAGTGTACTCACCAGTAAGAAACTTTCTCTACTGAAGGATACTGTCATAGTGTTTGTTGCAGAACATTCATTTATATATAGATTTATTTAAAAAAATAAACAACAACAACAAAAACCGAACCCAGGTTCCTAGAACCAATTCTCTTGATTCTCTACTTCCACAAAATAAAATATAACCATTTGGCCAAGACTACAGATGTGTTTTTTTTTTCCTTCCTTTTTTTTTTTTTTTCTTTTCACAGATGCAAGCGCCATGCAAAAATAAATTAAAGAACAGATACCAAAACATACATGTGATAAAACTACTGAAGGTAGATTTTTTAAAAGTATTTATATAAACATAATTTATAATACTTCTCTTTTCTCCTTTATGTACAGTCACAAAGCTGTAGTTATACATCTAGAATTTCCTCAGCTGTGCCTCCACAGCGCAGTCTGTAGCGACCAGTTCTCCAGCTTATCGTTGGGTCCCATAATGCCGACAAAAAGATGTATATTGTCATGGATTCACGGATGAACCAAGCTACTGCATAGTCAAGTTTTGAAAAACACAGTGTGCCACCCTAGGAATTAAAAACACAAATTATTTACTGCCTGATTACAGACCCAGTTAAAAAGTGAAATGCTTCCATTTAACTCCATTAAATACATTACATAACATCAAGTTTGCGGCTTCCCTGGTGGCTCAGTGGTAAAGAATCTGCCTGCCAACGCAGGAGACATGGGATCGATCCCTGACCCGGGAAGATCCCTTGTGCCACGGAGCAGCTAAGCCTGTGCTCCTGAGCCCAGGAACTGCAGCTACTGAAGCCTGTAGACCCTAGAACCTGTGCTCCACAACAAGAGGTACTGCAACGAGAAACCCATGCACCACAGCTAGAGGGGGGCCCCTGCTTACTGTGACTACAGAAAACCCCACGCGACAAGACCCAGCACAGCCAAATATAAAATAAATAAATAAAAACTATTTAAAAAATATCAAGTTTGCTTCTTTAGATAATGTAACTGTCATGTTATACTGGTTAAGAAAAATGTTCATTAGGAATAGAAGCAGTATTAAAATAAACAGCTACCCTAACATATTTTAAGTTTGAAGACTTGTCAATTTGCTTTAATATCATTTTTTCTGGAGTCTTCATAAAAGTGACTGTATAACCAGCTGAAAGCTGAAAATCAAGTTCCGTTTTATGTCCACATTCTGCTAAGGAAACTAATGCTTAACTTGATTTTAATCTTCACTGAGGGGCTGAAAAATGGCTCAGACAGATTTTCAACTTTTTCTAAATCAAAACTATTTTAGTTCCACCAAATGACCTCCAACCTTTGCACACCTATCCACATACCTGGACACCCCTGAGTTGAATGTAGTCAAATATAAACCATGCCAGGCAATGACACATGAAAAATACCATAATATCCCATCTGAATACATGGTGGGCTGCCCATCCAATAATTAAACTGGCAACAAAGCATTCTGAAATTGGCTCGCAAATTATTGTAGCAGGAAGCATGTTAATTCGCAATTTGGTCCACCTTGGGAAAAAAAAAAAAAGGATTTTCTTTAAACAACAGCCTGATTACAAGACTGATCAATTTTTCTCAAAATGATCAACATTATACCCTGTTATTTAAAGGCCTTTTATATATGCTTTAAAGAGTATTTAATGAATCACTTTTCTATTTTTATTTAGTGTCTCAAAGAAAAATGTCTATCAATTCATTTGCATATCCTATACTCTGGTGAGTAAAGATCATAAAATTCCAGGGGT
The DNA here is from genome assembly GCF_023699985.2 of Odocoileus virginianus. NCBI lineage: Eukaryota > Metazoa > Chordata > Mammalia > Artiodactyla > Cervidae > Odocoileus > Odocoileus virginianus. The sequence continues at coordinate 10,954,793 of NC_069704.1, forward strand.
AAAAAAGTTAGAAAATAGAGGTCAGCATAAAAAAACCCCAAAGTCTCAACATCTCTTTTTTGAAAGCTTACAATGGAAAGAAAATACACTGGGACAGTAACTTTATTTTAATGAAGAAGTTAACTTCTCTTTTCTGGAACAAAACAAAATCTGACTTTTCGTTTGTTTTTTTTTTTTAACCAAGTTAAGACCATGTAAAAATATTCCCCATCCCCTTTTTCTTTTAATGAAGTATAAAAAGAAGAAAGCCAGCTGACTTACCTGATCATTCTGGACTGAAATTGAGAAATTGAATACGAGCCAGAGTTTTGCATTGCAACTTGAGTGGACATTGCAAACCTCCAACCTCTGAAAATTAAAATGAGCTATGATCATGAACACATATATGCAAGGATGACAGGTATATGTGTTTATTCATTACTGTAAGAGTAAGCAGCTTCATTTACAGTAGCCAAGATATGGAAGCAACCTGTCAATCAGCAGATGAATGGATAAAGAAGATGCATTCCATGCATACAATGGAATATTGCTTAGCCATGAAAAAGAACGAAATCTTGCCACTTACAACAATGTGGATGGACATACAGGGTATTAGGCTTCGTGAAATAAGTGAGACATAGAAAGACAAATATTCTGTTATCACTTATATGTGGAATTTAAAAAATAAATGAGTGGTTAAACAAAAAAGAGACTCACAGAGTTAGAGAACTACTGGTTACCAGTGGGGAGAGGGAACGTGGGAGGGGCAAGATAGAGGAAACGGATGAAGAGATACAGACTACTATGTATAAAATAAATAGGCAACAAGGGTATATTGTATAGCACAGGGAAATACAGTCATAATTTTGCTATAACTTTAAAAATGGAGTATAATATATAAAAATACTGAATCACTATGTTGTACACCTAAAACTTTATAATACTGTAAATCAGCTGTTCTCTTTTTTTTTTTTAAGTGAGCAACTGCCAGTGTTCAGGGTGAGCCTCATCCCAGGATAGCACCTTACATAGGGTGCATTATACTTAAAAACATTTCAGTCATTACAGAAGCCCATGAGAGTACCACCTAAGAACTGGACGGAACTACAACCCCTCAGTTCACAGTTTAATAAACTTAAAATACAGACATTCTGAAAGTACTAAATGGAGTGGGGCCTGTATTTAACAGTCTCTGAACACTATTATCCAAAAAAAGGAGTAGTGGGGGATATGTATGTGAATATTCAAGAAGAAATATAAACAAAAGTGGCACATTCCACATCTCATGAGAAACAATATGAAACCACGGACCATACTAACACCACCAGAAGATAAGTTTGAAAACATACTTCAACTTTTAAGATCACACCTTCAGTAAATTATCACACAAGGAAATAATCTCCTTTAAAGAAGCAAATGAGTGTCATTTTGTGATAGAGAAGTGTGATTAAGCCAATCGTGAATCATTAAGTAGCTTCTTAGCAAAGTATCAAATAATCTACTGAGAAATTTCAAAATTTGAAATCTCATTCTTTAAATTTTCACCTACTGGCTTTATGATTGCACTGATACTTTTAATTCTTCTAAAACACATAAAAATTTACAGTCACAGAGAAGCTTCAATTTAACCACTTCAAATCACCTAAATTTTTTTTAAGAGTTTACATGTATTTATTTTTTAAATTGAAGTACAGTTAATTTACAATTTAGTTTTCAAGTGTACAGCAAAGTGATTCAGCATATACTGGGTTGGCCAAAAAGTTTGTCCGAAAACCCCAAACGAACTTTTTGGCCAACCCGGTATATACTACATATAGGTGTGCTATACAGTAGGTCCTTGTTTACTTGATGGTGGTGGTTTAGTCACCAAGTCTTCTTCAATTCCTGTGGCCCCATGGACTGCAGCCCACCAGAGTTCTCTGTCCATGGGATTTCCCAGGCAAGAATACTGGAGTAGGTTGCCATTTCCTTCTCCAGGGGGCCTTTCCTACCAGGGATCACACCTGCATTGCAGGCAGATTCTTTACCACTGAGCCGCCAGGGAAGCCCCCTATTTCATATACAGTAGTGTATATACATTAACCCCAAACTCCTAATTTATCTCCTCCCCCGTCCTCCACTATCCCCTTTGGTAAACATTAAGTTTGTTTTCTATGTCTGTGAGTTTACGATATTTGTCTTTCTCTGTCTGACTTACTTCACTCAATATGATAACCTTTAGGTCCATCCATGTTGCTGCAAAAGACAGTATTTCATTCTTTGTTTATGATTGAGTAATATTCCATTACATATTCAGATCACATCTTCATCCATTCATCTGTCAATAGGCATGTGGGTTGCTTCCATGTCTTGACTATTGCAAAGAATGCTGCTATGAACACTGGGGTGAATGTTATCTTCAAATTAAGACTTTTCTTCAGAAATATGCCCAGGAGTGAGACTGCAGGATCATATAATAACTCTATTTTTAGTTTTTTAAGTATATTCCATACTGTTTTTGAAACTGCATTAATTTGAAGAACGTAGAGAAATTAGAACATTTATTTGCTTCATTAGTGTGTACCTGAGTAATTAGTAGGAATTACATTATAAAAGTATTAAACTATTCTGTACTTACTAGCAAAAAATAAAATAGCTCTAACCCATGGGTTTAACAAACAGAAAAAGCCAACATAAGTTCGGAAATAAAAAATACAACAGCCTAATTTGATTTAATTTTCTTACCGATCAGCTATTGCTTTGGCCATAAAGTAATCTTCAGCAATATATTGAGCAAAAGCTATAAGCCCTCCTGCTTGATCTAACACATCCTTTCTCATTAAACAAGACATTCCCGTCACACATTTGAAACCAGTGACATTGGCAGAGATATAGGACCTTGGATGAGAGGTTCCAAAATACACCTGCCAAGACAAAACCAAAAACATATGTATATAATTAGAAGTTTATGTTAGAAGTATGATGTTTATAAATTCCTCTTCCTAATGAACTTAAGAATGATTGGGTGAACAGTCTATTATTCTTACATAAACTACCTAAATAAACAGTGGTACAAAATAATGTTTACATATAGCAAGCAGTCAGTAATTTCTAATTTGATTGACTACTCTTGTTGTTATCACTTTTACAAACAAGTAGTATGTACTTCTGGGAGGGAAAAGTATACTTTATTCTCAAATAAATACTGTCTTTCCTAAAACTCCAAGATTTAAAGATTTATTGAAGTAAAACAATTTGGATTTAAATAAGAGAGGTGAAAATATCACTTACTGATATACAATATTAGTATTTAATGTGTCTTCTTTTCATACTGTTCACATAAATATATACACATCTACATACATAGGTATATGGACATATGTGTATGTGTATATGTATGCATGTGGCTATACACACACACACAGACAACACTCACAGGTACATCAACCAAGAGAACAATCCTATTTCTTAATTTCTTTTCCTGTCTATTTTTGTAGTAGCTGTTTCCTGCCCATGTCACTGAGCTTCTCAAATTCCCCATTTTTCAGTGTATTTTTCATAAACAGGGTGGACACTAATATTCTGTCTCCCATTTTACTGCCCCTTTCCTAGAGTGCCTTGCAGTCATAAAAAATGCAAACTGCTAAATTAATGGTAGAATAAAATGGTCATCCAAACTTACCCAACTTATCAGATATAAAACCTACTTATTATTTATATCTTAGAAATGTTGCCTTTTCTAATTAGTCATCTCTGTATCCTAGGGGGATTGGTCCTACCTGAAGCCCTGGACCAAAAATCCACCAATAAGATTTGTGTATTGTCTACACCTGTCAGATTACTTACCATACCTAATACAATGTAAATGCTATGTAAATAGTTGCTGGCTCAAGGCAAATTCACATTTTGCTTTTGTAACTTTTTTTTCAAATACTTTGAGTCTACAGTTGGCTGAAGCCACAGATGTAGAACTCACAGATATGGAGGGCTATAGCAGCTCGAAATGGAGAGAAGCGATCTTTCTTAAAGGCATAGAATAAGCTAATAATCACAGATGAAGAATGCGATTCTTCCTACCTAACCTATACGCAGACTGGAATGAAGCCCTAGTATTTGTGGGATAGAACTGAACCAAACTTCTAAAACTAAAAACTCCTATCTTAACTCCTTAAGCAGTTGTTAAGTGAGGTTTTAGAAATGAGGTGGGACTGGGCACTATGATGAAGGCTCCCACGATTTCTTTACAGACTGGAATAATTCCTCGGGCCTATCTCCATTCACTTTAAGTATGACAGGGTGACTTTTAGGGATTAAACTTAAACTAAGGGAGTGAGTATAATCTGGGAGATATCTATTATTGACATACATATCAAGTTGGATATTTCCAAAACAAAAACATAACATGGAGCATAAGAATAAAATGCATTTAATTTTAAAGCAACTACCTAGAGTTTCTTTACTAAACAAAAATTGTAGTATCTGGGCTTCCCCAGGGTCTCAGTGGTAAGCTTGCAGTGCAGGAGATTCGGGTTGGATCCCTGGGTCAGGAAGATCCCTGGGAGGAGGGCATGGTAACCCATTCCAGTATTCTTGCCGGGAAAATCCCATGGACAGAGGAGCCTGGCAGGCTATAATCCATGGGGTCACAAAAGAATGGGACAGAACGGAAGCAACTGAGCATGCATATACATGTATGATTCACACTGCCAAAGGTTGAATGCAAGTTTCTACACTGTACCTTCACCCTCAGATGATTGCAATTCAAAAGAATATAAATACAGATATGATTCAAGTTGGTATATTTGGAGACTGAAACTATATACCCTTCTGTTATAACTTTAAGACAAGTCTTTTCTCCTAATGTTTAACAGCACAGGAATGGTTAAGTATAGGACACACTTATATAACAAACTATGATCGAGCCAATAAAAATTACTTTTATAAAATAATATTAATGATATGGGGAACAGTTTATGAAGTACAAGAATAAGACACAAATTACTTTTAGTATAATATCAACTTTGCTTTTTAGAAAGTACACAGAGGAAAAAAGTCTTAATGCTAAAATAAACTAATTTTTAAAAATAAAAACTTCCTCTAACTGGCAGGGTTTCTGGGAGTGGTTTGTGTTTTGATTTATTCTGCTTATTATACTTCCTCCTAACTTACAGTAAGTGTCCTACACGTAAGTCTGTATACTGTTAAAACGTGTGGAGTAAAAATGGAAAACATGAGTTGTTCAGATAATTTTTAGAAATCTGTTGTAGAAGGAAATCAAGTGGATTTTACAATGATTCATATGAGCAATTTTCCTTTTTTTGTATATATTGAAATACTTCATGATACTTAAAATGCATTCTTTTCAGACTGGATCTTTGAAAGAACTGTTAACACATACTTTTATGTAAGTCAGTAATCTGGAACTGAACTCAAGAACTGAAAGTAAGGACCACAAGGCAAAAGAATATACGGTGCTAAGCTGGTGATAAGACCACGAGGTGTTTCCTGGGCACATCTGTTCCTTGCCAGAGCACAGTTCAGCTGGGAGGGATTTCGGGGCCCCAAGCGTTTGTTCACTAATGAAAACAGCTCCTCTCAACTTAAGGCTGCCAGTACTCAGCAGGCTGTGTGTGTGCTAAGTCGCTTCCATCGTGTCCAACTCCTTGCGACCCTATAGTCTGTATAACCACCAGGCTCCTCTGTTCATGGGATTCTCCAAGCAAGAATACCGGAGTGGGTGGCCATGCCCTTCTCCAGGAGATCTTCCCAACCCAGGGATGGAACCTGCATCTCTTGTGTTTCCTGCACGGGCAGGTGGGTTCTTTACCACTAGTGCCACCTGGGGCGCTCACTCAGCAGGTTAAAGCAGACTTCATACAGTTAAGTCCAGGCACCTCAGCCCACTCTCAGCATAGCCTCAAGCTTCTGGGAGATTAGGGATCTGATAAAAAGCATATCTATAGGCACTGTACTTACCTGTTCTAATGTAGCAGCAAAGCCCTGTCTGTCTGCTACGTACGGCAGCCCGTGAACCAGCCCTACTTTTTCTGTCATTTGGTTAACCATGTCCGTGAGTGTGTCTGGAATCACTATGATGCAAAAGAAAAGGTGCAGAGGGAGAGAGGAAAAAATTTCCTTTTAGTAAAATGCCCATGAGTATAATATATTCTGTGATTTACTAAATTCTTAATAAATGTTTTCTTTGAATATAGGTCTAATAAAATGAATCTCAATCACTTTTCTGAGTAGAATAGAAAATTTCAGAAAGGCTAATATGTGGTAGGGAATTTATTCTGGACCTTTGCAGGCTGTTGAATACCTAATATGTACCAGAGGTGGGATGTATCTTGAAAATGTTAACAGTCCCTGTTTCTGAACCTCCAGACTGGAATAATGGACAATGTGTCCTAGTGGAAGATACAGGAGCAAAAGTCAAAGGACCTCAGTGTTCATTCTGGCTCCTCCATCCCAATCATAGGAAATGAGCCTCCTCTTTCTGAGAGTATGAGATGTTCTTTCTCTTAAAACTGCTAACTAGAACTGAATGAATATACCCGATGGAGGTTTCTACACTGAAAACATAACAAATATATGACAGTAAACAATTTAAGACAGCAGATGTGAAAAATGAACCTAATCTCTGACCAAGAACTGTTAGTCCTGTAATGATCTAATTAAGTTGAAGTGCCACATTTATTACTAACTTTCAGATTTTAAGCTGATAAAATTTAAATCATTGTCTCATTTTTAAAGAGAAAAAAATCTCACATGATTTTACATGACTTCATTTTTATTTCCTTCAAGTATTTAAGAACTCAATCTACTGTATAAAATTGCATCTGGGCCTTATATATACATGTAGTCTGGGAAGTGCTTCTCAACTGCCACCCTGCAGGGGACATGTGGTGTGTCCAGAGACAGTTCTGATCATCACAACCAACAGAGAGGTGCCACTGGTAGGGGCCAGGGATGCTGCTAAAGCATCTGCAGGATGGCCTTGACTACAAAGAATTACCCAGAAAAAACTGAGGCGTTAGAATATAATGGAATAATATGGAACACTGAAATTATAAATGTTTTTAAAATGCAAAAATACAAATTATAATTTCAATAAATAAAAGTTATCCTGCTAAAATCTGTTAAGTAAAAAGCCATGAATGTGTTCTAAAAATGTATGTAATTCCAGTAAAATATGTACCAATTAACTTCTGTCCCTTTGCATGAGATAGTATACTGCACATGCCACAAACAGATTAAAGATAAGTATCACTTGAATAAGGGAAAACTTAGACCTATGAAAAGGCTCATAGACTGTATAATGTACCACAACTGTTTTTTTTTTTAAATGGTTGGAATTTTCTCTTCAAAATGAAAGCATTTTCTAATTTAGTATAAAAATACCACAAAATTTTAGTAAGTATAACTTGACATATACCATGAAATAATGATAAAATAACTTACTTTATTAGGTAAAGAAATATGATTGATAAATGTATTTTCAGGTTGCTCTTGGCATTTTATTATTGAACGAATAATTTTATAAAATAAGTAAGAAAAAACCTCACCTCTTATTCCACTATCACAAATCCATATAAGATCATACTTCGCAACTTCATATCCTGGCATTAAGTTATTAATCTTAGGATTAATGCCAACCTTTTTGCCACCTAAAATTTTAAAGTATAGCAGTGAACAATTCATGTCATATTGAAAATATTTTCTATTATACATATACCTAGTAGAGAGAAGTGCAAAGTACTTGCATATTTAATAATTAAAACAAATATATTTTAACATCATGCTTATTATTCACAATAACATATTAGAAAAAAGTTCATTCTCAAAAAGAAAAGCACATCATTTATCTTTGAAAATTCATTAGTTTCAGTTTTCTAATTAAGAGCTTGTGTTAACAGGAAACACTAATCAACATTTAATAGCAAGTATACCTCCAACAGGGTGTATTACAAAAATGAATTCTACCACTCAATCTCAATTATAATCAATGAGATATAGAAAAGGCCATAGATTGGAATTATTAAAGAAACAAAAATAACAGACTCTCATGTGTGACTGATGAGTAAAACAAATTTGGGATAATTTTGTTAATCCCTGATATAAAAAACAATATTTGTATTTATAACTTGTCTTCTCTAAAGGATAGAAACACCTTTCACTATATCTAACAAATATGCATAAGTAAACATGTTAATAACTTCAATGGTGTCTAGGACCCTAATCTACAGTTTAATGCAAAGATGATATAATATATTAAAGCAAAAAGGTTATTGTAAAATGTGTTACTTACCTATAAACAATCTAGCATCAACATTTGGATATTTCCCAAGAAGCTTCTTACACACATCAATGGCTGGATCATCATGGTCTTGGACACAGAGGAGTACTTCATACTATTCAAAGAACATATTTTATGTAAATTAACCTCTTACAAAGATAACTACTTATTATTAGCATTTACTGGTGGATCAAAAAGCATTAAGAAAAACAAGCAATTGTACACACAAAGTTTAGAAGTTAAGAGAGTACTCATAATGGATGCAAACACTTAAGGGATTATCAAGTGTTGCTTTAACTGAGAGCAACTTCTCCAGAAGGGGCCTGTTTGCCAGCCAAAGAGAGAATGAAGAGATTGGCAGGGCCCACAGCTGAAGTGTGGCTGGATTCCCAGCTTCTCCATGCCATTGTCACTGAAAACTTACCAAATGCTCACAGGGTGGCCAGCAGCGTAAAAGCAACGCAGAAAGCCAGAGAAACGAATACACCCTTCGTTCTCTAGAAGCCTTGTCTCTGAACTTACTATTATTTCATCAAGGTGCTAAAAATTACACATCAAAGACCATTATGATACATTTAAAGGGCTTTCCCAAACTCTCCCAAGACAAAGTGACATTAGATTTTCTGTTGAATAATAATTTTCTGAAGTAAAATAGAACCTGACTTGATTAAAAATGCAGGGATTCCCGGGTGGCTCAGTGGTAGAGTCTAACTGCCAAAGCAGGAGACACGGGGGACATGGGTTCCATCCCTGCGTCGAGAGGATCCTCTGGAGGAGGAAATAGTGACCCACTCCAGTATTCTTGCCTGGGAAATCCCCAAAACAGAGGAGCCGGGGGCGGGGGGGAGGTTTGCAGTGTTGGAAGCAACTGAAAGCGCACGCGTGGACACACACACACACACACACACAAGTATGCACATATCCTCCTGAAGAGCATGCTTAGCCGTTTAACTATGAAACCACCCAGGATTTAATTTTGCTCAGAACTATGTTTACTCTGACAGTAAACTACGGAAGTCATTCCTTAGCACTTGGCTGGCTGGGTCAAAATCATCCTGGGATAGTTTTTTCCAAAAACAGAATACTGGGCCCCATCCTTAAACTTTTGAATCAGAATCTCTGAGGTGATTCTGACACATAATCAGGTTTATAAAATCCAGAGCTCTAAGTTACAATTTTGTAAACTACCAAAGTTTTTTAAAAAGTGTTTGCTTTCACACATAAAGATGTTACTGTATTAGTGTGTGGGCTATGTATTCTAAGCAGTAACTTTTTTCAAAAATGGTGATAAATTCTCACTGACTCTAAAGCAAACTTCCTACCAAACTCTCCAAGATAGAGTGAACATTTTTAAGCAGAGGAGGAAAGTTAATTATGTCCACGAAAAAAGATAACAAAGCTATATGATCTAAAAAATACAAAGGTGGCTCAGCGGTAAAGAATCCATTTGCAATGCAGGAGATGCAGGTTCAACCCCTGGGTGGGTAAGACCCCCTGGAGAAGGAAATGATAACCCATTCCGGTATTCTTGCCTGGGAAAATCCCATGGACAGGGGAGCCGGGTAGGCTACAGTCCATGGGGTCACAAAGAGTCGGACACGACTGAATGACTAAACAAACAACATACGAGGAAGAAGGTAATGGGAAGGCTTGTTTGATTTAGCTTCATTGATAAGCATACACAAGTAAAAAGTGTGGAAAAAATGCATACAGTGCCTTGAGCGCAATAATTAATTACTGTCTGCCTAATATACATCATCTCAGCAAAAAGTGGCAGCATAGAATTTAATACTTGAGCACTTAAGGACCAGGACTAAGGTAAATGAAAGTTTAGCTAACAAGGTAAGATTTTTTTTTTTCAAGTGAAAAAAAAAAGTTTTCTTAATAATTTAAGTAGAGGGGAAAGCAATGTACACTTTCCTCATACTTTCTACCTATAGTTATTACACATTCCATCCAATATCTACCTTCATGATTGACCAAAATTACCACCTGAGAGGCACTGAAATATAACTAAGCAACTTTACAGCCACTGGTCTCCAGAAATCAGATAAAAATCTGAGAACAGGATGAGCACCATTCCTGCCACACCCTAAAATTTCTTCAAAGGTTGACTCTAAGTCCCATAAAACATCAGCCATCTTCCCAACCAAAATTTCTGCTTGAACCACCAAGAGGCAGTGACCTTAATGATAAAGATTAGAAAGGTTAAGTGGCTTCCCTGATGACTCAGCAGGTGAAGAATCCACCTGCAATGCAGGAGACAAAGGAGATGGAAGTTCGATCCCTGGGTCAGGAAGATCCCTCGGAGGAGAAAATGGCAACCCACTCCAGTATTCTTGCCTGGGAAATCCCATGGACAGAGGAGCCTGGCAGGTTACAGCCCAAAAGGTCACAGAGAACTGGACATGACTGAACACACACACACACACACACACGCAAGTGACTTTTCAAAGGGTGTAAATAACGATTCGCTTTCCTACGAAGTGAGCCTCTCAGTCATGCTTGCTCTAAAGAGTTCAGTTTTTTCAAACATTGCATACATAGTTCTATGCTTTTAGAGTTTATGCGGCTTTACAGGAGTAAGTGAATATAGTGAAAGAATATGTTTACAAGTAATACAATTCCATACATTATTAAAAATCTTTCAGCTATTTCCCCAGCAAAAGAAAACCCTCTAATATAGGACTAGACATCTACTTGACGGTAAGATAAAAGCTATACTAGGTTGCAGCAAAAACTTTTCAGAAGTATATAGTGTTAGTATGAGCAAGGGAGGTGTCTGTGTGTGTGTCAGCCATTCAGTCAGATCCAGCTCTTTGCTACCCTATGGACGGCAGCCCCCTCCTGCAGCCTCTGTCCTTGGAATTCTCCAGGCGAGAATACTGGAGTGAGTGGCTATTCCCTTCTCCCAGGGATCTTCCCAAATCCAAATGCAAGATTTAGAACTTTTCTTTTATTGATTATGTATCTTAAACTTAATTTCAAATGAAAAACAAATACCTCCTTATTAGCCAAAAAATGCAAATGAAATTCAATTTACATCACCTAAAAAATGTTCAGACTCTTATTAAATAACTTTCGCTTTGTTGTTTCTGATATCGAAACTTAAACCAAATTGGAGGCAGTATTCCAAGTGTTCTCTGAAGTGTTAGATTTTAACCTGGAACCTTCATTTTCAGCTCTGTGTTTGAGCTCTGGGTTTGCCAGAGCCCAAACATGTAATTTGCTAGGAATCTCTGTATTTGAATAGTTAATTCATGCCAACTACACTGCAACTGGTAAACACAAGATAGTAAGTTGGTTAAAAGTTTTCTTAACTGACACAAGAACAATTTTTCAGATACATTTATACTACCAAAAGAACATAAACATAAAAATAACATAAACATAAAAATAAAGCATTTATTAAAAATATTTTAGGAAAACATTTATGTTATAAATCTGAAAGAAATACAAGGTATAGTAAATTCCACTATAAATGGGCACAGTAATAAATACATACAATCTAGAAATAACCCCAGAATGTTGTAGATGAGGTTAGCCTCATCTTAGTAAGCTTTCTATACAAATAGCTAAACTAAATTTCCCTTTTTCTTTTCAAACAATGAAATGACTGAAAGCCTAAGTCCAACAGAGGTATAGATAAAGTCCAAGAGAGGTATAGACAATCTGTAAACTGCAATTTGGTCCTTTGATATTTAAGAATGAAATATCTGAATCATACATGCTACTTCCATGAATAAATTTAGATGCATAAATGATACTCAATTTAGATACATAAATTAATATTAGAAAAATCTCCTCAATGATTCAGTCCTGTAGATATTAGGACTAAAAACTGTACTGCAGTAAATCATATAAAATATTCTCTTAGAGTAGAAAAATATTTTAACACCTATTAATCAATTATATTGCATATCAAGTAGGAATATCTTGAACCATTTATAAATAACTACACATTTAAAGAAAAATGTTATGATGATATTTAGATTATAGCAGAATATAATTAGTTCTGTAACAGGATGGACTTAGACCCCAAATGTCTAGAATAGTCTCAGTCACTGAGTAAATAATGAATCATTTGTTAATACATTTGTCCTAGGGTAAATTTTGAGTGAAAGATAGATGCTTCCTTTGAGTGAGGGGAAGATACTTTGTAAGAAAACTGCTCTGAATTCAAAGTTTTGACAAGTTATTATTACAACTTACTTGCTTTCAAGAACTATATAGTTTATACAATTTTTCAAATTTATCTGGTAAAGTTCTAGTCTTTCAGAATTAATAGTTTTATTACATGTATTATGCTGATCTTTCAATAACTGAACCTATTTTCAATCTTCTACAATTCTTTATTGTCATCACTGACAATAAAGAATCCAAGTATGCCACCAGACTTTCAACACTGTAAACCCATCTCCTATTTGCAAAAAAGAAAAGAAAATCACAATTACCATAACCTCAATCTGTTAATAACTCTGATCATTAATTTTAAAATTCTTCATACGGCCACAATTTACTAGAGTAAAGCCATCAGGCCACTTGAGATGCAGATTACTGCATCTTTCTGATATGGCTGAACTTCTCTCTAAATGCCTTCTTTTATACTAATGCCAAAGAAACAATCGATTTTGTGAAAATTAGTTTTATTTATTTTTTATTATTATATTTTTCTAACAAAAAATTTCCCAAGGAATAAATATCAATATAAGGTAGATTTATAAGATATTTAAAGCACAGATATCTTTTAGGGCACTTAGTATAATAACAGTCTCACCAAACTTTAAACCTAGAAATTCAGAACAAGTACCAGTAAATAAACCTTTTTGCACATGTCTAAAACTAAACAAAATTTTAGAATTTCGTAATATATATATATATGCATGCGTGTGTGTGTGTGTATGCATGTGTGTTCAGTGGCTTCACACATGTCCGACTCTTTGTGACCCCGTGGACTGTAGCCCGTCAGGCTCTTCTGTCCATGGGATTCTCCAGCAAGAACACTGGAGTGGGTTGCCATGCCCTCCTCCAGGGGTTCTTCCCCACCCAGGAATCGAACCTGCATTTCTTGCCTCTCCTGCATTGTCAGGTGGGTTTTTTTTTATCACTAGTGCCACCTGGGAAGTCATATATATATTTCCAAATGGCTTATAAGGTTCCACATCAAATTAATAGGGAAAAAGAGTTATATCTAGAACAAAAACGTTTCTGTACTTTTGGAAAACAATGTTTACATTTGACAAATTATTAAAGTCTCCTGGGCTTGGCAGTTACACAAATGTTCATTTTGTGACTACATGCCTCCTTGATGACACAAACACCTCACACTCAGATTTGTGTAATTTCAGTGGCTTAATTTGTCTCTTGTAGAATATTTGCCACTGTGCTTGTTCTTTTAAAAGCAAATAAAATGCTGTGAGATCAACATTTTCCTTTAGAGTGCAGGTACTCTGCACTTTGCTCTGTTTTCTCTGTTTTCTATTTACACAATAACAATTCTTTTATAATTAGAAAATAAAATTGTGAACTAAAAAAGAATAAAAACAATCTCTTGCATATAACATGCATTTATGCATTTTTGTAATATGTCCGTACAACTTTCTCCTTAACCAAATAAATGCCTTAATGACATAACTAAGTGGAAAAGAACTAAGTGACAAAAATCTAAGTGAAAAACTATAGCTCTGGAGATAACTCCAGATTGTATTTAAAAAAAAAACCAAAAAACAAAAAACTTCATTCAGAAGAAGAAATTGATTATTGATTCATCCCACATGTTCATAATTAACAGATACATATTTTCCTGGGGTTATTTTAAGAAACTCTTTAAATCCACAGCTAACTTCGGAAACTATTTAAATTTAATGACTATTATCTTACAAGAGTGGCAACATAAAAATTTTGTAACTAATTTCAAGAGTGTTTGAATACAGAAAGGGGAAAGGGTTAGATGATGGTTAAAAAAATTGAAATGTGAGATCAAGTTCCACAAGGATAAATGCATATCCTTTTTCATTTTCACTGCAACTCTCACGAAGTAAGATTTTTATACTCAAACTACCAGGCACTTAACAATGCCTGAGTTCCAGGAGCTTTACTCAGGGATTTCTAATTCATTCAGATCAGGGGGATTCCCTGTGGCTCAGCTGGTAAAGAATCTGCCTGCATTGCAGGAGACCCAGGTTTGATCCTTGGGTCGGGAAGGTCTCCTGGAGAAGGGAATGGCAACCCATCCCAGCATTCTTGCCTGGAGAATTCCATGGATAGAGGAGCCTGAAGAGGTATAGCCCATGGGGTCACAAAGGGTTGGACAAGACTGAGCAACTAACACTTTCACTTTCAATTCAGATCAACATATGGGTAGTTAAAATAGGAATTAATACCCCTTCCTCAATCCCATTTCTGTCCTGTGACAACTACTACTATTATTATTATTACCACTACTATTAACATTGCTAAAGCATAAATTTGATGAAGCCAACACCATTATGAATTTTTAACAACTTCACTTGATACCGTGTCAAAATTCCTCTGTGTTTACTATAAGTTAAATTAAAAAAAGGCAGGGTTCAGTCCATTCCTATGTGTACAACACTGCACTTACACTTACCTTGGGATAATCCAATTCAAAGAATGTTTCCAAGTTGTTGATTAGGTTAGGATCTACTCCTTTCAGTGGTTTCAGAAGAGACACCCCTGGCAGCTTGCTATATGGCTGTTTGTCGGTTGCCTTCTTGTTGAGGTGTAGTCGGCTAAAAAGCAAATGATATATATATTAACATACATTTCTGGAGAATATCTTAGTGCCAAATCTATATAAAGTTCGGATCAAGCTATCAATAAATTACTGAATTCTAAGTTAAAAAAAAAATTAATTGGCATCTTTTTAAAGGGGTCTCTGGAAATGAAAGAAAGTATCAATAGAACGAGCTAAGGCTCCAGAGAGGAAAACCTGAAGGAAGCAGAATGAATGTCCCAATGAAGGCTGGAGCTTAAGACTGTTGCTTTTTGCTGTATTCTCAGAAGCCAGAACTATGCCAGCCCTGGAGCAAGCATGCAATAAATACTTGGTAAGGAATGAATGACAGTGTTATTAGCCCACACATTAACTGCCTTTCCTCCCAAATCACCATCAAGGTGGCCAAAGAACTATAAAAAGAGCAGAAGGAAAAATCCCTATCTTCACCAGAAAAATATGGACGTGTAACCAGAAAATTTTGAGAAATTTCTGTAACAGTCCACACAACTAATTGAAAAAACTAGCAAGCCAGCCTGCATGGCAACCAAGGAAATGGGATACCCAGCAGAACTCCCAGTGTTCACACACTCAGAATGGCAGTGATGGAATGGAGGGAAGCTGAAGGTAAGGGGAAAAGAAAAACAAAACCTCAGTGATGAGAGAAATGTCTATTAAGACACTGAAAGATAAACCAGTGCCACTGATTCCCAGATAAGCTGGCAAAGGCTCTCAGAGCTGCTCCAGCCCAAAGGGTGGGCAGCACAGCGTGCCTTAAGAGGGAAGCTTTGCCAATTAGGGAAGAGAGAATGTGTCCCAGTTCAGGCCAGGTGTGTCACAATAAAGGGCGTTTGAGGAGAGTGCTGAAGTTTCTAAAGGAAGTCACCAAAGGCATCTTCCCTCCTTCTCCTACGCAAGTCTCCAAGCACTAGACACTAATTAGATGCTGGAACGATCACAGGGCCATCTGCAGGGTATTTTAAGACACATTCTTCCACATTTTAACATCTCTGAAATCAATGGCATCTTACGATTGCTGGCAGCCAGATGGCAGCCCAGACTTAGCAGCATGGAAACCATCCTTTCTAGAAGATCAAGAAGATGCCCATATCAATGCATCTTGGGTTAGATGAAATATACTATTCATCTATGGGTGATTTCTGGAAGTTCACTAGTGCCAATAGTCTATAACAGTTAGTCACAGGCTCACTCCTCCAATTAAGGCAGAGGTGTGCTGCAGCAAATATCTCATGTTTCAGATAAGACCATAATGTATCTTCGTGGAAGAAAAAGCAGGCGACTATCTACAATGGAAAAAAAATGTAAAGCAACACAAAAAATTTGAAAGAGTAGTGTGGTCTTGGTTTCTGATCCACAACACTGGATGCCAGACAGTAACGAGCACCATCTATAGCGGTGCTGCTCTGGGTGGCAGCGGTCCACAAGTTGCTTTATGCTGGCGGGTGATGAAAAGAAATGGAGAGAAAGTATTTAGAAACTTTTCTAGCACTTTGACATTGCCGTGCCATCCAAGCATATGATCAGTCATTTATTTTTACTGCAGTTTACCAAAGTGTCAGTCCATGACAGATTGGAAAACTTGAAAAGAACTGATCCTTTGCCACAGACCAATCTGGCAAATATTGATCTATAGAGTTCATCCAGAGGGCTGGATGATCTAAAATTTATATAAACCACAAATATGATCACTATTCCGTTGTTAACAAAATAGTAGACTACATGTCTGGAGAAACCCACCCTGTAGAGAATATCAAGATGGCCGGGGGGGGGGGGGGGGGGAGTTTATATTTAATTGGTTGAAACAGTGATATATCCACATGGTTCAAATCACTAAAAATATTAAGACATTCATATAAAGTCTCCCTGTCATCTCTAACCCCCATCAGTCTTGTTCCCGTCACTACCACCCCCCTCCCAGCATTATTAGTTTCTTACTTATCTTTTCAGAGATTTTTCAAAAATGCATACTAAGCCAAAACATACACACATGAAATTCTTATATAATATTTATAATTTTCTCTGCTCTTTCTTAAAACAAGCACCCTAAAAGCATGTTTTAGGGACTTCCCAGGTGGCGCTGGTGGTAAAGAAGCCCCCTGCCAATGCAGGAGATGTAAGAGATGCCAGTTAGATCCTTGGGTCAGGAAGATCCCCTGGAGGAGGGCATGGCAAGCCACTCCAGTATTCTTGCCTGGAAAACCCCATGTCTACATGTGGTCCATAGCGTCGCAAAGAGTCAGGTACGACTGAAGCAACTTAGCACGACTTAGCACACATGCAAAAGCATGTTTTTAGATATGTGACTAAACTGTTACAATAAAAAGGAAAATCTCCCAGCTCAGAAATGAAGAGAAACCTCTGAGTAAATGAGTGCTGGATACAATACTTACACTGGGACCATCTGCTGGTCTCTAGTGACCAAGAGTTGATGACAAGCCTGAGACAGGAATGACTGAAAATCTGTTCTGAGAATCTTGCAGAAATACGGAATCTTTGAAAGGCAAAGTAGAAAATTCCTGGCCCACAGAGGAAAGATGGGGATGCTGCCTAAACTGGATTCAGTCCAAAATAAAATGGAATAAAAGCAAAAAGTCTTCCTGGAAAACACCTGACTATGTGGGTTTTTGGACCCAGAACCCAGAACACAAACTGCAGGTGTTGCTTGAACAAAACCCAAGAGACGGAATGAGAGACCATCATATGTGACCATGAATACATGAAAAGAACCACATAACATCTAGAAATGAAAATGGTGGTCACTGACATCAAAAACTCCATAGATAGGCCATGGAGAAGTTGCATATACACAGTTCAAAAAACAACTGGAGAACTGGAATCAGATTTGAAGAAATTATCCAGATTACCGCACAGAGAGAATAAGAGGCCAAGAAACTGAAATCATGAAAGGGTTTGAGACATGGATGATAAGAGTAAGAAGTCTAAAATCCCAGTAGTTGCTATCTATTAGTTCTACTGTATGATCATTGAAAGTGAAAGTGAAGTCACTCAGTTGTGTCCGACTCTTTGTGACCCCATGGACTGTAGCCTACCATGGGATTTTCTGTCCATGGGATTTTCCAGGCGAGAGTACTGGAGTGGGTTGCCATTTCCTTTTCCAGAGGATCTTCCCAACCCAGGGATTGAACCTTGGTCTCCCGCATTGTAGGCAGACGCTTTACCCTCTGAGCCACCAGGGAAGTATGACCATTAAGTGCTATTAAACCAACAAAACATCCATGAAAGGTGATGGCCAATTACAGAGAAACCTAGCCCACTAACACACTGCATCTGGGGAGGCTTCAGATGAAAAACAACAACAATTTAAACTTCTAAACAGTCTAGTTTTGACTCTATTTTTTTCCTTTTTCCTCTTTGTCTTCATTAAGACATCTTACTAATGCTACTATATTTACATAATGCTAATATAGATACATACCTCCTATCCTTTCATATCAAGAATGCAGCATTTTACCAAAGATAGACTGACCTGCCAAACCACCATGAAGTTTTCTTTAGGTTTATGGTGAAGTGAATTGCTGATAAGTACCATGACTGAAATTTCTACTCAAGATTATTATAAGTCCAATTATATTACAGGGCCTTTAAAAAATTCTAATTTGTGCCTCCTCCCAATATCTATGTATGTATCTAGCCCTCTTCCTCCCTTCTCCCCTCCTCACAATTTTCTTTCCACGCCCCTTGCAGTATGCCAGCTAGGATACCAGAATACTACTCCGGAGAGCATTGTTTTGACTCAGGTAATACAACACACATATACAATCACATAGCACTCTGCTGTGTACACAGTGGTGCTCTACTAAGCACTCCCTTACTAAATAAATCTCTTTTGACTCCAAATGTGTATCATGCATTATCCTATGCACTGGTGATAAGACGATGAGAAAAGAAGTGTTAGTCGCTGAGTTGTGTCCGACTCTTTGAGACCCCATGGATTGTAGCCCACTAGGCTCCTCTGTCCATGAACTTCTCCAGGCAAGAACACTGGAGTGGGTAGCCATTCCCTTCTCTGGGGGATCTTCCTGACCCAGGGATCAAACCTAGGTATCCTGCATTGCAAACAGATTCTTAACCCTCTGATCCACCAGGGAAGCCCAAGGCACACTCCACACTGTCAAGGAAGTGGGGTTTAATGGGGGCGGTGCCCACATACAGAAGCCTCTTCTACTCACTGAAATGATGCTGATGGGTACCTTGGCCTTGGCCATGGCCGGTGTGTTGGAAGCCAATCTGTGCTTTTCAAATTATGAACAACAGCCCATTTACCTGGAGTCTCAAAAGTGGAATCCCCCAAGGGGGCCAGTTTCATGAGTGGCTTTGACAGAGCCCTGCAAGGTTCCCTGGTTTCAAAGCAGATTTTAAGGATCTCAGGTCAGGGTTTCTGCGTTACCTAGACGGCATGAACGTGAGCTTACAGCTCCCACACCTTGCACAAGATTTCCTGTGGGTGCCTGTTTCCACTCTTAGCCTGACCAGGTGATATGCTTCCTTCCAGGATCCTGGGATCCTTTTTCAGTTTCAGCTGCCATCCTGGGAATCCACTTCTACCTTCCCCTCATGCATTTGCCTTGCAACCTTGATGTTTTTGTAGGGGAGTCAGGGAGTACTTTTTTTCGCTACATAACACATAAAGATACATGAAAGTACACAGCTCACTGAATTTTCTCAAAGTGAAACACCCATGGAAACTGTAGCCAGATCAAGAAACAGAGTCTTACCAGAACCCCAGAAGCCTGTGCCTGCGTGTCCTCTTCTACTAACTACCCTCTCCTCAAGGTAACCACTATCCTGACTTCAAGTACCAGAGACTAATTTTGCTGGCTTGAAAATCTATCTAAATGGAGTCCCGCAGGATGCACTCTTCTGCATCTGGCACCTGAAGACACACTACAGTAGGCTGTTAAGTCTCCAGGGTCCAACAAAACAATGATACATAGTGTGTTCTCAAAGTTTTTTAATTTTATTTTTTAATTGAAGTATGGTTGATTTACAATGTTGTACCAATCTCTGCTTTATAGCAAAGTGACTCAGTTATAGACAAACTGACATGCTATGCATTTTTTTTTAAGTTAAATAAATGAAGAGTAAAAAGTGGTTGGCTAAATACAGTTGGAAGAAATGGTTAGTCTAGAGAGAAAAACACGCGAGCCATCCACAGTTTAGTA
The DNA here is from genome assembly GCF_023699985.2 of Odocoileus virginianus. Classification (NCBI taxonomy): domain Eukaryota; kingdom Metazoa; phylum Chordata; class Mammalia; order Artiodactyla; family Cervidae; genus Odocoileus; species Odocoileus virginianus. The sequence goes on from NC_069704.1 coordinate 10,974,987, forward strand.
AATACATAAGCTCTCCTGGGGGGCCATGCCATTAGCAGTTGGTTACAAATCAATATAACTAATATTTACATAACTGGTAATGCATAAAGACAACCCAGAGTGGAAAGAGTCAAGAACAAAGTGAAGCTACAGAAGGGTTTGTTAGGCTGGGTTATTTTCTTTTTGAATGTGTTCAAGAAAGAATAACATTGAATGCTGCCGAGAGGACAAGGTAAGAACTGAAGTGCCCACTGGATTGAAATATCCACAGAACTGAAATGTCCACTAGAATGTGTGAACACTGGTGACCTCAGAGTCCTCTGGGCAAGGGGCAGATCAATAAAAACAGTTGAGAAGCAAATGAATGAGAGGTGAGTGGTGATAACAGTGAATAAACACTAGTTTCTCCTGAAATCTGACAGTGAAAAAAGGCCAAACTGAGTAACCAGATGGAGAAGAGTTTTTCAGTTTAATTTTTACTTATTTTTAATTTTTAAAACTTGAGTATAAATGGTTAGTGGAAAGAGTTAGTCAAAAGGTAAATAGAGAGGAAATAAAAACTAAGGAATGGCCTGAGAAGATCCACAGTGTGAAGCAGGAGTTAAGGTAATGTGGCAAGGATGGGGGGTAAGATGGTGAAGATTTAGAAGAGGTGCTGCCAGTCATGGGTGTCAGAGCTAAAAATGGAAACAAAGTATTATCCGATGCCAGCACCGGCTCAGGGGTGAGATCTGAGCCCATGAATGTGTAGTAGTTCAATCCACGTGACTGCATGATTACAAGCTATCAATTATGAGATAGATTCAGGATAACTGGGCAGACTGATCCAAGGGAAGGCAAGGGCAAGATGAGGAAGTGAACTGTAGTGGAGAATTCAGTGAAGCCAAGTAGCACAAGGATAAACAGCCTAGGGCAACTGTTCTCAGTAGAAGAAAATCGCCTGGGAGGGTGGGTGGGCGTGGGGGTGTGGGTGGGTATGTGTGTAAATTCCTTACTGAATCTCTTGAGTTGAGGCCCAGACAGCAGCATGTTTTTTTGTTTTTTGTTTTGTTTTTTTAAATCTTCCCCAGTGACGCCAATGTGCAAAGTTGAGACCCACGGGCCTAGGAAGTCTGATTACTGTAAGAACAGAGATGGAAACTCTCAGAAAGATCAGCTGTTCCAGGACCCATGGAAAACAAGCAGCCTCCAAGGAGCCCTTCAAGTTGGGGAAGGGTGGGAGAAGAGAGGAAGAATGGGGCTGTCTCCATAGTGATCTCAAGGTTGCCGGTTATCAAAAACTTAAGATTCAGAGCAACTGGAGAAACTTCCATACAGATACTCTATCCCTATGGATTATTTCCGGGGTTACTTCTAGGTTACCACCCGCAGTATATACAGCATATTGGTTTAAGTAGAGAGTACTAGTGTGCTTCATCGTGTCTGACTCTTGGCGACCCAGTGGACTGCAGCCCACCAGGCTCCTCCCTCCATGGAATTTTCCAGGCAAGAGTACTGGAGTGGTGGGATTCCCTTCTCCAGGGGATCTTCCCCTGACTCACGGGTCAAACCCGCATCTCCTGCACTGGCAGGCAGATTCTTTACCACTGAGTCCGCTGGGAGAGTCACAGTGAAGTTTAAGAGCCACGGCTGGAGGAAGGCTGTCTAGACTTCTGTACCAGCTTCGGAGTTAACCAACTGTGTATCTCTGGGCAAGGTATTTCTTTATCTCAAGTTGCTTTTGTTTTTTAAAGTGTGGGTAAGAGTACTTACTTCATAAAGTAGTTGTGAGAAACAGATGAGATTAAGCCACAAAGTAAGCATTCAGCGATAGCTATTTCTAGTAATTTTTCAAAAAGAATATTTTCCACTGAATTTAACTCCTCTGAAATATCATAGTTCTGATCAGAGATTTAGAGAGATCAAACACTGATGCAATGTATATAACCAAAAAGGATGGACTGGAAATTCATATACTTAAAAGTTACTTCATATATGTTTAAAGAGTAATTCATTATGTTGGTTTTTCTTTTTAAAATAAAGTCAACTCTTACGTATTAAGAAAAATTAAAAGATGGGGGGCGGGGGCTTCCCTGGCAGCTCAGTGGTAAAAAAAAATCCACCTGCCAATGTAGGAGACATGGGTGTGATCCCTGATCTGGGAAGATCCCACATGCTGCGGAGCAACTGCGTCCCATGCCTGCACCACAACTACTGAGGCTGCGCTCCAGAGCCTGGGAGCTGCAACGACCGAGCCCACGTGCCACAACTACTGAAGTCCGAGCACTTTAGAGCCCGTGAGCCCATGCGATTCTCTGCAACAAGAGAAACCACCCCAGTGAGAAGCCCAGACGCCACAACTGCAGGGCAGCCCCCACTCGTGACAACTAGAGAAAACCCTCTGTAGGAAGACCTAGCACAGCTAAAAATAAATTAATAATTTTTAAGTGTAAAAATATTTTTTTAAATGCAAAAAAAAAAAAAAAAGACTAAAGGGGGAAAGGGAATCATTAAAAGTCTCAAATCGTAGTTAAAACAGAGTAAATCAAAACATGGGATAAAACATTTAGTGCGAAGTATTAATATATACCGCATTTAAGTTAAAGTTATATTCAAGGTTAAAATTACACTCAAAATTTAGGAACCAATTTAAAGTTCTATAGGTATAATCCAAAAGTGTAGAAACAATGCAAGTGTGAGACTGAGATACTTTAAATGACACAAATTATTATTGCCTAAAAATGATCTGTTACTGTTTTCTTAGGTGAGCTCCCCTTTAAGACTATTAAAAGGGTTCTCAGCTGGGCAGAGGTGCTGGCTTCTCAAAATTTCTCCTCGCTCAGAGCCTGGCTCAGAATGTTGGATTCTGCAGTCACAAGAATCCCCCATTCCCTTGACTCTGCTGGATGAAAAGAAACTGAGAGGCAGAGGTGTGATAATTTCCACAATGCAGCAGGTACAGGGCACAGAGTGACTACTGGGTACTGTATAATCCAATCAATACCGCCTTCTATCTTGGAGATTTTCTGAGGCACTTCAAAGGAGTCTATTCTTTTTGGCTGGCCATTCAATCACTATACCTAACACATTCCCCAGAACAAAGACTACAATGCAGTCTTCCTCCTGGGGAGAAAACGCCCCTCCCCACAGCTTCTAATACCTGGAAAGTTCTCATCAGAGGCAGCAGATCCTAGGCACTGTGACCACCAGATCCAGAGTCTGGGATTTTAATACTATTCTTAAGTTCTCTTGAAACAAAATCTCCCTTCCTAATACCTATCCATTTAACTGTCAGATATCTGATTTTATTACATTTTCAGGAACACATTCAGAAAGAGAAAGGGATAGACCAGGTATATGCTAGTCAATGGTTTGCTTAGCTTCATTTTTGAAGAACAAAATGATCTTGAAACTAAGGAAGCACCTGGGGAAGACAGGAAAGTATGGTACATTTTCAATACGTGTTATTTTCCCAAGGCATTATTTCTAAGTGACATTTTAAATTGAGAGCCAGAGTCACTCCTCCATCAAAAAAAAAAAATTAATTGATGTAATTAAGGCCTGTCACTGTCAAGGACAGGGAGAGTGGTACTCACAGCAAGCTGCTGCAGGGCCAGGGAACAGAAAGGCAGATACCATCTGGGGTGCCGCTCAAAGTACCAGTTACTTCAGTGTAAAAGGTCAGGGGAGATGAATCACAGGCAGAGAGAGGCCCACGGGGTCTTGCTTTTCTATTGTGAGCTAAAAGGACATCTCTTCAGAGAACACGTCAAAGAGCTCCAACGGATGGTAAGGAGTATTCGGGAATATTCTTCTGGACTTTATGGATGCTTTGGCTTGATGAATCTTAATTGCCTCCCTGCACAAGGGTTTTTTGACTTGTGAACTGATGGGATGGCCGTGCTTTTCCTCATTGATTTTCATTTCCTAACATCTCAGTCTCTAAAACTGTTACTGTCCTTTCCATCATTTTAGCTTACTGTTTTATCCTTTGAATCTTTTAGTCCCCTTTCGGCCCCTCCTCAACAGTTTGTTTAATGGTTCAGTTCAGTTCAGTTCAGTCTCTCAGTCGTGTCCGACTCTTTGTGACCCCATGAATCGCAGCATGCCAGGCCTCCCTGTCCATCACGAGCTCTGGGAGTTTACTCAAACTCATGCCCATCGAGTCAGTGATGCCATCCAGCCATCTCATCCTCTGTCATCCCCTTCTCCTCCTGCCCCCAATCCCTCCAAGCATCAGGATCTTTTCCAATGAGTCAACTCTTTGCATCAGGTGGCCAAAGTATTGGAGTTTCAGCTTCAGCATCAGTCCTTCCAATGAACACCCAGGACTCATCTCCTTTAGGATGGACTGGTTGGATCTCCTTGCAGTCCAAGGGACTCTCAACAGTCTTCTCCAACACCACAGTTCAAAAGCATCAATTTTTCGGCACTCAGCTTTCTTCACAGTCCAACTCTCACATCCATACATGACCACTGGAAAAACCATAGCCTTGACCAGACGGACCTTTGTTGGCAAAGCAATGTCTCTGCTTTTTAATATGCTAACTAGGTTGGTCATAACTTTCCTTCTAAGGAGTAAGTGTCTTTTAATTTCAGGGCTGCAGTAACCATCTGCAGTGATTTTGGAGCCCCAAAAAATAAAGTCTGACACTGTTTCCACTGTCTCCCCATCTATTTCCCATGAGGTGATGGGACCAGATGCCATGATCTTAGTTTTCTGAATGTTGAGCTTTAAGCCAACTTTTTCACTCTCCTCTTTCACTTTCATCAAGAGGCTTTTTAGTTCCTCTTCACTTTCTGCCATAAGGGTGGTGTCATCTGCATATCTGAGGTTATTGCTATTTCTCCCAGCAATCTTGATTCCAGCTTGTGCTTCTTCCAGCCCAGCGTTTCTCATGATGTACTCTGCACAGAAGTTAAATAAGCAGGGTGACAATATACAGCCTTGACGTACTCCTTTTCCTATTTGGAACCAGTTTGTTGTTCCATGGCCAGTTCTAACTGTTGCTTCCTGACCTGCATACAGGTTTCTCAAGAGGCAGGTCAGGTGGTCTGGTATTCCCATCTCTTTCAGAATTTTCCACAGTTTATTGTGATCCACACAATCGAAGGCTTTAGCATTCGAAGGCACCATTTAAAAATAATATATTTTACGGCTTTGTATTCAAATTGAGTTTTGAGCAGGAAGGGGGCCTGGAATGAAGGGAGACTTCTGGGAGAGAGGGCAGACTCTGCTCATCCCTTCATCAGCCCCTGGCTGCTGCTGCCCATGGGATTTCCCAGGCAAGAATACTGGAGTGGGTTGCCATTTCCTTCTCCAGGGGATCTTTCCCACCAAGGGATCAAACCTGCGTCTCCGGTGTAGCAACCTTAAGATAGCGCTACACCTACCAGAAAAGAGGCACAAGAATTTCCCTCAAAGCTTCTAAGGAGAAGATAGATTCCTTGAGGGCAAAGTTCACCTTGCTTAACAGCCCCAGAATGTGCTGTTTTTAGAGCTCTGCTGTGCAAATCAGTTGAAGCGATTTATCTGACACTGGGAATTTTCTCCTTTGCTCCATGCCATCAAGCTTGTTAATATTTCATGTAAAATTAAGTTGATTGCTTGATCAGCAGATCCCACACTTCATAGAGTCCATCCCAGCAATTCCAAATGATAAAAGGCTTCTTTTGTTGTTGTTTTTAGCTATGAATGTACTCTAGAAGGTTGTTACCGTGTCTGTAATCAGTAAGTGTCATGATTAATGTTACCTCCATATAGCATTTATCTTCAAAAATGGTACTGCAGCAAAATGGGCTTAATTAGCAAAGCACACCACATCACAAAACACAGCTTCGGATGCAACATTAACTCTGTAGACACAAGATCCCCCAGAGAACACAGAACAACTCATTAGTGAGTTACCTTTATAGGAAAACACAAACTATTTCCATTGGACAACAGGCTTGTACACTACAGAACACAAAAGATTCCGTCACTGGAAAAAATGAGGAGACCTTTGTTAAATTTGTTCCCCCGCCCCCCCCAAAACAACCTACTAACCCTTCGGTAACAAAAGAGCTAGCCAGAGTGCATGGGAAATAGAGCAACGTATTTTGCTAATAGCAACAAGTAGCTTTGCATTTCCCGAAGGGTAGATCCAAGTGTACAGACTACTGAAGGCATGACAGGTATTCCCTTTGGAAAACCCTAGGGGGATATTCAGATCTAACAAGTAATTTGTAGGTGAACATGTGATTGGGCTTCCCTGGTGACTCAGATGGTAAAGAATCAGCTTGCAATGCAAGAGACCTGGGCTTGATCCCTGGGTTGAGAAGATTTCCTGGAGAAGGGAATGGCCACTCTGGTCTTCTTGCCTGGGGAATCCCATGGACTGAGAAGCCTGGTGCACTATAGTCCATGGGGTCCCAAAGAGTTGGACGCGACTGAGCACAATCAGGATCATGTGACTGATGAGGCCCTGTTTCTATTTTAACCCACAATCAGAAATAGTGAGACAAAGATTCCATTTGGTCCAATTCATTTCATGAAAAGCCATGGCCACTGAATTCGCCCCAAGTTCTGTCCATCTACCTGAAATCACAATGGCCAAATAACACTAAGTTAATGAGTGAACAAAAATCCCACCATTACTACTGGGAAAAAAAAAATCAAAGATTATTCACTCGACATGCAATGATCAGCTGCCAAGTGGCACTGAAGATACAATAGTAAATAAGACACCTCCCCATTCCCCAAAGTTTATAATTGTAAGTGGGGAAAGAGACAGCAGAACACATAGTTTTTTAGACGGGTAAATTCAAGATACTATGGAAGGACATAAGAGGGGGTGCCTAACCCAGTAAGGCGCTAAAGCTGAATGAGGAGGAGTTAGTAAAACAAAAAGGAAGGGAGGGAAGGAAGAAGGGAGAGAAATGGAAAAAAAAGGAAAGAAAGAGAATTCTGAAAAAATTACATTGCACATTCAGAGGAATGCCAGTAATTCACTGTGGCTGGAGAAACAGGCATAGGAGATGGCTCACCTCCTCAAGAATTACACGCCTTGATAAGGAGTTTGAATTTTAACCTGAAGGCAGTGGGGAACCTCGGTAAGATTTTAAGCACATGATCCAAGATTGCTGCTCCAGAAAGATTAAGCTACAGTAAGAAAAACAAAGTAGATAAAGAGCAGAGCTGTAGGTAAAAACACCAGGGAATAAAGATAGTTCAATACTCTAGGGTAGAGATAATATATACTGAACTAATGATGTAGGTAGGAAAAGGAAGGCATGATGAATTAAGAGAACCACCACTAAATAGTAAATTTCCATTTTGCTTTTTTTTTTTCAATGTCCAGTTTGCTTTTTAAAGCTATCACAGCATCGTCCAATTCCATGTCTCCCCAAGGCTCAGGTTCAAGGGGTTGAACTACCTGATTCATGCACCCAAAAGTGGTTTGGGCAGCAATGGCCCCGACTGAGCAACACCTGTTCAACTGCATCCTCAGGACTAAACCCAGAAAATAAGCTCTCCTCGGTTTACACTCTACTAAGGCTCAGAACACCATACATGTAAGGCCAACTTAAAAAAAAAAATCATATTATCTAAAAATAATATCGGAAATGCTAAAATTCATATTAAAAATATAATTACTTTCTGACAGGCAGTTTATCACAGTTATCCTGATACAGTGAGTATTTAAACTCTACTCAAAAATTGTGCAGCAGGTTTAAAAGTTGTTATACTGGAAAAATTAGGAAAGGCAGAATTAACTTGAGAAAAAAAAAATCTTCAAGAAAATAATGTTTAGTAGAGGGCAGTTAATATTGGATGGATACAAGAAGTATTACCACTATACCGTGGCACCTCCAGTCAATTAATAGAAAACAAAAAGGCTATCACTAAACACTAGGATACCACACATAAAGGGGAAAAAATGATTAAGTCCAAGGAGTGAGAAGGATGGGGAGCTAAGAGGAGAAAAAAGCAAGGTATCTTGCTTAGAAATTCTTATCTAGCAGAATGGTTCCTAATAGTTATAGAGGGAAGAAAAAAAAATTGGTTCCAGACTTTTGTATGAATTCGCCACAGTCCCCCAGCTATCAAACCACACGAGCTCTCAACAAAAGAGAAAAAATTCCATAAAAAAATCACTTAACTAACTCTGCCTATAGAGGATATAATCATTAGTTGTTTTTTTTTTTAAGAAAACAATCTTCAAAATAAGTCTTGAATTTCAAATGCTCTAATCTAAAAGTTATCTTTAACCTTATAAGGGGAATTTCCTGGTGGTCCAGCGCCTTTACTTGTCATGGGCCTGGGGTTCAATCCCTGGTCAGGAAACTAAGATCCCACAAGTTGTGTGTGGGGGGGAGTGGGAGTGCATGCAGAGACATTTTAGGCAAAATTCCACAGATCTCTGCCATCTAAAGTATGTTATGACATGATGAGGCTTCAGTCAATATTAATTCTGGAAAAGAGCAAAGCAGTAGGTAAAGATACCAGTGAGCAGAGAAAGTTTAAAAATATTGAAAATAATGGTTCTCTAGTTATAAACCACCTCAATTTTTAAAACTGTAAGCTTATATGATTTATAAAATATTTATGAAATCAGAGCAAAAAATGTCATTGAACAACTGTTCACTGTATTAATTACATTCTGCTCTATTTAAAAAATACAGGCCAATACTTAGCTTTTTAATCTCATTTTAAGAAGCTACAATACAATAGAACATTGGATCCAAATTAACTAGATACCATAACACACTGTATTTAATTGTAAAAAAATAACCATGGGTTAAAAAAAAAACGTTCTATTGTTTTGTTTTTTAACAATTTCACTGCAATGTTTGTATTACTTAAATATTTTTAAACATTAGTAGCTCACAGATTACGCTCCTTAGCCTGACAACCAGATATGGAACCATATAAGGTTTGATAATAGGCTCCACTTCCACCAGTTTCAGGCACAAGGTTTTAGGAGACGCATTGATTAAATCTGGCTATTTTAATTTATTTATACTTTACCATATTCAAAAAAGATTTGAGAGGATACAGACACATGTTCAGGAAATATATTCTTCAATAAAATACAGAATGCTTAGCATAAACTTTTAACCAAAATATCACTGCCAATATTCTTCAGCCATGCTTGTCAAAATGCTAAGAATATCAATATGTTGAGATTATCAAACCTGCAAATTTACTAAATACAGTAGAAAAAGGAGAGGACAAACCCTTAGTGCTCTGCTTGAAAACAACTCAAACTGGGAAGCATCTTCACTTCAGTAAGAAAGGAATCAAATCAAACAGTAAATAATAATGACAGCGGGATGAGATGAAAGTAACTTAATTTTTTAAAGGCAGCATATAATTTATACATAAATTAAGCTGTTGATTATTCACTTCATGTTCTTTTACCTATTTCAGAAAAATATTCTGAATATTCCTACTAATCTGTTATAAACTAATTGCATTTTCTTTGCTGTATTTTCATTTAACTCTTCTGGATCCTGTTACTGTCAATATAAAAGGTAACTTTGTGGAACATTAAAAAAGAAATACAAAGACTACCGTATCTTAACTAAAGTTTGTGCTATTCTCAAAAACTGAAAGTATTTTAAACAAAAAGGTATTTAAAATTTTTTTTCAGTTTATTATTAAATACAAAATAACTTAAAATAATTCTGGAGTTGTCACAGTCTAAGAGTATAAACACTCTCAGATGGTTACTTGAAGTATTAAGCTACTTCACTAGTGTTAAATAAGTGTGACTTTTAGGTGGCGCAGTGGTAAAGAATCCGCCTGTCGATGCAGGAGACGCAAGAGACACGGGTTTGATCCCTGGGTCAGGAAGTTCCCCTGTTCCCAGTAGGAACTGGCAACCCACTCCAGTATTCTTGTCTGGAAAGTTCCATGGACAGAGCAGCCTGGTGGGCTACAGGATACAACTGTCACAAACAGTCGGACAGGACTGAGCATGCACAAACACACACACACATCATAGAGGGCAGGTGTTCCATCATAGTCCTATGTGAAAAGAAGGCAACTTTCTTCAAATTGGGCTGTGAATTTAACAATTCTAATTTAAATACAAGATTACTTAGAGTCTGGAGGGAAAAAGGTTCTAAAGTTCAAGTAAAAATGTATAAAAAGTAAAAAAATTTACAAAAGAATAAGGAGGGGCCAGCCTCACCAAGTAACACTGTAATAAAGGTAATAATACTTCACTAAAACAGTGGATATTGGTACACTTTATAAGGGGTAAAGTGTTAAAAAAAAGAAAACTCAAAGTACTAAACGAGATATTATATAATAATTAGGGGAAATGGAAAAGATAAAAAATTTTACCAGTTGGGGCGGGGTGAAAGACAAGACTACCTAAAACACACAGGCACACACACTTTTCTACATGTGAAATACATGTACAAAGCTGAAAGACAAAAAACAAGTTGGGAGAAAACTGCAGCATATCACAGAACAATCTTCCTATGAAAAAGATTAGCACAGCAATAGATTGCACAAGCAAAAGATTTATGAGTATGAAATTTACAACTAGCTGTAACTGGCATTAAATATATGAAAAACATCCGATGAAACCAGTAATTAAAGGAATGAAAATAAAAACAGAGAACAGTAAAAACCCTAATACTTAGTAAGGGGAAATGGGGACCATCATACAATGTTACCAGGACTAGGAACAGATACATTTCTGTAGGGTAATATGTATCCAAGTTTAAAGTGTGCACCACTTCTGGTCCAGTAATTCCTCTTTCAAAATGTAAACTAAGGAGATCATCTCTCAAAGATGGAAGCCATTCATCACAGTGCTGTTTGTAATCGTAACAAACTGAAAATAGCCTAAATGCCTACCAATAATAATAATGAACACATATTAGTGCCTCATAAACAAAAATGTCATGCATCTATTAAAAATGATGGAGAGATCATACATTTATTGACATGAAAAAATTACTCATGACATTTTACATGGAAGCTCCATGAGAGCAGGGGCCTTGGGTATACTGTTCTTCAATCTTATTTCCAGCACCTAGAACAGTGCCTTGTACAAAACAGCTTCCTAGGAAGTATTTATTAAATAGATTAATTTTAAAGCTGGTTACAGAACAATCATGGTATGGCCCCTTCCTCATTCCTTCCTGACCTCCCTTCCTTTCCCTCCCCCTACAGAAATATAATTGGAAGGATAGTACAAAAGGTTGACAGGCAATAGAGTTTTGGTGCCTGTGTTTAACTTTCTTCTTTCTTCTTCTCTGTAGTCTAAATTCCCTATACAGTAAGCCTGTTTTATTTCTATGATCAGATAAAGTAACAAAATTGCCTTTAAAGAACTCATATATTTAAGATGAACTCCAGAATGTTCACTGCCTATAGCTCACAAACTCCAAACCCTAAAATCAGCAGTATCCAAGAAGCATTTTTCCTTCATCTTCAAAGAAATACCAGCATGCCTTTACAATGTATTAGTAGCATCTTTCTCCACTACCAGGAAATGCCACACTATACTAATAAAATGCAGCATTTCTAAAAGGAAGAAGTACACTTTTTCTGCAGTGAAAAGGGAAAGAAAAACTGTAAGTAATTAATTTCTTAAAGTCCTACCCTCTCCTCTACTAACATATACCCTATTCTAAATTGTGGTAATGATCACTATGCACAATCCTTTTTTTTTTTCCCCCAGCTAAAAGTCTAGTGCATCCAAGAGTAATGGACTGTGTCAATTCTTTCATTTCCTTACAAAGACTTTTTCCATTTTAAAGACATTTAAACAATTGAAATATCAAAAGTAGCTACACACCCTATGTCATATTCATCCCATTACCCGATTTTATTTCATAGTGTTTATCACTATCTGAAATAACCTTATTCGGATTTTAATTTTGTCTCTCCTTTCTGGAATGTAAGCTCTATGAGGACAGGTATTCTGTCGTGCTTGCTACTGTCTTCAGTGAATGGTATCTAATGAAAAGGTATGTGCGTGGGGGCGGGGGACCCAAGCTAAACAAGAAAAAAACAAGGAATTGGGGGTGGGGGGGGTGGGAACCACACTGAAATGTACAAGCTGACATGACTTAAGGTTACAACACCAGTTCAGAGGTTTGGTGGACGTTTTCCAAGATGGACAGGTGCTTCACACCTATCTAAGGGCAGAGCGCTCATCCAGGAAGGAGAAAATCCACAGGGAGGTCTCCAGGTGGCTGCCGTGCAGCTCCCAGAAGAGTGGAAACGATCATCATCATAATAGAAATGTGGCCCGGGTCGAGAGAGAAAAAAAAAAAAATACACCATACATCTTGGCCCAGATGAAAAACCACACGGATCCGTACCACAATCAAACCAAGCAAGCAACCTTCCGCTCTACACGTAAAAAGAGTACAGTCTTTCTCCTGGCTGTGAAGTCGCCTGCAGCCCAGCCACCCCTCTCAGTAGCCACTTCTCTCTTCCAATGAAACCCCCGGCCCAGCTGATCCAAGGCTAGAGAGACCGGGAAGAAGAGTCTGAAAATTGGCTGTCTCCACCCCCATCCGAGCCCAATCTCCTCCAAAGCGAAATTCCTCCTACCCTCGCCTGTCCCCGAGGCCTGGACCCCGCCACGGGCTCCTCCAGCTGCCCCTCACTCACGTGTAGATGATGGCCATGAAATGCATCAGCCACAACACCAAGAAGAGGACGAACCCGAAGACGGCCATTCCCTCCAGGGCCAGGTCCAGCAGCGCCATCCCCCGGCCCGGCCCGCTCCGGCCGCCGCAGCGGACAGCGCTCCCGCAGGAGGAGGACTGGGTGGGCGCCCGGCGCGGGGGCGCAGAAGGGGAGAGAAAGGTGGGGAGAGGAAGGGGCGGAGGGGGTGGGGGCGGAAGGGGCGGGCAGGGCCTGCGCGCCCCCGCCCGCGCGCACTCGCTCGCGCGCTGGCCCGGGCGCGCTCGCGGATGCAAGCGCTGCGGTGGCCGGACTCGGTGGTCAGGTCGGCCGTGGCCCCGCGCTCCCGCTTGCCTCTCCACCCCTTCGCGGCCGCCGGCCGGACCCCACGCGCCTGCGCCGCCGCCTCCGTCGCCGCCCCGCCGCCTTCTCGCAGCCCCGGCGCCGGGCCCCGGGCAGCGTAGCTCCGCGCCCTGCTCTGCCGCCGCAGCTCCGCGCACTAATCGAAACCGCCGGCAGGCGCCCCGACTCCCCGGCGCACCCCGCCCCGCCCCGGCCCTCCGAAACCGCGGTCCCGCCTTCCGAGGGGCGGTGCGCGCTGCTCCTCTCCGCCCACCCTGCCGCCCTCGCGCTGGTGGCGTCACTGTCGTGAGCGCGCCCCTGGGAGGGTTCTTCTGGGTGTTCCTCTCGAGGCTCCGGCCGCCGCCCACCTCTTGGTGACCGGAGAATGCGACCCGGGCAGGCAGCTCTGCACCCCTGAGCCCGCCTCTGTGGCGGAACGCGACCCTGTGTCCAGCTCGGAGGACACTTTCCCTTTGTCCTGCTCTGGTGTTCCAGGGCGTCCAAGGAAAAGACCCGGGGTTCCAGGCAGCCCCGAGTTGTCTCGCAGTGCAACTTGCAACGCTGTGTCCTCAGCCTTTGCGCCGGGCATTGCCCGGAGCAGCCCAGACCTTCCTCCAAGGCATGTTCCCGGGCGTCCGGGTGTCCCATTGCCTTCTTCCCTTGATACTTTAAATGCTGTCGAGCCTTGGATCACAACGTACCGAGAGTGAAATCTTCTGCTTCACAGATCTCTAAGCACCTTAGAAGCAGCATGTAACGTACAAGAAATTCTCAAACTCAGGATGTAAAGGATCAGCTGATTCTGAAGTCCTCTAAGACTCCTGCCCAATATGATAGCCATAGGCGACTACTGAGCGCTTCAAATATGGATAGTAGGAACTGAGGGAGTTGTGTTACGAATGTAAGTCATGCACCTGGTATGAAGATGCCTCATTAATTTTATATTGATTACAAATTTTAAGAATGTTTTTGATACATTGAGTTAAATTATTAAAATTAATTCAGTCTTTACTGTTGTTTTTTAAATTCTGCTAGCTACTAGAAGATTGTAAGTTACACAGGAGGATAGCACTCTAAAATGGAAAGATGGAAAGATGTGGCATTTGGCTAGTAAGGTAACCTAGTGTTTAAATTTTTTAATTAATTTAAATTTTAAATCAGTTCAAGGAGATGTTTTAATCTAGTACTAAACGTTTCTGTTTGTTTCTTTAGCCTAGATGAGTTTATATAGTTTCTTCATTGTTTTATGTTTAAACAGTGTTTATTATTTCAAATGATTTCCTTTTACATAATCTATGACTTCCTTGAGAGATTTCAGAATAGAATTCAATTTTGGAAAGAAGCTGGTTATCATTGTTATTTATATAGTTAATATTGATTGAATTAACTACCTCAATCTACAATTAAATGATAAACTACAATCAGAAAGGGGCTTCCCAGGTGGCTCAGTTATAAAGAATCCACCTGCATGCAGAACATGGGGGTTACCCTGCATCGGAAAGATCCCCTGAAGAAGGAAATGGCAACCTACTCCAATATTCTTACCTGGAAAACCTCATGGACAGAGGAGTCTGGCAGGCTACAGTCCATGGGATAGAAAAGACTTGTATAGGACATAGCGACTTGAGTGTATGCACACACTCAGAAAAGAGTTTAAAATAATGTCTGTGTTGAGAACCAATCCTGGATTTGCTGTATCCTTTGTTTTACCTGGGTAAAGTCAGTAAGAAAGAACAAGGCTTAGAAACCAGACTTCATTGCTGAGAGTTACTGGTTGATAAAATTATAGCCCAGTAGTGTACTAGCATGGAAATAACACTGCAAGCGAAAATTTGAAAATGTCACTATTTTAGTTAATCAATTCTGACTTAAGAAGAAACATTTGAATACATTTTAACATTTCTGAAATGGAAATGGATCTCACAGTCAATGACATCTTACAATTAATTGGTGTTTTTTTCCTTAGTTGTATGTAAAATAATGCTGCATCTTACCACTGATGTACTCTTCAGATATGATGAACTACATCAATTGGTCAGTTTAAGCATTTTGTTTTATTCTGCATTTATCCAAATTGTTTTTAGAACCTTACAACAAAGGCTTTTTTACAATATAATCAATGACATGGAAAATGAAGCCAAAGAAAAGTGAAAGAATCAAATATTCTTAAGAGTTAACAGAACTCCTCTAATTGGGTATAACCAGTAGATAGAAGATTTGCTGTGTTACACTTTAGCCTATTTAAACTTAGTCTGTCCAAGCCTGGTTGATGATTTTAAAGGAGTAGTATTAGAATGTGTAATCCTAAGGTTATATAGGCTTCCCAGGTGGTGCTGGTGGTAAAGAACCCATCTGTCAATGCAGGAGACATGAGACCAGGGTTCAATCCCTGAATGGGGAAGACCCCTTGGAGAAGGGCATGGCAACCCACTCCAGTATTCTTGCCTTGAGAATTCCAGGGACAGAGGAGCCTGGCTGGCTACAGTCAATGGGGTCACAAAGAGTTGGACACAACTGAGTGACACTTTTATTTCACTTTCAACATTCTTTAGATATGGTAAAAGTATAAACTTCTTCCATGTAGCATAGCAGCATAGAAGTTTAGTAAAAACCTTGTCCGCTGATCTTACTTTTGGTAGTTTGCATTGTTTTGGTTGCTTGTCTAAAGGGCTCTCCTGTCTCTTTGAACACCAATTCTACCAAGTTCAGGGCCTCTGATTTTTTTCAGTGGCAATTTAGTAGCATTAGTGATTTAAATACGTACATTTTTAAGGAGCAGTGTTTTTAGCAAATGTAATGTCATTTAATGGCCATGGATAGTTTAGTTTTAAAACCTTAACAAGAAAAGGATTTATTTATTTATTTATTTTTTTCAAGAAAAGGATTTAAAATGTCTGGTTCAACCATGTAGTTGGAATACATTTTTGGTTTGAACCAAATCCAGACCAAAATAACTGTAGCTGATTCCAAATGAAATGAAATTATATTGGTTCTAGTTCTATGTCCCAGAGAAGACAAGAACAGAGGCTGGGAGAACATAGGTACTTAAGTTAACTTATAGCAATGAAACAAACTTTGGCAAGTTGATTGTTACACTGTGCCCCAAATGCCTATATTTAAAAGTGCATTTGTAAGTCCATGGCTAATTCATTTCAATGTATGACAAAAACCACTGCAATGATGTAAAGTAATTAGCCTCCAACTAATAAAAATAAATGGAAAAAAAAAGTGCATTTAGATTTTTAAAAGTGTAACATTTTTAATAATCAGGGTTCTTAGTTTGGATTGTGTCTAAGAAAAATCATATTTAGTGAAATTTCTAAAAAAAATCATGTTTAAAATGTGACACAAAAGCTATGCATACAGAAAAAAGACTAAAAGATAGTGCATCAGACAATCAGTTATAACTACTTGTCTTTGAGAAATGAAATATGTTGACTTTTTAAAATCTACCTTTTTATATTGTTGACTTACTATATTGAGCATTATTATTTCCACAGAGAAAAACAACCATTTTCTATTTTATAAATGAACTAACCAATGATGAAAAAAATCACATAAAAAGTTGAAAATTTTTAAGATAAAAATTATGAGTTGTACAATCACTTTGGAAGATAGTTTGACATTTACTTACAAAACTAAACCTAATCTTAACCATACAATCCAGCAATCACATTCCTTGTTGTTTAGTCAAATGAACTGAAAACATACTCATACAAAAACCTGCACACAGATGTTCATAGCAGCTTTATTCCTAATTGCCAAAACTTCTCAGGTAAAGAACCTACCTGCCAATGCATGAGACATAAGAGATGTGGGTTCGATCCCTGGGTTGGGAAAATCCCCTGGAGGAGAGCATGCATGGCAACCCACTCCAGTATTCTTGCCCAGAGAATTCCATTGACAGAGGAGCCTGGTGGGCTAAGTCCATAGGGTTGCAAGCATGCACACCAAAAGTTGGAAGTAACCAAGATGTCCATCTGTAGATGAATGGATAAATCTATTGTCCAGTCCATCCATACAGTGGAATATTTTTAAGTGCTAATAAGAAATTAATTATCAAGTCATGAAAAGACATGGAGAAATTTAAATGCATTTTACTAAGTATAATAAAATAAGCCAGTCTGAAAAGACTACATCCTGTAGGATTACAACTATGTAACATTCTGGAAAAAGCAAAATTATGGAGACAGTAAAAATGTCAGTGATTGCCAGAAGGGAGTGAGTCGGGGGGAGGGGGGTGAGTTGGGGGGGGGTTCCCCCTTCCTGCAACAGAGGCAGGTTACAGAGGATTTTTATGGCAGTAAAATTATTCTGTATAATAGCTCCTGTATAATGGTAGATATATGTATTACACATTTGTCAAAAAACCATAGAATGTAAAACACCAAGAGTGAACCCTAATGTAAACTATGGACTTTGGGTGACTGTGATGTGTCAATATAGGTTCATCATCTACAACAAATATACCAGTCTGGGGCAAGGTGTTGACAGTGGGAAACTGTGCACGTGTTGGGAGGGAAGTATAAGGGAACTCTATATTCTGCTCATTTTTACTGTGTACCTAAAACTGTTTTAAAAAATAAAGTCTATTTTAAAAAAAAATTAGTGCTAGACACACACACACAAAAGTATTGGAAACATTCCAAGTGTCTGAATTCATGAAATAAACTAGTTTGTCATCACATCCCAGGGCTTCCCATCTTCTAGGCAGTCAAATATTTGTTGAACAAGTGAATTAGTTTATTTAAATGGATCTGCATTGAGAGAAATCACTAGAAACATTGCTCAACTTTCTCCTTTGTTTGCAAATGCTTTAAACATGTTTTTTTTTTTTCTTTGTGGAAAAGAAATACACATTAACTACCCATGCCCTTCCTTCAGATTACAAAGTTAGACCACAGAGTTAGGGTGAAAGTAACTATGTATTAGTTCACCTAATCACAATCTGAAGACCTGCCTCAAAGCCCATGCTCTGCTTGGCAGAGTCAACAGCATCATTTTTATGTCAATATTGGACATTCAATATTGAACAACAGGGGTCCACTTAGACACAGATTTCTTTTTTCAGTAAATACTACTACAGTGCTACATGATCTGATGTTGTTTGAATGTGGTTAATGTGTTATTTTTTTAAAGATAAGTTTACTGTAAGTCTTCAGCCCTATAAACTTCTTTAAAAAGTAAAAAGTGATCCTCCAGAAGTTGGGTAAATTTGAAGTTTCAAAAACAAAGTTAGCATCAATTGATTCTACAAATTTGTGGGGCTAATGCCCAAAGAAACAATTTAATTCTTGGCCTTCCCCCCATCCCCTAAGCCTGTTTGAAAATAGTAGAAAAAAATGCTTTATCTACTTATCAGCTCAGGTGCTTAACCTACAGTCATTTTGTTACCCATAACAAAATGGTAACTTCGTAAAGGCCTTCAGATCCTAAGATACTGTATCACTATGAATAGACTTCAAATGTACAAAGTTTCTAGGCAGATTGTCAGTTCAGGGCCTCATCTTGATAAACCACTGGTATAGTGTGTTAGTATGTTACAGGTGTGGTCCAGGGTAGAGCCAAGAGTTTACTAGAGTTCATTTCATTCTCAGCTGTTTTGCTAACTGGTACCCAAATGACTAATTAAAATGTTAATTATACTCATTTCTTTTCAAATGCCATACTTGATTTTGTTTTAATCCATAGTGTGCTAGGTTGAAGCACCAATGTTCGTTCCTAAAGGAAGCTAAATTCTAAAGATTTCCAAAGTATCCCAAGTAAATATCAATTATTTTTTCAAAATGTTTTTGAATTTGCTTTTTTTTTAGATAGAAATTCATGATTCAATTCAATTATTTATTTAAATGTACAATGTCAAAACCTTCACCTATGCTTCATGTGTGTGCATCTATGTGTGTATGTAAATCAACTTGGTAGATTTATTGGAGAATGAGAGAAAGACAGAGACTGGGACTGAAATCTACTCCTCCTTGGTATCAGTGGGTGATTATTTCTAGGACCCCCTCAGACACCAAAATCCACCAATGCTGAAGTCCCTTATATAAAGTGACATAATGTTTGCATATAACCAAAGCACTACAGGTATGTATTATATAAGCATATACTCTTGTATGGGCTTCCCAGGTGGCTTAGTTGGTAAAGAGTCCGCCTGCAATGCAAGAGATGCAGGCAGACTCAGGTTCAGTCCTCTGGTCGGGAAGATCCACTGGAGGAGGACATGCAACCCACTCCTGTATTCTTGCCTGGAGAATCCCATGGACAGAGGAGCCTGGTAGGTTACCCTCCATAGGGTTGCAAAGAGTTGGACATGACTGAAGTGAACTCTTGTGTACTTTAAATCATCTATCACTCATAGTACCTAATGCAATATAAAATGCTGTGTAAATAGTTGACAGGACATACAGCAAATCCATTGTGCTTTTTGAAACTTTCTGGAACTTTTTTTCCAAATATCTTCTATTCTAGGTTTGAATTCCAGTTGGTTGAATCCATGAATTCAGAGACTATGGGTATGGAAGGCAACTGTATTTATTTTAAAACAAAAGCATAAGTTATGTGCCAGGCAAATTTGAAAATATTAACTTGACTTTCACAAATGTCATGAAATTGGAAGCCAAAAAGATAAAGGTAACTACTGAGTGACACATCTTATAAGTGAGGGAGCTGGAGTTTGGACCCAGGTCTGTCAGACTTCAAAGCCAGTGCTCTTTATATATATATATTTTTAAGTACAATATTAAGTTAATTTAAACATAGTAGATGTTCAATCCTCAAGTTTAGATAGCAAAGTATTGATAGATTTTGGTTTAGCATTATTTAGTTTGCTAACCAATATTCTGTAGATGTCAATTTCAACATCTAAGACCTGGGAAAGTGTATTAAGAATAGATCATATATTTCATGCTAAATTGCACTAGCAATTTAAACATCTTACTCTTTACCACATCTTTTTCTTCAGTTGAGAGGAATTTCATGAAATATATTGTTATTTCAGAACAATTCATCTAAGAGAGTACACAACAAGTAAATGAATTTAAAAGATCAGGAAAAGGCCAATAAAACCTGTTTCTTGTTATATTATTTCAAAGTATTAATGGCAATATAAACAAAGTGTGAGTTTAACTTTTACTAAGGAAACAAGGCTGTCCAGATAACCTAGATCTTTTGAGTCAGGATCTCTACAAAATGCTTTGTTTGAGGATACAGTGAAGACTATTGGTTAAGCCCATACATACATACATTGTGAATGTCAAATTGGCTGGGTTTAAATTCTAGTTATATAATTTACCAGCTACATGACCTGAATTGTGAGGACTGAAATTAACATATATAAAATATTTAGAATGGTTGCAGGTGCATGTACATTTCATGGAAATTTTATTATTATTCCTTAGTAGAAAGCATTCATTCATTCTAATTTCATCTAGATCACTAATTTTTATTTTCTCAATTTCTTCCTTTACTGTTTTTACCCATGAAAAACAAAATTAACAACACTTAAAAGGATTTTCTTTTTAAAGCAAATTGGTCTCTCTGTAAGCAGAAGCATTCAACAACCCCCAATTTTTGCTTATTACACAAACCAGGATGTTCTAAAGATCTCATCTTTTTCCTAACGTAACTGGCTTAGTCAATCAGAAACAAATGCAAATAGATAATTGTATAGAATAGGAATAATATTACATAGTAGAGAGCAAACAAAGATACTTTTATTCCATGAGAAAAATAAATTTCAGGCCTTGAAATATTCTTACAAGCAAAGAATAAGATTTAAAAGGTATTTAGATACACATGGGGTCTTCTGACATGTATGAAACAATGATATTGAATAAGTGTTAATATTATTTTCACTAATAAATACCTTTAAAATAGTTAGAATAAAATGTGTCAGGATATCAGGATTAACAGAAGGCAGTTTTCAGAGTCTAGTTTACATGACAATTTTTTTTAAAGGTCTAAATTTTTTTTTTAAAGGTAACATTCTGTATGAACGAGACCAAATTAAAATGAATTTGTAAAGAAGGTGAGCCCGCCACTCATTCTGGTAATTTAATTGTTCAGAAATCATATCAGATTATTTTTAAGGTTTTATTTCATTGTGGGTATAATATATTTGAAGTGTTATCTCAAATATGAGAAGCATGAAACAATTCATTGTGCAATTCAAAGAAACAGAAACAACTACTGGGGGTCCTATATATTAAGCTCATCACTAAATTCAATTACCCACTTTAATTATTTTGAGATCATTTGGACTTGGGAGACCTTGTTAACTGTTATCTGCTATACAATGGAAAATATTGAGCAAAATTATTTGAACAGACTGTTAAAATGACAAACAAATGAATGGCTTTCCTTCCATTTATTCCTCAGCAAACATCAAAAGAAACTATGTTCCAGGAGTACCTTGTTCTCATGCTTTGGATACAAAGTTAAAAATGATAAAAATCCTTTTTTCAGGGGAATTTCACAGTTGGCTATGGAAGATAAAGACAAGAATGGATCATGGTAATGCAATGTTACAAGTGTGGATGAGGAGGGAGGAGGAGAATTGTGTGGGAGTTGGGAATAATTACTTTTACTTAGAAAAGTCTAGCAAGACTGAATGGAGAGGTCCTGGGTCCTGAAGAAAGAGTAAGAAGAAAGCAGAATGTCTCACATGGTCACTTTTTTAAATCGAGACAACTGAACAGCCTCTGGGAGGATTCTGGGAGGCAGTCAGAAAACAGTCGAAATGAACACAGCTTGAAAAACAGTCCACCTTGGTTAACTGCTAAGTTAATTGATATGTGGTTGAAAATCCATTTATATTGAGGGTGACCATATAAATGATTGTCCAATGGGACACTTTTGAGAAAGAAAACTATCAAGCTAGAAAAATCTGGTGTAAATTGAGACTGTCATAGGCAAATTAGCCATATGGTCACACAGAAGTATTTAAAAGATTATTTAAAGGAGTCCAGCAAGGTTCAGTCAGGGCTCTGACTCCATTGTTGTTGTTTTAGTCTTGGCTCTCCTCATCTATGTGTCACTTTGGTCTTCAAGCGGACTTCTCTCATGGTTGGAAGATGGCTGCTAACCTGTACCTCATGGTTTTCCCTTCACAGGTAGGAAAAGAGAAAATGTGCCAATTATTCACAACCTATCTAACAAAAATCTGGCCTCCCCCCTCCCCAACCTCCCCACAATTGGAATACCCTTGATGCCACTTGTGTACTGGTTTATGTTATGGCAAGGAAGACCAGAATGGTTAAATTAGGACCCACTGAAGCTGGTGGTAAAGATAATCTCACTCAGACTGCGTGGCAGTAATGGATGGGGAAAGTAGAACTGGAGAAGTAACCCTCATCCCCATTACACTGAGTTTTCACAAACTAATGACTAATTGCTAGGATGTTTTAAATATGAAAGATCCTAGTTAAACTCTCAGTTTTTCATTTTTAATAACAGCTTTAAAAATTAATTAACTTATTTGGCTGCATTGAGTCTTAGTTTTGGCATGCAAACTCTTACATGTGGCCTGTGAACTCTTAGTTGCAGCATGTGGGATCTGGTTCCCAGATCAAACCCGGGCTCCCTGCATTGGGAGTGCAGAGTCTTAGCCACTGGACCACCAGAGAAAAAGTCCCTTAATAACAGCTTTATTGAGATATAGGCATACCGTAAAATGCACTCTTTTAAAGTATTTGATTCAGTGACTTGATGTATATTTACAAAGTTGTACAACCATCACCACCTAACTTCAGAACATTTTCGTCACTGCAGAAAGAAACCTCATGCCCATTAGCAGTCATTCCCCAGCTCCTCTTCCCCCTAGCTTGTTGCAACCACTCGTGGGATTTCTGTCTATAGATTTGCCTACACTGATTTAATAAAAATGGAATTATGTAATATGCAGCCTTTGGTTACTACCTTCTTTCACAGTGTAATGCTTTCAAAGTTCATTCCTGTCATAGCATGTATCAGAACCTTATCACTTTTTTTATAGTGGAATGATGTTCCATTGTATGAATATACTACATTTTGTTTACCTATTCATCAGTTGAGTTGGACTTAGGTTGTTTTCATTCTTTGATTATTATGAATTATGCTGTTATGAATAGTCAGGTACAGATTTTTGTGTTTATTGTTGTTTAGTTGCTAGGTCATGTTCAACTCTTTGCAACCCCATGGACTATATAGCCCACCAGGCTTCTCTGTCCATGGGATTTCCCAGGCCAGTATACTAGAGTGGGTTGCTACTTCCTTCTCCAAAGGATCTTCCTGACCCAGAGATCAAACCCCACATCTCCTTATATTTTTCTCTTGGTGCTAAGTCTACAAGTACTGAGTTGTATGGGAACTTCAATCTTTTGAGGAACCCACAGAGTGCTTTCTGAAGTGGCTGCATCATTGTACAATCCCACCAGCACGCAATGTGGGTTCCCATTTCACCACTCCCTCACCATAACTAGGAAATTCCAGCATCCTAGCATGTATGAAGGGTATCTCATTATGGTTTTGGTAGTATTTTCTTAATGGCTAATAATGTTGCTATAGTATGAACATAAATCCCCAAAATTCATATGTTGAAATTCTAACTCCTAAAAGTGGGTGATATTATTAAGAAGTGGGGTCTTTGAGAGGTGAGTAAGTTGTGAGGGTGGAGCTCTCATAAATGCAGTTAATGCTCTTATAAAATAAATCCTATAGGGATTTTTCTGGCTGTCCAATGGGTAAGACTCTGTGCTTCTAATGCAGCAGGTGTGGGTTCAGTTCTAAGTTGAGGAACTAAGATCCCACATGCTGTGTGGCCTGTCCACAAAAAAAAAAAAAAAAAAATAGAAAGGAGCCCACAGTGCTTTCTAGCCTCTTCCAGCACATGTGAACAGTCAGAAGGCACTAGTTATGAACCTTGAAGAGGGTTCTCATCAGAACACAACCATGTTGGCACCTTGATTGTGGCCTCCTCAGCCACCAAACTGTGAGAAATAAATTTCTGTTATTTATGAGCCCCTTAGTTTATGGTATTTTGTTTTCACAACCCAAACAGACTAAGACAGATGTTGAGCACATTTTCATGTGCTTATTGCCCATTTGTATATATTCTTTAGAAAAATATTTATTAAAATCCTCTGCTGATTTAAAAATTGGGTTTGTATCATATTATTATTGAAACTTGAGTTACTCAGGTCTTCCCAGGTAGCACTAGTGGTAACCCATCTGCCAATGCATGAGACGAGAGACGTGGGTTCTGTCCTTGGCTTGAGAAGAGCCTCTGGAGAAGGGCATGGGAAACCACTCCAGTATTCTTGCCTGGAGAATTCCATGGACAGAGGAGCCTGGCAGGCTATGGTCCATAGTGTCACAAAGAGTCAAACAGAACTGAAGTGACTTAGCACAAAGAGTTATTCATGTAGTCTAGCTACAAGTCCCCCATCAGATATTGATTTGCAAATATTTCTCCCATTTTGTGGGTTGTCTTTTTCCTTTTCCTGACAGTGTCCTTTGGAATACAACATTTTCTATTTTAAATGCTATATATATACATATATATACATATATATACATATGTGTATATATATATATATATATATATATACATATATATATATGTTGTTGTTTGTTTTCCTTTTGTCACTTGAGCTTTAGCATCATATCAATGAAACCACTGCCTAACTCAAGGTCACAAAATTCACTCCTATGCTTTCTTCTAAGAGTTTTATCATTTTAGCTCCTATGTTTAGGTCTTTGATCCAGTTTGAATTAATATCTGAATACAGTGCTTGGTAGGGGTCCACTGTCATTTTTTGCACATGGATATCCAGCTATTTGGGCTTCCCTAGTGGCTCAGATGGTAAAGAATCTGCCCAAAATGCAGAAGACTTGTGTTTGATCTCTGGGTTGTGAAGATACCCTGGAAAGGCAATGGCAATCCACTCCAGTATTCTTGGTTGGAGAATTCCATGGACGAAGGAGCCTGGAGGGCTACAGTCCATGGGGTCACAAAGTCAGACACAACTGAGAGACTAATACACACACACATTCAGTTTGGACACCATTTGTTTAAGAGACTAGTCTTTCCCCCATTGAATGGTCCTGGCACCCTTGTCAAAAATAAGTTGACCATAGTTTCAACATGAATGTTAGGAACAGCTCATCAACTTCTGCCAAAAAGATGGCTGAGATTTTGACAGGTGAGGTACTAGATCAATTTGGGTATAATTGCCATCTTAATCAATTGTCTTCTGATCCATGGACATGAGATAACTTTCCATTTATTTAGATCTTCTTTAAGTTCATTCAACAGTGCTTTCTAGTTTTCAGTGTACATGTCTTATATTTCTTTTGTCAAATTTATTCCAAGTATTTTGTTCTCTTTGATGCTATTATAAATGAAATTACTTTCTTAATTTTATTTATGGATTGTTCATTGCTAGTGTATACAAATAAAATTGGTTTTGTATGTTGATCATACTGAAGTCTTCTCAAACTGGTTTGTTAGTTCTAATAGCTTCTTTGAGGATTCATTAAGGTTTTCTATATATAATATCATGATTTTCCAAAAGAAATAATTGTATTCCTTTCTTTTCAATCTGGGTATCTTTTATTTCTTTTCCTTGCCTAATTGCCCCAGCTAGAACCTCCAGTATAATGTGACTATGAATGAATAGCAGTGGCAGAATTAGATAACATTGTCTTACTCCTGTTATAAAGAAACTCTCAGTCATTCACCATTAATCACAATGTTAGTTGTGAGTTTTATCTTCATGAGGAAATGCCTTTCTTTTCACAGATGGTTAAATATTTTTAGCATGAAAGTGTGTTGACACTGCTCTATTTAAAGTGGATAACCAACAAGGGCCTACTGTATAGCACATAGAACTCTGCTCAGTGATATGGGGCAGCCTGAATGGGAGGGGGGCTTGGGGAGAATTGATACACATATGTGTATGGCTGAATCCTTTGCTGTTCACTTAAATCTATCACAACATTGTTAATTGGCTATAGCCCAATACAAAAGCTTTAAAAAATGGTTATAAAGGGTGTTGAATTTTACCACATACATTTTCTACTGTTGTTTCTGTCCTTTATTAATGTGATGTGTAATATTTTTGATTTTCCAGATGTTAAAACAACCTTGTATTCTTGGAGTAAATCCCACTTGTTCATAATGTGTAGTCCCCTTTATATAGTGCTGGGTTCAACTCACCAGCATTTTGTTGAAGATTTATGTTCTCACTTTGATAAACGATGCTGGTCTGTAGTTTTATTTTCTTGCAATATCTTTGGTTTGGGAATCAGCAATTTTGGCCTCACAGAATCATTGGGAAGTAGTCCCTCCTGTTCTAAAATTTGGAAAGTTTTTGAGGGATTTGTGTTTATTCTTTTTTAAGTGTTCAGTAGAATGCACTATCAAAACCATTTGGGCTGGGGCTTTCCTTTGGGATGCTTCTAAAACCCTAAAGACACTATCAGAAATTACTAGAGCTAATCAATGAATATAGTAAAGTTGCAGGATATAAAATTAACACACAGAAATCCCTTGCATTCCTATACACCAAAAATGAGAAGACAGAAAGAGAAATTAAGGAAACAATCCCAATCACTATTGCAATGAAAATACTAAAATACTTAGGAATAAATTTACCTAAAGAAACAAAAGACCTATATGTAGAAAACTATAAAACACTGATGAAAGAAATCAAAGATTACATAAATAGATGGAGAAATATACCATGTTCATGGATCAGAAGAATCAATATCGTAAAAATGAGTATACCACCCAAAGCAATCTATAGATTTAATGCAATCCCTATCAAGTTACCAATGGTATTTTTCACAGAACTGGAACAAATAATTTCACAATTGGTATGGAAACACAAAAAAACTCAAATAGCCAAAGCAATCTTGAGAAAGAAGAATGGAACTGGAGGAATCAACCTGCTGTCTTCAGACTATACTACAAAGCTACAGTCATCAAGAGAGTATGGTACTGGCACAAAGACAGAAATATAGATCAGTGGAACAAAATAGAAAGTCCAGAGATAAATCCACACACCTATGGACACCCTATCTTTGACAAAGAAGGCAAAAATATACAATGGAGAAAAGATAATCTCTTTAATAAGTGGTGCTGGGCAAACTGGTCAACCACCTGTAAAAGAATGAAACTAGACTACTTTCTAACACCATACACAAAAATAAATTAAAAATGGATTAAAGATCTAAATATAAGACCAGAAACTATAAAACTCCTAGGGGAAAACATAGGCAGAACACTCTCTGACATAAATCACAGCAGGATCCTCTATGACCACCTCCCAGAGTAATGGAAATAAAAGCAAAAATAAACAAATGGGACCTAGTTAAAAGCTTTTGCACAACGAAGAAAACTATAAGCAAGGTGAAAAGACAGCCTTCAGAATGGGAGAAAATAATAGGAAACAAAGCAACTGACAAATAATTAATCTCAAAAATATACAAGCAGCTCATGCAGCTCAATACCAGAAAAATAAATGACCCAATAAAAAAATGGGCCAAAGAACTAAACAGACATTTCTCCAAAGAAGACATACAGATGACTAACAAACACGTGAAAAGATGCTCAACATCACTCATTATCAGAGAAATGCGAATCAAAATCACAATGAGGGACCATCTCATGCCAGTTAGAATGGCTGCTATAAAAAAGTCTACAAATAATAAATGCTGGAAAGGGTGTGGAGAAAAGTGAATCCTCTTACACTGTTGGTGGGAATACAAACAAGTACAGACACTATGGAGAACAGTGTGGAGATTCCTTAAAAAACTGGAAATAGAACTGCCATAGGACCCAGCAATCCCACTGCTGGGCATACACACTGAAGAAAAGGAAAAGGAAAGGAAAGTCGCTCAGTCGTGTCCGACTTTGCAACCCCATGGAATGTAGCCTGCCAAACTCTTCTGTCCATGGGATTTTCCAGGCAAGAGCACTGGAGTGGGTTGCCATTTCCTTCTCCAGGGGATCTTCCTGACCCAGGGATTGAACCTGGGTCTCCTGCATTGCAGGCAGATGCTTTACCGTCTAAGCCACCAGGGAAGCAATACACTCCAAGGAAACCAGAACTGAAAGAGACATGTGTACCCCAATGTTCATCACAACACTATTTTCAATAGCTAGGACATGAAGCAACCTAGATATCCTTTGGCAGAAGAATGGATAAGAAAGTCATGGTATGTATACACAATGTAATATGACTCAGCTATTAAAAAGAAGGCATTTGAGTCAGTTCTAATGAGGTGAATGAAACTGGAGCCTATTATACAGAGTGAAGTAAGTAAAAAAGAACAACAATACAGTATATTAGCACATATATATGGAATCTAGAAAGATGGTAATGATGACCCTATATGCAAGGCAGCAAAAGAGACACAGATATAAAGAACAGACTTTTGGACTCGGTGGGAGAAGGTGAGGGTGGGATGATTTGAGAGAACAGTACTGAAACATGTATAATACCATATGTGAAATAGATCACCAGTCCAAGTTTGATGCATGAAGCAAGGCACTCAAAGCCAGACCACTGGGACAAACCAGAGGGATGGGATGGGGAGGGAGGTAGGAGGGGTTTTTTGATGGAGGTACATGTACACCTGTGGCTGATTCATGTCAATGTATGGCAAAAACTGTCACAATATTTTAAAGTAATTAGCCTCCAATTAAAATAAATAAATTAATTTAAAAATTACTATTTCAATGTCTTTACTTGTTATGGGTCTATTTAGATATTCTATCTCTTCTTGAATCAATTTCAATCAATTTCAGTTTGTTTCTTTCCGGGAATTTCATCTAGGTTATCTAATTTGTTGACAAAGTGTTGTTCATATTATTCCCTTGTAGTCCTTTTTATTTCTATAAACTTGGTAGTAATGGCCCCATTTTCCTAGCTGACTTTAGTAACATTAATCCTCTTCTTTTCTCTCAGTTAGTCTAGCTAAAGGTTGTCAATTTTATCTTTTCAAAGTACCAGCTTCAGACTTTATTGATTTCTCTATTTTGAAATTCTCTATTCTCTTTATTTCCACTTTAATTTTTATAATTTTCCTTATGCTTACATTTGGGTTTAACTTCCTCCCCTTTTTTTTGCATTTAGAAAATTTTTTATTTTGCTCACTCTACACAGCCTGTGGGATCTCAGTTCTCTGACCAGAGACTGAACCTGGGCCATGGCACTTCTAAGCAGTTTTAAGTTCTAAGCACTGAATCACTGAGTCCCAACCACTGGACCACCAGCGATTTCCTAGTTTCCTCTGTTTTTTTTTTTTTTTTCAATTTCTTAAGGTGGAAGCTTAAATGATTGATGGATCCGTGATTTCTTCTTTTTTAATACAGGTATTTAGAGCTATAAATTTCTCTCTGCACTGCTCTAGCTCTATCCCATAAGTTTTGGTGTGCTGGAGTTTGTGTCCACTCACTCAAGGTAAGCAAATAAGGTACATATGAAAATGTCAAAAACCTAAGTGTTTTTTACCTAAATTTTTGCTATTTTTCTTAAATAAAGTCTCCTCAGATAGTTGCAGGTCTTTGGGTAATTTTTAGAGTAAGTTAAATTTGACCATTTTTGCTAGTGTTCACATTGCTTTTAGTATTTCAAAAATATAAAATTTAATATTTTTATGTTAGCTTGGAGTATTTTACTAACCATTTAGAATATGTGGTACAATGGGGCTCAGGCTATGTCCTTACTTAACATTGACTAGGAAAGGGAAATTTTCACAAGTACTAATAACCTCCTATTACAGCACCATTCTCGTACCCTTCTTATGTCTATGCCATCCCTCACCTTGACCAACTCATCTGGTCCATGGGCCTTGACTGACGCCATGATTTAGATCACTGATTAACCTTGACTAGGGTGCATACACTTATCAGTGGAACTGGAATACTGTCAGAGCATTATAAAATGTATACACCAGAAAGAGACAGGAAAAGAACCTAATATTCTAAAGAAGGAACAGAAGGAAAGTAATTGCATTAATGTTTGGCAATTCATAACTCTTTCAAGAGGTGCTATTATTATTAAGTCCTTAGGAAAAATAAATGAGAAGCAGATTCAAAAATGTTATGCCTTTCTTTGATTTGCAGTGGAATCTCCTCATTATTACCACTAGGGTTGATGTTGGATACTTTGAGCCAAATTATCCCCAAGATTTTAGTGAAAATTTGGCTCCTGTTGGATCACCCAACTGGCAGACTAATCACATTTACTTATTATTTCATTCAGCAAATGTTTATTGAGCACCTGTTAACATAATAGGCACTGTTTTGAGTGATGGGGAAATAGCAGTGAGCATCACTAAGTTCCCGTTCTCTGGGTCTATATTCTTTTCTTAAAAAATTTATTTATTTATTTGGCTGCACTGGGTCTTAAGTCACAGCATGCCAGATCTTTGATCTTTGTTGTGTCATGTGTGATCTAATTCTCTGATGAAGGATCAAACCCAGCCACCTGCATTGGGAGCATGGAGTCTTGCTACTGGACCACCAGGAAAATCCCTTGGGAGCCTATATTCTTGTAAAGCCAGCAGACAATAAAAATAAACGCATGGTGTAGTGTGAGAGAGTGAATATGCGTGCTGCAGCAAGAGAGGGCTTCTCTGAAGAAATGACAGTTGAGCAAAACTCAAACACAGTGAAGGAACAAGC
This sequence comes from Odocoileus virginianus, assembly GCF_023699985.2. Taxonomy (NCBI): domain Eukaryota; kingdom Metazoa; phylum Chordata; class Mammalia; order Artiodactyla; family Cervidae; genus Odocoileus; species Odocoileus virginianus. Next base: position 11,005,601 of record NC_069704.1, read on the forward strand.
CATGCAAATGTGTAAAGAAGGAGGGTTCCATTTCATGGAAGTTCAAGTGGAAGGGCCCTGCAGAGGAGCACATTTGACTTCTTGGAGGAAGAGCAGTTAAACCAGTGGTGCCAAGTAGAGTGAGTGAAGGGAAGAAAGGGAGGAAATTGGTCAGAGTCGTGGCCAGAGGCCAGGCAATCTAAGGTTCCAAAGGTCATAGTGAGGACTTTGGATTTTACTTTGAGATGTGAAGTCACTGGAACATTATGAGCATGTGGATGACAGGATTGACTCATAGTTTAAAAAGATCTCTCTGGCTATTGTATAAGGAAGAAACCATGCGGATATGAGTTAATCATCTACTTGGGAGACTTTTAACATAGTTCAGGGGAAAAATGGTATGGATGGTGAGGGTATATTTATTTTTATTGCTTGCCTGTGTCATTAGAATATAGGATCCAGGAAAAAAAGAACAATGGAGGTGGAAAGAGTGAGCAGTCAGATTCAGGATATATTTTGAAGATGGTGCCAACAGGATTGGCAAATATAATAAAACCAGATATAGAATATGAAAAAAAGGAGGACAGTTGTGTCTGCTCTGAGATACAGAGCCTGCATAACTGGGTGCATAGTGGTCCAGTTTTCTGGGATGGTGATCACCAGAAAGAGATTTGGAGAGGAAATTAAGAGTTTTGCTTGGATGAGTTACAAGTAAGATATTTATTAGACATCTGTGGTAGATTAAAGGTGACCATGGATTCTTTGTTTCTCTTCCCTTTAAGAGGTACAACCTAATTCCCCTCTTCTTGAATCTGGACTGCTTTAGAGACTTGTTTGACCCATAAAAGGTAGAGAAAGTGGCATCTTGGAAAACCTTGGCCATGAGAAGCCTTGCAATTTCTATCCATGCCTGTTCCACACTCCAGGGTGCCCCAATTCTCAGTGTGAGAAATCTTACTGCTTTCAAACTGGAGACATGCTGGAGAGGCCACAGTAGGTTTTTCAGTTAATGGGCCCAGATAGATAAGCTCAGCTTTCTCAGCCATCACTGCCAGGGTGAAGCTATCTTTGACTGTCTGGACCTGGTCGTCTGCCAGTCGAATACCAGTGAACGATCTCTGTCAATATCAGAGTCCTTCCATACAAAATGATGAGCTATAATGGAACGGTTGTTGTTTTATGCCATAATGTTTTTCAACAGTTTGTTACAAAGCAGTAAATAACTGGAATAAAATTTAAGTGTTGAAAGTTTAAATCTGAGTGTCAGCTCAATGTAAATAAACATTAAAGTCATGAAACAAATAGTGCAGGGTGTTCTTAACCTTTTCTATGCCATAGAACTTCTTGGTAACCTAGATTTCTATGAATCCTTTCTTTTAAAAAAATGTTTTTAGATGCAAAATATAAATTGTAACAAAGGAAGTCATTATTTTGAAATAACATTCTATCCACAGGCCCAAAAGATGAAAAAGTCATCGACATTAAAAGAATTGATAGAACAGATTGATAAAGTCATGAGTATTGATTTTAAAAAGAAGCCTGAGGACTGAATTCTGAGATACTCAGACTCAGACATTTAAAATTAGCAAAATAAATTAATCCAACAAGGAAAATTGAGACAGAATAACTAGTGAGGTTGGAGGAAAATCAGAAGACTTTAGTGTTATAGAAGTCAGATAAAGAAAAGGGTAAGGGACTTTCCAGGTGGTCCAATGTTAAGAATTTGCCTTCCAATGGAGGGAATGTGGATTTGATCCCTGGCTGAGGAACTACGGTTTCACATGTGATAGAGTGCAGCCAAAAAAAAAAAAAAAAGTTAAAAAAAGAAAGGGGTAAAAGGGAAGAAAATGATTAATTATGAAATATGAATATGAGTAATTGTGATTGGGCTTCCTTGGTGGCGCAGATGGTAAAGAATCCACCCTCAATGCAGGAGACCCAGGTTGGATTCCTGGGTCGAGACAACCCCTGGAGAAGGGAATGGCAACCAACTCCAGTATTCTTGCCTGGGAAATCCCAAGAAGAGCCTGGTGGGCTACAGTCCATGGGGTCACAAAGAGCTGGATAGACTGAACAACTAACACTTTTACTTTCAATTATGATTAACTGTACCAACATTTGTAGAGGTTCAATAGGATAAGTCCTGAGAAACAACCATTAGATTTGTGACTAATTAGACCATTAGCCTAATTAGATCATTAGTGACTTGACTGAGTGGTGCCACCTTTTCTGGGGAGGACATAGATGATACTTGAGTCCTATAAAGCAGAGCAGAAAAACAGGGAACTACATAAAGGGGACATGCAGTCAAGGAAGATTTTGGGATTTTTTTTCCCCCAGAAATGAAATACTGCAGCAAGTTTTTAGACTAATGCAAGTGGTCTGGTAGAGATTAGTGGAGCAACAGGAAAATGCTAACGTGGAGGTGGCAAATGTCAGGATCGACCTCAATAAGTGCTTTGCTGTTATTTTTCAGTCTTAAAGTCGCGTCTGACTCTTTGCTACCCCGTGGACTGTAGCCTGCAAGGCGCCTCTGTCCATGAGATTTCCTAGGCAAGAATACTGTAGTGGGTTGCCATTCCATTCTCTAGGAGATCTTACTGAACCAAAGATCAAACCTGCATCTCCGGCATTGGCAGGCAGATTCCTTACCGCTGAGCACAAGGGAAGCCCTAATAAGAGCTTAGGGCTCTAGAAAAATGGAGCACCAGAAAACAAAAACAATTATTTAAAATTTTTTTTATATTAATTTTTTTTAAACTCAAGACTGTTGTCATAAGGAAAACTTAGAATTTGTTTGACTTCCTGAAATAATATAATTCATGATTCCTTATTTCTCACTTTGAAAAGTTATTTCTCACTTAACGAAATCTTTCTGCTCTCCAAATGTGGAATCAGGTATATCATCCACCAAGAATTCTTACAACACGTGTGATATGGAAGACCCAGTTTGACCAAGTGTGATAACAGGAATGTGATAAGGGGTGGACATTAGGAAGCTGAAGTGAAATAAGCACCTTTCGGTTTCATGTCTGTCCTTTGAAACTAGAAATAGAGTTTTACTGGCACTCTTTGGGAGAAGCTTCGTCCTTTTTAACTATATAGTTCTATGCCTTGACTGCCCCATATCAAAGAAACAACAAATGGTAAAATTTGTCATCTTGTCTCCTAGTTTGAAAAATGCTTTCAGCAAATATTAAGAAAAGGATAAGCTTGTAGAGACCTAATGAATTGAGTTCAAAGATGGAAATTTTGAAAAATTTACCATAATTTTATGTTTGGGAATGTGGAAAGTTAAAGAAGGCTCAAGATGTTTATTTATATTTTGAAATAATTTATTTGGATCTTTTCCTTTTGTGGATGCACATGTGAAATTTTACCAGGCAAAACTCTTCTCTCAAACACCTCAATTCTTTATAAGCAGAAGCTAAAAGAGTCTTCTTGAGAGGGTCTGAAGGTCATTCTGAAACACATAAACTTTTTCACAGGCTACCAGATATAGTTATGCTAAGATGGTCCAGTATTAATGTCGTTAATATTAATTCTCCATACACAGTGAAAACTAATAGTAATTTTTACAAGGAGCTCCAACTCGATTGTACTAAAGAATCTTTAAGCTGGTTCAATGTCAACTTTGTCATCATTTTAGAGCCCTGAAATGGAAGTCTAAAGCAATGTGCTGCTCCAACTGGAACTTATTACCAAGTCTCCAGAGTTCCTGATATTTTTAATCATTCAAGCAGTTTTCACTGTCATAAAAAAAAAATTACAACCTTTGGATCCCAAACAGTGTATTTTGAAGGAGTGCTGTTAAGGTTAATCAGTATTTATCTCCAGGATATCACTGATTCTCTGTTGCAACTCCTATGTTTCTGAAGTCCCCAGCAAACTTTCGTTTCATTCTGACAGTGCACCAGTAACAAAGGCTGTTCCACAGTTTCAAGTGATGACTGAGAATAAATTGGTTCTCACTGGAGCAAGTCTATCTAGTATCTAACTGGTGGCAGGCTATACTCTGGAAATGAGAAATGAAAGAGAGCATCCTGAAGGGTAAAAGAATGTGCACTTCTGAAAGGGGAACAGAGTGACACAGTGAGAACCAGGCTACACAAACTAAATCTGGTTGTGTATATGCTTATGCCACCTGGTTTTCACTTACAATAAAAAAGAAAGACGTATGGGGCACATTGCTTTCTTAGACAGTCACTAAATTAACAAAACCCAAAACTTACTATACCCCCAACCAAAGAAGGAAACTTTGTATGCACATGAGGGGTTTACTTTCAATATGAGAAAAGAACAGTATCATGTGACCATACACAGAATGCATGACTCTAAACCAGTGAAATTATTTTTCTGATTATAGCAGTAGCCTGACTCAAAGTTCCATGTTTCTCTTTTTGCTTCTTTTTCTTATTGTTTAGGTCTCAGCTTATATATTACTTCTTCAGAGAGGCCTGCTTAGACCATCAAGTCTAAAGTCACTTGGTTTTCATTTTCTCCCAGGTACTTATATCTGATTTTTCAAACTTATCAATTTACCTCTTTACTTCTGGTCTACCCTACTTTAGAATGAAAGTGCTATTTCCTGAATGTAGGAAACTTGCCTGTCTACTGCTATAACCTCAGAACCTAAAATTAAGCTCAACATACCATAAATATTTATTGACTGAATGTATTAAGCATGAGCACTGAAAAATGAGTAAACTTTCCAATTTATTATGTAAACCCAACATAATCCCCACACGAAAACTAGAGTTAGCACATGCAAAAAGAATACTGGCCAGAACAAATTAATTAGTCAAAACAGATGTGAAAATTCTAAATAAAACACTAGAATAACAAATACAACTGCAAATTAATAGAACTACCACCATGATCAAGTAGGGTTTCTCTCAAGGTTTTGGTCCTCTACTTAAAAAAAAAAATTATCAAAGTAAACAAAGATGTGATCTAATTTTTCATATTAGGATAGAAACATAGAAAATTACAAGTGAACATCTTTTACAGATTCTTACTGCCAAATCTTGTTCTACTTTCTATATTTGCTCCACTACTCCTACCCCTCGACTTCCCTACTTTGGCCAGATACAATGACATTGCCAAGGCTAGTTAACACGTTATCTTCTTCATTTATCATAAATAAGACTTCTATGTTCTGTGGCAAAAAGAAAATTGATTCAACACAAAATCAGAGTGCTAGATAGTGGTCAGATCACTTAAGGCGTAAATAGCTTTTAATCTAAATTTTAATATAGATCTAAAAGTTCTAGTCAATGTTGCAACATGCAAAATAGGTACAAAAAAAGGTACAATTCTGGAACAGGATCAGAAAAAGTTTAAATTATTTGTTTAAAATACATATGAGGGTACCAATCACATACTTAGTAGTTCAAGCACATTTATTTTTATCTAAATTTCCTAAGCTTCTTTATTTTCTGTCTACTTAATGTTATCAACTGATAGTGTTGAGTGAAAATTCCTATTATACTTTTTGCTTCTTTCCATTTTATTTTTTATTTCTAATAGTTTTTTATTTATGCATTTTGTACAGTTATATAGAACATGAAGTTCTAATGATCACATTTGAATATAAAAATAAATGTCTCACACTTATTATTTATCAATGGAGATATTTTTATCTCATTCACTTCAATTTTTAGACTACTATATAGTTTTTAGTATATCAGTGACCCATAATTTATTTCAACCAGTCACCCATAATCAAGGGTATATATCAGACTTTTGTTTTTGCTGTTCTCTTTGCCTGAAATGTTCTACACTCAGATACCTGTATGGTTGACTCGCTTCCTTCAGACTTCTGGTCAAATGCCATTTTGTTAGAGATGCATTTTCTGACTGCTGCTCACTAAGATGGTGTACATATGTACACTTATGTGAATACACACATACTCACACACACACTGTTACTCTTTAGTTCCTTTTTCAAACATACATATATGCACAGTAGAAACCCTTTTATCCAATGAAGTCAAGACTATCAGTGGATGTTTAATCAAAAAAAGTCATACAATAGGAAATCATGAAAATATATATTTTTGAACATATGTTAACAATTAAATTTTAACTTAAAATATTTTCTTTGGGTATGAATTTATTAATTAGCATTTCATGTTGTCTTTCTTGAATAAACTACATCCAAAGTACATTTTTTATGCTTTTCATTTAAAGCTAGCCTGTAATTTTTCAAACATTATTTATATCTAAGTAAATGAAGTAAAGTTCAAACTTAACTTTGCAGCAATCTCATCACAAAATCCTTCTTGATTTTTCAGTTCCCCCCATTGATTTTTAGTTGTTTCTCTCATAGCTAATTTTTTTAAAAAAAGAAGTAACCTTTAGTAACTCTTTCCAAAGAATTTACATAAAATTATGGCTTCTTTTGTACTCAGTTTTTAATTAGCTTATGTAATATTTAACTGAATTAGTTAGATATAAAAATAGCCTCAATTGGTATCAGTTCAGTTCAGTCGCTCAGTCATGTCTGACCCTTTGCAACCCCATGGACTGCAGCACACCAGTGTTCCCTGTCCTTCACTGTCTCTGGGAGTTGCTTAAACTCATGTCCATTGAGTCAGTGATGCCATCCAATCATCTCATCCTCTGTTGCCCCCTTCTCCTCCTGCCTTCAATCTTTTGCAGCATCAGGATCTTTTCCAGTGAGTCAGCTCTTCACATCAGGTGGCCAAAGTATTTTAGCTTCTATAAAAAGGCTTAAAATAAATACAACTGACTTTTGGTAAGCATGTAACTTACCTGGTAGAAGCTGTCATGTGGATGCTGTAGGTATTCATTGTGTGCTTCACAGGAAGAGTGAAGAGTGTTGGTTAATCTTATGAGTCAGTTAAGTGGAGGTTTGTTTAAGAAAGCATCTATTTTGAGTGGAGGTATGTGTTTATGTGTGTATAAGTTACTATACAGAGAGAAACTTTGTGATTGGAAACTCAAGAAATTGCTAAAAATAGTTGCCTCTGTGGAAGATGACTGGAGTAAGATTTGGAAGAGAATGACATCTCACTGTAAAGTTTGAATTTTTTGCCATGTGTGTGTACTACTTTCTTCATTAAAAACAATTTTAGAAATGTGATAAGCACATTTCAGCCTACAGTTTTTGTTTGTTAGGCACTCATTCTATCTCTTCTGGCCAGATATCCTGACTCCCTTGCCTCTGGCCCAGGTGAGGCAAATTAGAGAACCAGGCCCTGTGGCCAGTGACTCATAAAAGGAAGAGCATGTGACCAAGGCCAATATAAGAAACATTAGGTTTTTCCTAACATTTTTTCTCCTATTGGAAGCATCTTCCAGATGAAGAAACTATAAGAATAGAGTTCTGCTTCTACTTAGGAGGTAGAAAGGCTCAAAACAAAATTAGTTTTTGTTTTGGTATTTCAAAATACCATTAGTCCCACTCTAACTATGCAATAATGCCAGATAATTGACAAAAACTTAACTTTTTTGAGCCCATCACAAAGCTTAAGTCATGAGGCAGTGAAGTAGGAACTTTCCTGGTGGTCCAGTGGCCAAGATGCTACATTGTCAATGCAGGGGGCCTGGGTTCAATCCCTGGTCAGGGAACCAGATCCCACACACCACAACTAAAGATCCTGTATGTTATTTAAAAAAAAAAAAAAAAAGCCATACTGCAGCTAAGACCTGGCACAGCCAAATAAATGAATAAACAAATACTTTTTTAAAAAAGAAAATTAAATAAACTGAATTCCAAAGAGTGACAAGCTACTCCAAAGATAGACAGAACACATAACACTCTCACCTGTGGCAGATCATAGGAGGAAAGGGTTACCAAAATAAAAATGGGTAAAAAGAAGCTGGCTAAAATGTTAAAGGCCAAGTATGATCTAATGTCATTTTGAAATCGCTGCAATCCATTCCAGACAGAAGAAAATTTTGCACTCAATAGCAAACTCTATTCCTTGGCCTCCAATGGCCACTCAGAATAAAGACTAGGAGCAGGACAGAAAACTTGTGAGTGCCTCCCGTAGGGGTGCAAGTATGAAGAAGGTGATCAGCTGCTACTGGGGATCAGGCACAAAATCCCACTCAATTTCCCAGACCCTCCTCTTAAAGGAAATAAAAGCCTTAAGCCACTGGGCAGAAGCAATGAATCTTTTCACTCCCGGAGCCAGGTAAAACTCTATGGCTGGTGGAATAGGAGTAAAAGCAAAACAGTCTAGCACCAAACAACACAAGTGATATCTGTCTACTAATCAGTGGCAAGAATATGGACAGACCCCATTTGTGGCACACGTATATAGGAATTGCTGAAAGCTGAGAGTGAAGCAAGGAAACACATGTTCCAGGACCTCAGGCCCTACTGTAGGCATAAGGTAATAGAAACCAACTGCTTGGGGAATATGAAGACGGTGGAGCAGTGAATGTAATCAAACAACAAAACCCAAACAGCTCAATTTGTGACCAGGCCAACTAACTTCTCACAATATTAGTCTGACAGAGAAGAGGTGTACTTATTTCTGGGCATAAATACTATTAACTCATTCTCTTTCTGCTTTGCTATACATACTATCTTTTGTTGTTGTTGTTCAGTCGCTAAGTCGTGTCCAATTCTTTGCTACCCCATGGACTATAGCCCACCAGGCTTCTCTATCCATGGGGTTTTCCATGCAAGAATACTGGAGTGGGTTGCCATTTCTTACTCCAGGGGATCTTCCCCACCCAGGGATCGAACCTGCATTTCTTGTGTCTCCCACATTGGCAGGCAGATTCTTTACTACTGGGCCACCTAGGATGCCCCTACTGCCCAGAGATAAAGTTGATCAATAGAAAAAGGCAGAGATGACTCAGATGTTGAAATATCAGATAGGGACTTTAAAAACAACTGTGATTAACATGTTAAAAGATCTAGTTTTTTTTTTAAAAGGTGAACAATAAAAATAGATGGTAAAGTTTATTAAGAGATAGAAACTATAAAAGACAGTCAACTGGATGTGCTAAGGAAAAAACATGAAAGAAATGAAGAATTCCTTCAATTGTCTTGGCAGCAGACTGGATACAACTAAGGAAAGAATTAGTGAGTCAGGTCAGTAGAAACTGTCCAACTGAAGCATTTTGAGAAAAAAAGAAAAATACAGAAAAGAGCATCCAGAGCTGTGGTATCAATCTGATAAAATGTGTAACTGGAGTGACAGAAAGAGAATAGAGAACAAAGCAGAAGATACAGATCTATAAAGCTCAGAAAAACCACAAGCAGGATCCAGACACCTCATAGTCAAACTTCTGAGAATAAAAAGTGAAAGAGGACAGGAAGAAATAGAAAATCTTAACAGACCCATCACAAGAACGGAAATCGAAACTGTAATCAGAAATCTTCCAGCAAACAAAAGCCCAAGACCAGACAGCTTCACAGCTGAATTCTACCAAAAATTTAGAGAAGAGCTAACACCTATTCTACTCAAACTCTGCCAGAAAATTGCAGAGGAAGGTAAACTTCCAAACTCATTCTATGAGGCCACCATCACCCTAATACCAAAATCAGACAAAGATGCCACAAAAAAAGAAAACTACAGGCCAATATCACTGATGAACACAGATGCAAAAATCCTTAACAAAATTCTAGCAAACAGAATCCAACACCATATTAAAAAGACCATACATCATGACCAAGTGGACTTTATCCCAGGGATGCAAGGATTCTTTAATATCCACAAATCAACCAATGTGATACACCACATTAGCAAATGAAAGATTAAAAGCCATATGATTATTTCAATAGAGGCAGAGAAAGCCTTTGGCAAAATTCAACATCCATTTATGATAAAAAAAAAAAAAAAAAAAAACTTCCAGAAAGCAGGCATAGAAGGAACATACCTCAACATAACAAAAGCCATATATGATAAATCCACAGTAAACATCATCCTCAATGGTGAAAAACTGAAAGCATTTCCCCTAAAGTCAGGATCAAGACAAGGATACCCACTTTCACCACTACTATTCAACATAGTTTTGGAAGTTTTAGCCACAGCAATCAGAGAAGAGAAAGAAATAAAAGGAATCCAGATTGGAAAAGAAGAAGTAAAACTCTCACTGTTTGCAGATGACATGATCCTCTACATAGAAAACCCTAAGACTCCACCAGAAAGTTACTAGAGCTAATCAATGAATATAGTAAAGTTGCAGGATATAAAATTAACACACAGAAATCCCTTGCATTCCTATACACTAACAATGAGAAAACAGAAAGAGATATTAAGGAGACAATTCCATTCACCATTGCAATGAAAAGAATAAAATACTTAGGAATAAATTTACCTAAAGAAACAAAAGACCTATATATAGAAAACTATAAAACACTGATGAAAGAAATCAAAGATGAGACAAATAAATGGAGAAATATATCATGTTCATGGATCAGAAGAATCAATATAGTGAAAATGAGTATACTACCCAAAGCAACCTATAGATTCAATGCAATCCCTATGAAGCTACCAACGGTATTTTTCACAGAACTGGAACAAATAATTTCACAATTTATATGGAAACACAAAAAACTTGAATAGCCAAAGCAATCTTGAGAAAGAAGAATGGGATTGGAGGAATCAACCTGCCTGACTTCAGACTACACTACAAAGCTACAATCATCAAGAGAGTATGGTACTGGCACAAAGACAGAAATATAGATCAATGGAACAAAATAGAAAGCCCAGAGATAAATCCACACACCTATGGACACCTTATCTTTGACAAGAGGCAAAAATATACAATGGAGAAAAGACAATCTCTTTAACAAGTGGTGCTGGGCAAACTGGTCAACCACTTGTAAAAGAATGAAACTAGACTACTTTCTAACACCATACACAAAAATAAACTCAAAATGGATTAAAGATCTAAACATAAGACCAGAAACTATAAAACTCCTAGAGGAAAACATAGGCAGAACACTCTCTGACATAAATCACAGCAGGATCCTCTATGACCACCTCCCAGAGTAATGGAAATAAAAGCAAAAATAAACAAATGGGACCTAATGAAACTTAAAAGCTTTTGCACAACGAAGGAAACTATAAGCAAGGTGAAAAGACAGCCTTCAGAATGGGAGAAAATAATAGCAAATGAGGCAACTGACAAAGAATTAATCTCAAAAAAAAAAAAAAAAGAAAAGAAAAGAAAGTAAAAAGCAGCTCCTTCAGCTCAATTCCAGAAACATAAACGACCCAATCAAAAAATGGGCCAAAGGACTAAACAGACATTTCTCCAAAGAAGTCATACAGATGGCTAACAAACACATGAAAAGATGCTCAACATCACTCATTATCAAAGAAATGCAAATCAAGGCCTCAATGAAGGACCATCTCATGCCAGTCAGAATGGTTGCTATCCAAAAGTCTACAAGCAATAAATGCTGGAGAGGGTGTGGAGAGAAAGGAACCCTTTTACACTGTTGGTGGGAATGAAAACTAGCACAGCCACTATGCAGAACAGAGTGGAGATTCCCTAAAAAGTTGGAAATAGAACTGCCATACAATCCAGCAATCCCACTGCTGGGCATCCACACTAAGGAAATCAGAATTGAAAGAGACACATGTACCCCAATGTTCAACGCAGCACTGTTTACAATAGCCAGGACATGGAAGCAACCTAGACGTCCATTGGCAGATGAATGGATAAGAAAGCTATGATACATATACACAATGGAATATTACTCAGCCATTAAAAAGAATGCATTTGAGTCAGTTCTAATGAGGTGGATTAAACTGGAGCCTATTATACAGAGTGAAGTAAGTCAGAAAGAAAAACACCAATACAGTATACTAACACATATATATGGAATTTAGAAAGATGGTAATGATGACCCTATATGCGAGACAGCAAAAGAGACACAGATGTATAGAACAGTCTTTTGGACTCTGTGGGAGAAGGCAAGGGTGGGATGATTTGAGAGAATAGCATTGAAACATGTATATTACCACATGTGAAATAGATCGCCAGTCTAGGTTCGATGCATGAGACAGGGTGCTCAGAGCTAGTGCACTGGGATGACCCTGAGGGATAGGATGGGGAGGGCAGTGGGAGGGGGGTTCAGGATGGGGAACACATGTACACCCATGGCTGATTCATGTCAAGGTAGGCAAAAACCACTACAATATTGTAAAGTAATTAGCCTCCAATTAAAATAATTAATTTTTTCAAGTGAAAGAGGAAATCTTAAAGGTAGCCAGAGGGAAAAGAGTTACATATTGAGAGTAAAAGATAAGAGTTACAATAATTTTTAATGAAAAAAAGATTACAGCATACTTAGAATTTCAGCCCAGAATTTCATAGTTCATGAAAATATCTTTCAAAAATTAAAAAAGTTTTTTTTTTTTCAGATGAACAAAGACTAAAACAAAACTGAAACATTTATTGTCAGAAGTCCTGCACATTAGGGAATGTTAAAGTAGTTCTTTGGGCATGGTATGATACCAGATGGAAATTTAGTTCTATACAAAGCAATGAAGAGCATCAGAGACTAGAATAATTGTGAATACATGTGAAAGACATTTTTCTTGTTTTTAATCACTTTAAAAGGAGCTATGAGGCTGTAAGTCTACAACTTCTGTTCAGCTTCATTAGAGAAGTCTGCAAGAAAAAATTCAATAAAGAGTATGGATGCAGAGATGAGAGATGGGAGGGGAGTGCATACTAACAGCATTCAAATCCTTTGTTCTGGGGACTCTTAAGACAAATGCCATTATCCCAAGATTTTGTAACCTGCTTGAGCTAGCATGAGTTCGGTTTCTCCCACTGTTAACCAAAGATGGTCCAACTCACCATCTTCTGTGATTTCTACTTGTGCTAAGGTAACTCTGAGTGACACTGAGCCCCAAGAGTTTTGACTGTTCAGTAAAAACAGAAAAGTCGAGAAAAGGACTAAATTTTACATAGACTAAGAGATGACCCAAATGTTAAACATATCAGATGACCAAACTTAACCCAAATTGAGTATAGATTTCCCCAAAATGACTTTTAAAAAAAGATTTAGAAACTATATTAAAGTCATTGTGTGTTTGTATCTTATTGAGTCCATAGAGTCAGATCACATGCCTATGACTTGGTTTCCTTGCAGGTAACACATATCCCACTGACAGTTATCTTAGGAAAAAGATGTACTTTTGAGGAAAAAACTAGAAGACATGGAGAACTTAGTGGGTCTTGGAATAATGTAGGAAGAAAAACAACCCTTCTTTCTGATGCTAGAGAGTCAGATTGGCTTGAACTCTGGTATGGAGGTACCAGAAGTAATTCTAGAAGTAGAATTGTGAACTAACCTTCCAGTCATGGATTCAGGTACACGAGCAAGGCAAGACGTTGATGCTGTCAGCAAGAAACCTTAGGAAAGAACTGGATCTGTGTGATGGTTATAAGTTGTTTTCAATATTGCACTATTCTTCCATGATCCCTGAACCATTAGATGTGTCCCATTAAAAATTATAGGCTGATCTCTGAACTGGGGTAAATTTCACCATTTCCAAAGTGTAAAACACACTTGGAAAAGTGGCCTTTACCCTGAGGGTCTACTGGTGATAGCAGGTGTAATCTTAAAGAAAGAATTCTGTAGTCGGTGGCTCAGCTGTCTGAGTTGCAGGTAACAGAGTCTGCATCAAGGCACATTCAGGAGGGGACCACATTAAAGGCCATGCAGGGCCAGTTCCTGAGCATGCACGAGGCAACACCCTGGTGAATGCTTAGAAATTAATGAGGAATACACTTCCTTTTACTGAGTGCCCCTGGAGGCTGAATTTGAAATAAGATTTTGATGCAGGTAGTTTATTTAGAATATGCTCCCAGGAAGCAAGAGGGAGGGAGAGGTAAAGTGAGACAGAGCAGGCTTATGTGTATAGTAGGTGCAATTGATTTTAAACAATATGGGTATTTTCTCTCTCTTTTGCCCAGATTATTTCATTTTCCCTCACTATTCAAGGAGCGGGAAGAGATTTTATATATACACACACACCATACACACACAAACACATGTTGCATTATTTGGATTTGAACTCTTGAGTAAACTTTTATAAAAGCTATAGTGGAGACAATAATCTTGAAAGTCATGGTTTTCAACTTTATGAACCTGATGCTTTAGAGAGAAAGGAATGCAATTTTGACTTTAAAAAATAAGGGGAAAACTGGAGGACTCAAGCATAGAATTCCTAAAAACTCTTTAGTCAATGTGGGATCAATAAAGGTTAACATAAGAGCTGTTTTTCCACCTAAAGAGATTAAAAGTTTGACTGACTAGAAGAGAATAGAGAGGATGTGCCTAAACCCTAGGTGCTGCCTAAGTCTTTGTGAAGGTTTCTAAAGCAATGCCTACTTGAGTTGGGATAGAAGGCCCAAGGAAAGAAACCTCTGACAGGGTGAAAAGACTCCAGAATCCAGAAGATATGAGCCTCACAAAAAAGCCAAGAGTACAATGTGTGGCCTTAGAGAAATGGGAAGATGGGTCTGAGGTCCGCCAGCCTCACCTTCATCCTACTCTCTCCAGTGTAAACTAGGAAAATTAGGTCAGAGGTCCTGACTACCCAAGGGTGTGGTGCATGAAAATGCTGAGTTTGGGTCAATGTTCCAAACAGGGCTTGGACTTAGCACAAGAAACAGTAGAATGTGTAGATGGCCTCATCCAAGGTTAAGTCCACTTCCCAAGGCAAACCACATCCAATGTCAATCAGTTTGGAGATATAAAGACCCAGCCATCTCACGCCACCTTAGGACAATTTGGATGGGTCATACCAGTTGCAGATGGGAACATATTGGCAGCTGAGGCTTCCACTGAGACTACTTCACAGTTTAACTTCTTTTTCTGTTCAGCCTTGCTTCCTACCTTTCCCTTTCGTAGAAGTGGCACCAAGAGGACTCCCTAATAAAACTTCTGCCTCCTAATCTCCATCTAAGTGATCTTCCTGGGGAACCCAACCCGTGAGAGCCTTTCAGCCTGCTTGCGGAGTGAAAGATTTTGTAAATCAGGTTAAGAGTTTCGACATTATCTTGAGGAAATGGAGGAGATACTGAAGGGTTTTAAGAAAGGATGATGTGATCAGCTGTGGGTATCAAGTCCCTTAGAGAGTGGGCCCAAGCAAGAGGGCTGGTAGAAACACTATATATGTGACTACTGAATTACACAAACAAAAGGTCATAATGCCATGGATTTGGAGATGAGACAATACAGATGGAGATAAGCTGACAAATTCTAGAAATATTTAGGAGGTTTGATCAGAAGGGCTAATTGATTATATGTGGGAGTGAAGGAGTGGCAAGAGTCAGAAATGATGTCCAGTTGTCTGAATTGAGCAATGAGTGATGTCATTACTGATCCCAATTGAAGACACAGCTCTTAAAAAAGAGGAGGATACTTCCTAGTTCCTACTGCATCACAGCAGTGCTGTAATTCAGTAAGCAACCCAATAATCTCCCAGGTCCTGTATATTGCAACTTTTTCCTATTCACTCCTGATTGACTGTATAGCCAGGCATCCAGATACCAAGGCCTAACCAGCACTGAAGGAAAGATGGAGAACTCAGACCAAATAGGTACACCTCCAAAACATATGTAAGAATATTTATACCTAAAAGAGAACATGGGGCTCCTCTGGTGGCTCAGAGAGTAAAGAATCTGCCTGCAACTCAGGTAACCCAGGTTCAATCTCTGGGTCTAGAAGATCCCCAGAGAAGGGAATGGTCACCCACTCCAATATTCTTGCCTGGGCAACTCCGTGGACAGAAGAGGGCATAAATTTAATACATGAAAACACCGAGGAGGAGAAGTAATACAGAAAGTAGGTTCTAAGTATGCACTTGGAATTCAGAGTTCATATCCTGGATCTACTTGTGATGTTGTTTCAATCTGGGTAAGTAATTGACTTCTCTGTGCCTCTATTTCTTTTATCTACAAAATATGGATAATGATGGTACCTACTCCAAAGGATTGTTGCAAAATCAGATAAGTTAGTACAAGTAAGATGGTTACAACAATGCCTGGCATATAGTTGTTTTTGTTTAGTTGCTAAGTCATGTCTGACTCTCTGTGGCTCCATGGACTAACTAGCCTACCAGGCTCCTCTGACTGTGGGATTCTTCCAGCAAGAACACTGGAGTGGTTTGCCATTTCCTTCTCCAGAGTATCTTCATGACGAGGGATCGAATTTGAGTCTAATGCATTGGCAGGCAGATTCTTTACCACTGAGCCACCTGGGAAGTCCCTGGCATATAGTAATCACTTAATAAATGCTACCAATTACCATTCCACTAGAATGCAAATTCTGTTCCTCTTTCAACATCAACTCTTTCCTCCCTCCTTAGTGAAAGAATCCAGATTTTTGTGTGGGCATAATACCATCTGGAATTGTGTTTTGCAACCTCCCTTGCAGCTAATTTTGGTGAATGGAATGCAAACTGAAATGTTTTGTGGAATTTTGATGGCTCAGTGGTAAAGTATCCACTGGCAATGCAGGAGACACAGGAGGTCTGGGTTTGATTCCTGGGTCTGGAAGATCCCCTAGAGGAGGATGTGACAACCCACTCCAGTAATCTTGCTGGAAAATCCCATGGATAGAGGAGCCTGGTGGGCTACAGTCCATGGGGTCACAAAAGAGTGACTACAACAACAGTAAAGGAAAACTACCCCATCTGGAAGTGGTTCTTTATTGTCCTCATGCCTTGTTTTCCTTCTGATTTACAACTAGGACAATCTGCCGTCCAAATCATAAGGCACCTCAAGGATGAAAGCCCTGTGCTGAGATATTGAACAGAAATATAGTAGCTTGAAGCTATGTTATCAGAGAGCTGCAGAGCCAACCCAGGAATGCCTACCTCCAAGACTTCTTTTGTATGAGAAATACATTTCTGTATTGTTGAATCATCATTTTTAGAGCTTTTGGGTAAATGCTGTCAAACTAATCTTAACTAATACATTTGTCAAATTGATGATTTTAAGCTACAGCCAATTATTCAATCTCTGAATCCTGTCCAATAATCTGTAACTGTGTACAGTAAGAAAAAGATGGAAGATCAGAGATGGAATGAACAAGAATGAAGACACTTCCTACAGTACTTAAGGGTTACATATTTAATATCATGCATTACAGGGAGAAAAGGATTACTTCACCTAATCAGGAAAGGCTTTAGGATAGGATTTTGAAAGTCAGAATCCTTATGGAAGATACAGTGGTATTTAGTTAAGTGGTCTGAGTAACCCATTTTACCCTTTAGGACTTTTTATATGAATTTAAAAGGGCTTCCTCGGTGGCTCAGTGGTAAAGAATCTGCTTACTAATGCAGGAGACATGAATTCAATCCCCGGGTCAGGAAGATCCCTTGGAGAAGGAAATGGCAACCCACCCCAGTATTCTTGCTTGGGAGATCCCATGGACAGAGGCGCCTGGTGGACTACAGTCCATGGAGTCACAAAAGAGTTGGACATGACTTAGTGACCAAACAACAAGTAGGGGACTTTCTTTGTCCATAATAAGAGGAAAGGGAAACCCATCTATTTGTAAACCCATAATGAATTGACTTCTTCCACATACATGGATTTATTTAAATATCATATCAGGAGCAGTGTGTACTATTTGCTACAGTTTCAAATAAACTGAGGCTATGTTTGTTCAGTTGGCTTGCCCACAGTCACAGAGTCGGACACAACTGAGTAACTGAACAACAAGAACAGTCAAAATACAAGCAAGTAGTAGAGACAGGATTTGAACCTGTATTTGTTTGGCCCCAGAGCTCTTGCCCCTCCCCTCAATCTTCATTCCATCCAATCAGCTACATAATCTCACTCTCAAAAGCACATGCTCTGTGTTCCTCATCACATCTAAGGATTGTAGGTATGTTTATTTCCTTTGGCATAATCTGCCTTTACATTTTCATTTTCTGGCATTTTGGAAACTTGAGGCTGATTGCTTTAAACCCATTTTTATTTTTCATGGGTCTAGTTTTTACAGCATAAATTCCTATTCACAAGGTGACAGCGGCTCCTTCACATCTCCCTCAGCCACTCTGACTAGCTAGAGCCTGTTCTTCCAGTGCCGACAAAATGCAGGTGACTCAAACTGAGATTATGACCCTCTCGTTACACCAGCTGGAGAGAGTGGATGGCCTACCTAGTCCACACCTAGTTCTTCCCAGAATTTTCATCATTTACTAAATATGACCCCAAGTCTGTTCCACCTTCTGTGCTCTCAATCTCAGCAAATGTCACCACCATCCATCCTGTTGCCTAAGTCAGAATCCTCTGAATAATTCTTAACACATCCTTCTACCCTCATCTACCAACACATAGGAGGTACTCAGTCCTCTTTTTTTTACCTTTTATGTGTTAAATTAATCCATCTCCTATTTCAGGCCACCACTGTTTTCATGATATTATTGATATATTTTCTTCTTGCCTTCACTCTGTTTCACAATTAGTCACTCCAGAATGCAAATCTTGTTGTATCCCTTCCTCTTTTCAATTTTTACTGAGGTATAACTTAATAAAAGTATTAACCTAGTAAAATGCCCAAACCTTAAATACATGACTTGGCATGTTTTTAAATATGTATACTATATCAAGATATAGAATATTCTGGCACTCCAAAGGTTCCCCACATGCCCCCATTTGAGTCATACTCCACCCCGAAGGTCACTATATAACGATTTCTGTCATCACATATTAGTTTTGCCTGCTTAAACATTCATGTAAATGGAAAAACACAACAGGTTCTTTTTTGCATATGAATTTTTACTCAGTGTTTGTGCTATTCATCCAGTATGTGGCATGGATAAGAATGTCATTCTTCTTTACTAGTATGTAGTATTTCATCATGTGAATACATCTCAGTGTGTTTATTACTGTTGATGAACATTTGGATCATTTGCAGTTTTTAGATATTTTGTGTAAAACTGTTGCAAACATTTTTGTATAGATCTTTTGGCTGACACAAGCACTTATTTCTGTTGGCACATAATCTACAGTGGAAATGCTGAGTCACAGAGCATTAGTAGATATCCTATAGAAGAATCCAAGTTACTTCATAGCCTTGTCAACTCTGGGTGTTGTCAATCTCTTTCATTTTAATTACTCTTGGAGCTTTAGGAATCCTTCTGTGACACCCCACCTAGTCCATGATTAAAAGGACAGAGTCCTTCATAATCTGCCTTTTGTTTATCTGGTATTTAAAACACAATGAGTATTAAATAATTACTTGAGCTATAGAACTAGATAATTTTAAATCTCATCTTATTAAATGTCTCAAGTGATAGGAGAGGATGAGGATTTTTCAAAATACACATGCCTCCAAAGATTCGGTTCCTGGAATTTGTAACTAAAGCAGAACATTAGAATAATCTGAGGAACATTTAAAAAATACTGGTGCCAGGAGACCCAACTCTAATTTGGGCCAGAGTGAGTTTTTTTGAGGCTTGCCTACCATAAAACAGAATTGGGCTATAGTCAGAAAGTTCTGGGAAGGAAAGTGATTTATTACTTTCAAGAAACTTTCAAGAAACTAGTACAGAAAAACCAGTAAAGAGTTATCTTCATGCTTCTTGAGTGCTAGGAAAACATAGTCTGTCGTGGTTCATATTAAACTATCATTTTCAGTAGGAAACCTCCTTTAATGAGGGAAGGTTAGCAGGGAGAAAATGATATACATATATAAGGTAGTGTTTTAAACATCTGCTCTTCAACTGAAACATTTATTAGCAAAATAAGAAATGTGGCTATCTAGCTGAGATCTTGAGGTTGATATAGGTTCTAATACCTTATAACCCCTTGGAATGTGCCAAGTAACAAATTTAAGTATGAGTCTTAGAAAACTCGGCCCCAGGTATTTTCATTGAGTCTGTTGAAGCCATGTTTGGTGTCACTCCCATCTATTCTTTCTTCCCTTTAGTTATAAGTGGAATGTACCAAGATTCTCCCACTCCTCCTGGGCTCACAATGACCCTTCAAGCAGGATTTAACCCTGCTCAACAAATATAATCTTATCCTGAATCTCAGATGTGACTTCCCTGACCCTTGAGAGCTAGAGTAAGCTGACTCAACTCTTCAATTCCATGACCTACAAGGGCTCAGAGCCCTTTGTAAGGTATATGCATAGTCTAGGGAGTTTACATCTTATAGTCTCTTCTTTATCCTGTGCTTCTGCCTCCTTTGTTCCATTTTTCACTCTAAGCAGGTCAACCTAGTCATGAAAACCAGTCTTTTCACTGGTTTGCATACAAACCCCTACTCATACATCTCATACATGTAGATTTTATTTAAGCACCAGGGTTATAGAGGAGAGACTATATCATATAGCACCCATTAAACAACTTTTAAAAGTCAGTTTAGATACTCTTGTTTGGAAAAGTCTTTCTGGTGGCCCTTTCCATTCCCCGATTCAGGGGTCTCCTCCTCTCTTGGCCATTCTGTCCACACAGAGTCCAATCTCATATCTTCCCTACATCCCTTCTTTAAAAAAAAAAAAAAAAAAAACTTTTAAAATTAATTAATTAATTTGGCTGCTCCAGGTCTTACCTGCAGCATGCAGGATCTAGTGCCCTGACCAGGGATCAAGCTCAGGCCTCCTGCATTGGGAGCTCAGAGTCTCAGCCACTGAACCACCAGGGAAGTCCCCCCACATCCCCTCTTTTTCTTCTCCCATCACAACCAGTTGTTCTCTCATGTTCTACTGCCACTCCCATCTTCTCCGGCTTAAGAGATTCCTCTCTTTGTGGTGGTAGCACTGCTGGTCCCATCAGACTGACCTTCAACTGACATGCATGCTTTTGAGTCCCGTTTTGTACCCCAAGAGTTTTGAGGCATCTTTCTCTCTTTAAGTTCCTCTCTTATAAATCTGGGTACCAGTTGTGAGTTGAATACTTTTCCTACCATGTTACAAACCTTCCCCAAGGTTAGAGGTGGGCCTGGAACAAACTAGATAGACTTGTCTTCCTCTCTGCATTCAAGCTTAGCCTTCCTGTGCTTGCTCTCCTGTGTGCTATGCAGGAAAGAGAGGAAAGGGGAGGAACAGAAGCTTCAGGGCTGTTAAGAAAGGCACTCAGGGGAAGCTGGTGCTTGTGACTTGAGAAAGAGAAAGCATAAACAACCAAAAAGAATCAGAAAGTCCCGGCGCGCCTCCTTCTGCATGTGACCCCCTTCCTTTCCATCTCACATCTTTCTCAAAGCAGGATTTGTGGTCCTGAAATCTGGAATCTGGCACCCTCAGGTTTGGGTGGGTTCTAGCATGATCCTTGCTTTCCTTAAAATGTTGATATTTTGTTCACCAAGAGTTTTTTCATATTAAATTTTAAATAACAGCTTTATTGAAGCATAAATCGCATACCGTAAAACTCTTCCTTTTAAAGCGTACAGTTTGCATTGCCGTGTGTAAAACAGATGGTGGGAAGCTGCTGTATCACACAGGGAGCTCAGTCACTGCTCTGCGATGAGGGGGATGCGGGGTGGGTGGGAGGAAGACACAGGGGGAGGGCACATGGATACATATGGCTGACTCACTTTGCTATACAGTAGAAGCTAATATAACACTGTAGAGCAATTGTACTCCAACTTTAAAAAAGCAAATCTAAAAATAAATAAAACGTACAGTTCAGTGGTTTTTCAGTATATTTACATTTGTGCAACCACCATCACTATCTAATTTTAGAATATGTTCACTACCCAAGGCATTCATTTTAATTTTAATAATATTACTTCAAACATTATTTATCTTGATTACTGAGTTTTTTGACACCTCCTTAAATTCTGTCCCCAAGGGACACACCTTATTCATCTGATCCAAGTCTTGGCCCTACGAGGCTCCACTGACAGATGAGATGTGAGGTGTCTCCTACCTTTAATGACTCTACTGGACAAAGGTACTTCGCAGCATAGCAGGCAAAGGTCAAAGCGTCTGCTGAGGAAGGAAATGGGAGTCATGTTCACTGACTGCTTGCTCTGGGCCAGGTATTTAGTGCATGCGCACTACTTAATTTTTATAACTATGCACAGTAGTCACCATTGTACTATTTTACAGATGGGTAAGCTGAGACTCAGAGAGATTAAGATATTTGCCCAGGGTCACACAGTGAAAGATGAAACCATGATTTTCAGAGAGATCGATTTGATTTTAAATTATGAGTTCTTTCCCATTGTTCTTCTTTTTGATCGGTAAGCAAATAAACTTGAGATCAAAGAAAGCAGAAAAAAAATAACAGATAAATTTAAGGGGCTCAGAATATTATTTTCTGTAAGTTCTGTTTTCAAATGCAAAAAGGTGGGGTGTTTCTTATTTTGTCTAAGAAACAGATTTCCTAGGTACAAAGGATCATAATTTGGAATGACCAGAGTGGTTCCTTAGGACAAACATTGATGCAGAAAAATTCTTTCTACTCCATCTGATATTTTTTAGCCTATTATTTATTATGAATGTGTATTTCAAAAGTCTTATAACAGTCACAATTGCTCATCTTTCAGTTTTCATTGAAACTCATGTAGCATATTTATTATTTCCCCAAGTCCCACATTATGCTGCAGTAGATCTTCATCTTTTGCTAACTAATTTCATTAAGAATTCTTATTTAGCTCAGATGCCATGTTCAGGGTTGTACAGAGGGAGCTAAATAAATATAGGCCCACCTATGCATGCCAGCTCAGTCACTTCAGTCATGTCCAGCTCTTTGCGACCTTATAGACTTTAGCCCACCAGGCTCCTCTGTCCTTGGAATTCTCCAGACAAGGATACTGGAGTGGGTTTCCATGCTCTCCTCTAGGGGATCTTCCCACCCAAGGGATGAACCCGCATCTCCTGGATTGCAGGTGGACTCTTTACAAATGAGCCACGTGGGAAGCTCATAAACCTACCTACAAAATGTTAAAGTCTGGGATGGGTAGCTCAGAAAAACTCAAGCTGGCAAGAATTACTCTTTATACTGCCTTTACCTTGAGCAGGATTCTGACCTTTTTAGATCTTAAAAAGTCTTGTCCAAGATAGAGAGGACTGGACCAGAGCAGTATTTCTCAGCTAGAGGAGGAAAGAGTACATCCACGCTCAGAGTACTGAACCACGTGACCATTCCCACTCTTTATCAAGGTCTAAGATTTCATATCTCTATAAAAGGTAGAGTCTAAGCCCATGTATCTCTGATCTACAGGTCTACAAATTTCAGGACAAAGGTGAATAAATATTAATATTACATATAAAGAATCTGCCTGCAATGCAGAAGACCTGGCTTTGCTACCTGGCTGGAGAAGGGCATGGCAACTCACTCTAGTATTCTTGTCTGGAGAAATTCCATGGACAGCAGAGCCTGGTGGGCTACAGTCCATGGGGTCTCAAAGAGTCAGACACAATGGAGTGAATAACATACACAGAAACAAAGAGGCTGAGAGATGTGGCTCAGACTCAGGGACGCTAAGAGGGTGACCACACAAAACCCTCAGTGTGAACACATTTGGGTGTACCCTTTTCACCTGGGTTCCAGGAGAACACGTTGAAGGCCATGACCAGGGTATAACTTTAGGGAGCACTGTGTTGGAATCTCACCACCCACTTGTGTCTCAGACATGACTAACCTGAAGGGTGGGGGCTAAAGGTCTTCTTTTATTCACATTCAACCTGCTCTGAGCCAGCACTTCGTGCATCTTCCTGGTACCTGGTGACAAGGGAAACAGGATAAGCAGGTCAGACAGAAAAACTGCATAATGGTGACTTGGTATTCCTTCTTGTAGGGTCTTACTGTTACCATAGGACCCACAGCACATACCTGCTAACCATATATACGCATGTGTCATAAACGTGCACATTGGGTTATATGCCAATACACCAGAGCTCCATCCAGTACAGAAATACTCTGCCCTGATACACACACACACACGCCCTTCTCTTACACTTGTCCAAACATAAACACATAACGTATCCATACACAAATAACTTAAAAAACATATCCTATGCATAAATAGGCATAGAAGTCCCAAAGGTAGCTTCTCTCTCTGTCTCTCAAAGCCACACACACTACCTACATCTAATCCCATCCTCTAAATGTGCTGTCACGCACACCTACTTCATCCACACCACACACTCGGCTGTCACCAACCATTTTCCCATATACACCTGAACATGCTCATGATCAGTCTATTCACAAGACTTTTTCCTCTTTTATATTACACAATTAGGGCCCCACACCACACTTACCTCTACCCTCGTATAAATCTTGACCACATATATGTGTACAACATTTGCCCTGTGATCTGATCCACATCACGTATGTGGCTTCATACATGTTCTTGCACACACACAGCCTCTACTCAGCCTTCACACCTGACACACATCCTGAGCCATCACAGACCCCCTATTCTGGCTCCAGGGGACAACATGTAGCTTGCCCCTACTCTCCTTTATCTCTTCTCTCCTTAATCCCCTGCCCATCAGCACCACGGGCACTGCTCAAGATATGCACAATAACTCTACCCCAAATAGCTCATCCTTTCCTTCATACATTACCACATTAAAAGAACTGGGAGATATATAAGGATTCCAGGTTTATTGGGGGGCATGTTTATGCTTATTATACCTCGAAATAATTCTCTCTGTCAGGTTGAGGGACTAGTTTAGGATTCCATCAGTGCCTGTACTTTTGGGTAACATATAACATTTCTTCCATGGACATGTTTCCTGGTAGAGGAAATGGCAACCCACTCCAAGTATTCTTGCCTGGGAAATCCCATGGACAGAGGAAATCCATGGATTTCCAAAGAGTCAGACACAATGGAGCAACTGCACACACATGTACCAGCACAAGGACATGTAGGCAGTTAGCACAGGTTTTCAATGATTACATTGTGTTCCTTTTGAAAAAGGCCAAGGAAAGCCTGGCCACATTTAGATACCGAAACACATAAATCAAAGATAAACTGAGGTAAGGAAGGGTTTCTTACTTTCCATTAATAGGAGCAACTTTCTCATCTTTATGCTCTGCAAAACCTGAAACTAAAAGGAACTGGCGCATCATAAATGCTTGCCTGCAACTGGTATACCTGCTAGGTCTCAGAAGAAGATTCAATTACAGAGGCAACTTTCAAGCCTGAAAAAAAAAAAAGTGGAGCGAGTGCATTAACATCCTTGAATCTTAGAGTTAAAGTAGTCTAATAATTCTCACCGCAGTTTAGAAATTCTGTCTGTGGCACTAGTTCCTTGCCAGGTGAAAATTCAACCTCCTCCTGAACACTGACACAGTTGGACAGCTCTTGACTTCTCAACACTACCACTTTGACCTCTGACAGTAGGAAATTGGGGGGTGGGTGTTGAAATAAAAGTGATTTTCCTAAACCTTAACACTATTGGCCATAGTCCTTCCCTCTGGATTAAAATAGAACACTCTGTTCCATCTAATCTAGCAAACAGTCTGTAGGCAACTTATTCTTTAATTAACTCATTCAACAAATATTTATTGAACTCCACTGGTTGCCATGCACTGTAGTAGCTACTGGGAAAATAATGGTGAGAAAATGAGTTACAATCTGTGTTGCAAAACCTACTAAGTGTGACTTCTCTGGGATTTACTTGGCAATGAAGTTGTGAAAGAGAACCTGAATAAATGTAAGGAATTACTAATGTGAATTGGAAAAGACAGGTGTTTGTTCAATGAAACTCTGGATCCGCTAGTGGTTCCTGCTCTCTGGTTGAGACAGGAACTAGAAAGGAGGGAGAAATTGCAGGAGCCAGAATTTGACATTAGACAAATCCAGGGGGAAGTTCTGGTTCTTGAAAATAAAACTGAAGAGATGCCAGTGGACTCTGAGGTTAGACGGTAGCCATGTCTTGAGTGACTGGGGCAACCCGCGATCTACGCAGACCCACAATGCTGGGACTCCAAGGTAAAATATAGGACTTTCAAACAAATTTGAATTTCATCTGGATAATAAACTTTTTATCGTTAAGTACAGATCATGCAGTATTTGGGACATATACAAAAAAAATGATACACTGTTTATCTAAAATTCTAATTTAACTGGACATCCTGTATTTTTATTTGCCAAATCTGGCAGCCTTCCATGATGCCACTGATAGGGTAGGAAGACAAAGTTCTGCAGTTTGTGTAACTAGCCTTTTTAACTGGCTAACAAGCAGATAGGAAGTAAGTGGCGCCAAACTGAAGAAGCCAGGAGCCCCAGAGATGTCCAATGGGTGGAAAGAGACAGAAGAAGGAGGTCAGAAACAAAGGATTGGAAGTGATTAAGAAGCTACCACCAATGACCTAGGGTTCGTTCCTTGTTGCCAAACCCAAATCCACCTCAGGTCCTATGTGCATTTTAATTTATCATTTGGGGCAGCTAAACGTGAGTCACAAAGGAGTCACAAATTATAGACTCTCTTAACTGTGTTCATAGCATTTTTGACTGACTTCTAGTTCACTGAAAGATTAACCTGTAGTCTCAATGTTCATTCTTTTCTAGCTGTCAGTGGTGTTGTTGTTGTTCAGTCACTTTTGCGACCCCATGGACTATAGCCCACCAGGCTCCACTGTCCATGGAATTTCCCAGGCAAGAATACAGGAGAGGGTTGCTGTTTTCTTCTCCAGTGGATCTTCCCAACCCAGGGATTGAACCCACATCTCCTGCATTGGCAGGTGGATTCTTTACCACTGAGTCAGTATAACTAACATTGTTTGTTGGTTCGTTTTCATAACAAAATTCCCTTTTAGAAAATTCCAACTGGTCTAAGAAGAAAATAATGTTTTCTCTACCCAAGACTGGCTACATAATTTATGAGACTCAGTGAAAAATAGTAATGCCAGTCCCCTTTTTCAAAATTGTTATGAATTTCAAGCGGGAGACATTAAACTGAGCACGGGATCCCTCTAAGTGCAGATCATACACCGATGACACCAACACTTTTCATACCTGAATCATGATACTGAAAATCCATATACTTAGAACTAGGCACTATTATGGAAGAAGTTTTGACTCATTTCAGAACTCACAGAGATAAAATACACCAAGCAGAGACAGGGTATACAGATAGGACAGACTGATTTTGAATGGGTGAACTCTTCTAGCAGGTCTCCTTCTCCGTGTTTCCTTCCAAGTTTGTTTGTTTTTTTACATTTTCATGTGACATTATTTACTTACAGATCCTCTTAGTTCTATTACCTCTCACTGTCCTTTCCTTTCCATCTATTTCTGTTCTGCCTCATCACAGAAAATCATGTTTCATATATGACCTGACAACACACAGTAGAGTAAGACAATTCCTCTCTTTGATCTGGGCCCTACTTGCTATCACAGTCTAACAATATGTTAGCTTTTTCAATAGCTGTGTCATGCTTTGGGCTTATATTAAGGTAAGATTCAATGAAAATCCTTCAATCTAGTGCACATGACCTAATCTAAGTCAGGACCTGAGTTTCTGAAAATTCCCTTTAAATGTGTCAGACTTTTCATCTGCCTGACTTAAACTTCAGCTCATTGGTTTCATTCAACATTCCAGCCAATTGAGATCACTTTGAAAATGGATTCCCTTGTCTATGGCCTTAGCCATCTTTCCTGGCTTTGATCCACCTGCAGATTTGGTAATTCTGCCATCCATGTCTTCATACACATCCCCGTTTAAAATGCCAGGGCAGAGCCAAGGACAGACAGGATCCTCTACCAGAAACTTGGTCTGGAGTGACACAGACAATTATAGCATTCCTCTAGGTAGAGTCTGTCAAGCATGGGAGGAAGTAGGGGAGGAATCATAAGAGGAGCTTATTTGACATTCCTTAAGAAGTGAGTAGTTTGAAGAGTTACTTGAAATATTTTTTAAGGGAAAGTGTCAGAAACTCAAGTATTATTACCATCTTTCTAAATTCCATATATATGTGTTAGTATACTGTAAGTATTGCCAGCAGAAGAACTTAGATGTGCAAAGAGATACCAGTAAGCACAAGACAAATTAAGAAAGGAAAAAAATAGGGGGCAAAAGAAAAAGAACCTGGGCAAATAGGAAGGATTAGAATCAAAAGGAAGGATGCAGAGAGATCAAGAGGGAGAGATGGAGAGAGACCTCAATGATATCAGTTCTAAAAGTCAGGTGTCCTTGTTTTAAGATTTATTACTTCCTGCCTCTGAATGCAAAATGAAGCTAATAGCCAGTCCTCAAATAACCTCTCTGGTGATTATAATAATTGGACTTATGGGCCACATCAGATAAAAATCAGGATTTCCTGAGGCTAATCCAAATGACGTGAAACTCTTTGAGGTTTGGATTCTACTTGACACAGTGGTCATATTCCTCTCTTATGAAAAATGGAATTAACATCCTTCTGATTTGAATGAAATACTGCCAGGAAAATCAGCTGAGAATAACTGAGAAATTGTTCCCTTGACTGCTCTTATTAATAACTCTTGCCCTCAGCAAATAGTAAGAGTAACCTTAAAAGAAAGTTGAAGAGGTGAAAAATTTCCTTCGTTTCCTCCTCTGTATTTTGTAGTAAGGCACTTCTGGTTCAGTTCAGCCGCTCAGTCGTGTCCGACTCTTTGTGACCCCATGAACCTCAGCATGCCAGGCCTCCCTGTCCATCACCAACTCCTTGATATAAAGTTATATTTTATTCTTGTCAGCTTTTCAAGAAGAGGATTAAAATTAAGGGCTAATTTTACTTTATTTTAAAGTTTATTTTTTAATTTATTTTTGGCTGTGCTGGGTCTTTGTTGCTCTGCGTGGGCTCCCTCTCACTGTGGAGAGCAGGGGTTACCCTCTTGTTGTGGTGCATGGGCTTCTCATGCACGTGACTTCTCTTGTGAAGCGTGGGCTGTTGAGTGCAGGTTCGGTTGTGGCACACAGGCTTAGTTGCGTTGAGGCATGTGGAATCTTCCTGGACCAAGGATAGAACCAGTGTCCCCTGCAATGGAAGGTGGATTCTTAACCACTGGACCATCAGGGAAGCCCTAATTTTATTTTGATTGCAATGCAATCATCTGAATAGGTGAGCAGAACTCCCTTTATCCATTCACACAATATGCTCAGCCACGCCACCCATTTACCACTTCATGTACCCTCACTCTCCCAAGGTGTGGCTGTGATGTCTCTTCTGCTTGGAATGCCTTTTCTCCTTTGCCTGCTTGGGGTAATTGCTTCCCATCCTCTAAAGGAGGATTTCAAGCATCACTTCCCTAGAAATATTTCCTAATCACTCAGATAAGGGATGCAGATGTCCTACCTGGGCTCCTGAATGTAGTAATATAGTCTCTTTCCTCTCTTTAACAGAATATTAAGGAGGGAACTGATTATTGTTCATCACTAAGTGCTCAATAATTAATATAGGGCATAGAATATTGTGGGTGCTCAGTAAATGTTTACATAAAGAGGAGGGCAAGGAAGAAGAGAGGAGAAGAAAGAAAGGGAAGGAGATAGG
Source organism: Odocoileus virginianus (assembly GCF_023699985.2). NCBI lineage: Eukaryota > Metazoa > Chordata > Mammalia > Artiodactyla > Cervidae > Odocoileus > Odocoileus virginianus. Next base: position 11,034,964 of record NC_069704.1, read on the forward strand.
AATGGACTGTAAAATCCATCCTGTGGAATGACTTTTGTAGTACAGCACCTGAAAAGAAGAGGTGACATTTAAAAGACTCTTCTAGTCTTATCATTCTAGTCTGTCTTTTTATTTACAGGTTTTCATCTATCAGAATTCTGAAATCTGATTCTTTGAGTCAAAGAGAAGCCAGATGACTATTTGGCAGAGCTGTACCACAGATATTCAAGTACACTGATGAATGTCATCCTGTTAGTTCAAAGAAACCTTCAAGTTTCTGATGAAAGTTCAAGCGCACTTCGTGATAATATTTATAGCCAGTGCGTTATAATGAAAAAAGAATATGTTGATTAGTCAAAGCAATATAAGATACATTTTAAATATGTAAGGGAAAAGTAGTAGAGATTGATTGAATAATTTTCCATTAGAGAAATAAAGCACAACTTTATCAAAGGGAATTTGGAATATGATAAACTTCTGATGGGGCTTCCCATGTGGCACTAGTGGTAAAGAACCCACCTGCCAATGCAGGAGACACAAGAAATGCAGGTTCGATCCCTGCATTGGGAAGATCCCCTGAAGGAGGGCATGACAACCCACTCCAGTATTCTTGCCTGGAGAATCCCATGGACAGAGGAGCAAACAGTCAGACACAACAGAGGTGACTTAGCACACATGCACGCAAACTTCTGAGGAGTAGTTCAAACTACTCCAAAGGCCAAAGACATGCTACCCAAGAGCTCATCAGCATTTCTTAGCCTCTGCCTCTTGCTACTCTAAATGTAGCACATACTCTGTTAGGAAGTGGTACTCAGGGAAGGTTGACATATCTGCAGATTAGTGTACTTTGACTCCCAGAGAAATAGTTTATATCAAGAATTTTAGGAGCCTTTCTTATATGGCTGCAAATTGTCCCTAAGTGACCTCTTAACCATGTAAAAATATAAAGTTCCTAACAAGGACCCTGAGGAACACTGTCATTTCCTGCTCCATCATAAGAATAGGATGGATTCCACACCTGGAGATTGAGATGAAATTCAGAGCTGTAACATGTAGGTTTTCAATACCACTGAAATACCATTAAAATAAATATACTGGGCTTCCCTGGTGGCCCAGAGGTTAAGAATCCACCTTGTAATGCAAGGGACACTAGTTCAATCCCTGGTTGGGGAGGATCCCACACGCTGTGGAGCAAGTAAGCCTGTGTGCCACAACTGCTGAGCCCACTCACTGCCATCACTCATGCCCACACGCCTAGAGCCTGTGCTCCACAGCAGGAGAGAAGTCACCGTAATGAGAAGCCCAGGAACCGCAATGGAGAGTAGCCCCTGCTAGGCAACTAGAGAAAGCCCAAGTGCAGCAACAAAGACCCAGCACAGCCAAAAACTAAAATAAATAAGTAAATAAAAAATATTTCAAATAAATGTATTAATATGACAAAAACTTAAAGACCCTTTGGGGGAAAAAACACTATGAAAAGAAATACTCATGGACAAGCCCCTCTGTCCAAGTTCTTATATGCATAGTTATATGCCTTTAATGTATGGATGTGAGAGTTGGACTGTAAAGAAAGCTGAGCACCGAAAAATTGATGCTTTTGAACTGTGGTGTTGGAGAAGACTCTGAGAGTCCCTTGGACTGCAGGGAGATCCAACTAGTCCATCCTAAAGGAGATCAGTCCTGGGTGTTCATTGGAAGGACTGATGTTGAAGCTGAAACTCCAATACTTTGGCCACCTGATGTGAAGAGCTGACTCATTGGAAAAGACCCTGATGCTGGGAAAGACTGAAGACGAGAGGAGAAGGGGACGACAGAGGATGAGATGGTTGGATGGCATCACCAACTCAATGGACATGAGTTTGGGTAAACTCTGGGAGTTGGTGATGGACAGGGAGGCCTGGCGTGCTGCAGTCCATGGGGCTGCAAAGAGTCAGACATGACTGAGTGGCTAAACTGAACTGAGCTGATATGCCTTTAATGTATCAGAGTAAAGAAGAAAGTTGGATGTCCCAGATTGATCTCTCTCCTAAAGATGCATCTCCAGAATTCCTACTGTACATTTTTACTGGAATATCCCATCAAACTGTAAATTTAGGAAACTGAAGTCTCAAATCCTAATTCCTATTCCTAAAAATATTTCCCCTTTTCTGACTTACTTCTATCAGTGGGGCACCTGAGGAGATGCTCAAAGAGGATAATTTCCAGGTGAGACAAAGGCCTAGTGAACAAGGATCTACATGGTGTAGAAGCTTCTGAGATACAAGTAGAGAGGGAGACAATTGATAATACTGAGAGTTAGCTGATGGAGCAAGACCCATGAAGAGGTGAAGAGGGATAAAATTAAAGGCAGCTTTGGCTTCAGATTAGCTTTCCATCAGAAGATAAGCTTTAGACAAGAAGAAGGAGGAAAGGATATGAACAGATGAAGGTAATTTTGCATACTGGAGAAGAGGAACAGAGGCTTAAGGTAATTACTCTTAAATACGCTTTCTTTTCTCTGTAAGGTATCGAGACCATTTTGTAAGAGCAAAGAAATGAGATGAGACAAAGAAGCAGTAGAGAAGTCTGAAATAACTGCTATAGGGAAAGAAAAAAGTTGACCTGTGATGTGTCATGGAAGGCCCAGCTATTTTTTCAGGTATGTTAGGTAAAAGGTTGTTAAGGGGACAAAAAGAACAGACTCTTTTTGTCAACACAGTAAATGAAAGACTAAGAATTTAGGTTGAATAGGAAAGAGACAAATAGACTGGAAGAAAATGGAAGAATCAAATACTTGGAGATCTTGTTAAGATCAAAGAGCAGGTCTAGAAGGAGCAATGAGTGAGAGAAATGGAAGATTGAAGCCAGAGAGTAAGATATTAGAGTTTAAAATACTGGAGGTGGAGTAGTTTGGGGCAAAAGATCTAAGACTTGTCTGTGAAAGGGAGAAACTAAAGTTACACAGAGGTCATGGGGTTAAGAAAGTCAAGAAGCCTTTGGGTAGGTCATATGGCTTCCTCCATGACTCAGCAGGTAAAGAATCTGCCAGCAATGCAAGAGACACAGGAGATGCGAGTTTGATCCTTGGGTCAGAAAGATCCCCTGGAGGAGAAAATGGCAACCCACTGCAGTATTCTTGCCTGGAAAGTCCCATGGACAGAGGACCTGGCAGGCTACAGTCCAAGGGTTGCAAAGAGTCAACATGATTGAGCAACTGAGTATGAGAGCACATGGACATTGTGGTCACCCCTGGTGCTTGTGGGGCTAGAAGTGGATCAGGCATTGGAGGTAAATGTGGTGAAGGGACCAGGAAGATGTCTGTATGAGTCATGGAAGGGAGCTGAGATACAGTGAGCCCGAAATTCAACAGAGGACAATTATGTACTTGAGGGTATAGAAGTTAATTACTTCCCAGGTGGCTCAGTGATAAAGAATCCGCCTGCCATTGCAGGAGATGGCAGATGTGGGTTCAGTCCCCTGTCAGGAAGATGCCCTGGAGAAGGGAATGGCTACCCACTCCAGTGTTCTTGACTGAAAAATCCCATGGACAAGGAACCTGGCAAGCTACAGTCCACGGGGTCACAAACAGTCAGACATGACTGAGCACACACACACACACACCTAAGAGTTAATGGCCTGTAAATGATATTGGGATGTAAGAATGCTGCCTTCTCTTCTGGGTCTTGTGGTAGATGGAGTATAGCAAGGGCAGTAGGAGAAATAGTGTCCTTAGGAGAGAACCTATGTCGTGTACAATAGGAGGAAAAGGTCAAAGATATAGAGGACTTTGGTTATTATGGTCCAGGTGTGGGAGTGAGGGGAAAGTGAGAAGCTAGTCTTGGAAGTGGAAACAGAGTATGAAAGACCACATCCTCCAGGGAACTTTGCTCCTCATTCCCCTTATCCCTCATTCTCTGCACCTCTAAAAATGAATGTCCTTAAGTACAGAAACTGAAGGGCATCCTTTGGCATTCAGATCTTCTGAGTCATTGTACAATACTGTCTTCCAAGCATCCTCCTAGCTTCTGATGAAGTTACACACTGCCCTGAGTTCAGACTCTATGAATATCCCAGTTTTCCTTGGGTGGCCCAGCAAGTTGAGATGTATCAAGGATAGGTATTTATTACGTGCTCTGACTGCAAGAAGCCTTAGAAATCCCGTCATATTCTGATTCCTGCCATCCTTCTTATTTTATGGCGAGGTAAATCAAAAGCCAGGGCTTCCTTGGCTCAGACAGTAAAGAATCCACCTGCAATGTGGGAGACCAAGGTTCAATGCATGTGTCAGGAAGATCCCCTGGAGAAGGAAATGGAAACCCACTCCAATATTCTTGCCTGGAGAATTCCATGGACAGAGGAGCAGCCTATCGCCCATGGGGCTGCAGAGTCATGCACAACTTCCTTTTTTTTTGGCCTCCCAGGTAGTGCTCATGGTAAAGAATTTACCTACCAATGCAGGAGATGCAGGAGACGTGGATTCCATTCCTGGGTTGGGAAGATACCATGGAATAGGAAATGGCAACCTGCTACAGTTTTCTTGCCCAGAAAATCCCATGGACAGAGGAGCCTGTTGGGCTACTGTCCACGGGGTTGCAAAGAGTCAAACATGACTAAGCACACATGCAAAAAAAAAAAAAAAATCAAAAGCCAGAGGAAACCTTACCAACAATTTCTCTGCTGTGTCCTTTCTAAGGGCTCAGGTCTTCAGCTCCAAACACAAGCATACTCTTAGGATTTAGGCATGAGATCCTAGCAAAGGATAGCTCTTGTGCCTTATCTTCTGTGAAAATCTTTTCCATCAAGTACCCCAAGTCCTGGTGAAGCCATTCAGTCACTGACATGAGTTGCATATACTTTTCACAACAGCAGATTGAAGTAAAGGCCATGGTATAAAAGTTCCAGAAGATTGCTGGGCCATGACAGTCAAATTAACAGTGCCAAGATGGCTGGTGATCAGGAATTCACAGCCATTCTGATCTCACTGGGCTTAGATGTCCCACCTGGCAGAGAGGGGCACTTGAGCTTTCTTACATGATTAGACAGGAGATCTATGGGTAGAAAACTGCCCTTCACATTGAATATCTTCTACCTGCTTTTATGGTCTTTCCTCTCAATTACAATGGTCTGTCCCAAGATAAGGTTTCTGAGGTCCCAAGATAGGACCTGAGGCTGGGCATGTCTCCAAACCAGATGGTTCAAGTTCTAGGTACTGGCTTCTCCCCACCAACCCTATTCTAAATATTATTATTAATAAGAATAGAAATTATTAAGAGAATTAAGGGAAATTATTAAGAGAAACAATTAAGAGAAAATATTATTATTAACAACAACAGATGTTTATGAGAACTTATAATGTAACAGACACTTCATGTATGTAAATAGATTCATTTAATCACCTCAATAACTTTATCAGGTCAGCCTCATTGACCCCACTTTTTAGATAAGGAAACTGAGAAGTTACTATATCCAAGATCACAAAGCTAGTAAGTAAGTGGTAGACTCATTCTTTAAAATCAAACAGTCTGAATATGGAAGCCTTGCTCTTACCAGTATGTTATACTAATTCACTTATTTTATAAAGATAGAGATAACAAATAGATGACCAACAGGTTCTTGAAAAGATGTTCAACCTCCCTAATCATTAGAGAAATGCAAGTGAAAAAAACAATGAGATATCACCTCACACATGTCAGAATGGCTATCATCAAAAATACCACAAATAACAAATGTTGGAGAGGATGTGGAGAAAAGGGAACACTTGTACACTGTTAGTGGGAATGTAAATTGGTGCGGCCACTGTGGAAAACAGTACAGAGGTTCCAGAAACAACTGAAAATAGAACCGTCATATGATCTAGTAATTCCACTCCTGGGTATATATCTGAAGAAAATAAAAACACTAATTTGAAAAGATACATGCACCCAGTATTTGTAGCAACATTATTTACAATAGCAAGGATATGGAAGCAACCTAAATGTCCATCAACAGATGAATGGATAAAGAAGATGTGATACACACACACACACACACACATACACACACACACACGGTACTACTCGCCCATAAAAAGAAGGAGATTTTGCCATTTGTAGCAACACAGACAAGCTTGGAGGGCATCATGCTTAGTGAAATGAGTCAAACAGAGAAAGATAAATACTGAATGTTATCACTTATATGTGGAATCTAAAAAAATTATACAAACTAGTGAGTATAACAGAAAAGAAACAGACTTACAGATACAGAAAAAAAAACTAATGGTTACCAGTGGGGAGAGGGAAGAAGAGAGGGGCAAGATGGGGCAGGGGATTAAGAGACACAAACTACTATGTATAAAATAAAAGATATATTGTACAGCATAGAGAGTATGGCCAATGTTTTATAATAACTATAAATGGAGTACAATCTTAAAAAAATTGTGAATTACTATGTTGTACACCTGAAACTTATATAATATTGTAAATCAACTCTACCTCAAAAAAAAAAGAGAGAGAGATGGAGCAGTGTGTATTTGTTGCAGATTGTATATTTCATTAAAAAGATCTCTCCATAGGTAGAATGAGTGCCAAAGCGAGGGGGTAAAATTCCTCAAGCGGTGGCTCAGTATCACGGACAACATAATGGGGCTTCACCTCAAGAATGGATGGTAGGAGACAGACAAGTTAACAGAGAGCATTGAGTTGAAACTTAGGTGAACTTTTCAGAGCCATTTGAGTGGATCCACTAGATGCTAACCTCTTCCATACATACACATGTAGGATTATTCTATCCAATAAAACTGGGGACACCCATCACTTCAAAGTGAAAAATATGTTATTATCATTCTAATGAGACATCTCTTCTAATGAAACTCATACTGAAAAAATGGCAGGGGTGAGATTTCAAGTCACGAATAGCCAAGAGTATACCTGTTTCATGCCTGAACTTGTATCATTTGCCAGTCAACCCACTGCTCCAGGGTGCAAAATTGCAGTTGTCTTTACTGACAAGTGCAGCCTAGTGAAGGGCGGGGAGGGTGGAAGGGAAGGAGAAGAAAGGAAGTGGTCATGTATCAGCCAGGTCCAGGGCCACCTGCTTTTTAGACAAAATTGCATCTCATCCTCACAGCAACTTCATTAAATAAACATTATCTCCACTTTACAGATTAGGAAACTGGGAATCAGTCATATAACTAACAAAGGGGTTCTTCTCTGAGACTTCAAAGCTGCTGGGTTTTTACTATAACATTCCACATACTCATGTACAGGTAGGAGGAATGGCAACTTCCACAAGGGCTTAACGAACAAAAGGAGAAGCTGAAACTCAAGTCAGTATAAGTAATGTTTGGTATGCCCAGGGCAATTATATCCTTGATTCACTTGGCATGAACTGAATCAGGAGAAAAGCCAGGGCTCTGTGCCTTTCAACCATATCTTCCCTTCTGTCCTAGATGCAGGCTCCATGGGGCTTACTGCCAAATCACCTTTCTGCTTCCAACCTCTGAAAGCCAAGTGGGGTAAAACCACAGCCTGGCACAACTAAATAAAGACCCAGTCCTTTTATTGTACAGATCAAGAGACTGAAGCCCAGAGAGAGGTAAAGATTTATTTAAGAACAGGCAAGAGTTAGGATCAGAGCCGCAACTGGAACCTGGACCTTTTTTCCAGACAGGTTTTTAGGTAACAACAAGGCTGGTCCTGGAAAATTCTATGCCACATCTCCTTAAATCCTGTGTTCAGGTTTAACTGCATCTTTCTGGGGATTTCCCATATGAAAATATCAGTGAGGATGAAGAGGGTGTATTTACGTTCAGGAGACATATTTATTTGAGAGATAAGTATCAATAGGACTAGCGTGAGAAGTGACTGGGTAGGAATCAAACTCTCCATTATGAGGTCTAAATCCCAAGCTACATTTGTATCAGGAGCATCAGAAAACCCTGGCCCTAGGCTGTTTCAGAGCAGGGTACCTGATGTGGATAGTGATGTTCACTCTGGACCTTGCTCTGTAAAGCTTGTGCTACATACAGTCTGTGTTCTCACTCTGGTTTATAACTCCTTGGCCTTTCCATCAGAGGATTACAATCAAAGAACACAAATCTACTTCCTACAACATACAGTATCTTTGGGAGAATGAGAAAAAGGGCCCATTCTCTTGGGCCTTAGCCTCATGGATTATTGAGCAGAACATGGCCTAGATTTCTGCCCCAACTCACCTCCTTCAGACACTCTATTGATATATAGCCCAACTTGCACAACCATACTGGCCCATACTGGTCAGTGGCAGTGGCCCTGTGTTCCTCCTTCAAAGAGCCCAGGTAAGTTAGGAGAGTCTTTTCATCCATGTACTTATAATTGTTCACAGAACCTTACCAACCAAATGTGGGTGGAGGACAGGGTGTTACTCAAGCAGATGCAACACTGATGGGAACTACTCAATTTTAATTGAAATTTGTTCCACTCATTCCTGAGGTAGAGTCTACCAAAAACCACTTCAGCTCCTGATGTTGGGGTTTTTCAGACTTTCCTAAATGGGAAGTTGGCATATAATTCTTAGCACCTTCTCTGTGAAGTAGTATCTGGCACACATACCTCAAATGATGTCTGGTGAGTGAAGGAAGGAAAGTGGGACAAAGGAAAAGAGGGAGGGTGGGAAGAGCAGAGAAGGAGAATTCTCTGAGACAAAGATCATGTCTATGTGATGAAAAATATAAAATTCCCAGATCAACCTTGGGCCATGCTACATTCAGATGGCTGATGCATGATTAATTGGGCTGAATGGTATGTCTAGGTGGTAATAATCTCTATATGTCTCTCTCCCCTACCCTCAGTCTGCAGGTCTGCAACTGCCAGACAAAACTTGAGTGAATGTGTTTGGCACCTGAGAGACAGGAACACACCACTTAATAATAGGCTTTCTGTGTATGATGCTTTGCTTGACTAGTAAGCACATGGCTTCCTGAATGGTAGGTTCCTCCCAAACACCGTGGGCTGCTCTCAACCACAGCATCAACTACTAAATGGAGAGAATTTCTAGAGTCAGGGCTACCAGAGATGGTGATGAGATATTTGGAAAACATATTTGGGGGTCAAAATGACATGCTAAGAGAGAACAAAAGAGAGACCCTTTATAGCAGGTAGAAGCCAAAGAGCTCATCCCAAGGGAAATGGGCAGTGGCATTGTTAACATACCTTTCTGAGGAAATCAGGGTGTTGACTCTTCACAAAGAAAGCTCCAGTACTTTGTTTTGTGGGGTGATGAAATGAGTTCTTGCTCATCTCCTTATTGGCGCTACCATAAACATTATCGACAATAATGAATGTCAGTAAGTCGTTACTGGATGCCTTCTCTATAAAACTGTCAGCAGGATTTCTGGGCTTAGTTTCTGAAAGCCCGCATCTTCTTAAAAACCCTTACAGAGAGAGCCTTAAAAAGTAGCAATGTTGTCAATTTAAGATATAGAGATTAAAGCAGTGGTTTTCCATAAACTCATTGAATAAAAGAAGAAAATCCATGTCCCAGGTTTGAGAGATCCCAAAGTGCAGACTGAGAAAAGTAAGTCTCCTCTTACTTGTTGTGGGAAATTTCATCCTAGGAGAAGAGTTCTGGCTGAACAATGAAAACCTGGTCAAAATCTCTGCAATGCCTCTCATGTGTTTTCTGACCAGGAAAAAGTCCTAATGATTGTTGACTGCTGTCCCCTGCCAGGGTGGCAGAAATTCAGACATGTCACTTAAGACAGGAAGGACTGTTGACCTTGGTGTTAGTTGATGTGAGACTCTGTGGTTGTTACTGACAATAGTAAGATCAAAAAAAGTCTCAGAAATCCCAAGGAGATATAGTTCTTCTCAAGCCACATACCCAGTGGCTCTAGTTTATACTCCCAATAATTTGTTCAGGCTGCATAGTTCTTCGTGATGGGAAATGAAGCATGGCATAGGCCCAAAGAGTGTGAAGAGTCCTTGTGTAGTAGTATTTAAATTTAAATTTCATTTTAATTTTTACTTTTATAGGAGTAATTTATGAGTATGTAACATATCAAACAGTTCTGCTTATAATGAAAAACAGTAGTCTCCTGCGCTATTCCACTTCCATCCCTGGTTCTGTTCTTAGGAGTTTAAAACTTTTATTGGTTACCTCCATCAGATTATATTTCTTAAGGCCCACTGTGGTATTGGAGAAGACTTTTCAGAGTCTCTTGGACAGTAAAGAGATCAAAACAGTTAATCCTAAAGGAAATCAATCTTGAATATTCATTGGAAGGACTGATGCTGAAGCTGAAGATCCAATACTTTGGCCACCTGATACAAAGAGCCAACTCATTGGAAAAGATTCTATTGCTGGGAAAGATTGAGGGCAGGAGGAGAAGGCGGTGACAGAGGATGAGATGGTTGGATGGCATCACTGACTCAATGGATGAGTTTAAGCAAACTCTGGGAGATGGTGAAGGACAGGGAAGCCTGGCATGCTGCAGTCCATGGAGTCACAAAGTGTTGGATAGAACTTAGCGACTGAACAACAAATCAGGTTATGCACACATTCTTATACCTCTACTTCTTGATTAACCAATTTTAAGCATTATCTGTTGACTCCCATTTCTAGAAGTTGAAGATTTGTTTCAGTATTTCCTTGAATAATTTTATATTAATATTTTTTTATTATTCTAGTGATTGTATGTTTTATGGATTATATGTCTAATTTTAAATAATAAATTTCATTGCTTGTTCCATCAACTTTTGACAGGGCCTCTTGACTCCCTGTTTTATGTGAGGATGTTAATTTCCATTTACTTTTTCCCCCTTCCATGTGCCACTACTGTCAGCACATTTTTATCTTTATTTCATTAAGTTGTTAACATATGCATTCTGCCTGCACTGACATCCAAGTCTTCCTTGGTTTCTCCAAGATGAATCTAAAAGCTGCAAACCAATCAACAACACTTAAAATAGTATGACAATGTAAATATCGTCCAATGCTGGTTCAGGTATCACACTAAGGTTACATTTTCTCCTCCAATGTCAGGATCCCTCAGCTGTATAAAACAAACCAGTCCTAACATCAAGGTCAAATCAAGGCATCTGTTTTCTTAGCTATCAATCAGTTAAAATTATGCTACATTTTCATTTGTTTCTTATTTGCCTTATATCATATTTATCTTATATTAATATTGTTCCTACACAGTTAGTAGTTAAATGATCTGTTTCCATTCACCTATATTCATCCTTTTTGGATATTTTGTTTTAGATATGTTTCCTAGACAAATAGAGTTAGACTTTTTAATACACAATTTTGGTCTTTATTTAGATGAGTTTAATTCATTACTATGTTTTGTGATTGAAAATGTATTTTAGATTAATATCACCATCTTAATTTGTGTTTTCTATTTACTGTCATTTTTCTTTTTTTCTTTTTGTCTACTTTCATGCCCTCATACAATTTCCAGGATTCACATCTCTTTTTTCCTTCCATTAATTAATTAAGCATTATTAAAGATAATATTTCTATTCTTAAATTTAAATTTTATTTACACTATGAGTTATTCATTTTTTCTTGTAAGGTTTATAATAATTCAGTATTTCTATTATACTCCTAACCCAAACACAGGTCTTAGGGTGCTAGACATTGAATACCATCCCCATCATCTTATTATTACTTAGAGTTATGGTTTTAATTGTATTTAAAGATACACAGAAATTAGGATTGTGTTTTTTTACACAAAATAGTTAAACTTACTGACATATTTTATTCCATATCCCATGTCTTCTCTCTGTCTGTATTTTTCCTTACTAAATTACATCTTTAACAGTTCTTAATTTAATAGGGTTCTATGGATGATAAATTCTTTTGGTTTTGTATAATTGAACATAACTTTTCCCCTCTCAGTAATGAATCACAGTTTGTCTGTATAAAACATTTCTTGCAGATGCACATTTTTCATCAACCCCATTATTGCTGTTTTCTGACTTCCACTACTGCTGATATCAAATCTGCTGTTGATATGTCACTACTCTGTATATAATAATTCATTTTTTCCTGGAAGACTTTAAGATTATGTCTTTATCCCTGATGTTCTCCAGTTTTATTGTGATGTAGTTTGGCATTTTTATTTATCTTGCTTGCTACTGAAAATACATTTCTAATCTGACTGAGGGCATAGATTTTATTTTGTTCGCTGTTATATTCCTAGAGCCTGGCACAAAACAGGTAACCAATGAGTATTTCGAAATAAATCAATGTCTTTCTTCAGTTTTTAGAAATTCTTAGCCGTTCTTGCTTCAAATATTTCTTCTATAACTTACTTCCATCCCATTTCTGGAACTTTTATTAGGCAATTGTTGGAGCCTCAAAATCTATCCTCTATGTCTTTTAGAGATGTCTCAGTTTTAATTTGTCTCTGCATGACATACCAAGTTCCCCACTAATGTCTCATTCTTAAGTTTTCAACTGTGTCCAGTTTTGAAAGTATGCTTGACTATAAACGCTTTTTCATTCCAATGATTACATCTTTAACAGCCTCATTGAGGTATAATTTATATATCATAAAATTCACCCATTTTAAGTGTACAATTTGAAGGTTTTTGGTAAATTTATAGAGTTGTAGATCCCTCCCCATAATCCAGTTTTAGAACATTTCCATCATTCAAAAAAAGTCCCTTTAACTCGTTTGTAGTCAATCCTTATTTCCATTGTCAGTCTCTGGCCATCACTAATTAATATGTGCCTCTATAGATCTGCTTTTTAAAAAATTTTTTTGACATTTCAAATAAATGTAATTGTACAATGTATGGTCTTTTGCATCTGGCTTTCATTTAATGTGTTGTTTTTAAAGTTCATTCCTGTTGTTATATATATATCAGTTCATACCTTCTCCAAATGATTATATGTTTTATTTTCAAGATTTTGATTTGGTTCTTAGTTAGCCAATGTTCTAGTTTCATTTCTATCTATTTTGTTTATAATCTTATGGCCTTTTAAAGGGAAATTATATCTCAATTTATATATTTTAGTGTCCTCAACATATTTATGGTTAATACCTTATCAGACCATTCTATAAAGCATTTATCTGTATTGAATTCCTGTTCTAATTGTAGATTTTATTGGCTTATCTTTGTTAGCAATAAATTTGTGTCTTGAGATTTTGCTTCATTTTAAGTGAGAATTTGTTTTTTATCTTATGGCTTTTTCTCTCTCTCAACCTCTCTACTCACCTTTCTTTGCCTATCAGTTTTTAAAATTAACTTCACTCAGGCTTCTGTGTCCCTGTTCAGAACCTGGTCTCTTAACAGTGGATCAGCGATGATATTAAGGATAGGGCAGATCTCATCGTATACTGTTCATTGGGTGTCTTGGCTTATCTCCTGGTTGCAAGGCTATGATCTTGACACTGGCCTCCTTGGCCTGCAGTTCACTAGAAGTTATGGTCTCAGGCAACAATTAGCAGTAGTTCATTTTCATTCTCTTTTCACAGTGTTGAGGGTACTCCACTATCACTCAGGGCTTTGAGCTATGTCTCTGGATTCACTCTCCTCTCTCATTTGAGTGTTTTAAATCCTTTTCACTTTATAAAAGCCAAACTCCCTGCTGCCCCAGCTTCAGTTCTTTTCACTGTTTTGAGTTTCTAATCCTTTGGGGATTTTGAATATATTTACCTGGTATTTGAGTCCAGTTGCATCTTTTGCTCTTTTTTCTTTACATTTTATTTTTATTTTTGCTGTGGATGGAGCAAAGTGAGTTTTCATGGTATAAAGCCACTGTACCACCTTGAAAGTCTATTTGCTTCATATTTGGGTCATGACTCTGTTTTCTTTATTTTTTTAATTCTTTTCCTGGAATTTCTAGTAGCTTTTTTCTTCTTCATTTATTTGTATTTATAGTTCCCTCAAATTTCTCAAGTTGTTAAAAATGTTGTTGTTGTTCAGTCTCTAAGTTGTGATTTGGATAGAATTGGGAGATGAGCTGCCCATAAGACTACTAAAGCCAAAGATATGCTGAATACTTTCCATAATTTTAAGAAAATCCCATTTCAAAATCATTTTTAACTTATTAGGCATCATGTGGAAGCCTTGTTTGTTTATGTGGACATATAATCAACCTGTGCAGCCTCAAACACAGTTAACGATTAAGCCAGTTCTTACCTCTGTTGCCTCTGGGAATATCTATGTCAGTGATTCCTGTGAAGTTAGAATTTAGGCGTACATCAGAAGAATGTCCCAATAACAGTAAGTAATGTGGTGTCATCATTAGTCCTTGAGCTGTGAAGTCAGGTTTCCAGGGTCTTCTTGGCTCTGTTGCTTACTGGCTGTGTGACCGGGAGCAAGTTACCTGTCTTCACTAACCCTTGGTGGGTTTCTTCTTCTGCAGAATGTGATTAATAGTAGTCTTTACCTCATGGATTTGCTGTGAGGCCTAAATGAGATATCCTAGAAAGTACTCAGCACAGTGCCAGCATAGAATAAGTGTGTAACAGATTAGCCATTATTAATAGCTATTAGTTCAGGAGGCCTTCTGGATCCTTACCATTAGCTATTGGAAGATGATGGTGGGAGGGTTATTCAACAGTCCAAACAGCATAAAAATGCTTCCAAAGGCCAAGGTGTAACAGTCCAAACAGCATAAAGATGCTTTCAAAGGCCACGGTGTAACATGGGACCTGCAGAGCCATGTTTGCTCCTTGCTTTAACTGTAGGTGCCTCAACGATCCAGCTTCATGAACATCCATGTACTGTCCAAAGGTGGTCATCAGTGAAACTGTGTAACTGTCTCAGATGGTGAGCCCAAAGAAGCTGCAGTAATCCTGAGCCAATCAGAACTCCCCATTCCTCACAAAAGAGCTCTGCAATTGCCATAGATTTGAGGAGTGTCCAAGTTTGCAAAAGACATATAGCAATGTAATGGGAATATATTTCACAGTTTTCTATATATTCATGTGTGCAAAATGGAAATGGTTTCTTTGTAATTCAACTTACTTTAGCTCTGGAGTCTTTATTTCATTGATGATGGAAAACCTAACCCTGTAATCCAACATAATCTCAATCTTTTTTGGGTAAAGATCAAGTTAGTGTTTTCTCCATTCACTTCTTTCTGTCCCTTAGCAGTAATTCAAGTTCTGGGGGATCTATCATCCTGACTTTGAAGGTTCACAGTCATTGACAAACTGCCTAGGTGGTTTCTACTGAGAGGAACAATCCCTATTTCCCTTGTATTGATTGCCTTTGTCTACTATAACTATGCTGAAACATCTGTGTCCCCTTGGCTCACCTGGCACAAGGACATTGCAGGTCACTCCATATCCACCTTATCCTGACCTCCCCAGGCCCACTGGTCTCACTTTCATTTTTGTCTTTCTAATGTAGGCATGAGAACATTTTCACCTTGATTTTTTAAAATTATGGTAAAATATATACAGCTTCCCTGGTAACTCAGTGGTACAGAATTCACCTGCCAATGCAGGTGGGTTTGATCTCTGGGTCAGGAAGATCCCCGGGAGATGAAAATGGCAACCTACTCCAGTATTCCTGCCTGGGAAATCCCATGGACAGAGGTGCTTGGCGGGCTACAATCCATGGGGTTGCAAAAGAGTCAGACACAACTGAGCAATGAAACAACAACAAAATAAACATAAAAGTTTCCATTTCAACCATTTTTATGTGTACAATTCAGTGGTATTATTGTTTGTATTCACATTGGTGATGTACAACTATCACCACTATCCATCACCATGACTTTTTCATCATCCCAAACTGAAACCCAGTACCTATTAGATAATTATTCTCCATTCTCCCCTCCCCATCGCTGATAACCACTATTCTACTTTCCGTCTACGAATTTGACTATTCTAGCCACCTTGTATAAATGGAATCATACAGTTTTTGTCATTTGCCTCTGGCTTATTTCACTTAGCATGTTTTATAGGTTCATTCTTATTGCAGCAAGTGTCAGACTTCATTCCTTTTTAAGGTTGAATAATATTTCATAGGATGCATAATAATATTTCATTGTATGTGTATACCACGTTTTATTTATCTATTCATTCATCAGCGGATATTTGGGTTGTTTCCACCTTTTGGCCATTGTGAATAATGCTGATAGAACTAGTGTTACTCGCTCAGTCCTGTCCAACTCTTTGCAACCCCATGGACTGTAGCCCACCAGGTTCCTCTGTCTATGGGATTCTCCAGGCAAGAATATTGGCGTGGGTTGCCATTTCCTTCTCCAGGGGATCTTCCCCACCCATTGATCGAACCTTGGTCTCCCACCTTGTAGGCAGATTATTTACCATCTGAGACACCAGGGAAGCCCTGCTGATAGATTATTGTTATGGAAATATATGTTTGAGTTCTTACTTTTAATTCTTTTCAGTATTTAGCTAGAAGTGAGATTGGTGGATCATGAGGTAACTCTACGTTTAATTTTTGGAGGAACGGTCACACTGTAGAATAGGAAGTTTTGGAGGTTCTTTCACACCATGCGGGGTATGCGGGACTCTGAGAAGCTGCCTAAGGCCCCTTCACCTAGTGGTCTCATTTAGGCAATGCTGCTCTTCAGCTCAGGTGTCTTCTTAAAAACTAACGCTTCACCACAAGCAGCGGCATCTCACAAGGCACCACCCTGGGGAGCTTGAAGGTGTGCTCCTGCTCTAAGAGCCCCCTAACCCTTAGCAGAATAGCTGATGTGTTTCACCAATATTCTTCTTGAGACTCAGTCTGAAGAGTGAAAAGGGCAGAAACCACTCATAAAGCCAAGTTTCTTTCATGTCCCCTCTGATTTTCTTTCTCCTGCCAAGTCCTGGAAATTTTACTTCCTTTTGGCTAGGAAGACTGCTCTTACATCATCCTATGTTGTTCCAAAGTCGATAATTATAGTATAAACTTTATATTTGGATTTTGGCTTTTGACTTTCAAAGCCAAGCTTCTAAACTTAAAAATACTTTCACTTTCAAATAGCTTAACTCTTGCAATTTAAAAGTCTCTACTTGCACTCACTGTCTCTGCTATCAATTTCAAGAGCTAACTTTAGAATTCAAAGCCAAGAATTTAACTTTTTGTTCTTGGCTATATAGGCCCTCCCCTCTAGAGCAATACCTTTAGAAACTATTGCTGCTACCCAGCTGATCGGAAGAGGATAGCTTCTCAAAAAAGCACAAGGGCCAAAAGGAGAAAACCTTCCGTATCTTAAAACATTTTATACTTGTTAGCTTATTAGCTATAGTACAAGTTCATGGACACAAAGTCTGTTACTTAAAGTGGACTTTCCTGGTGGTACAGTGGTTAAGAATCTGCCCATCAGTGCAAGAGACATAAGTTCGATCCTGGGTCTGGGAAGATTCTACAGGCCTAGGTGTTAGGGGAAGCATACTGATTGAAACCGCCCACCCTGGCCAGGCACCATAGTAACCATTCCCATAAGTTGTTTTATGACAGGAGATCTTGGTAAGGAATACGGAACTAATAAGCCACCACCAACCAGAAGAGTTCGGGAAAGGTCGAGAGGAGACCCTGCCTGTCCGTCCACTTCCCAGAATCCCTCTCGCTAGCATCCATCTTGGCTGAGCGATGCGTGCGCCACCAGGAAAGACTCTGAATTAGAATGATTGGCCAAAGACCACCCAGAAACTAATCCCATCACCATAAAACCCGAGACTGTGAGCCAGGCGGCAGAGCAGTTCTCCTGGGTTCCCTTACCCTCCTGCTCTCCACCGGGGTGCCCTCTCCCAATAAAATCTCTTGCTTTGTCAACACATGTGGCTCCTCGGACAATGCATTTCCGAGTGTTAGACAGGAGCCCAGTTTCGGGCCCTGGAAGGGGTCCCCTTTCCTGCAACATAGGGACTACCAAGCCCGTGGGCCTTAATTACTGAGAGTGCTGCCCTAGAGCCCCTGCTCCACAAGAGAAGCCACTGAAAGAAGCCCGCACACAGTAACTGGATGCCACAACTAGAGAAAGCCTGCACAGAGCAACGAAGACCCAGTGCAGCCAAAAATAAATAAATAAATAAAAATTGAACAACAAAAAATTTTTTTAAAAAAGAGCTTCTCGGGATAGGAAACCAGTCCCAGAGAAAAGCCTGCAATGGTTTCTAAAAACAACAGCATAAGAGAATATCAGAGAGTTCAGGGAGCTGGTAACACAGAATAACAGTATTCTCATGCACGCTGGGACTGGGATCCTAGGCAGATACCAGAGAGATGGTACTGGTGACTTTGACATACTCTCTATGGGGCTGACTAAATTTAAAGGACCAGGAGCAGGGTAACATACATGGCATGGAAGTGATCCACTTACACTCTTAAGTGTTCCTGGTATCCCTGTGTTCAGCCTATAAAACCCCCGAAAGAGATTCAACAGGACCATGTACTTTTGAGGCAGTTATCCTTTGATTATCTAGAAGCTCTTAGTAGATCATTATCTGGGAAGGAATTTTCTCAGTAGATGTGTGGATGTGTGTGTACGTGTGAGAGATTTTTAAATGCAATTTGTTTTGCTTATTATATATATCAAGGAACAATAATAACAAAGCCCACTTCTGAATCCCACAAGCACAACCACAGAAAAGAACCATAAAACTGCTGAAGGTTAACAAAGTTTGATTGAACCAGGCTTTGTAATTTGAGATTCAAGTTTCCTTGAATTCTAGTCTTTAGGTTTGCCCTTGAGTAGCTGTGGCTTTGGCTAGGCCGAGTTGTCTTCTTTCTGTGCTCTTGTTCCTTCTTTCACTTGCAAAATGAGGTTAATTATAGGTATCAGCCTCTCTCCCAGAGTGGTTTGTGGTTGTTGACTATTTTAATTAGCAAGTCTTTTAGTACCAAGAATTATCAACACATACCATCTACACTCTTTACTGGTAACTGTATGGGTAGAGATGTAAATATCACATTTCAGAAGTTTTTGACAACACGACTTAGCGACTGAACAAAAACCAAAACCACGTAAGCGTCAGTCTCTTTCAACAAATACCCATTCGCAAGAAATAAATGTTTCTGATATTGTGCAGACATTAAGATACCTCTCCATGAATGCCCTTTTGGGAAAATAAAATCTTAAATCTCAGGATGCTGGAAGGAAATGCAAATTAGCTTCATCTTCATAATAAATATTAGGTCTTTGTCATTCTTGTAATATCTCCTTTGGCTTTGGTGAATCTTACCACATTCTTTGTTGCCAAACTTCTCCATGTTTGTAGAACACAGGTCATAGAAATGGGGATATCTTTCCCAAGCAGAAAGAGGCACACAAATCTTCTTAAAGTTAATGGGACTGTCCCATATCGTGTGATATTAGAATGGCTAATTGATCACTGGCCTTCAGACAATGTTCTCCTAGCACAAATTTGTTTCACCTGAAGGTTCATGGGACACAGTAGGAACACTATGTGCCAGCAACCTGCTAGTGCTTATGCACACCTGATCTCACCTATTTCCACAACCACCCTAACAGTGTTTTATACTTGAATAAATTAGAGTTTAAGAATCTTCTTCCTATGACCACACAGCTATAAAATAACAGAACCAGGACTCAGACTCAGATCTCTGTGATGCCTAGCCCAGATTTTTCCTGAGATGATATATGAAAAGTATTCAGAACAGTCTCTGATTCATAGCAAGTTCCATTTAATATTGGCTATTCCTTAAGTCATTGTGAGACACTCCAGCGTTTCTCAAAAGAGCATTTCCTCTTTCCTCTGAGAATGATTCCCATGTGGCCAGGACAAATGTGGAGACACTGCTTGAAGATGACTTTCTTCCCACATCTCATTCATACCATGAACTTGAGAACAGACATTTGTCCAATTTATAAGTTCAGTTCAGTTCAGTTGCTCACTCGTGTCCAACTCTTTGCGACCCCATGGACCGCAGCACGCCAGGCCTCCCTGTCCATCACCAACTCCCGGAGTTTACTCAAACTCATGTCCATTGAGTCAGTGATGCCATCCAACCATCTCATCCTCTGTCGTCCCCTTCTCCTCCTGCCTTCAATCTTTCCCAGCATCAGGGTCTTTTCCAATGAATCAGCTCTTCACATCAGGTGGCCAAAGGATTGGAGTTTCAGCTTCAACATCAGTCCTTCCAATGAACACCCAGGACTGATCTCCTTTAGGATGGACTGGTTGGATCTCCTTGCAGTCCAAGGGACTCTCAAGAGTCTTCTCCAACACCACAGTTCAAAAGCATCAATTCTTTGGTGCTCAGCTTTCTTTATTGTCCAACTCTCACATCCATACATGACCACTGGAAAGCAGCCTTGACTAGACAGACTTTTGTTGGCAAAGTAATGTCTTTGCTTTTTAATATACTGTCTGGTTGGCCATGACTTACCTTCCAAGGAGTAAGCACCTTTTAACTTCATGGCTGCAGTCACCGTCTGTAGTGATTTTGGAGCCCCCCAAAATAAAATCAGCCACTGTTTCCACTGTTTCCCCATCTATTTGCCATGAAGTGATGAGACCGGATGCCATGATCTTAGTTTTCTGAATGTTGAGTTTTAAGCCAACTTTTTCATTCTCCTCTTTCACTTTCATCAAGAGGCTCTTAAGGACACCCTATTTTCCACTTTAAAAGCCAGTCGTTAAAAGTTTTTTTGAAATAATATCTTCCTTCCATATTTTGCCGTCCCTCTGACCTTTCCAGTAGATGTGAAGTTGCTGACATTTTCTTGAAGTCCCCAGAGGGCACTGGGCCAGCTACCATGGGTTCACCTCTTTAACCTTATGAAGATGTGATAACATCTTGTGACTTGTGTGGGATGTTCCTCTAAAGCACTGAGAACAGATACAAAAATTTATGAATAAGGCAGACTTGTTTTGTCTTTGCTTGGGGGAGATATGAAAAGTCATGAGAGTATCACATAGGAAAGACTCAAGAGTATTTTCACCACAAAAAAAGACATGATAACTACAGGACATGATAGAGGTATCAGCTACTGCCCCAGTGATAATCACATTACAGTGTATAAGTATACTAAATCAGCATGCTATACACTTTAAACATACGCAATGTTAGAGGTCAATTACATCTCAATTAAAAGAAGAATCAAGAGGATTTTATTGCTCTATAAGCTTCTCTGCGCAAAACTTCAATTTCTTATTAACATTCTAACCGTGTTGATTTTTTTAAAGGTTTTATTTTTTAAAAACTTTTTATTTTATATTTGAGTAGAGCTGATTAACAATGTTGTGATAGTTTCAGGTGGACAGCAAACGGTCTCAGCCATACATATACCTCTATCCATTCTACCCCAAACTCCCCTCCTGTCCAAGCTGCCACATAACATTGACAGAGTTCTCAGGGCTATACGGTGGGACTTTGTTGATTGTCCAAAGCACTGTTGATTTTTTACACATTGAAAAGAGACATAGAGTTCCTTCTCTAAAGGAAAAATATGAAATATGGACATATCTTTTACATAAATTGTGTGCCTCTACAGTAGCCATAGAGATAACCAGTCTGGAGTTCCCCCTAAACCTACACTTGTTTTGCTGCTATGTGTCACTAGCCACTGAAGTTCAGTTATGTGTGAAACTAGTTTTACTTTTATGTTGAATTTAGCTTATGTTCTAGTGGATAAGAATGAAAAAAAAAGTAGCTGGGGTTATTAGAGGAGACATTAGGAAACTCTAAGGTTGTGAGGAAGAAGAATGACAAAGTAGATTCAGAGAAAGAAACTCTTCAGAAACTCTCTTTTCCTCCCCTTGTGAAATCCCAAATATATTGACACAAAAATGTAGTTAATTATAATATAATATAATTAGGGTGACAATGCTCCCTGACTTGCCTGGGACAGCCTCTGTTTATTCTTGTTGCCCTGGCATGATTATTAACTTTCACTTAAATTCTTTGAAGTGTCAGGTTTAGAGAAAAAACTGTATGGTCACTTTATTTATAATCTAATCTTCAACATTCTGGTTTCATGCCTATATAGTATTTTTCAACTATCAAGGATTAGAGTTCAGCAAGTCAAAATTTTAATTTACATCTAACCTTCCTCACACATGGGTGTTTATAGAAATGTTGGCACCATTCTAAGAAGATCTGACAAACATTCTAGAATTAGTTGAACTAACAGAAGGTCAACAGCTTTAGCAGAACTTTTGAGATCATGTACTGTCCTTTCATACAAAATGTTGTTTTATTAGATTGTCAGATGAAATCCACCGTCAGATTCTGTACAGGGCTATGTAAAACTCTTTTATTTTAGCCATGCCTTCACACCTAATTGGTTGAGATAGGATGATATATGAGTTGAGAATAGTCCTGTTCTTTATGATAGATATATCTACTGGCATAGAATGGGATTGGATTAAAGACCAGCCAGACACAATAGATTAGCAACAACAAAAAAGTAAGTAGTAGACAGTTGGCTTCAGCATCCTTATTAGATCAGACTTACCTGCCTGGCATCAGCCTGTTATAGTTAGGCAGTCCTCACAAGGCAGTTAAATCTTTCAGCATCCACACTGTAGCCTAAGGGGCATTGTACAGGAGACAGGGATCAAGACCGTCCCCAAGAAAAAGAAATACAAAAAAGCAAAATGGGTGTCTGAGGAGGCCTTACAAATAGCTGTGAAAAGAAGGGAAGAGAAAAGCAAAGGAGAAAAGGAAAGATATAAGCATCTGAATGCAGAGTTCCAAAGAATAGCAAGGAGAGATAAGAAAGCCTTCTTCAGTGATCAGTGAAAAGAAATAGAGGAAAACAATAGAATGGGAAAGACTAGAGATATCGTCAAGAAAATTAGAGATACCAAGGGAACATTTCATGCAAAGATGGGCTCAATAAAGGACAGAAATGGTATGGACCTAACAGAAGCAGAAGATATTAAGAGGAGGTGGCAAGAATACACAGAAGAACTGTACAAAAAAGATCTTCATGACCCAGATAATCACGATGGTGTGATCACTCACTTAGAGCCAGACACCCTGGAATGTGAAATGAAGTAGGCCTTAGGAAGCATCACTTTGAACAAAGTTGTGGAGGTGATGGAATTCCAAATGAGCTATTTCAAATCCTAAAGATGATGCTGTGAAAGTGCTGCACTCAATGTGCCAGCAAATTTGGAAAACTCAGCAGTGACCACAGGACCGAGGCCACTGAAAAGGTGGCCTTTTGAAAACTGAAAAATGAAAACTGAAAAAGGTCAGTTTTCATTCCAATCCTAAAGAAAAGCAATGCCAAAGAATGCTCAAACTACCGTACAATTGCACTCATCTCACACACTAGTAAAGTAATGCTCAAAATTCTCCAAGCCAGGCTTTAGGAATATGTGAACCGTGAACTTCCAGATGTTCAAGCTGGTTTTAGAAAAGGCAGAGGAACCAGAGATGAAATTGCCAACATCCATTGGATCATTGAAAAAGCAAGAAAATTCCAGAAAAACATCTATTTCTGCTTTATTGACTATTCCAAAGCCTTTGACTGTGTAGATCACAATAAACTGTGGAAAATTCTGAAAGACATGGGAATACCAGACCACCTGACCTGCCTCCTGAGAAATCTGTATGCAGGTCAAGAAGCAACAGTTAGAACTGGACATGGAACAATAGACTGGTTCCAAATAGGAAAAGGAGTACATCAAGGCTGTATATTGTCACCCTGCTTATTTAACTTATATGCAGAGTACATCATGAGAAACGCTGGGCTGGATGAAACACAAGCTGGAATCAAGATCACCAGGAGAAATATCAATAACCTCAGATATGCAGATGACACTATCCTTATGGTAGAAAGTGAAGAAGAACTAAAGAGCCTCTTGATGAAAGTGAAAGAGGAGAGCGAAAAATTTGGCTTAAAGCTCAACATTCAGAAAACCAAGATCATGGCATTTAGTCCCATCACTTCATGGGAAATAGATGCGGAAGCACTGGAAACAGTGGCTGACTTTATTTTGGGGGCTCCAAAATTACTGCAGATGGTGATTGCAGCCATGAAATTAAAAGATGCTTGCTCCTTGGAGGGAAAGTTGTGACCAACCTAGACAGCATATTAAAAAGGAGAGACATTACTTTGCCAACAAAGGTCTGTCTAGTCAAGGCTATGGTTTTTCCAGTGGTCATGTATGGATGTGAGAGTTGGACTACAAAGAAAGCTGAGCACCAAAGAATTGATGCTTTTGAACTGTGGTGTTGGAGAAGACTCTTGAGAGTCCCTTGGACTGCAAGGAGATCCAACCAGTCCATCCTAAAGGAGATCAGTCCTGGGTGTTCATTGGAAGGACTGATGTTGAAGCTGAAACTCCAATACTTTGGCCACCTGATGTGAAGAGCTGACTCATTGGAAAAGACCCTGATGCTGGGAGGGATTGAGGGCAGGAGGAGAAGGGGACGACAGAGGATGAGATGGTTGGATGGCATCACTGACAATGGAGTTGAGTTTGAGTAGTAGTAGTTTGATATACTTATTTATCTATAATTCATAAATGACTCATGTTAATGCACTTTGCATTAAGACATGTCTCAAAGGTAACATAAGACTTAAATGAAAATGTAGCAAAGGATTTAACATAGGGATTGAACCACTGTAGATATTTTATAAATGGAGTTTTTCATCCTTTATTTATTTACCATTTATTCTATTGTCAACTACAGATTTGCATTCCTTGAATAAAATCTGTTTGGTCATGGTACATTCAACTTTTAAAATGCTTTTAAGTTTGCTGAAAAGTGAAAGTGGAGTTGCTCAGTCGTGTCCGACTCTTTGTGACCCCATGGACTGTAGCCTACCAGACTCCTCTGTCCATGGGATTTACCAGGCAAGAGTACTGGAATGGGTTGCCATTTCCTTCTCTGGGTCTCCTACCTTGCAGGCAGACGCTTTACCATCTGAACCACCAGGGAAGCCCTAATTAAGTTTGCTAGTATTTTATTTAGGATTTTTGCATTTATTTCATTATTAAGATTGGACTGTAGTTTTTTCTTTTCTTCTGCTATTCCTCATTAATTTGGTTTCACAGAATTAGCCTCACTGAATGAGTTATCAAGTTTTCCACCTTTTTCAATTTTCTGTAAATAACAGTGTCTTAAAAGTTTTCATAGAATCCATGTTTAAAAGAATTGGACTTGATGCCTTTTTCAGAGGTAGAACTTTGGTAGTGTTTCTCATTTCTTCGGTTACTAATGAGTTCAATTTCCACCTCTTCATGTATTTTCATGATATATTTTTCTTAGATAATACTTTATTTTGTGAAAAGTTTCTCTTTATGAACAAGTTAAACTTTGAGTATTCTCACAAATTTAAAGTTTTTGGATATTCACATTTTTCTGTTAATTTCAGGGTTTGTTTGTTTGTTTATTTTTTTGTTTGCTTGTCTTTGCATTTTTCTGCTATTTTCTCTTTCATCAGTTTTGCAAGATGGCTGTTTGTTTTGTGAGTTTTCAGTGAACCATCTGAGACTTCCCTGATGGCTCAGTGGTAAAGAGTCTGCCTGCAATGCAGGAGATGCAGGAGTTGCAAGTTCAATCCCTGAGTGGGGGAGATCCCCTGGAGGAGGAAATGGCAACTCACTCCAGTTCTTGCCTGGAGAATCCCAAGAACAGAGGACTCTGGTGGGCTACAGTCCAAACGGTCACAAAGAGTTGGACATGACTGAGTACAAGCAGGCATTTAATGGATCAGCTATTGATTTTTAATCTATTTTACTTGATCTTTCAAAAGCATTAGACATATATTTTCTGTTTCATCACTTAGCTCTAAGTGACATAAAATTCTTTAAAAAGAAACTCTGGGAGCGATGAGTGGCCAATATGGTGGACACTGAGCTTACCTCCTCTCACTGGCATGTAAAAGTTATAGCTACTCTTTCCCTGGTGGCTCAGTGGTAAAGAATCTGCCTGCAATCCAGGAGATGCGGGTTCAATCCCTAGGTCAGGAAGATCCTTTGGAGAAGGAAATGGCAACCCACTCTAGTATTCTTGCCTGGAAAATTCCATGGACAAAGGAGCCTGGAGGGCTACAGGGTTCACAAGAATCAGACAAGATTTAGTGAGTAAACCACCACCACAGAGCAATTATTGATGAGAAAGATCAGAAAGCTAGCAGAAAAGATCTACAACTAGAGATATAAAGAAGAAACCATAATGAGATGGGAAGGAGGGGTGGAGACAGAGAGTCAAGATCTATATCCACAAACAGGAAGATAATAACAATAGCAGAGGTTCTCCCAAACAGACAGGGTTCCAAGCCCCATATTGAACTCCCCAGGTTGTGGGTTCTACACCAGGAAGGCAAGCCCCAAGAACATCTGGTTTTGTAGGCCAGTGGGGCTTTATTTTGGGAGAGCCAGAGGGCTGTGGAAAATAGAGTCTCCACACTTAAAGGACACACACAAAATCTCATAAGGTCTGGGATCCAGGGCAGAGGAGTAATCTAAAAGAAGCCTGGATTAGACCCATGTGCTGACCTTGGAGAGCCACCTGAAGAAGCAGGAAGCAACTGGAGCTCACTCTGGGGATATAGACTCTTGCAACAGCCATTTTGGGGAGCTTGTTCTACCACAAAGGCACTGGTGCTGGCAAGCACCATTTTAGAATCCTCTGTCTGGCTTATTAGGGCTGAGACCTGGCTCAGCCTACCAGCCTGTCAGTATGTATGGGGCAACTTAGGCCACACAACTAACACAGCCCCATCTACCAGGAGGCTGGATGGCTTAAGACTTCCTGAACTCACAGTCTCCCCAGTACTAGAGCCATCCACCAAAGGACCCAGGACACAGCCCCACATACCAATGCACAGGCATTAGCCCTAGTGCCATAGGGCCCTGCAACCAGAGATCCTTAACCTAGCATCACCCAAGAGAGTGACAGCACTAGCCCCAGAACCTGGCCTCATGCAGGCCAGAACAAATGGATAAGTTCCTTGAAATGTACAATCTCCCAAGACTAAGCCAGGAAAAAATAGAAATATGAACTGACCGATTACCAGTAATGAAATTGAATCAGTAATCAAAGACTCCCAACGAACAAACGTCTAGGACCAGACAGATTAAGAGGGACTAACATGGTGTTGTAGGTCAATTATACTTCAAAAATGAACAAACAATCACATAGAAAAAGAGAACAAATTTGTGTTTACCAGTGAGTAGCAGGGGGTAGGTGGAAAGAGAAATGGACGAAGGCGATCAAAAGACACAATCTTTTGTATATAAGATGAGTAAGTTCTAGGGATATAACATACAACATGATAAATATATTAACACTGTTTTGTGTTATATATGAACATGGTTAAGGAGTAAACCCTAAGTGTGCCCATCATAAAGAAAAATATCCAAAAAAAAGAAAAATATCTTTTTTTTATGTCTTTAATTTTATGTTTATATGAGATGATGGATGTTCACTAAAGTTATTGCAATAATTTCTTGATGTATGTAAGTCAAATCATTATGATATACAACTTAAACTTTAAAAAGAGAGAGAGAAAGAAAAAGGGAGAGAGGAAGAGGAAGGAAGGAAAATAACAGTAATTTACAAGAAAGCAGGGCCCTCTGGAGGCTAAAATTTCAGTTTAGTGTTTTATTGAGACCGTACTCTATAATCAAAACTAATAAAGTAGAAATCAAAGGAAGATAACAGGGAAAAAATATCTCATTTGTAATAACAATGTATAAAGCACTAATTTAGTATGTAACATGAAATGCATACAGTATATAAACACATAAAATACTAGGCAGTACTTATGTGGTACTTACTATGTGCTATATGCTGTTTTAAGCACTTTTAATATATTAACCCATTTCATCTTCATAATAACTCTGGGAGACACTATTATTATTGTCCCCATATTATAGGAGGAAAAAATGCGGCACACAAAGGTGAATAGGCTACGTGATAAGTTAACAGGACAGCTAAGTTTGGTACCCAGGCCATCTGATTCCCGCATCCGTACTCTAGAGCACTATGCTTTACTAAAGGCTGCATGCATATAAACACACAGAAATTGTAGAGTTGTAAAAGTACTGGGAGAAATAAGAGAAAACTTGAGTAAATGGAAACCATATCAGGGTCTCTGATTTTGAAGATTTCATTTTAAAATCTGTGAATTCCCCAAAACTAAACTATAACTTTTTATTCTATCTCAAGCACAAGTCCAGTTTTTTTTTTAAAATGTGGGATCTTGACAAAATATTTCACAAGCTCATTTTTAAGAATAAACTTTAGAGTATCCATGAATATTTTTTTAAAGAAGAGTAGTAAATGAGATTGCCAGCCAGAAATTAAAACTTTAGTAATTAAGACAATATAAATAAATAAATAGAAACAGGTCAGGAGTAAACCATCAATAGAACAAATGGCAAATGTAGAAAGTCTATATATTTATACATATATAAGAACTTGGCATATGGGAGTATATAATTTAAAATCAGAAAGGAAGATGAATAAATAACTCACTAAACTATATAAGAAAAACATTACATTAGTGCTTAATTGCTCAGTCCTGTCTGACTCTTTGCGACCCAATGGACTATAGCCCACCAGGCTCCTCTGTCCATGGGATTTCTTAGGCAAGAATTATGGTAGTGGGTTGCCATTTCCTTCTCCAGGGGAGCTTACCAGAGATTCTAAATGTAAAGGATGACATGATTAAAACAGTAGGAGAAAACACACTTGAATCTTTGGAATGGAGGTTACCTTTCTAACCATGACCCTAAAAGCAGAAACAGTAAGAAATAAAATGATAAATTTGGCTACCTAAAAATGAAAAGCAAAAACTGAAAAATTATTCTCTCAGTTTCTTCCTACCTGATGATTTTAAATAACATTTTAAAACTTGTTTGTTAAAGGTGTGTGGCACTGGTGTTTCTAAGAGGATGACACAGACTTCAACATAATGTTGCTTAAGATATATTATCAGAATGGGAGGGTTTGTTTTCCTTCTGCCTAAGTGAACAATAAATACCATGTATGGGGATGATTGACATCCTAAACTGCTCTTATTCCTGGTGGCCAATAAATCTTTCATGATTCTCAAACTGAAAGAATATGTTCTTAATAGACACTCATTCATTCAGCACATATTTAATAACTACTCAGACCAACATACAGTGCTAGACTATATGGGAGGAGCCAAACTCAGAAGCCATTGATAGTGTAGTAAAAAGAACACTTTACAGGAGACTTAACTCTTGGGCTAGTGCTTAGGACAGTTTTGTCCTTTGACAGGTCTCTTGATCTCTCCAACCCTCTGTTCACTTATCTTTCGTAAAGTAAAATAAAAATTGGTAAAATAAAATAAAATAAAAATTGGAGAACTGCTATGCAGATTAGAGTCAAAGAAACAAACATTTATTGAGCTCCTACTCTTTGCCAGGTTCTTAGCATATATAATAGAGTTTCTGTAAAATTCTACACAAAATTATATTGCTATCATAACAAGTTCCCTGCTCTAGTGGATGTAAAATTAAAGGGGGGGGGGGCAAAATAGCATATATATAATTAGTAATAGCAAAATTTGAAAGTGAGGAAAGCTCTACCAAGGAGAAAAAAGAAAGGATCAGAGAAGATTACGGAATTCATCTGGGAAGCTTGAGCTGGACTTGAAAGGTGGGTGGGTATTTGGGCCTCTAAAGTTGTATGAGAAGGATTACATAGACAGAGGATAGGATATGAGTAAGAGCAAACAGAGGAAACGAAAGCAAAGAGAATATAAAGAAGACAACAGTACTTTAACAAGAGTATGGGATAGATGAAGGTCAGCAGTGACTAGAAAAAATTTGGAGTCAGATCACACAGAATCCTGAAGGCTGAAATAAGGAGTTTGGACTTTATTCCTTAGGGAAGGAAAAGTTCAGTAAGACGTATACCTTTGACATAATACTGCTGTGGAGTTGAATCCTGGCCCTGTGCTCCCTAGCTATATAATTCTGACATCACCTCACCTCTCTAAGAGGCTTCCTGGGTGCCTCAGCAGTAAAGAATCTGCCTACCAATGCAGGAGACATGGATTCGATCCCTGGGTCAGAAAGATCCCCTGGAGGAGGATATGGCAATCCACTCCAGTATTCTTGCCTGAAAAATCCCATGGACAGAGGAGCCTGATGGGTTACAATTCAAAGGGTCACAAAGAGTCGGACATGACTTAGTGCCTAAACAACAAACAAATCTTTCTAAGCCTCAGTTTCTCATCTATATGATGGAGATATTACTAACTTAAGTCAAGTTCCAAGCACAGCATCCTGTAAATAAAAGATGCTTGATATGGCATAGTCATAATGCATAAGCACTGGTTGACTACTAAAGGGCTCTGATGGAATAGTAGACATAATCTAAATTCTACAGCACTGTGCAGCCTAGATCAGAGGCTAGGAGAACAATTAGGAGAAAACTACTGCAGTCTAGGAGTACCAGGGGATACAGAAAAGTTAAAGAAGGATTGAAATCAGTTTCAGAGAATATCTTAGGATAGAATATAATTAGGCAGATTTTGGACACAGAATGAAAATACAGTATAGTGGAGAGAATGACAGGAAATAAACTAAAAACTAAATTCTGGAGGAGGTGAGTGAGGATGAGAAAAAGAATCCAAGGGGAATAGTAGTCTTTGCCTGATTTCTTATCTGTTTTTATTCTGTGATACAGAATTCATTTTTGTATGTAGCATAACTTGGGGAATAAGGTAGGGCATAAATATTGAATGAAAATAGTCTTAAAAGAGAAATATTTATCCATAGAAAGAAGAGAGTAAGAAAATGCCAAATGAGGCTACAAAGACATTTTGAGACAAAAAGACAAAAGTAAAGGAACACAGCTTCTAATTCAAGAAGAATGTGACATCATCTGCAAGGAACACAGTAGGTTTTATATATATGACTATAAAATTGTAGAAATAGTTTAGTTAGTTTAGATCAAGATTTCTCAATTTGGGCACTATTGATATTTTGGACTGGATAATTTATTCTCTTTTAGGGAAGTGTGCGACTTACCTTTCCTTTTTAGAATATTTAGCAGCATCTTGGCTTCTGCCTATTAGATGGCTGTGGCACACCTTCCCCAAGTTGGGACAAACAAAACTGTCTCCAGACATGCTTAAACGCCCCCTGGAAGACAAAAATACCTCTGGTCTAGGTGTTGTTGGGATATGATTAGGGGCCTAAAGATATGGACATTGTCTTGTTTGAGGCTATTTCTCACATCTAGAACATTGCTGGCACATACTCTCTAGATAGGTAGGTAGATAGATAGATAGAAAATGATGGGAAATAGTAACTGATAATTGGCATTGAAACACTAGATGAAGTTGCATAGCATATATTTATATTGGAACCAATGAGATCATTTTATAGTTTTCTTATTTTTCCCTCAAATTATGGAGCGACCAAGTACAGAACAGGTGAGACAGAAGCCAAAAGAGGGAATTATTTAACGGAGAAGCTGGTCAAATAGTGTTAGCTGTTTTTTGCTTCCAGCTATTTTTCTTTTTGTTATTTCTATAAAAGGTAATACAAGTTTATTAAATGCCAATTAACTTTGTACATACTGAGCACAAAGTAGGTGTTAAAAAATTTATTTGTTAAGTTAATCTATATCCTAAAGCACAACATTGGGTCTAAAGTTATAATATGAAGTGGTATGAAAGTTAAGTTGAGGAGTAGGATAGAGATAGGTTTAAAAAGTAGACCTTAACTACATCTTCGTTACTAAAAACAAAAGAAAACCTCATTGAAATAAATGATACAAAAATTGATTATTTGCTAGTTCTGGATGGTGGGAATATCTATGAATATTAGATATTCAAATAAATAGAAAAATAAATAAACTAAAATAAGAAGTGGTGAGAACTGCTGTTTATAAAATCTTTTGACTTATGGGAAAAGCTTACCCTCAGTTTTCCATAAAATTATTTTTCCTGCATATGGAAATGTAACTATTAATATAATATCCTTTTTATCAAATCTAGTTAAATGCCTTATCTCCTCTATTTTTAAAATATACAGTATAAATACAATGAAGGATACCCCAAACAACATTCAGTTCAGTTCGGTTCACTCAGTCGTGTCCGACTCTTTGCAACCCCATAGACTGCAGCACGCCAGGCTTCCCTGTCTATCACCAATTCTCAGAGCTTGTTCAAACTCAGGTCCTTCGAGTTGGTGATGCCATCCAACCATCTCATCCTCTGTTATCCCCTTCTCCTCCCGCCTTCAATCTTTCCCAATATCAGTGTCTTTTCCAGTGAGTCAGTTCTTTGTATTAGGTGGCCAAAGTATTGGACTTTCAGCTTCAGCATCAGTCCTTCTAATGAATACTCAGGGCTGATTTCCTTTAGGATAGACTGCTTGGATCTCCTTGCAGTCCAAGGGACTCTCAAGAGTCTTCTCCAACACCACAGTTCAAAAGCATCAATTCTTTGGTGCTCAGCTTTCTTTATAGTCCAACTCTCACATCCATACATGACTACTTTAAGACTTCTTTTGGAGAGAATAAGAGAAGCAATGGTTTTCCCACCTTTTATAAGGATGACACTGACTATCATAGATATCTGTGACATTTGTTGTAACTAATTATAGCTTGAATTTGCAAATTCAGACCTTAGGAAGTTATTTATTTATAAGTTGGTTCATTTTTTGTTAGGTACATAGTAATGCTGTGATGCCTTTTGTGGTTCAAACAGCTAGATTTCCACAGTTGTGGTTAATCTGGTGAAATATCTCAATGAGTTATCTAATCAATTCTTCTTTGTTAAACTAATACAGCATTATCTCCTTTTTATATTCCCATACCTCTCAGGACATTAATTTTCTCAGGGAATAACTAGTTATCGATGTGAATGTCTTGTTTTCCCTGCTACGTTGATAGAGTAGCATCATTTTCTCTCTCCAGTTAGCATGGTTCCTCCACATAATGTGTGCTTCAAAATGGTTGATGGATAAATCAGTGACTGAACAATTACACCTCACTGGGTGGAAGACTTGTATTCTGGACCTAGCTGTGTAATTCTGGGCAAATTTTAAACTCACTGGACCATAAGATACTGTAACTAAGTAGGCTTTCCCAGGCAGATTTCTCCCCCATATCCTCTCTGAAGTACTCAGATAACAGTAGCTGATGCACATTCCCTGAGTTGTTTTATAGATGCTAAAACCACCCCCAAATGGAAGAAATTAATTACTTGATGATCATAAGCATGCAGCCCCCAAACTACTGGTGCCTAAGGATCAATAATGTTAACCCATGTGACATCACCCTGTTACCCTCAGCCAATCAGAGAACTGTGCACAAGCGGATCACATGCCTTGAGGTGTCCCTCCCGCACCTTGCCTTTTAAAATGCCTTGCTGAAACCCATGGGGGTGGGGGGAGGTGGGAGGAGTTCTGGCTTTTTTGAGCGCTAGGTGTCCTGAACAACTTGCTTGGTCACCCTGCAATAAATGCTGCACTTTTCTTCACCATAACCTGGTGTCAGTAGATAGGCTTTACTGAACTAAGGCAAGTAAGTAAGGATCCAAGTTTGGTTCGCTAACAATATGAAAGGTGTTAGGGTGAACGTTACCCAGGCATATGTTAAAGTATAGAGTTAGTTTTTTCATTTTCCCCAAGGAAATGGACACCAGCATAACTGTTTACACCGCCTGTGCCTCCTTTGGAGAGTATGGAGTCAAGTATAAGCGTGGATAAAGTTTTCATCTTGGCCTGAAACATAACTTACGTGAATTTTCAGTGTACGAAAGAGACAGGGAGCATGTGCGGTCTGAGACGGCTCATACTTAGAAAAACGTTCAGAAGTTGGATATGTGGAACAGAAAATTACTGACAGTGTCTCCAGAGACAAAGATTGCAAACATAAGCTACAATAACATTTGGCTCTATGTGAAAACAAAGTAAACTACATGAATATGAAAGGTTATATTTCTCTTCTATACTTGTGAAAATGTCTTTACATGCTGATACTACCACAGCTCTCTTCTAGCACTATTACTAGTTTAATTAGATGACATATGTTGTGCTAAAATGTTTGGTCTCTATTTATGTGAAGGAGTTCCTTACTGATCAAAAGATAGTATGTGAGGCTACACCCATAAATTTGCAAATGTGAGACAATAAGCTACTTATGCAACACATTTGTGCAATGTTATTTCATTCCATATATCCAGATTTTCTCCATGATCAGTTTCAGACTAATTTGCAATTCTGTTTCAAGATGGTTATCCGCCATATTCATACCATGCTCACTTTGGCTGGTGTGTGTGTGGCTGTAATAATTCATACACATTAGGTGCTCTTGTAAAAACACACAAAACCTAAAAATGAATAACAAACAAAATCTTGATAGCTATTATTTCAAAATAGCCTGGTGCCAGATTTTAAGTGAATTAAATATTCATTTCAGACCTTACTCCAGATGGAGCACTGTACTAGTTACAAAGTATATAATTAAGACAAGGTCCATGGTCTACCATCTCAAGAAGCCTGTGGTCTGTTGGGGAAGCAGACACAAAACAAATTTAATGCAAAGCATGAAAATTTCCTAAAGTGGGATGTTGACAACAACTCCAAGGGCAGAAAAGGTAACAACCAGTTCCAAGATTGTGCTTCCCTGTTGGCTCAGTGGTAGAGAATCCTCCTGCCAGTTCAGCAGACACAGGTTCGATCCCTGGGTTGGGAAAATACCCTGGAGAAGAAAATGGCAACCCACTCTAGGATTCTTGCCTGGGAGATTCCATGGACAGAGGAACCTGGCAGGCTACAGTCCACGGGGGTCACAAAAGAGATAGACATGACTCAGTGACTAAACAACAACAATTCCAATATTAACAGTGGGAGGTGGAAACATCTGAACTGAACCTTATAGAATAAATAGGGTTTCAACATGTGATTAGAAAACAAAATAAAAGAGCAGACTTCCCTGGTAACTCAGAAGGTAAAGCGTCTGCCTACAATGCCGAAGACCCAGGTTTGATCCCTGGGTCGAGAAGATCCTCTGGAGAAGGAAATGGCAACCCA
Organism: Odocoileus virginianus; assembly: GCF_023699985.2. Classification (NCBI taxonomy): domain Eukaryota; kingdom Metazoa; phylum Chordata; class Mammalia; order Artiodactyla; family Cervidae; genus Odocoileus; species Odocoileus virginianus. Next base: position 11,069,816 of record NC_069704.1, read on the forward strand.
CTCCAGTACTCTTGCCTGGAAAATCCCATGGATGGAGGAGCGTGGTAAGCTACAGTCCAGGGGATCACAAAGAGTCAGACATAACAGAGCGACTTCACTTTGCTTTGCTTCAGCGTGTGATTAGAAAACAAAATGCTGGAGAGGGTGTGGAGAAAAGGGAACCCTCTTACACTGTTGGTGGGAATGCAAATTAGTACAGCCACTATGGAAAACAGTGTGGAGATTTCTTAAAAAGCTGGAAATAGAACTGCCATATGACCCAGCAATCCCACTTCTGGGCATACACACCAAGGAAACCAGATCTGAAAGAGCCACATGCACCCCAATGTTCATCGCAGCACTGTTTATAATAGCCAGGACATGGAAGCAACCTAGATGCCCATCAGCAGACGAATGGATGAGGAAGCTGTGGTACATATACACCATGGAATATTACTCAGCCATTAAAAAGAATTCATTTGAATCACTTCTAATGAGATGGATGAAACTGGAGCCCATTATACAGAGCGAAGTAAGCCAGAAAGATAAAGACCATTACAGTATACTAACACATATATATGGACTTTAGAAAGATGGTAACGATAACCCTATATGCAAAACAGAAAAAGAGACTCAGATGTATGGAACAGACTTGTGGACTCTGGGAGAAGGCGAGGGTGGGATGTTTCAGGAGAACAGCATTGAAACATGTGTATTATCTAGGGTGAAACGGATAACCAGCTCATGTTGGGTACATGAGACTAGTGCTCGGGCCTGGTGCACTGGGAAGACCCAGAGGGATCAGGTGGAGAGGGAGGTGGGAGGGGGGACTGGGATGGGGAATACATGTAAATCCATGGCTAATTCATATCAATGTATAACAAAAACTACTGTAATGATGTAAAGTAATTAGCCTCCAACTAATAAAAATTTAAAAAAAAAAAAAAAAAAAATAAAACAAAATAAAACAGCAGGAACAAAGACTTGGAAGTGGTAGGGTGTGGGGGATGTTCAGAGAATGGCCAGTGGTTCAAGGTTCCAATGTAAATGGGGTTGAGTAAATAGTTGTTCCATGCCAAGGATTTCAGATTTTATCCTGTATGTAAAAGAAAGATGAAAGAGTATATAGCAGAATGATATTCTCAGTAAGTTGTTTTAGAAATATCATCCTTGGGGACTTCCCTGGTGGTCTAGTGGTTGAGACTTTACCTTCCAATGCAGGGGTTTTGAGTTTGATCCCTGGTGGGGGAGCTAAGATCCCACATACCTAGTAGCCAAGAACAAGAAATAAAGGACCAAAACATGAAATGGAAGCAGTATTGTAACACATGCAATAAAGACTTAAAAAAAAAAAATCATCCTGGCAACAGGGTACAGAATTATCTGAAGAGATGAAAAACAACTTCAGACAAGGATTTGTGAGCTTATTAAAGATTTTTTCCTCATTTTTGCCTTTTCATTGCTTCCATACTGGGCCTGGCATATAAAGTTATGTTCTCAAAAACATTAAACATTATTGCTACAGCCTCAATAGCACAGCATGTGAATCCAACAATGAAGCTTAACATCATCACAGGAGATTTCCACAAAAGTGTGGAATTAATCTAGATAGAAGGGGAGTTCCCCCCTTCCTTTATGGCTTATCAACTTAGTTTATATTCAAGTGTGTCTAAGCATTTATTTCCTCCTAGATTCAAAATAGTAGTGGTGCAAATAAGGGTGAATTAAAACTTACAGGGAAAACTAATTGTCCTAAGATTCTCTTATATGCATAATTTTAGAAATGATGCAGAAACATTAGCAACTAAGATAAAATATAGATGATTCAGATGTAAAATCCAATGTAGATATAAAAGAAAACTTTTAGAAATTTCCAAAGATAAGCAGGGAGAAAATCTTTGCAAAACATATAGCAGACCAAGAACAAATATTCCTTCTAAAGGGTATATGGCCTAGCTAAAAGCCTGGATTCTGAACCAGAGTACTTGGGTTTGCAATTCTGTCTCATACTTTTTAGCTACTCATTCTTTTAACACTACTCATTAATAAATTAATTAGATACATAAGTTTTCAGTGTCCCAGTTTTCTTATCTGTAAATTGGGGTTTGCAATATGGCATCTAGTTTATAAAGAGTGGCAAAAAGTTTGTAAAAGTATTTGTCACATAGTGAGTGCTCAATAAAAGTCAGCTATTTTAAAATTATTATTAATGTGGCAGAGACTACTATGTATGTCCCCAAATTTGTTCTCTCCTTCTTATTTTAGTAAAAGAATCTCCAAGTTGTGACTACGCAGATGACAGTCCAGAATAAAACCTGAATTTTCTAACCTTTATTACATATAGGAATTACCATGTGACTAGGGCATGGTCAATGTAAGCAGAGATGTCACATAGCAGCTTATGGGAACCTTCCTGAAGAGACAGCTAGATACGTACCAGATTCTCAAACAGAATGAAATTGATAAGGGTCAGTGAGAATATAGGGCAACAGGAACTCTCAAATGTTGCTGGTGGAAGCATAAATTGGTACAATCATTTTGAAAAACAGTTTGGCATTATTGAATAAAAATGAAGATATACACATTTCTCAATAATCAAGAAATTCATTCCTAAATTTATATCCTAGAGAAAGGTATATACGTACTAAGATAAACATACAAGGATGTTGACAGCAGCATTATTTGTAATTTCCCAAAAATAACAATTCAAAGGCCCATCAATAGTAGAATGTATAAACAAGTGAGGTATATTTATATGATGGTAGCAATTCAACAATGAAATTTAAGTAATATATATACATACAACAACACCCACTGAACAGAAGAAGCAAGAACCAAGCTAACACAAACAGTAAGATTTGAAAAATAGGCAAAACTGTATCATTTAGAAGTATGTACTTGGGTGAAACTCTAAAGAAAAGCAAGGCAATGATTATCATAAAGTCAGGATTATAGTAATCTCTAGATCTAGGAGGAGATTTCCTGTAGGGAGAATTGTGATTAGAAAAGAAAACAGAGAGCTCCTGAAATTCTTGTAATGCTCTGTTTCTGAGTGGAGTTTGCATGGATGTTCCTTTAAAATAATTTTTAAACTATACATTGTCTTATGGATTCTTCTATATGAACATTATATTTCATGATTTGAATTACAGATTATATAAGGAAACATTGTGCCCTTGGTCTCTCCTCTTTTTCATTCCTTCCTCAATCCTGCTGCCTGAAAACACAGATACTGTCACCTGAGACCATGAAAACAAGGATCACAACCTAGGAAGTTCAGTGTAATGAGCTGGAAGGTAAGTCCCTGAAGACTTTGTGGGAACAGCTGCCATATCAGTTTTGAAACGTTTGCTTCTATATGTCATTTACGTGAAAGAGAAGTAAATTTTATATTATTTTGGAATTTTCTGTTTTTTACATAGCTAGATTTGATATTAACTAATATACCTATATTTTAGATCTTATAAAAGACAACCTACTCAATAGAAAAATTGCCTGAACCTACTGCATGACACGAGGAACTCTACTCAATGCTCTGTAATGATCTAAACAGGAAGGAAATCAACAAAAGGGGGATATATACATACATACATACATATATACACACACACACACACACACACACACCTATAGTTGATTCACTTTGCCATATAGAAGAAACTAACATAACATTGTAAAGCAATTATACTCCAATGAAAATGAATTTTTAAAAAATTGCCAGATCGCATCCACACACATAATCCTTAGGCAACTAGGTCTTGGAAGAAGAAATACAAAAGGGCTCATAAACTTCTAAAAAATACTTAATCTCAGCAGCAATCAGAGAAATGCAAATTAAAACAAGATAGTATCTTTCATGCATCAGATCAGCAAATATATTTGAAAGTGAAAGCCACTCAGTCACGTCCAAGTCTTTTAGACCCTATGGACTATAAAGTCCATGGAATTCTCCAAGCCAGAATACTGGAGTGGGTAGCCTTTCTCCAGGGGATTTGCCCAACCCAGGGATCGAACCCAGGTCTCTCGCATTGCAGGCAACTCTTTACCAGCTAAGCCACAAGGGAAGCCCAAGAATACTAGAGTGGGTAGCCTATCCCTTCTCCAGAGGATCTTCCCCACCCAGGAATTGAACAGGGATCTCCTGCACTGCAGGTGGATTCTTTACCAACTGAGCTATGAGGGAAGTCCAGCAAATAAATTTAAAGAGCAATATATTCATTTCTGTTGCATATTTAGGAAAACGGTTTCTCTCAGGCACTGTTAACATAAAATGCCACAATTTTTGGAAAGTAAACTGGCAACATCTATTAAATGTGAAATGCTGCCATTATGTGAGTCAGCAAAACAACACAAATCTATACCATAGAAATATCAGTAATAATATTCAAGATCATGTGTCCAAAAATTCTTACAGCAGCATTATTTTCACAGTAAAAAACTGGAAACAATCTGTTAAAATCCATTAGTAGTAGAATGTTTGGATAAATTATGGTATATCCTTCCTATGAAACATGTGACTGTTTAAAAATGAGTTGAATCTGTTTATCTTGAACAGGAAGGTTGTTCAAGATGTATTGTTTAGGGAGGAAAATAAGTTACCCATTTTTAAATAGTTGGCCAACCTATTTTGCATAGGTATGTCTGTATAAATTGGTATGAACATGCAGGAAAGTGTGAATATACACCCCAGATGTTAACATCATCTACCTGGGAGTTGGGGATGGTAATAAAGACTACTTTTTCTGTATCCATCTTTGGATAGTTTCACTGGCTACACTGAGTATAACTATATGTTACTTTTGTAATCTTTGCAAAATTATTCAAATTAAAATCAGTTCTAATAAAAGATATAGAGCCAAGAATGCAAATAATTAATGTATCTCAATGCCAGATGAACATCTTCACACTTTATTCTTGTTGAACATTAAAACATAATGCTGTAGCAAATTGTACCAACCTGTACAAAATAGAATTAAGGTAACCTATTGTGCCTTAACCACTCACCTTTCATTGGTATTTCAATAATAACTTAAAAAGAACTCATGTATTAGGAAAATAAACAAATGTAAATGCTTGCAGTTTTCTGGGAAGGAATCTAATGCCAAGCTATGTCACAGGAAGGAACTCAGAAGTTACGAAACAGAAAGGGTTAAGTCTTCTTCCTTCTTGGGTGGGTCTAGAAACTTCTAAAAGAGTCTGTTGGTGAAAAGGTGGCTGCTAATCGAGATATAACTATGCATGCTCAGTCGCTTCAGTCGTGTCAAACTGTGTGACTGTAGCCCGCCGGGCTTCTCTGTCCATGGGATTCTCCAGGCAAGAATACTGGAGTGGGTTGCCATGCCCTCCTCCAGGGGATCTTACAGACCCAGGGATCGAATCCGTGGTGTCTCCTGCGTCGGAGGAGGATTCTTAACCGCTGAGCCACCCCAGAATCAAGGCATACACTTTGCGTTTCCCAATTATAACTCGTCATCTTCCTGCCCTTCCCCGAATGTTGCTCGTCCACTGAGGCACGACCAACACCTAGTCAGGCATGTTTAGAGTCATGCTTGCCTCCTCCCTTTCGCTTTCCTCTTTCCCTGAATGTGGTTGCTAAATCCTCTCAATCTGCCCTCCGGGACGCTTCTGCCCTCGTGCTCATCAGGCCGTACCACCTCAGGAGCAGCCACACCAAAGAATCCCAGACTCTGAGTAGTCGCCGCAACTTCTCACACAGGCTCCATCGGGATTCCCACCACCATCTTCACTGTCACCGTTCAGCCTGTGCGGTGAAAATGTGCTCACCCTTGAAGACCTCTGCGTTAACCATGTTCCTGCTTCGGCGCTCACCTTCTGAAGCCAGGACAGCAGAAGGACCCGCTGCCCGAGTGACAGGATAAGGTGGGGCGTGGCCTGGCCTGGCTAGCCAATGGAAGCACGGAGTCCAAGGTCAGAGGTCACGCGTCCGGTGGGCGGGAATTTTCTCTTGTGAAGAACGGTAGTAGGCTATTTCCTGAGAGGCTGGAGAGAGGCGTTAGGCAAGGTATTCTTGAGCTGAGAGGAAGACAAGATCTGGATGGGGCTAGAGTATGGCAACTTTCTGGAAAGCAGATCTGTGAGGTCCGGCTCACATGGTCCTGTGGGGACAAGACAGAACAAGAGTCCACTGAACCTGACTGGGCGAGAACAGAGGATGTGAAAGGAACAGAAAGGCCAATACGCTTTCTAACCAGTAATTAGGCTGCGTAAATTAAACAACTTGAGAATATACGTGAACCTTACCTCCTCTGCCATTTGACATGGTGAAAGTGTGGTCTTTGTGCAAGGAAGTAAGGGGAGAAGTCTCCCGATGCCTGATGCTGTGGGAGATTACTCACCAGTGTGTGATCTTAAGTAGTCCTGAGAATAATATTCCACTCCATATTTGTACACTATAAATATATACAGTTTTTATTTGTCAATTCTGCTCAGTAAAGCTGGGTGGAAAAAATCTTGAAAAACCTAACTTCTCTAAGATCCTGACCTAATGATTTGCATGCATTTTCATTTTGGCCCAGTGACAGGAGGAAGCATTTTCATTTTGGCCTCCTGACAGGAGGACGCACAAGAGAGATAAAATTTTTAGAAACAGGTAAGGAAAGCTACTTCAGGAATTACTGCAATTCGAAAGATGAGTTTTTAAAATACTTTCTCTCTAACCATGATTTGCTTGTTTTCCCCCTTGTCTTGGATTTTAGAAGTAAGCCAGTTTCTCTCCCTTCCTATCCACCCACCACTATGGATGGATTCAGATATCTGTAATGCAGTGAAATACAGTTGATAGATATTTTATAAATGTAATTGGCAACGTTTTTTTTTATTAGTATATGTCTAGCATGGACTTAAATGGTTAACTTCAATACAACAGTAATTATTATTTAAGGTAGTTGATGGGAGTGATGAATCTGACATTAATGGAATATAGGCTTCATAAGAAAGGAACATTTAAGAAAAATGCCAACAATAACTTGAATGGATAAAGTAAGTAAAGTTGTGATTTTTAACTTTTTCTGGTTCAGGCACAATCAGATAACTTTTTTTTGGAAGTGTAGTATCAGGAAGTAGAAATTCTAGAATCAATATTTGCTTCAGATATCAGTGATACACTGTACGGAAAAGGTACAAAAGTACAATGGTTGGAAATATTTCCAGAGGAGTAATCACCAGTTAGAAGATGTTATGTTGGCATTGTTTAGCTAAGAGCAAAAGAGGGCACTGACACTCTATGTTCCTCACATTTGTTGATATCAGAATCTAACAGTATTTAAAATATTCAGATAGCTTATGGGGTTTGTTTTCATTGGAGCACTTACTGTAATATTCAAAATGTCTTCTGATTCATTAATGAAATGAAATAATTTTATTCTATATTAAGAAGTCAGCTCTTAGGTTTTTAATCCAGTAGTTGAGTAATTAAGGATGTTCACTTGATAATAACTGAAAATAGGAATAGTTCATAACCAATTAATATAGATGAGTCCTGGTGAGCCCTTTTACCATTAGGAAATAGGTAAACCTCAAATTTAGAATGATAATAAAACCAAGGCAAGACCATTTGAATTAAAATGATATGTTTCATTCACTGAAAGCTTATTGACAAACTACTAGTGTATGAAAACTAGTTTATATCTGAATTCCTCAATATTTTAAATGATTGATCAAAATGCTAAGAACTTTCTGATAAACTGGACTATGTCCTAGAGTAAATTTTCTAAGCTGTAATTCCTCTGATCTTGTTACCATCTTAGACTTATTCAACTTTCAAAAGCTTATTTATTGGGACTATCCAGGACTAATGGATGTATTATTACTATTACTATTATGTATAATACAGTTCAGTTGCTCAGTTGTGTCCAACTCTTTGTGGCCCCATAGACTGTAGCATGCCGGGCTTCCCTGTCCATCACCAACTCCCTGAACTTGCTCAAACTCATGCCCATTGAGTTGGGGATGCCATCCAACCATCTCATCCTCTGTCATCCCCTTTTCCTCCAGCCTTTAATCTTTCCCAGCATCAGGGTCTTTTCCAAAGAGTCAGTTTTTCACATCAGGTGGCCAAAGTATTGGAGCTTCAGCTTCAACATCAGTCCTTCCAATGAATATTCAGGACTGATTTCCTTTAGGATTGACTGGTTTATCCATCCCAAACTATTAAATAGTTTAATAGTTTAGCTATTAACTGGTTTATCCATCCTAAGCTATTAAATAATTTATTCATCCTAAACTATTATGTATATGATGGATAAACAGCAAGGTCTTACTGTATAGCACAGAGAACTATATTCAATATCCTGGGATAAACCATACTGGAAAAGAAAAGGAAAAAATTTTACTTCATTAGGTGAATTTTTTGATTTACTAATAATGACCCAATGACCTAAAATAATATACTATAGTTGCTTTATTCCAAATGGAGTAACTAATAGGGAATTTAACTTAAGGCTTTTTATTTTCTTGGGACTTCCCTGGTGTCTCAGACGGTAAAGCATCTGCCTACAATGCAGGAGACCTGGGTTTGATCCCTGGGTTGGGAAGATCCCCTGGAGAAGGAAATGGCAACCCACTCCAGTATTCTTGCCTGGAAAATCCCATGGATGGAGGAGCCTGGTAGGCTACAGCCCATGGGGTCGCAAATAGCCTGAAATAACTGAGTGATTTCACTTTTTATTTTCTTAGAGAGTGGAATTTTCCAAATTCTACTCCACTGCTTCAGCACAGTTTTGCCCTTGGTTCACTTAAGAAATGCAGTTATCATGAGAAAACCATGCTATTAGTCTTGTGAACCTCAGCCTCTTTTGCAACAAAACGATGATATTAAATATATTGCAATCCACCAACTAGGATTGTATGGATAAAATAATATGAAAAATATGTGAATAATTTTATACCAGTGTATATATTATTTTCATATTAGATTTAAATCATAGTAATGTTATTTTCATAGTTAAACTTTTATCATTCAGAGCCTTTTTAAAAAATGAATGAACCAATGTTTTGTGACTAAGAATGGTTTTCTGCTCCCAGCTTTGCTATTCTACCAAATATTTCTTTTTAATTTTTGTATTTCCAGATGTGAAATTTGTACTGCTTTCAAAGAAAGAAGATATGTTTCCAGCATTCAAATATTGTGCAATAGATTATTTGAATGAGGTAGGGTGTTATTAGGTCATGACCTGATTACTAAGAATTATGATATGAAAATGTTATCTACATGCACTGTATATTATGATCACTTTTTAATAGTCCTTAGAGTAATCCTTAGTCCTACTTTGAAATTCACTAAAAACTACTTTCCAGTTTTAATATACCTTAAAAACACTATTTGGGGAGGAAATTGTTGCCAATTTAATGTGAATTTGAAGCTGTCAATGGGAAAAAAGTGGAAACTGTTAGCAAGTTTGGGCTGCTTTTATGGATGATCTTGAGTGATTTTTCTCAGCAGGAATGGGGAAAAATAATTCCAGTTATCTCTATGATAAAATGACTGTAGCAATATGTATTAGTCCCTTACTACTTTAATTATATCATTTGATCACTTACTCTTTTGATGGATTATGTCATTTTGATGACCATAACTACTCCATGAGGAAGATACTATTATTACACAGGTTTTACAGTTTTACAGGTTAGACAAATGTGTCTAAAGAAGTTGAATACCTTGTACAAAGCTGAAATTCAAACAAGGTACATTGTTAAGAAACTAATTAGAATAATTGTCACACACCAGTTCATAGTTCTTGCCATCTCATTATTCTATCATAACAGAGAGGCAAATGTATCATTGCATGGGAGGCGTATGTACCACATACATGTTAGGGAGTCAGAGGTCATTGTTATACAGATGTATTTATGAATGTATTATCCACTTGAAAAATTAGTCTATACACAAACTTCCTCAGACTTTTATTCTTGCCCATGGTATCTTAGTTTTCCACTGGTGTACCACACCCCCATGATACAGTACAAATATACTAATCAATGGCAAATCTTGCAAAATATACAGGGTTTTGTAAAGTTCATGAAAACAGTGTTGAAGAATCACTCAAATAACAGGTAAAGCTATTATCAGATGAAAATTTGACAAAATCAGATCAGATAACAGGTAAGACAAAGAAAAAGGTTTGAATATCAAAGGAGTCAGAGATGCCTTGGGAAATTTTGATTAAATCCTCAAATATTTTCTAGAAATATCTTGTTTATGATCACAGGTGAAGTAATGACTAGTATCACACATATCATCTTATAATACAGTTTTGAGGAAAATTATAACAAAGCACTTATAAGCTAATTAGAAACAAAATTTAATTAAAATAAATTTTAATTTTTATGACTTTATTTTGTTTTTTAGGTAATGTTCCATTTGATGATGAACCTTTGACTTTTGACTATGAAACTTTGGTCCTCATTATTTATGAATTACTTAACTCATCTTTTCTTCATACTATTTATTCTTAGATAATTGGGCCTCTTATTTAGTATGTTATTAAGCCTTCGGCAAACATAAAACTCTTAGGAAATAATGAAAGAAACTATCATTTGTCCAAATACATAGAATAATGAATTCGTGAGAAGTTGGGAGTCACTAAGGAAATTTGCTTAAGATGAGCTTTGAAAGGTGAATAAAATTTTGACAGCTAGAGAAGAGTAGCAGGGCACTTTTCAAAGGCATCCTGTTGATGGGGAAGTGATCACTAAATGTTAAGAGGGTAGTGATTGCTCTATTTAAAGACTACAGTTAGTATTAAAGAGCAATGGGAAATAAAGCTGGAAAGTAAAGACAGAACCAAGCATAGAGAATTTTTATTTACATGCTTTCTTAACTGATTTAACATCCTTTTAAAATTTAATTATTAAATTGTTTTAAATTGAGTAACATATTTGCTGGATATCACAAGTGAAACAGTACAAAGATGTAGAAAACAAAATTTAAGATAGCCATATTATACTAAAAGTGAAAAACAGCACTTTGCTAAATGGTGTATAAATGATACGATCCCATTTTTTTTTTTTTTATGAAATACACACAGACATTTCAGCCTAATCTAGAAAACAAAGTATGTAGGAAAATATACCAGACTAATTGGTATCACTAGGGACCGTGACTTCCTCAGTTATGTGGTTCTGTGTTAGATATTTTATAGTGAACATGTATTACCTTTAAATGAAAATAATATAAATTTGAAACAATAGAGAATTTTAATATTATGGAATATGACAGATAAATATTTTTAATTCAATATACATTAAAATATTTCATAATCTTTCTTACACAGAGTGTGGTTAGAAAGAAGTTGTGCAAAGATGCTTTATTGCTTCGGATCCCTTCATGTTTATATCAAGATGACAATTATCCTGCAAGTGTTACTGATAATAAGTTTAGGAGGCCATGGACAAGAGGTATGTTTTATTTTTATTTTTTAAAAATCTATTTTTAAAAGTATTTCAGAGTTTAGCATAATAAATTATTAAGAAACTGCACTGTTTTCTCATTATGTAAAAATGTATTCATATCAGACTTCCAAGAAGTTTATAAATTAATATTTTTATGTGACAAAGTATTTAGGTGACAAAGCAAGGAATTGGAAAGCTTATACTAGACATGAATAAAGCAAATAAAAGATATGTAAATGATGAAGTCTTAAAATATTCTGACATTCTACTATTTGTATTACAGTAGGATCTTGCCCAGCTGTATGAAGGCTACTCTAATTTGTAGTGATACACCGACTATAAAACTATTTTTTAAATGAATATGTATGAAGTATCATCTTTTGCTTTGGAAAGTGTCGAGTAAGATGAAAATAGAATTGACCACTAGCTTAATTAAATGCAGATCGATAACCTTGATAGGAGTGGTTTCCCTGGAATATTATGTATGAAAACCTGATCAGAGTATTTTGAGAAGAGAATGCACAGTGGGATGTGAGATGGTGGACATAATGAGCTCTTTTGAAGAATTTTGCTATGACAATACATAGAAAAATGGAGATGCACTAGCTGAAGGGAGAAATGAGTTAAGAGAATTTTTTTAATATGTGAGATTAAAAATATATACATGCATGATAAGGAAAGAGACTATGAAATGTTTGTTTGCCAAAGGAAATAATCTTGGTAAAAAGAGAGAAAATGATGATGCAGGAAAGAAAAAAGCTAATAAAAGAGAATAGAACCAAGAGCACAGTTGGAGGAGTTGGTGTTAGAAGCCAGGATGGTTCTTCTACTGTGATAGAGATGAAGGCAAAGATTGTAGGTACTTATGCCAGTTAGATGTTAGAATTGGTGGTGGAAGATGAGGTTGTTCTTCTCTACTTATATTAATTTTCTGACAGAGAGTGGGTAGGGGGATGAGTATCAAAAATTTGAAGGGAGGTGTCAAATGTCTTAAAGAATGAGAAAATCCTTTTTATTAAAAGGATATTAAGATGAATTACTATTATCATCTGTCAAAGTTGGATGCCCATTTAAAATTTATGGTCATAATTTGAAGTGAGCTCATTCAGAATGTCTGGGTGAATTTTTTTTTCCAAATAATTTTTAATTGTTCTAGTGTACATATACGCATATGAGTTCCCGGTGGATCAGATGGTAAAGAATCTGCCTGCAATGCAGGAGACCCAGGTTGGATCCCTGTGTTGGGAAGATCCCCTGGAGAAGGGAATGGCCACCCACTCCAGTATTCTTGCCTGGAGAATTTAATGGACAGAGGAGCCTGGCGGGCTACCCTCCATGGGGTCACAAAGAGTCAGACATGACAGAACGACTAACATTTTCACTTTTAGTGTACATATACAAAGTGAAGACTAGGGGTTTTCTAAGTTGGTATAAGGGAAAGAGAGGCAAGGAACTTGACTCTTTGTAAGAGAGTGATTATGAGGCTGTGGAAACTAAACTGTATGAGAAAGGAAATGAGGACATGAGAGGGGATGAATATTGTAAAAATGATAGGGTCAGTGGACTGAATGTCTCGATCAGGTTGGAAACAAGATCAACAGTAGTGTGTGCTTTCATGCATGCTAGGTCGCCTCAGTCGTGTCTGACTCTTTGCAACCCTATATGCTGTAACCTGCCAGGCTCTTCTGTCCATGGGATTTTCCAGGCAAGAATACTGAAGGGGGTTGCCATGCCCTCTCCAAGGGATCTTCCTGGCCCAGGGATCGAACTCACATCTCTTATGTCTCCTGCAATGGTGGGTGGGCTTTTACCACTAGCACCACCTGGGAAGCCCCATCGATAGTAGTTTTCATCAAACTGCTTCTTTTAAAGTACAGAAGGGAAAATGAATTAATTATTTCTCTTATTTCTTTTTTCTTCTTTTTAAAAATGATAATAACAGCCAAGATTTATTAGGCATTTACACCATATCAGGCACCATTCTAAGCAATTTACATGTCTTAGCACATTTAATCTTTACAACACTATGAAAAGGTCATTATTATTCCTAATTTGCAGATAAGGAAACTGAGTTAGAAAGAGGTTAAGAGATTTACACAAGACCATACAGTTAGTAAGTAGCAGTATATGTATTAAAATCTAGTTAGGGTGATTCCACACCTGTATTCTTTTTTTTTTTTCCCCAGACCTGTATTCTTAACCACTAAACTTTTATATTTTTCAGTGAAGCACAGACTCAAATGTTCAGTGATTTGTTCAGGGTAACAAAACTAGTAAGAACCAACACTTAGGTATAATGCAAGTCCTTTGCCTCTTCACTGAGTTGCTTTTGCTGACGCAAGCATCTGACATGGTCCCTCTCCTTAAGGAACTGAGGTTCTACTTTGGGAGACAAGCTATAGATACACATAAAAATTTAAAATATGACCATATATGATTAAGTACTGAAGTGCGTGCTACTGATAATATTATGGCCCTTCAAAGGGAATGTATCCAAGTGAGCTGGTTTTATGAGGAGTCACATGAGCTGTGGAACAGGATTGTCTGGGATGGTAGTGCTGTATAAGCAAAAGAAAGGCTGTAAAAATGAGGATACTATGTTCAGGTGATATTGTTCCATGATTGAGAGGGTTGTTTCTTTGTTTGTTTGTTTGATGGGAGCTGTAAAAATCAGAGGGATCGGGTAGAGGGAGGTGGGAGGGGGATCGGGATGGGGAATACATGTAACTCCATGGCTGATTCATGTCAATGTATGACAAAACCCACTACAATATTGTAAAGTAATTAGCCTCCAACTAATAAAAATAAATGGAAAAAAAAGTATTTGGAGTCTGGTATAACTTTGAAGAGATCTCTAGTCTTTCCCATTCTATTGTTTTTCTCTATTTCTTTGCACTAATCACTGAGGAAGACTTTCTTATCTCTCCTTGCTATTCTTTGGAACTCTGCATTCAGATGGGTATATATTTCCTTTTCTTCTTTGCCTTTAGCTTCTTTTCTTTTCTCAGCTCTTTGTAGGCCTCCTCAAGACAATCATTTTGCCTTTTTGCATTTCTTTTTCTTGGGAATGGTCTTGATCACTGCCTTCTATAAATGTCACAAACTTCCATCCATAGTTATTCCAGCACTCTGACTCTGTCTATTGAATCTAATCCCTTGAATCACACTTCCACTGTATAATTGTAAGGGGTTTGATTTAGGTCATACCTGAATGGTCTAGTGGTTTTCCCTACTTTCTTCAATTCAAGTCTGAATTTTGCAATAAGATGATCTGAGCCATAGTCAGTTCCCTGTCCTGTTTTTGCTGACTGTATAGAGCTATTAAGAAGAGATGGCAAGAATACACAGAAGAACTATACAAAAAAATATCTTACTGACCCAGATAATCACAATGGTGTGATCACCCACCTAGAGCCAGACATCCTGGAATGAAAAGTCAAGTGGGCTTTAGGAAGCATCACTATAAGCAAAGCTAGTGGAGGTGATGGAATTCCAGTTGAGCTATTTCAAACCTAAATGATGATGCTGTGAAAGTGCTGCACTCAGTATGCCAGCAAATTTGGAAAACTCAGCAGTGGCCACAGGACTGGAAGAGGTCAGTTTTCATTCCAATCCCAAAGAAAGGCAAAGCCAAAGAATGTTCCAACTACCACACAGTTGCACTCATCTCACACTCTAGCAAAGTAATTGTTCAGAATTCTCCAAGTCAGGCTTCAAAAGTATGTGAACCATGAACTTCCAGATGTTCAAGCTGGATGTAGAAAGGGCAGAGGAACCAGGGATCAAATTGCAAACATTCATTGGATCATTGAAAAAGAAATAGAGTTCCAGAAAAACATCTACTTCTGCCTTATTGACTATGCCAAAGCCTTTGACTGTGTGGATCACAACACTGTGGAAAATTCTTAAAGAGAAGGGAATAACAGACCACCTTACTTGCCTTCTGAGAAATCTGTATGCAGGTCAAGAAGCAACAGTTAGAACTGGACATGCAACAACAGACTGGTTCCATATTGGGAAATGAGTACATCAAGGCTGTATATTGTCATCCTGTTTATTTAACTTATATGCAAAGTACATTATTATGCAAAATGCTGGGCTGAATGAAGCACAAGCTGAAATCAAGATTGCTGGGAGAAATATCAATAACCTCAGATATGCAGATGACACCATCCTTATGGCAGAAAGCAAAGAAGAAATAAACAGCCTCTTGATGAAAGTGAAAGAGGAGAGTGAAAAAGCTGGGTTAAAACTCAACATTCAAAAAAGGAAGATCATGGCATCTGGTCACATTATGTCATGGCAAATAGATGTGTAAACAATGAAAACAGTGACAGACTTTACTTTCCTGGGCTCCAGAATCACTGCAGATGGTGACTGCAGCCATGAAATCAAAAGATGCTTGCTGCTTGGAAGAAAACCTAAGACAAACCTAGACAGCCTATTAAAATGCAGAGACATTGCTTTGCTGACAGTGGTCCATCTAGTCAAAGCTATGGTTTTTCCAGTAGTCATGTACGGATGTGAGAGTTGGACCATAAAGAAAGCTGAGCACTGAAGAATTGATGCTTTTTAACTGTGGTGTTGGAGAAGACTCTTGAGAGTCCCTTGGGCTGCAAGGAGATCTAACCAGTCAGTCCTAAAGAAAATCAGTCCTGAATATTCATTGGAAGGACTGATGCTGAAGCTGAAGCTCTAATACTTTGGCCATCTGATGCAAAGAACTGACTCATTTTAAAAGACTCTGATGCTGGGAAAGATTGAAGGCAGGAGGAGAAGGGGATGACAGAGGATGAGATGGTTGGATGGCACCACCAACTCGATGGACTTAAGTTTGAGAAAGCTCCGGGAGTTGGTGATGGACAGGGAGGCCTGGTGTGCTGCAGTCCATGGGGCCACATAAAGTCAGACACAACAGAGCAACTGAACTGAGCTGATAACTTTAAAAAAATTACATTTGTGAACAAATAAAGGTAACACCATAATGTAAAAGGTGAATGTTTGGCTTCCTTGTGTTGTGTAAAAGAAAATTCCAGAAGCTAATATTTACCATTCTCCTTTCTAGTTTCAGCTGTTTCAATTTTGGGAAAGACAGATATCTCAGTCTTGGATCAATGGAAAGCAAGTCTCACTGTGGACGACTTCCTTGAGAAGTATGTGTCCTTAACCCCAAATTTCCCTTTTACATCTAGAAGATGAATAGTAAGTTCCTCAGTTACCTAAGAGAAAAGATCCTTTCATTTATATCCTCACAGGTTTTCTTCTTTTATCCAAAAAACAAGTCCTAGTCTGAACCACAAAGAAGAGTTTAATCAAAATTATTTACAACCTCTTTTTTTAACCTTTCCCTCATTTATCACATATTAACAGTTTTCTGTGCATTTGTTTTGCAAGAGACAGAAATAAAACCAAGATGCTATTATGCTTTTAACAATAAGTGAAATTTTGGTTGAAAGTATCTGTAGAAAATCCTTGATATTAAAATCAGTCTTTTTATCCTTGTAGTATAAATGCAGACTTAAGGCTATTTTCTAACATACTTTGTCAAAACATTATTTATTAGTAGTCTAGTCACTCATCAAATATTTATCAGATACCATGTTGTGTGCTGGATACAGGATAAAAAAAAATTAGATACAGTCACTACTCTCAAAGAACATAAGAAAATAGAGAATAAGAGATTTATAAATAAATAGTACAATAGAATGTGGGAAGTACAATGACACAGATAGGCATGCAGAGCATAATATGAGGAAGAACATCTAACCCATTGTATGTTGTTCAGGTAGACACAAAATAGAGATCTTAGTGCAAATGTAAATAATTTACTGTTGCATCACTTCATGCAGAGTTCTGATCAGACCCAAAGGATTTAGTTATTTTTCAAATTTTCAAATTTTAGTAATTTGTTTTCCTAAGTTACAATTTGAAAGAAACAAATGACCCACTTAAATGTGTCCAGACTCTAAGAGAAGCCCAATATACTATTTCTGTCATCTAGGAATTTAAAATAAGGTTAGGAGGATAATATATGAACAGAAAAAACTGACAATGTTAAGAATTAAATGATAATGTAAAATGACCCTCAAAAGGTCTATCACAAGGTATAAGGTCAATGCAAAGTATCTATCACAGGACTAAACTCTAGAGCAGGGAGGATGCAAAAAGGTGTAGTGGAAAGAGCCTTGTGCTGTGAACTAAAAGATGTGGATTTTAACTCTTCATTTGAAAAGTTAAGTACTAACTAGTCAATGAGCCGTTTTCTCTCTGACCCTCACTTTTTATTTATTTATTTTTGGCTGTACTGGGCCTTTGTACCAGTAGGCTTTCTCTAGTTACGGAGAGCAGGGACTACTATGTGTTGAGATTCGTGGCCTTCTCCTTACCGTGACTTTTCTCCTTGCAAAGCACGGGTTCTAGAGCCTTGATGCAGTAGTTGCGGCACACAGGGTTAGTTGCTCTGTGGCACGTGGAATCTTCATGGACCAGGGATCTAAGTCCGCTGCCCTGGCCCGTGGATTCTTAACTGCTGGACCACCAGGGAAGTCCCTGACCCTCATTTTCTGATTAAGTATAAAGATGATGGGTCAGTGCTTCTCAAACTTTAATTTACATATGAATCATCTGAGGATCCTGTTAAAAATGAAGATTCTGATTCTGTCAGTCTGCACTGGGGCCTGAGATTCTGCATGTCTAATACACCGTCTATGGGGACATGACTAAAGTGACTTAGCAGCAGCAGCAGCAATATGCTCCTAAGTGTGCTGATGCTACAGGTCCAAGAACCTCGTTTGAGTAACAAGATACAAGATAATCTCTAAAATCTCTCTTCTCCCTATGAGTTAGATTGGTAGAGCTGTGTGTTTATAAGCAGGAGAGATCAACTTCATAAAGAAGTGGGAATTGAGCTTGTGTTGGACAAAGGAGAAACTAACTTGAAAGAAAGCATTTCAAAGGAAATAGTACATCTGAAGATACAGAGGCAAGAACGTGCAATAAGCACCGATCAGGCTACTCTGGTGCACACACAAGACTCTTGTATGAGAGAAATTCGAGGCCCTGAAGGAATGGGCACCCTGTCATGTCTGACCCTCCATTCATTTTATAGTACCTTCAAGATAGAACCCATGGCAAAGAAGATGGAATCTGTGGCACCACCTAGGATAAAATTCACATTTCTCTGCCTCCCTACAGCCAAACGTAGCCATATGACTAAGCTCTTCCCAAAGAATAAAAGCAAAAGGGACTTACACAGTTTCTGGAGAATGGCTTAAAAGGAAGCAGCGTGTTTTTCTCCTTCACGTTTTCTCCATCCTGATGTTAGAATGCAGATGTTGGCTGCAGCAACCACCTTGGAGTAGACGTGATAAGAACTAAGTCTAGGAATGACAGAGTGGAACAAAAGGAGTCTCAGTCCCTCATAAATGGTGAAACTACCTTACTAGCCATGACCTTACAGCTTCCTTATGTGTGTGTTAGCCATCATTAGTTTCAAGTTTGTCTCATGAAATAGAATTTAATTTTTAATGAACTTTATTTTTTAGAGCAGTTTTTGGTTCAGAGCAAAACTGAGCAGAAGGTTTAACAGTCTTTCCCAAATTGAAATTTAATTTTAAATTCAGGAGCTTTGTTACATAATGGAAATTAAGATCCAATAGGTTAAGGGTTTAGCCCTATGAAACTGCCCCTGCACCCTATGCTTCAGAGGCCATTTGCAAGGTTATCACCTGTGCTTCTGACTGACCAGCTATAGATCAGAGATTCCAACAACCCCCTCCTTGGGTTCAATCAACTTGCTGGACTCATAGACTCCAGCAACTATGAATTCTAGACTCATAGAATTCACAGGAATATTTTACTTACTGAATTACCAGTTTACTATAAAAGGGTATAACTCAGAAACAGTCAGATGGAAGAGATAGATAGGGCAAGACATGGGGAAAGGTCATGGAACTTACATGTTCTCTCCCATCACCCTGCTTTCCCAGCACCTCCATGTGTTCACCAACCTGGACGTTTTCTTAACCCAGTCCTTCTGTGTTTTTACAAAGGCTTCATTACATGGGCAGGATTGATTACATGATTGGTCACTGGCAGTTGATTCAACTTCCAGCCCCTCTCCCCTTCCTGGAGGTCAGAGGAGTGGAACTGAAAGTTCCAATCTTCTAATCACATGGTTGGTTCTCCTGGCAACCAGTCACCATGCTTAGATGCTTCCCAAAAGTTACCCTATAAACATAGCAAAAGTCAAATTTAGCACTTAAGTCCAATGACCTTAGGAGCTTTGTGCAAGAAATGGGTATGAAGACCAAACATATATCTCTTATTGTAAATCTCAATATCACACACATATATGTGATCCTTTGTGACCAGCCTCTTTTACTTGGCATAATGTTTTCAAGATTCACCCCTGGATCAGAAGATCCTCCGGAGAAGGAAATGGCTGTCACTTCAGTATTCTTACTTGGAGAATTCCATGGACAAAGGAGCCTGGAAGGCTACAGTCCATGGGGTGGCAAAGAGACATGACTGAGTGACTAACACTTTTTTATTTTGTAGCATGTATCAGCACTTCACCTTTTATGATCAAATAATATTCCATTGTATGAATATACCACATTTTATTTATCCATTCATCAGTCGATGGACATTTGTTTCCACTTTTTGGCTCTTATGAATAATGCTGCTATAAACAGTTGTTTTTCGGTAAGTATGTCCAACTCTGCAACCCCATGAACTGCAACATGCCAGGCTTTCCTGTCCTTCACTATCTCCCAGAGTTTGCTCAAACTCATGTCTGTTGAGTCGGTGATGCCATCCAATCATCTCATCCTCTGTTGCTCCCTTCTGCTCTCACTCTTTCCCAGCATCAGGGTCTTTTCCAATGAGTCAGCTCTTTGCATTAGGTGGCGAAAGTATTGGAGCTTCAGCTTCACCATCAGCCCTTCCAATGAATATTCAGGGTTGATTTCCTTTAGGATTGACAATCTCCTTCAAAAGCATCACTTCTTTGGTGCTCAGCCTTCTTTATGGTCCAACTCTCACATCCATACGTGACCACTGGAAAAGCCATAGCTTTGCAGGCAGTTTCTTTACTCTCTGAACCATCAGGGAAGCCCCATAAACAGTTGTGGACAAGTTTTTATGCAGACATAAGGTTTTATCTTTCCAGTAGTGAAATTGCTAAATCGTATGGTAGCTTTGTAAATACTTGTTTTCCATGCAGATGTGCCATTTTATATTCCCACTAGCAGTGTATGAAGGTTACAATTTTTATCTTGCCAACACTTGTTATCTGTCTTTTTAATTATAACCACCCTAGTGAATAGCTCATTGCATGTCTTTGTAGTTTTGATTTTCACTTCCCTGATGGCTAATGATGTTGAACGTCTTTCCCTTTAATTATTGTCTGTTAGTATCTCTTCCTTGGAGAAATTACTATTCAAGTTCTTTGCCATTTTTAAATTATGTTATGTGCCTTTTTATTAATGAGGTTTAAGAGTTCTTTATGTATTCTAGATTCAAGTCTCTTATTAGATATGTGATTTGCTAATATTTTCTCCTGTGGATTGTTTCCCTTCCTTGATGGTATCCTTTCAAGCAGAAAATTTTTGAATTTGATGAAGCTCAATTCATCTAATTTTTCTTTTGTTATTTGTACTTTTGGTATCAAATCTAAGAAGGCTTTACCTAAACTAAAGTCACAAGAATTTGCTCCTTTATTTTCTTATAAGGGTTCGCCTGTGATTTTTTTTAAGACACAAAGCAGTTCATGAAATGTTTCAGTTATTGGTGGGTTATGCATTTCATCATTGGCATCTCATTTCACATAGAATAAAATCCGTGTTCTTACCACGTCGTCCAAGATCCAACATGATCTTGTCCTTGCCCAGCTATCTCACCTTACTCAGTTCCAGTCAGCCTGACCTTTCTGCTTTTCTTTGGCTACGTCAACCTTGGTCCTCTACTCTGAGCCTCTGTACGGCTTGCTCTTTACCATTATTTAGGTAACTGTAGCTCCTCAGAAGGCCGTTCACTATCTACTGTCTCTAAAACATACCTTTTGTTATCCCTCCGGCTATTACTTGATGTCCTAATATCTCATTTTATTTCACTCATAAGAGTTTTTCACCCCCTGAGCTTACGTTTTCACCTATGTGTTTGTTTATCATCCCATTACCATGTAAAACTTTACGAGGACAAGGACCCTGCTTTCTTCACCACTCCACTCGGCGCCTAAAACGGTGCTGGCACATTGTAGACACTCAGTAAATATTTCTTTTGAGTTAAGAAACTAGTGAACGGGAGTGGATGAATTTACCCAAAAAAGAATGACATAGAAAGAAAGCAAAGATGATGCAGACTGAAAGCCCAGGAAACATCAGGATCTACATGTTAGGCACAGGAGGAGGTACCAGTGAACAAAATATAGATAATATTGGACAAGGAGGGAGAAAGAAAACCTGGAAATACCAGACTTTACAGATCACTTGCGGTGAGGGAAAGAGAATTGACAGAATTTTCTCAAAACTTCACCAGGCTTCTGTGGTGGCTCAATGGTAAAGAATCTGCCTGCCAGTGCAGAAGACACGGGTTCAATCCCTAATCCAGGAAGATCCTGCATGCTGTGGAGCAACTAAGCCCATGTGCCACAACTGGTGAGCCCACGTGCCACAACTACTGAAGCCCACACGCCCCAGAGCCTGTGCTCCGCAACAAGAGAAGCCCGTGCACCACAACTACATAGTAACCCCTGCTCACAGTGACTAGAGAAAAGCCTGTGCAGCTGCAAACACCCAGCACAGCCAGAAATAAATAAAAAAAATTATATTTAAAAAATAAAAAAACTATAGTACCAGTTCCTATTGAGTATTGTCTCTGTCAGTCATTTTTTTTTTTAAGTAGCTGTCTAAGCACTAAATTTAGAATTCTCTAAAGATCCACATAGGAAACTGAATGAGCTAAAATATTTTCTTCTGGTACCTTGTATATTTATAAAGAATAAAGCAGAAACTCTAGAGATTTTTCTGCACATGATTTTAAGATATGGCATATTCATTATTTTCTCCAGTTCACTAGGGAATTATATTGATCTTAGTTCTTTCAGTCTGTGTAGGGTTATTAAGGCTAAATATTTTAGGATATCATAAAAATATATATTAGAATATGTAGCCAAATTGCCAATAGTATATTTATTTATTGGAAAATTCAGTAGAAAGTTCTCTTTTAAGTTCAAATATCCTGATGATATAAACAATGATGGATATATCTGGGTCAGTCAGGAAACAAGCAAGGTACAGGTAGGGTCAAGGGAACCAAAAAAAGTTCCCAGGACTCGCAATGCCTGGAAGTTATTACCACCCTAAGCTTGAAGGAGAAAGGGGACTGAAGTAGCCAACACAGTAAGAACTGCAGCTACAAGAGAGATGCTGTCTGATTAAAGAAATAGCTGTTGGTTGAAGAATGCAGCTGTCCCTCCAAACTGTGGCCCCAAAGGGAAAGATTTGGGAAGAATAATATTTCAACCTATTTATTTTCCTACTTTTGATCTTCTGCCAATGCTTCCATTGGCTAAATCCAACCAGAAGACTGGGCAAGGGAGTTTAGTTGGTTCATTGAGATCCGTCTCCTAGGATGTAGAACAGAATATAAAAGGTTGAATAATGACATGGAAAAGCAGACATTGACTATCCAGCACAAGGACATTTTGGCAATGCCTGGCAAAGTCTAAAAATCTATGTGCCTTTAACCTCATCATTTCCATTTTTAGGAATTGCATTTTGAGAAAACAGATAAGTACACAAAGATATTCCTTGCATTGTTGCTCATAATAGCAAACAAGTATAACAAATTTAAATTTCCAGTAACAGGGAACTAGTTGAAAAAATTATTTACCTATACAACAGGATCTTGTTCATCACTCAAATAATGAAGTGAATGTACATTGATTGACATGTAAATGTTCTCAGGCTTCATTGCTTAGTAGAAAAGAACAGGTTACAAAATACTATGTATATGAATCCACTTTTGTTTAAAAATATTCAAAAATAATTGAGAAAACACATTTTTTTATTTTTTTATTTTTTTTTTGTAGAGAACTGTGTTTACTTTTTTTTCCATTTATTTTTATTAGTTGGAGGCTAATTACTTTACATCATTACAGTAGTTTTTGTTATACATTGAAATGAATTAGCCATGGATTTACATGTATTCCCCATCCCAGTCCCCCCTCCCACCTCCCTCTCCACCCTATCCCTCTGGGTCTTCCCAGTGCACCAGGCCCGAGCACTTGTCTCATTTCCCCTGAAATCAGGAACAAGACAAGGGTGCCCACTCTCACCACTACTATTCAACATAGTTTTGGAAGTTTTGGCCACAGCAATCAGGGCAGAAAAAGAAGTAAAAGGAATCCAGATAGGAAAAGAAGAAGTGAAACTCTCTCTGTTTGCAGATGACATGATCCTCTACATAGAAAACCCTAAAGACTCTACCAGAAAATTACTAGAGCTAATCAATGAATACAGTAAAGTTGCAGGATATAAAATTAACACACAGAAATCTCTTGCATTCCTATACACTAACAATGAGAAAACAGAAATTGAGAAAACACATTTTTTTAGTTGATCTCTTGAATGATGGATCTGTGGGTAATGTTTCTCTATATCTGTTGGAATTTGGTAACTTTCTACAGTGAACATGTATTATTTGTTAATAAAGATGTTTTAAAATAAGACATACACAAAATCAGTAATTTTCATATATCATAGAGAAACAGTTACAGGAATGGTGACCCAGCTTAACTGTGAATTTGAGGAAATTGTCCCGAGTTCAAACCCAAACTCCCAAACTGAAGCAGAGGAAGCCAGCTTGTATACCCATAAGGAATATAAGGAATTCTTTACACTTGTCACCTGCTTAGAAAAATGTCCATCACTTCAAGCACAGAAACAAGGTAAAACATTTGTTATTTCCATTGCTATAAAACATTTCTTACTAATATATAAATTTTCATTTCAGTGATTTTTTTGTTTTACTGGATTTTTAATTTTTTTTATTTTGCTAAGGATATCCACCTGCAAAACTGAAATTCAAAGCTTTGCCTCATTAGTGAAATATTTCCTTTCGTATTAATCTCCTTTTTGTAATTTAGTTGTTTTTGGAGTTTAAGTGTGCTGGGCTTCAAAAGAGCCTCAGAGGTTTCATCATAGGTTGCTCACAACGTATTGCTATAGTGATATTAGCATCTCTGTAGCAATCTGATGACATGACAATCTGGTATAACATTAACTTATTAGATTATTAAGTGATAGTTATATTTTATTTCCCCATTTATTCTGAAGATTTTCAATCTTACCAAATTAATGTGAAATCATAATTCAATGTGGAGGTAAAATAGTTGCAGTGTTAGGTCAGGAAGTTCACTCAGTTTTTATGAATTTACTGTAAGTAATACTTAAAGATATGTTTTATCCAAATTATATTCTAAATCTGATGTTGTAAAATGTTTATCCAATGTGAGTGGCAAAAAATTATATTTTTACTTGCTTTTTTTTTTTTTTTACAAAGAACTAGTGTTTTTTTTTTTTTTCCTTTTCTTTACTGATTTTTTTTCCATTTATTTTTATTAGTTGGAGGCTAATTACTTTACAATATTGTAGTGGTTTTTGCCATACACTGATATGAATCAGCCATGGAATTTCATGTATTCCCCATTCCGATCCCCCCCTCCCACCTCCCTCTCCACCCGATCCCTCTGGGTCTTCCCAGTGCACCAGGCCTGAGCACTTGTCTCATGCACCCAACCTGGGCTGGTGATCTGTTTCACCCTAGATAATATACATGTTTCGATGCTGTTCTCTTGAAACATCCCACCCTCGCCTTCTCCCAGAGTCCACAAGTCTGTTCTATACATCTGAGTCTCTTTTTCTGTTTTGCATATAGGGTTATCGTTACCATCTTTCTAAATTCCATATATATGTGTTAATATACTGTGTTGGTCTTTATCTTTCTGGCTTACTTCGCTCTGTATAATGGGCTCCAGTTTCATCCATCTCATTAGAACTGATTCAAATGAATTCTTTTTAATGGCTGAGTAATATTCCATGGTGTATATGTACCACAGCTTCCTCATCCATTCGTCTGCTGATGGGCATCTAGGTTGCTTCCATGTCCTGGCTATTATAAACAGTGCTGAGATGAACACTGGGGTGCACGTGTCTCTTTCAGATCTGGTTTCCTTGGTGTGTATGCCCAGGAGTGGGATTGCTGGGTCATATGGCAGTTCTATTTCCAGTTTTTTAAGAAATCTCCACACTGTTCTCCATAGCGGCTGTACTAGTTTGCATTCCCACCAACAGTGTAAGAGGGTTCCCTTTTCTCCACACCCTCTCCAGCATTTATTGCTTGTAGACTTTTGGATAGCAGCCATCCTGACTGGCGTGTAATGGTACCTCATTGTGGTTTTGATTTGCATTTCTCTGATAATGAGTGATGTTGAGCATCTTTTCATGTGCTTGTTAGCCATCTGTATGTCTTCTTTGGAGAAATGTCTGTTTAGTTCTTTGGCCTGTTTTTTGATTGGGTCATTTATTTTTCTGGAATTGAGCTGGAGGAGTTGCTTGTATATTTTTGAGATTAATCCTTTGTCTGTTGCTTCATTTGCTATTATTTTCTCCCAATCTGAGGGCTGTCTTTTCACCTTGCTTATAGCTTCCTTTGTTGTGCAAAAGCTTTTAAGTTTCATTAGGTCCCATTTGTTTATTTTTGCTTTTATTTCCAATATTCTGGGAGGTGGGTCATAGAGGATCCTGCTGAGATTTATGTCGGAGAGTGTTTTGCCTATGTTCTCCTCTAGGAGTTTTATAGTTTCTGGTCTTACATTTAGGTCTTTAATCCATTTTGAGTTTATTTTTGTGTATGGTGTTAGAAAGTGTTCTAGTTTCATTCTTTTACAAGTGGTTGACCAGTTTTCCCAGCACCACTTGTTAAAGAGGTTGTCTTTTTTCCATTGTATATCCTTGCCTCCTTTGTCGAAGATAAGGTGACCGTAGGTTCATGGATTTATCTCTGGGCTTTCTATTCTGTTCCATTGATCTATATTTCTGTCTTTGTGCCAGTACCATACTGTCTTGATGACTGTGGCTTTGTAGTATAGTCTGAAGTCAGGCAGGTTGATTCCTCCAGTTCCATTCTTCTTTTTCAAGATTACTGTGGCTATTCGAGGTTTTTTGTATTTCCATACAAATTGTGAAATTATGTGTTCTAGTTCTCTGAAAAATACCATTGATAGCTTGATAGGGATTGCATTGAATCTATAGATTGCTTTGGGTAGTATAGCCATTTTGACAATATTGATTCTTCCAATCCATGAACACGGTATATTTCTCCATCTTTTTGTGTCCTCTTTGATTTCTTTCATCAGTGTTTTATAGTTTTCTATGTATAGGTCTTTTGTTTCTTTAGGTAGATATACTCTTAAGTATTTTATTGTTTTTGTTGCAATGGTGAATGGTATTGTTTCCTTAATTTCTCTTTCTAACAATTTCATTGTTAGTGTATAGGAATGCAAGGGATTTCTGTGTGTTAATTTTATATCCTGCAACTTTACTATATTCGTTGATTAGCTCTAGTAATTTTCTGGTAGTCTTTAGGGTTTTCTATGTAGAAGATCATGTCATCTGCAAACAGTGAGAGTTTCACTTCTTCTTTTCCTATCTGGATTCCTTTTACTTCTTTTTCTGCTCTGATTGCTGTGGCCAAAACTTCCAAAACTATGTTGAATAGTAGCGGTGAGAGTGGGCACCCTTGTCTTGTTCCTGATTTTAGGGGAAATGCTTTCAATTTTTCACCATTGAGGGTGATACTTGCTGTGGGTTTGTCATATATAGCTTTTATTATGCTGAGGTATTTTCCTTCTATTCCTGCTTTCTGGAGAGTTTTAATCATAAATGGATGTTGAATTTTGTCAAAGGCTTTTTCTGCATCTATTGAGATAATCATATGGTTTTTATCTTTCAATTTGTTAATGTGATGTATTGCATTGACTGATTTGCAGATATTAAAGAATCCTTGCATTCCTGGGATAAAGCCCACTTGGTCATGATGTATGATTTTTTTAATACGTTGCTAGATTCAGTTTGCTAGAATTTTGTTAAGGGTTTTTGCATCTATTTTCATCAGTGATATTGGCCTGTAGTTTTCTTTTATTGTGGCATCTTTGTCTGGTTTTGGAATTAGGGTGATGGTGGCCTCATAGAATGAGTTTGGAAGTTTACCTTCTTCTGCAATTTTCTGGAAGAGTTTGAGTAAGATAGGTATTAGCTCTTCTCTAAATTTTTGGTAGAATTCAGCTGTGAAGCCATCTGGTCCTGGGCTTTTGTCTGCTGGAAGATTTCTGATTACAGTTTTTATTTCCTTGCTTGTGATGGGTCTGTTAAGGTCTTCTATTTCTGTCTGGTTCAGTTTTGAAAAGTTATACTTTTCTGAGAATTTGTCCATTTCTTCCAAGTTGTCCATTTCTTCCAAGTTGTCCATTTTATTGGCACAGAGCTGCTGGTAGTAGTCTCTTGTGATCCTTTGTATTTCAGTGTTGTCTGTTGTGATCTCTCCATTTCCATTTCTAATTTTGTTAATTTGGTTCTTCTCTCTTTGTTTCTTAATGAGTCTTGCTAATGGTTTGTCAATTTTTTTTATTTTTTCAAACAACCAGCTTTTAGCTTGTTGATTTTTGCTATGGTCTCTTTAGTTTCTTTTGCATTTATTTCTGCCCTAATTTTTAAGATTTCTTTCCTTCTACTAACCCTGGAGTTCTTCATTTCTTCCTTCTCTAGTTGCTTTAGGTGTAGAGTTAGGTTATTTATTTGGCTTTTTTCTTGTTTCTTGAGGTAAGCCTGTAATGCTATGAACCTTCCCCTTAGCACTGCTTTTACAGTGGGTTTTGGGTTGTTGTGTTTTCATTTTCATTCGTTTCTATGCATATTTTGATTTCTTTTTTGATTTCTTCTATGATTTGTTGGTTATTCAGAAGCGTGTTATTTAGCCTCCATATGTTTGAATTTTTAGTAATTTTTTTTCCTGTAATTGACATCTAATCTTACTGCACTGTGGTCAGAAAAGATGATGGAATGATTTCAATTTTTTTGAATTTCCCAGGGCTGGATTGATGGCCCAGGATGTCATCTATTCTGGAGAAGGTTCCGTGTGCACTTGAGAAAAAGCTGAAATTTATTGTTTTGGGGTGAAATGTCCTATAGATATCAATTAGGTCTAGCTGGTTCATTGTGTCATTTCAAGTTTGTATTTCCTTGTTAATTTTCTGTTTAGTTGATCTATCCATAGTTGTGAGTGGGGTATTAAAGTCTCCCACTATTATTGTGTTACTATTAATTTCCTCTTTCATACTCGTTAGTGTTTGCCTTACATATTGCAGTGCTCCTATGTTGGGTGCATATATATTTATAATTGTTGTATCTTCTTCTTGGATTGATCCTTTGATCATTATGTAGTGTCCTTCTTTGTCTCTTTTCACAGCCTTTATTTTAAAGTCTGTTTTATCTGATATGAGTATTTCGACTCCTGCTTCCTTTTGGTCTCTGTGTGAAATATTTTTTTCCAGCCCTTCACTTTTAGTCTGTATGTGTCCCTTGTTTTGAGGTGGGTCTCTTGTAGACAGCATATATAGGGGTCTTGTTTTTGTATCCATTCATCCAGTCTTTGTCTTTTGGTTAGGGCATTCAACCCATTTACATTTAAGGTAATTATTGATAGGTATGGTCCCGTTGCCATTTACTTTGTTGTTTTGGGTTCACGTTTATACTTTTCTGTGTTTCCTGTCTAGAGAAGATCCTTTAGCATTTGTTGAAGAGCTGGTTTGGTGGTGCTGAATTCTCTCAGCTTTTGCTTGTCTGTAAAGCTTTTTAGTTCTCCTTCATATCTGAATGAGATCCTTGCTGGGTAGAGTAATCTAGGTTGTAGGTTATTCTCTTTCATTACTCTAAGTATGTCCTGCCATTCCCTTCTGGCCTTCTGGCCTGAAGGGTTTCTATTGATAGATCAGCTGTCATCCTTATGGGAATCCCTTTGTGTATTATTTGTTGTTTCTCCCTTGCTGCTTTTAATATTTGTTCTTTGTGTTTGATCTTTGTTAATTTGATTAATATGTGTCTTAGGGTGTTTCACCTTGGGTTTATCCTGTTTGGGACTCTCTGGGTTTCTTGGACCTGTGTAACTATTTCCTTCCCCATTTTAGGGAATTTTTCAGCTATTATCTCCTCAAGTATTTTCTCATGGCCTTTCTTTTTGTCTTCTTCTTCTGGGACTCCTATGATTCGAATGTTGGGGCATTTCACATTGTCCCAGAGGTCCCTGAGGTTGTCCTCATTTCTTTTCTTTTTTCTTTTTTCCTCTCTGCTTCATTTATTTCCACCATTTTATCTTCTACCTCACTTATCCTCTCTTCTGTCTCCATTATTCTACTGTTGGTTCCCTCCAGAGTGTTTTTTATCTCATTTATTGCATTATTCATTTTTAATTGACTCTTTTTTATTTCTTCTAGGTCCTTATTAAACATTTCTTGCATCTTCTCAATCTTTGTCTCCAGGCTATTTATCTGTAACTCCACTTTGTTTTCTAGATTTTGGATCATTTTTATTATCATTATTCTAAATTCTTTTTCAGGTAGATTCCCTATCTCCTCCTCTTTTGTTTGACTTGGTGGGCATTTTTCATGTTCCTTTACCTGTTGGATATTTCTCTGCCTTTTCATCTTGTTTATATTGCTGTCTGGAGTGGCCTTTCTGTATTCTGTTGGTCTGTGGTTCCTTTTTATTGTGGAGGTTTCCCCCAGTGGGTGGGGTTCAACGATTGGCTTGTCAAGGTTTCCTGGTTAGGGAAGCTTGCGTCAGTGTTCTGGTGCATGGAACTGGGTTTCTTCTCTCTGGAGTGCAATGGAATGTCCAGTAGTGAGTTTTGAGTTGGGTCTATGTGTTACGTGTGACTTTCAGCAGCCTGTATGTTGACGCTCAGGGCTATGTTCCTGCGTTCCTGGAGAATTTGCGTAGTATGTCTTGCTCTGGAACTTATTGGCTCTTGGGTGGTGGTTGGTTTCAGTGTAGGTATGGAGGCTTTTGGATGGTCTCTTATTACTTAATGTTCCTTGTAGTCAGAAGTTTTCTGGTGTTCTCAGGTTTGGGGCTTAAGTCTCCTGCCTCTGGATTTCAGTTTTATTCTTCCAGTAGTCTCAAGACTTCTCCAACTATACAGCACTGAGAATAAAACTTCTAGGTTAATGGTGAAAAGATTCTCCACCTTGAGGGACACCCAGAGAGGTTCACAGAGTTACATGAAGAAGAGGAGAGGGAGGAGGGAGATAGAGATGAGCAGGAGGAGAGAAAAGGGGGACCCAAGAGGAGAGAGACAGATCTATGCAGTTCTCTGTTCCCAAAGTGTTCTCCGTAGCCCAGACACCCACAGAGATTCACAGAATTGGATTGGGTAGAAAAGGGGGAGGGAGAAAATAGAGGTGATCTGAGGGAGAAAACGGAGAGTCAAAAGTGGGAGAGAGTAATGAACACACTCCTGAGTAAAAATGGGTACTGAATATTGGATTCTTAAATGTCCAAAATTGATATAAAATACTGAAAAACAAAGATTAAAAATCTATAGTAGCAGTTAGACTCTTAAAAATACAATATCAAAAACAAAACAAAAAAATTTTAGAAATATATATGTTCAGTTTAAAAATAGGGCCTCTTCCTTTTTTTTTTTGCAAGGTTATAGTGAAATGAAAATGAAAATTAAGGAGTAATAGAGGAGTGATAGAGGACTTTAAAAGAAAATAAGAGACAAAAAATAAAAGAAAAAAAACTTTTTCTGATTAAAAAAATAGTAAAAATATATGATAATGAAAATGAAAGTTAAGGAGTAATGGAGTTAAGGAGTAATAGGGAATTTTAAAAGAAAATAAAAGAGAAAAAATTTTTAAAAAAAGAAAAAATTTCTTTTTAATTAAAAAAAAATTAAAAATATATCTAGGAATTTCTCTGGAGCTGTTGCGGTCAGTGTGGG
Organism: Odocoileus virginianus; assembly: GCF_023699985.2. Classification (NCBI taxonomy): domain Eukaryota; kingdom Metazoa; phylum Chordata; class Mammalia; order Artiodactyla; family Cervidae; genus Odocoileus; species Odocoileus virginianus. Next base: position 11,101,268 of record NC_069704.1, read on the forward strand.
TTTGGTTCAGTTTCAGATAGCTCCTCATCCCAGCTTACACTTCTCGATATCTATAGGCCCCTTCCGGTGTAGTCGATGTTACCTACAGGGATTTTAATCTGTTGCACTGGTCACTTCTGTAGCAGTTCCCTTTGTTTATTTGGCTTCTGTTTGCCAGTCTCTTCAGTGTCTAATTTCCGCCCTGACACAGGCGGGCGGAGGTGGTCTCTTGTTTAGGTTCGCTTGTTCAGTCCTGCTGCGGGGAGGGAGGGGCGCTGCAGACAAATGTCACCAGCCTGTGTGGGGAGCACTCGCAGTGTTCTGGCCACATTGGGTTTGCTCCCGCTCATGGGTGTGTGCTTTCCCCATCTACACTACCCAGGCTCCCGGCTGCTCTATATGGAGCAGGCCCTGCGTTGCGTGCGGTTCCAGATTTTGGGTTCTCCACAAAAGCACGGACTCGGTTGGGCCTGTGTTTTGTGCCTTCCCCGCCCCAGCAGCTCAGGCAGCCAGGAGCTTGACGGGTGCAATCTCCCTGGTGCGATGTGCCTTCTCCCCTCCTCGGTCCCAGCCTCAGTTTCTGTGCGCACCGGTCGGGTTCGCCTTGTGTCTCTGCTGGGGAGCTGGCCTCTAGCCACGACCCTCTCGGTGGATGTCAACCATCCAGAATCTCAGGAAGTCTTTGGTTAGAAACTGGAGGCCTGTTTGCAGTTTGGTAGGGGGGTGCCGTCTCTGGGGCCGAGTTTGCCCCTTTCCCCTCCCCACTGCCTCTGGCTAGCTCTTCTCTGGAATTGCTCAGTCCCTTTGTTCTGCGAACGGCCGGCAGTGTCTTCCGGCCGGTTAATTTTTCTCTCTCTCTGTCTTGCTATCCCACAGTTTAAGTTGCTATCTCGCGTTAACTCCCTCCGATTGCCCTCAGGGCATTCGGACCCAGTCCATACCCTAAGCAATGCTGCCCGCTCCTCTCCGCTCTGCCCCCACTTGCTGGTGGCGAATGCGGGCGTCTGGGGTACTTTTCTGCTGGCAGTTGCTTTTAGACATGTAATCTGTGGGTTTTATTTATTTTTCCTCCCAGTTAGGTTGCCCTCCGAGATTCGAAAACTTCCCCCAGACCCGCCAGTGAGAGGGTTTCCTGGTGTTTGGAAACTTCCTCTATTACAACCCCCTTCCTGGGATGGGTCTCCATACCTAGCTCTTTTGTCTCTCTTTTTATCTTTTATATTTTGTCCTACCTCCTTTCGAAGACGATGGATGAGCTGCTTTTCTGGGCGCCTGATGTCTTCTGCTAGTGGTCAGAAGTTGTTTTGTGAAGTTTGCTCAGCATTCAAATGTTCTTTTGATGAATTTGTAGGGGAAAAAGTGGTCTCCCCATCCTAGTCCTCCGCCATCTTAGCTCCTCCCCCTTTACTTGCATTTTTAAAATTACTGGTGTTCAGTGTTCATTTGCATATTTTTATTTTGTGGAATGATTCTTTTTTGTCTCTTTTTCTATTCTTGTATTTTATCTTTATATATCAATGGTATCAATAACCCCGAATATATTTAACTTGAACCTAACAATTCCCTTTATGATTTCTTTCATTGTTTTTATACTTAGAAAATTCTTCCTTAGAGTAAATAAATATTTATCCATATTTTTACTTAAAGTTTCCTTTAAGATTTTATATGATTAAAAGTAAAACTTTTTAAAAATCCCAAATGTTTTGGCAGTGGTCCCAATATTATTTGGAGAATCCTCTTTGCCTTCCCCATTGATTAGAAATGTCACTTACATTATATGCCAAATCCTTATCCACATTATAGTTTGTTTCTGGATATTCTAGTATGTTTTACTGACTAGCCTATTATTGTGTCAGTATCATACAGTTTTAACTATTTAATATACGAATATATCTTGTATTAATAGTCTTCCCCCCCCCCCCACTCTCACATCTGTATTCTTCCACATTTACTTTGTGATTACAAAGTAATCTGATTAGTTTTCCAAGATTCCAAGACAGACTTCTTGAGAAATTGAAACCTTTTAGTTTTTACCGTATTTAACCTTTTTTAGCCAGGAAAATGGTTTATTTTGCCTTTTCTTCAAGTTTTGTTGTTTTTGTTTTTGTCTATTGGTAATGATCCTTGGTAACATTTTACAGTATCTTCCATATACATTCTGCACACTTCTGGTGTTTATTTCTCAATATTTGTATGTTTGTGGCCATAATGAACACGTTTTTCCATTAATTTTTGGCTAGCTTCATATATATATATATTTGAAAACCACTTTTTTATAATGTTTTATCAGTTTAGTGAACTCAATTGTTTTCATTTCATTGTATTGGGTTTTCTGCCAAGAATAACTCTATCCTCTTTCCTGTCAGTAGATCTCTGTTTTTCTTTTTTTTCATAGCTAACTAGCCAAAATTTTGTTTCCTTTTGAAACTTAACACTCCTTTACAACAAAGGAAAACAGTCTCCTCATATCTGTATTGGTACATATACCAGGGTAATAAGGTAAGAGATCCAGGGAATGCATATAGTCATAAGACTATAAGGAAGTAGCACCTCTGTTAAAACCTTTGTACAGGTAAAAAGAACACAGGTTGTGGTGTGATGCTGCCCTCAGGTGGCTCAACAAAACAGAGTGGTTGGAAAAAAAGACCTCAAAACTGATAGGGATGACCCAGAGGGATGGGATGGGGAGGGAGGTGGGAGGGGGTTTCAGGATGGGGAACACATGTAAATTCATGGCTGATTCATGTCAATGTATGGCAAAAATCACTGCAATATTGTAAAGTAATTGGAGGCTTCCAACTTAAAAAAAAAAAAAACCGATATGAGATGTCCCCATGGACTCCCGAAGTACTAGGATGAGCCTTTAGGAAGGAAAAACAGCTAGAGGATCAGTGTTTCAAAGTGGAAAGTGGAGATGGGGATATAAATGAATGATTTTTGAGTCTTTACTATTAATATGACTTCATTACTATTTACAGAATGGATGTACAAATGAATCTTCTTTAATTATTTCAGCTAAAGCCTGCTTAGACATGGTGGCATATCATGAGACATTCTCAGCCACAGGATTGTCAGGAACTTAACAAGTTCTGATAAACAATCTCTTAGGAGGCTAGTGTACCTAACAATTTCTCTTTTGGTACTTTAAGTTAGCACCAGGCAGAGGCATGGTCCTGGCCTGCCTACTGGACACTGTATATTTATTATGTACATGTGTACCAATGATGTATCAAATAGTTGGTCATGGGAGACCTCACTTCATACTATCCTTCTCTCATACCATTTAAAATTACTTAACTGAAAGGCCACTGCCGAGAACAAGAGACCACTGCTCCCCCTTCCATCCCTGGACCTAGAAACTGCTAAAGCACTGATACTGTTAGCTAAGATTCTAAAGTGACCCAAACATGACAGAGTGAGGATAGAGAGGAGAAACCCCCTTTCAGCAGTTAGGTGTTAGCAGTCGTGTTTTCTAACATGTAAGCTGTATCACACTTCTCTAGAAGATACTTTGCTATATAGCTTTCATTGTAATTAATTTTATAACAAATGTGTTTGAACGACTTTTGAGTGCTAGAATCAGAGTTGGTCTCATTTGTAGGCTTTTTAGACCATCTCCATTCCCTAGTATGAATCTCTGGAGATGAATTGGAGACCTTACGAGATAAAATCATGTAGAGAAGAAAAGACTGGGATCAGCAAAAGTCAAATGCTTTTATTTCTTTATAGTCTTGTTAAGGCTAACTGGCTAGTTTGAGGCATAAGACCACGAGGTAACTTCCTCCATTGATTACATTAATTTTACTGGGGAAAAAATCTGAGCCTTTACAACTCTTTCAGGATATCTGGTTACTACTCACTGTACTGTACTGTACTGTGCTTAATTGATTGCTCAGTTGTGTCCGACTCTTTGTGACCCCATGGACTGAAGCTCACCAGGCGCCTCTGTTCAGGGGATTCTCCAGACAAGAATGCTGGACTGTATAGCCATTTCCTTCTCCAAAAGATCTTTCCAACCCAGGGATGGAACCCGGGTCTCCTGCATTGCAGGCAGATTCTTTACCATTTGAGCTACCAGGGAAGCCCCACTCAGTGTACTGAATGTGAATTGTGAAAGTGTTAGTCACTCAGTTGTGTCTGACTCTGTGACCCCATGCACTGTGGCTCACCAGGCTTCTCTGTCCATGGAATTCTCCAGGCAAGAATACTGGAGTGAGTTGCCATGCCCTGTACTAAACCATGTTAAATTTTTTTGAGCTTCTACCTCTGTACCAGTACCATGCTACATGGTTTATTTGCACAGTACAATGAAGAATTAAAGAATTTAAAATTTGTTTGACTATTATGTATAAAATAAGCTACAATGATACATTGTACAACAGGGGGGGATATAGCCAATATTTTGTAATAACTATAGGTAGAGTATAACCTTTAAAAATTGTGAATCAGTGTATTATACACCTGTAACTTACATAATATTGTACATCAACCATTCTTTAAATAACTAACTAAATAAAATGTGTTTGTAAACCCCAACTGTATCAATGGCTGACTACAGTAATTATCTAGATCCTTTTGTATAACTTTTAGATTTGTTCTTATTCTGTTATATTTCTTATTTATTTTCAGATTTGTCTATTGATGAAGAAATAATTTTTGTAAGTTATTTGATGGCCTATAAAAGTCACCTACCAACTTTGCACACTCTGTTGAGTAGGCTAAAACTATTTTTAGTAAAGGATCCCTTGCCAGATTTCAAAGCACAGATCTCCACAGAAGCTAAATTTTTCAGGTACTTAATTGCCCAGTGTCGTAAATATTTTTAAGAGGATAAAATATTCTTTGTATGTTCACAAGTCTAGATGCTATCAATCACAGTATTTTATTATTACCTCAAGTCTAATTTTAATCACTATGTATTTTGACTAACTACATTTGGTATGTACCTTGCTTTTAGTAAACACTAATTTAATGTTTTATTTTTTGTTAAGGGAGTGTTTCTCTTTTCAAGGAGATGTAAAATGTTTTGTGAAAGAAGATTTTTACATGGATAAAGAGGACTTTTGTCAGGAGAAACTGAAAGATACAGTAGGTTTAAATGAAGCTGTAGTATTTGCTTTCAGTAATTTTTAAATTAAAGTTAGTAAGTCATACTTTTATAAGTTGTGGTAATATACATTGGCCATCTACTGTTGTCAAGTTAAAAAACTCAATAATGGGTTGAACATGTATCAGTGAAAGAGTCAAATATACTTCAGAGATAGCAGTCTAAACCTTGGCTATGCATTGAAATTACTTGATAAATTTTAATAAAATTCTGAAGCCTGGATCCTATTCAGATGTATTCTGATCTAATTGGTCTGGTGTGCATCCCAGGTATAGGGAATTTTAAAACCTCTCCCAATAATTTTAATCAATATACCTGGTATAGGACACTAAGAGGTTATATATACATGGGGCTTAAGACATTTAAACGTTTCCATTTTTTACCAACAAAAACTTTAACACACAGGGTAAAAATATTAATTCACCTGTTAGCTCCTTTTCTCCAGTCTCTTTCTTCTTCCCCTGTTAATTCTGAGAGCTATGCATATATAGTCTCACATGTTAAAGAATCCAGTTCTGTTGGAATGAGAGAAGTAAATTCTATGGAATGCAGTAAAGATCCATTCCATTCCACCTACTCCTTTTACTCCATTCACCAACTCTCATTTGCTGCAGTGATTGATTTAACTTAGAATTTTGAAATGTTATTAACACAAAAGAAAATATTTCTGTATCTAGGGATATTGTACATCACTAATGTAAACAGTGGCCATGCAGGATTTTATTCAAACAGAAAATTGCTTGTAATATATTATTTTTGGCTGCTACACTTATTTTAAAATAAAATGTCTGCAGAGCATTAAAGTTGTTGAGTGTGGATTTAGTTATTAAATTATACCAATTAAGCAAATGTATCTTTTTGTGAACTCAGAAATATTTGTTTGGAAAGCCTCACTAAAAACTTGTCTTACCTATATATTATTTTAGTCATCAACTTTGCTTGAATGTGAATTGTTAGTACCTATAAGCCACAAACAAGAAGTTGATATTCCATCACTCTCAGAACCGAATGAGTCATTAAACTTAATGCCAGAAATAATAAATTATGCAGATGAAAATGAAAACCTTTCCAAAACAGGTGAGAATTAAATGGGTATGTTTGGGTATAAAAGGGCAACATTTGGCATCGTGGTGATAGAAATGTTCTGTGTCCAACTTCAGTGTTAGTATGCTGATTGTGATGTTGTATAAAGTTTTTCAAGATGTTACCTTTTTACATGAAATCTCTGTGTATTATTTTTATAATTCCACATGAATCTGTAATTATGTCAAAATTAAAATATAATTTCAAAAGGCCTCCCCAAAATCTATTACTTGTTAGAACTTCTTAATAATGTTTGTTACAAAAGTTCTTGTTCATTAAACCTTTTCTGAACCTTCAGATTTTTAAAAAGTTTCCCTGGTGGTGATAGTTTAGTCGTTCAGTTATGTCTGGCTCTTTGCAACCCTATGGACTGTAGCCTGCCAGGCTCCACTGTCCACGGGGTTTTCGAGGCAAGAGTGCTGTTGCTGCTTCCTTCTTCAGGGAAACTTCCCGATCCAGGGATCAAATCCGGGTATCCTGTATTGCAGGCGGTCTCCTGCATTGCAGGCAGATTCTTTACCAAGTGAGCCACTAGGGAAGGGTCCTACTTGGCTCTGATGGTGACTAAATGACTCCTCAGATGAGCCACTGAGCAATGAACAGTTCACTAGGAATGAACAAGATTACAGAAAACCAGTATCATAGTATTTTTGCTGATACTAGACTTCCTTTTTTTGTCTTTTCAGATCTTACTATCAAGCATGGAGTTGACCTTGAGGATATAAAATGCAGCTCCACAGAAATTTTGACCATTCAAAATCAATATGAACCAGAGTACAGGCAACCAGGTAGAAATTTTGAATAAACCACTGAGTTTATCAGGGGATATCTATATATGATGTAAAAGTACAATACATTCACATATAAGTCTACTAAGAGACAGTTTTCATGTTTAAAACTTGATTATTGCAAACCAAGTTCTTTTATCTATCCCTTACATTTGTTCCTATCATTAACATCCTTCTAGCATCAAAACTGAATAATACATAGAACAGAGTTACAAAGATTGAAGAAGAGGAATGAAGGAAATAGCATTAATATTAAAAACAGAAATCTTACAATTTTTAGTTCAGTAATAAAATTTTACCTCAGTATTAACAATCTAGTTTTGTAAATTTAACTTTTTAATCCCCAAAGCAAGCCTATCATTATTGTTAATATTACTATCCTACCAAATTTGGAAGGTCAGAATCATCTTTTGGTCCAGTGTGATGCCAGACTATGTTGCTTTTGAACTGTGCTGACAATACTGTTATTTAGTTACATTTTTATCTGGATCAAATTAATCATCTATTTGGAAGTTTGCTGTTTTATTTATGAGAGTGATAGAAACACATTGGCTCCATATCATAAATGATGATTATTTTTTCAAACCTACCCTATAAAAATATAATTCTGTGCCAGCCCACCTAGTCTCCAGACTTTTTAAGGTGAAGAATTACTCTCTATTAATACTGTTTGCTTAACATCACCAGTATTTAGTACAGAGATAAAAATAGCACTGTGTCCTAAGTACTGACAGTATTAGTTGTCAGAATTTAAAACATTATTACACATAAAGTCTTAGAATTTATCTTAAATGTTAAATTTAATAAAGTTCAGTTATCATTGTATTTTTTAAAAATCACCATTATCATAGCTGAGACACCATGTGATATATGTGTAGTCCTTTATATAGATGGAAATCTGAAACAATTATTTTGTATTTCAAATAACCCAAATTTATTTCGGTTGAAAATGTTTATTGTAACAGAATGATTGGACATAATAGTTGCTTACAAAAGTCACGAATTATACATATTTATTCAATGTTTATATAACGTGATTTTTATTAATTTTTATATATTCCAGTAGAGTTAGAAATGCCATTAACTCCTCTAGACATAACAAACCACCATTCTTCAGTGAATTCATTATGTGCAGAACTTCAGACATTTCCATCTTCTCCTGTTTGTAAAATGTAAGTAAAGATTGTATCTAGAACTCAGATTGTAATTCAGAAGAAGCAATCTTTAATTGAATCTCTCCATATAAAGTCAGTTTCCAAAATATTTCTGTGAAAAAAGTGTAAGAGATTAAATGGTGTTTATAATAAGAAACTGATGGGAATATACAAATACATATGTACATAACTGTTTTTATATGCACAGAATATCTTTAGAAAGACACATGAAAATCAAGTAATGTTGGTTGAGCCCAGAAAGGAACTGGGCAAACTGGAAATATATAGGAGCTAGTAAATGATGGAGCTAGGCTCTTTTATACTTTAAGTATTTTGAATGTGAATATAGCACCATCAAATATAAACAACTCAAAAAATTTAATTTTAAATTTAAACCATCTGCTTAGAAAATTGCCAGTGGATGCTTACCAATGACACTGCCTCTGTTGGCACTCATTACCATGAAATACAGTGTAGTAGTATATTGATTTGCTAGGGCTGCCATAACAAATACCATAGACTGAGTGACTTAAACAATAGAAGTTTATTTCTTCATAGTCTAGAGGCTAGAAATCTGAGATCTGGATATCAGCAGGGTCGGATTCTTTCTGAGTCCTCCCTCCTTGGCTTGTAGAAAGCTGTCTTCTCCCTTTGTCTCATGTGGTCTTTCCTCCATGCTTGTCTATGTCCTGAACTCTTCTTCTTAAAAGGACACCAGTTTTACTGGATTAGGACCCACCCTAATCGCCCCATTTAACTTAATTACCTCTTTAAAGGCCTTACCTCCAAATATAGTCATTCTAAGGTACTGACAGGGCTTCAAGATATGAATTTGAGGGAGAACACAATTCAGCCCATAGTAAGTAGTTAATAGCCCTGAAGTACAGCCAGATTGTCTGGCTCTGTCATTTACTAGCTCTGTGATCTTAGTTGCCCTGTGCATCACTTCCCTATCTATTATATTGGGGTAATAATAGTACATACTCTGAGTTCTTAGTTGTGATTGGCTAATCTGCCAGAGGAAAATGCTATTGGATTACTGGAAGCAACTGGAGCATCTCATCACTAGCTGCTCAGGCTTCTACTAACGGTCTCAGGAGAGTGTCGCAGCATAAAATAAAGAGAGCTGACGTTGAGGGCACCAATTATCTTCATCTTCTGGCAAATAGGGATTTCCTTTAGGAGCAGTAAATTTGTTTTAGAGCTATGCAGAACTCTACCATGAACTGCTGCTGCTGCTGCTGCTGTCGCTTCAGTCGTGTCCGACTCAGTGTGACGCCAGAGACGGCAGCCCACCAGGCTCCCCCGTCCCTGGGATTCTCCAGGCAGAACACGAGTGGGTTGCCATTTCCTTCTCCAATGCATGAAAGTGAAAAGTGAAAGTGAAGTCTCTCAGTCATGTCCGACTCTTAGCGACCCCATGGACTGCAGCCCACCAGGCTCCTCTGTCCATGGGATTTTCCAGGCAGAGTAATGGAGTGGGGTGCCATTGCCTTCTCCGTACCATGAACTAGAACTGCCCATATCAGATATGAGCTCTAACAAAATAGCATGGGACAAATACAGAAACTCCCTGTAATTTGTTTAAATATTTTAATCCTTTTTGTTAAAGTGCAAGATGTTTATTTGCAGGGCCTATATTTCTATTTGTGTGTATTCTTTTATGCTTTTACTTACTCCATATACCCTTGTTATTGTTGTTAACTCTCTAAGTTATGTCCAATTCTTTGCAACCCTATGAACTTTAGCATACCAGTCTTCCCTGTCTTTCACTATCTCCCAGAGTTTGCTCAAACTCATGTCCATTGAGTCAGTAATGCCATCCAACCATCTCATCCTCTGTCCCCCTGCCCTCAATCTTTCCTAGCATCAGGGTCTTTTTCAATGAGTCAGCTCTTCACATCAGGTGGGCAAAGTATTGGAGCTTAAGCATCAGTCCTTCCAATGAATATTCAGGGTTGATGTCCTTTGGGACTGACTGGTTTGCATCTGTTAAGGCAGTTTGTCAACTAGAAATGAAAACTAGCTGGAATTAATATAATCTTGAATTTCTCATAATGAAAGTATTTATTTAAACTGCAGTAAACTCATTTTAATCACACATATTTTATATCTACTTATTGTTATAATTCAAACATCTAATGAGAATTTATGAAATTAAGTCTTATCTGGGCTTATGATTTGCCAGTTAGAACAAAAAGACTTTTAAATTAGCCAAAGATTTTAGGGCCTTTTGAAACATCTTTAAGAAACTGTCTCATCACTGGCAAATCATTTCCATTGGTTCATGAACATAAAAACTTAAAAATCTCTTTTTAAAAATAAATTTACACATTAACTGTGAAACTGAAAACAAAGAGAACAAATATTTTTAAAAAACAGAAAGGAAAAATAATATGTAATATTATTGTACTTTTAACTTGCTTTTATAGCCCTAATTTCCTTTGTTTCAGAACACAACATTTTGGCTAGAGATATAACCAGTTAACAAATATTTTTAGTTCCTACTACATGTAAAGCTCTATGCTAGATTTTATGGTGCTAAAAAAATGTGTGCATGGTGTTAAGCCTTTTTTCTACACTAACTGATTGCTGAATTGTGAATATATTTTGATATATGACCAAAGAAAATACCAAATTCAGACATGTCTTTAGAAAGCTCAATTAAGAATGAGGTCATTTGTCTATATTATGATCTTCTTCTGGACTTGGTTTGCCTAAATATTTATCCTTCCTTTTACTTTAAGATAATCACCTACAATCTGAGGTGTCAGGTTGTCAACCGACCTTGGCAAGGTTTAAGAACTGTCTAGTTTCTCAAATATTACCGCCACATGCAAGATTTTTGGGTTATGTGAGTAAATTGGGTGATTTAGACTTAAGATCTAGTTGTCTGCTACTACCCAGAATTGTCAATTGAACTAGCAGTACTTATAATTAGCATGTTCATGTGTGTTCTGTGGGGCTTCCCTGGTGGCTCAGATGGTGAAGAATCTACTTGCAATGCAGGAGACCTAGGTTCAATCCGTGGGTCAGGAAGATCCCCTAGAGAAGGGAATGGCTACCGGCTCCAGTATTCTTGCCTGGGAAATCCCATGGACAAAGGAGCCTAGTGGGCTACAGTCTATGGGGTCACAATATGAACGGAGAAACAGAATACAACCACTTCTTACTTAGGAGGGTGTGGGAGTTTGGGGCATAGATTAAAGGGTTTGTGAATTAATGGTCTCTTCCCTGTTGTTATTCTTGTTCCGTCGTTTAGTTGTGTCCGACTCTTTGTGACCCCTTTATTTCTACACTAACTGATTGCTGAATTGTGAGTATATTTTTATATGTGACCAAAGAAAATATCTTTGGACTGCAGCATGCCAGGCTTCCCTGTCCTTCATCGTCTCCCAGAGTTTGCTCAAACTCATGTCCGTTGAGTTGGTGATACCATCCAACCATCTTGTTCTCTGTCATTCCCTTCTCCTCCTGCCCTTAATCTTTCCCAGCATCAGGTGGCTAGAGTATTGGAGCTTCAGCTTCAGCATCAGTCCTTCCAATGAATTTTCAGGACTGATCTTTAGGATTGACTAATTTGATCTCCTTGCAGTCCAAGGGACTCTGAAGAGTCATCTCCAACATCACAGTTCAGAAGCATCAATTCTTCAGTGCTCAGCCTTCTTTATGGTCCAACTGTCATATCCACACATGACTACTGGAAAAACCATAGCTTTGACTAGATGGACCTTTGTTGGCAATGTCTCTGCTCTTTAATACACTGCCTAGGTTTGTCATAGCTCTTCTTCCAAGGAGCAATCGTCTTTTAATTTCATGGCTGCAGTCACTGTCCACAGTGATTTTGGAGCCCAAGAAAATAAAGTCTGTCACTGTTTTCATTGCTTCCCCATCTATTTGCCATGAAGTGATGGGACTGGATGCCATGATCTTTGTTTTTTGAATGTTGAATTTTAAGCCAGCTTTTTAACTCTCTGCTTTCACCTTCACAAGAAGCTCTTAAGTTCCTCTCCACTTTCTGCCGTAAGAGTGGTGTCATCTGCATATCTGAGGTTATTGATATTTCTTCTAGCAATCTTGATTCCAGCTTGTGCTTCATCCAGCCTGTGCTTCATCCAGGCGTTTTGCATGATGTGCTCTTCATATAAGTTAAATAAGCATGGTGACAATATACAGCCTTGACATACTCTTTTCCCAATTTTGAACCAGTCCATTGTTCCTACTACCTACTAATTTTTGACCTCATACCTACTAATGAGATGTATTTACTGATTTACACTGCTTGTCATACATACTTCCTTCTCTCCTCAATACCAAAAATGCACAGACACATCATTCATGTACCCACAAAACTAAAGGACCTGAACTAAACATTAGGATCTTTTACTTCCTGAAAAGGTAAAGGAGACAGAAATTTTTTATAGTTCTGGTCCTCAGCCACTAGAAGCTCCAGAAATTCTGTTTAGAATGGACTTGGGTCCATTGTTATATTGTATATATATATATTATCTAATATTAAACTTTAACTCTTGTTTTTCAGTAATTTGCTTACTGCTGAAGAATCAGCTAACAAATACCATATGCTATTGCAGTTAGAAAGCTGCCGAAGCTCTCTGAACTCATTTTTCATTAGAGGTAAAAATTGATTTTGAATGATAAATAAAAAGTATAGATGAAAAGGTACAATCAGTAGAAATGTATTGTTGTTGGACATGCTCCTCTGTCCATGGGATTCTCCAGGCAAGAATACTGGAGTGGGTTGCCATTTCCTTCTCCAACTCTGTCCCTACTTAAGCTATAAAGTAATGGAAAGCTCTGTGCCACAATATCTAAAATGATAATTATCATAAAATCTGATAAAACATATCTTATTTAGGCTCATTATTATGAGAAAATTTCTGATTTAGTAAATCTTACATTAATCCTTCAAAATATTATTGAATGTATTAATTTAGTAATTACTAAAATGGTCAAACAAAACAAAGTTTTATTTCCTGCTAAATAGTAGAATAATTTTAACTTCATGATATTTCCATAGATTGAAATAAACCTTTATGTGACTTCTGTTGCTATAATATTTTAGACTTTTACAAATATTAGCATCTTGAAAATGAAATACTAGATATGTTTGTTTTATTTCTACTCTAATTTGTAAAAATCTACTTTATAAGAAATTTCTAGTGTGGCTCTGTTTTTTTGTTTTTTTGTTTTTCATTTTTTTGCCCTGTGGATTGTTTCTCATATTTGTTGTTTGGTTTGTTTTGATTTTTTAAGTGCCAAGAACTGAAGAGCCCAACAATCGATATTCACCCACAGATTTGAAAAAGATATTTTCTGTTGAAGAAGAAAAACTTGTGGTTAATCCTATAAATGCAGAGTGGTGGAAAGAAGCAAGACTAAATCTGACAGAAACTTTGGAACCTCTAAGTACATATTTGTGTCATAATAATTTATCTTCTGATGATACTAAACTGGAGGAATTTTTACCTACAAGTGTGCCTCAATTAGAATGTAAGTATAATAGTAAATATCACTTCTGTAAATATTTTCAGAATGAGAAAATGTTAGATATTGGCTTTCCAGGAGGCAATTGGGAAAATACAACTAAATTCCAACATTTAATATAGCTCTGGCTCTGCCAGAATTTATAAATTTGACCTTCACTAAGCTCCATTTTATTCCTTGAAAAAATGATGAAGTTTGACAAACTAATCCTTAAGTCTCTTTCTGTTCTAAAATTCTGTAGTCTCCGCTTTAAATCTCTAGACATTTTCAGTTAAAGAGACCTTATTTCCTTTTATAAATGATAATTTCTAGCCCATTTTCTGTTTACATCAGCCTAGGTGTAAACCAGCACCATTATTTTTCAACCTGACAGCTGAGTTTTAAGTGTTCATTAATGTCTAGTAATCTCTTTTCAACAATAGAAATTATCCTTTGATACCAAAAGGTTTAGTCATTAGGCATTTTTAAACTTGATACAATTTAAGTATTTTATTTAGGAATTTTATATCTATGGATTTTTTAAAAGATTTTATTCAGGAACTTTTTCTAGTATTTTATTTAGGAACTTTATGTCTATGTTCTCCCAAATTCCTGGAGCATATTTATGATCATTACCTTGAACTCTTTACTGAGTAGATTGCTTATCTTCACTTAGTTTTTTCTGGGGTTTTATCTTTTTCCTTCCTTGGGAACATAATCTTCTGTCTCTTCTTTTTGCCTAATTCACAGTTTTTATTTCTATGTGTGGGGTAGTTTGGTTATGTTTCCTAGTTTTGGAGAAGTGGTCTTTTGGAGCAGTTGTATATGTCCCAGCAGTGCACTCCCTTCTGGCCACTAGAGCTCTATGCGCTAGCTATATGCACTAAAGCTATATGCGGTATATGCACTATGCACAGCCCTCTGTGGGCTGTGTAGGCACTTCTGTTGTGGCAGATTGACTAACGTGAGTGGTCTGTTAGGTGTGGCTGACCCCTTGTCCAGTTGGTTGCCAAACCCTGCTTTTGTGTGGAGTCTACTGGCCACTAGTGGGTGGGGCTGGGTCACAAAGTGGCTGGCTGTGGACCTGGGGACCCCAGGATTACTGTTGACCTACTCATGGGTGGAGCCAGGTCCCAGAATGACTAGTGGCAAAGCTGGGAGTCCTGGATCTAGTGTCAGCCTGCTGGTAGGTGGAACTGGTTTTCGACACGGTTAGCTGTAGGGTTTGAGGCTGGGATCAGCCAGATAGTGGGTGGGTTTTATACTCTCAGGTGGCTGGCTGAAGAGCCCAAAGTGTCCCAGAGCTGATGTTAGCCTACTGATGGGCTGTGGTAGGGCTCAGATGATCCAGGACTAGTGCCCACCCACTGGCAGATGGAGCCAGGTCCTGGGGTCTCATAGCTGACAATGGCCTCCTGGTGGGCAGGGTTGAGGCCTAAGAGATCCTTGGCTGTTGTCCAGCCACTGGTGGGCAGGTATGGTTCCTTGGCCTTCTGGTAGACAGAACCACATCCCAGGGTGGCTGGGGGCTTGGGGGGCCTGCTGGTAGGTGGTACTGTGTCCCCACACAGCTAGCTCCTGGGCCTGAGGAATCTCAGTACTAATGCCCAAAAGCTGGTGGGTGGGGCCTGACCCAGTGCTAATAAGCTAGAGGGAGGATTTCAAAATGGCACTTATCAGCACTAGAATCCTCATGGCAGAACAAGTGTCCAAAAGACAGCTACTGCCAACATCTGTGTCCCGGGGGTGAGCTCCAGTTGCCCCTGCCTTCTTGGAAATCTTGCCAAGATCAGCTGGTAGGTCTGACTCAGGCTCCTTTCAAAGTATTGCCTCTGCCCTGGGTCTCAGGGCGAGTGAGATTTTGTGTGCCTCTTTTGAGAGTGGGGACCGTTTCTTACAGCTCTCCTGAAAGAAAGCCTTAAGCCTTCAAAGTCAACTATTCTGGGGACTCGCCTTCCTGGTACATGACCCCAACTATGGAAGCCAGATGTGGGGCTCTGTAAATGAAATTCTGGTTCATCCCCTAAAAGGAATCTCATACCCATTAGCAGTCACTCCCATTCCCTGTCTTATAGATTTGTCTATTCTGGATGTTCTATAGAAATGGAATCATGAAATATGTGGTCTTTTGTGACTGACTTCATTTAGCATGTTTTCAAGATGTTTCCATATTATAGCATGTGCATACCTTAAAATTAAGTGTTAATCAAGTATCTTTTCAAATTTTTAATTGGTCTTTTAAAATGTTAAGTTATAAGAGTTCTTTATATATATTGGAAATAGTCTTTTTTAAAGTGTGTGTATGGAAAGTATTTTCTTCTGGTCTGTGGCTTTCTTGGTACATAAGTTTTTGACCCTTACCTTTGAATAACTGTTACCTCTAGGGCTGTGAGTAGCTGTAAGCCTATTAGCAATGGTCTGGAATTATTTCTTGGCTCAGTAACCTTAGTTCCAGTAGTAGGAAAAGAGGTGCTGAATTTTTATCCTTTAAAAAATTATTTTATTCAGAGAAAGCATTGATTTTAAAAGCAGTAAACAAAGTCCTCTTAAGGATCACATTATATTAATAAGAACCTAGAACTAAAGGTTATCTTAATACCCTAGTAGAACACCCATTTGGGCATGAAAATCATTGGATATTTTTATTTTCCATCTTCAGCATGGTTAGAACATGAAGATTGTTCCTTTCCTCTTACACTTATTAATGAGCAATCTACAAATGATCATTTATCACCTCCACAAAAGACTCCATCTCCAACTAACGAAGTGTCAGACTTGCATCTTTCTGATGAATGTGTCTCTGTTGAAAGACCAAGAAAAGAAGAAAAACCAAAGAATGACCTAGAACTAGGTTATGGAATAATCCAAAATAAAGAAAATAAAGATCACTTGGAACTTGACAGCCCAGTACCATCTACTGAATCATCTTCCTCTTCAAAAGTTGAAAAAGCATCTTTTAAACATGGTAAAAAATGGGAGAATAATTTGGACCTTTTGAGTGACTTTATTATGCTGCGAAATAAGTATCCGACTTGTACCTCAAAGACTGAAGTCACAGACAATGATGGAAAAGATGGTGGGTAACTTAGTTATAATTTGGTGTATGTATGATAGTTTCAAGGATTAAACAGATAATTTATTATAGAAAGTAAAGAAATAAAGTTCTTCAGGTAAAACATGTTATTCTTCAAAGAAAATATCATTGATTCATCACACATTGTATAAAGAGATGGATATAGTATATACAGGTATAAATGTAGATATGTATTTTCCAAAAAATTTAAAAGCACATTTGAACTTGTAAGAAAAGCCACTATTTGTAAAAAACACTTTCTACAACTTAGTCATACAGATTCATAGTATTTCTAACTTTTGCTGATCTTTCTGCCATTCTTTTTTCTCTTTTAGCTCACAGTTCTACATCAATGTTTTAACTTATATTTTAATAAGTACTTAAGAATCTTTTGTGCATTTGATTGCTTATTACTCCTTTTAACTTTACCAAAGAGTTTCTGTTTGACTTGTAACTGTTTTGCATTAGTTGCTTATACACATATCCAAGTAGTGTATGTCATATCATTTCACTCCTGGTTAAAAAAAAAAAATTCTAGAATTCTAATACTCTAGAATGTGTTTGACATAGGTTACCCAAGTGAAACAAGTACAAAACTATTTATGAAAGTTAGAGTATACATAGGTATAGCTGTCCTATGTACTATTTATGTACACAAGGTCTTGCCCCTGAATAAACCAGAAGTAAAATATATACCAAAAATTAGTTTGAGGGTCCAGTGAGCTTGCTAACTGAACACCAGAATTGTGGAGAGTAGCTTCCCAGCCCCAGGCTATGCTGGACTGGGCCAAGATTCCCCATGATTGGGGAACTGCTTAGGATTCAAGACATAGAAAAACAGAAAAGAATGCTTGTTCCTTGTGTACAGCGTGATATGAAAGCCTTTTATAGATCTATTTAAAGTTACAATACTTAGTACATTTGCACAACGAAAAATTCAATGAAAATGCAGGAAGGTACTTAAAATCCCAGAATTTTATGACCCTTTATGTTGATATATATTCACTGTAAAGTTTCTTTTTATATAACTTGACCACCTTATAACCTCCCTTCCTAGGAGACAACTCTATATGTAACAGATCTTTCTAACCAATTTGCACCATAATTCAGAGCATAATTTCTATACATTGAAAGCAAAATAGAAAGAATTATCCTAGGAATGTAATACATAAATAGGAATTTTTATAAGATTTTTTTATTCCAGGCTCATGAATGTTTTCAGTTTCTATTCATATTTGAGGCAAAGAAAAAAGAACTCAATCCAAAATTAGCACTGACATCCTTTTCTGGTTGTCATACTTGTGATGATATCTTCTAATAAGGGATGTTGGCAACAGAGAGAGGAAGCAATAAGAAAGGAGAAAAAGATAAAGAGAATGTTTTCTTATTAAAAAGTTAGCCATTAATTAAACACTTAAAAGAATATTCATGGCAGGTGGGAATGCTTCTGCAGTCTTGATGTTTCCTCAGTTAGTTTTATGTTCCTGGCCTCTTTGTCCTTTAATGTGTTCTCCCTAGAGGACCTGGAATGAATTATGTATATTGTAAATTTGAAAAAGAGTAAGTTGGCATAAGCCTACAGGAACGAGTTGCCCCACGAGTAGCAGGCCTTCTCGTCTGCTTCTCTATGTCATGCATCTTTTCCAAGCAGGTCCCCAGCCATGCAGAACACTGGCCATGCAGAACACAGTATAATCTGGGGCAGGGTAGGTACTCTGCCGAATTCAGGTGTTTATTTAACAAGCTCACCTGACTCTCAGACCAAGCTTCTTTTTCCAACTTAGTTTTAATAACAGAGGTAATGTTTTGGTATGTATTTTTATTTCTTATCTTATTTTACAGTTGATGCCAGTGCAGGGAAGAATGTTAGAATTTATTAGACCCCCTCAAAGACTCTGATTTTTTTAATAAAAAAAAGATTCTTTAATCATAGCTACTTACATTATTTATACTTGCAAATAGTAACAATTTAGTTTAGGATATTTTACTCTCTTTTTTTCTACTGTGTATTTAAAGCTCATAGAAGAAAAGTACAGTTATTGAACATTGTGTGCCAGGCACTAAATAACTTTTTAGAGAAAAATATGATACTGTCACTGACCTTGAGAAGCTTCCAGTATAATAGAGTGTACCAGATTTGCAGATAATTTCAGTATAATGCTGTCAGTGCCAGGAGAGTATGCCGAGTGCTGAGGAAACAAAAAGGAGAGACACTTTGCTGGCCTGGAAGTAGAGTGTGCAGTTACATAAAGCTTGTTATAGAAAATGCCTGAGAGCTAAAAGGTAAGTAGCAAGAAATGAGTTGAACATTGACTTAGCAACTGAACGGCAACAACAAAGTAAGAAGTGATCTTATTAAGAAAGGATGGAGACAGGTAGGGTTTGGGGCCTAGGAGAGGATTAGTAGTAGGGGAGGGGTATGTGGGCAGTCACAGAGAAATGAAGTAGAATGGAATGTCCGGTGTTTATAACACCTTATAACAATATTCAAAGTAGATGTATTAATCCATATTTTACACATGAGAAAACTGAAGCTTCATCAGAGTTGGGATTGAAACACTGATTTGATGCCAAAGTTCTTTCCTTTATTACCATTCAGCTTCCTACCCAGCACCATGTTAAGTCCAATGACCAGGATAGTTGTTCAGTTTAGTACTGATGCATTTCAAAGAACTTTAACAGTTATGATCATATTACAAGAAGGCATTTTAATCAACATTAAGTTGCCCTGAACAATGCAAATTAATGTTTTCATTAGAACTTCAAAACGAAGAACTTTCTTTGACTCTTCAAGAAGAAAGCCCTATTGTTTGTAATAATAAAACCCTAGAGAGAACAAGTCAGGAAAAGAGAGCAGATAATGTCATCGAAATTCCAGCATCAGGTATATATTATGCTTTTTTAAATGCCTTCAAATTAAGTAAATTTGAAAGCTCATGTATTAAAATGTTTCAAGATGGTAATGTTTCTCAAATTTAGGTATTTAGAATATACCTTATTTTCCATGTAATTTTCTTCACTTGTTTCAGATATTTCTTCATTCAAGTCTTACTTTCAAATTATTTCCAAACTCAGAATTTCTTATTTACTGCCTCTGCCCTCCCTGACTTGCCCTACTCTGGTCCTCTAAGTATTATTTCTTCCTTCATTTAACTTGCTGATTTCCTGCATTCATCAGAGAAGAGCAAACTGCAGCTCCTCAAACTCTGACTCTTCTGCCCAGTCTGGAAAAATAAACCATTAATGGTTGCTTTCTCTGTTCTCTTACCCACCATCAGAGTGGTGTTATTGATTCCTATACTGATTTAAATGACTTGTTCTGCTGTAAAGAAAACTGTTCTTTACATTGACTCCCAAAGAACAGCCTGCTTAAGAACATCATGCTCATTGTGAAAATCAATAAGGAAATAGATGCTAGTTCTTTAGTATCATTTCATCTCTCAGTTAAATTTCATTTATGACCTTTATATGATAATACAAATATTTAAATACTGGTCTGGTGAAAACTAAAAATAATTTGTCACTGTTATAAATGTGTTCAGCTTAAGGTTTTAAACTAGTAGTGGAGGGAAAAGAAAAAATATTATGTGACTCTCTATATGGCTCCTCATACCTCCCCTGCCAAATTAATTCAAATAAACAAGATAGCCACAACATTATACTTATTCTACAGAGGTGTTTTTTGTTTTGTTGTTGCTAGTTTATTTAGAATAAATATCCTAAAATAAGCTGTTATACAGTCTCATGATTTTTAACTCATGGGACTTTGGATGGAGTTCAGGTTTCCATGAAGTACCATGCATAACTGGTTTGTCAAAAAGAACATACCATCCTTATAAAAACACTACCTTTAATGTTTTTATTTTTGCAGATAGCCAGTGCCAAGCATATTGTCTCCTGGAAGCAGCAGCTTCTCCTATCTTAGAAAAACTTGTATGCCTCTGTACTCTTCCTGCTGCTAACTGGAAATTTGCTACTGTCATTTTTGACCAAACAAGGTTCCTCTTGAAAGAACAAGAAAAAATAATAAGTGATGCTATTCATGAAGGTGAGTGCAAATAAAAGTCACACTGTTTAAAAGAATATGAATTTATGGATTATTAGAAAATGCAGAAATTAGTCACAGATGGAGGCATAACTATAGTTCAGCATATGGCACCCACAATCCAATGCTGTAAGATCAGCTAAGCAAGGATAAAAAGGTAAAAAATACAAGTATTCCCTGCTTTTCATGTTTGCACTATGCCACTTTGATTTTATGAAAGACCTGCATAAGTATATGTTTTCACTAGCTGAAAGAAATCAAAGAGGATTTTCATTTTTATGAAAAAAGGTATTTGCTTCTATACTCCATTTCAGTGTATGAAAGTTTTCATAGCAACGCCCTGTTTTCAGACAGTGGGGGAAACCTGTATCTAGGATAGACTACCTGTAACTGTTCTCCTGTTGCTCCTGATTCTCAGTGATCAAAGTTTATTTGCTTTGATCTACATTGATTAGATCAGTAGTTTTCAAACTTTCTAGCAGAACTCTTTGTTCAATGACTATTTCATGGCATTCCATTATATAAAACAGAGAAAAGCAGAGTTTCTCTGATTAACTTGTGCCTAGAATCCTGTCTTCTTGGCCCCACTTTTGCATGCAGTCTATCCAAAATCCAATCTATCCAATCAATAAGGTCTGGAACTACTTTCATGAAACATATTTATTAGAAAATTCACCTGTCCCCATGAGTACATGTCTTGTTGAAATCATATCTTAGGGCAAATATTCTCAGGTGTCCACCTCCAGGTCAAGGTATTGCTTTGTGTTATGATCCCCCACCTTTATCTAAACCAGTTGGCAAATTATGAGTAGTTTAATTTTCTTCTTGTTTCACAACTGGGAGTCATTGACCATTTTCCCACCAGGAGTAGAAATAATTGAACATTCTTTGGGACCAACAAGAGTATGAGTTCTAAGATTAGCTGTCTGGGTTGAAATACCAGCTCCATCATTTATTCACAGATTGACCTTGGACAGTTACTTAAATATGTTAAGACTGTTTTCTCATCCATAAAATTAAAATCATAATGAACTTGTCTAATAGGGTTATTGTTATAAGTTCAATGAAATAAACAGATTATATATAGCTTGGCACCTAATAGGCACACAATAATAAACAACATTTATTATTGTTAAGCATTCTGATATATAGCCTAAAATTCTAATGTATATCCTGTTTTTAAACATGTTTTTGCTGACCTAGGTAAAAATGACGAAAGAGAAATGACATTCAAGTATGCTGCTCTCTTACACCTTTTGGTAACAATTAGAGATGTCCTTTTAACCTGTAACTTGGACACAGCATTGGGTTGGTGTGAAAATTTTTTATTTCCTCTTTTCTTCTTATTAAAATGTTTACTTTTCTGAAAAAGATGCTTTGTAAGAAATTATGTAGCTTCTCTATTCTGCATTAAACATTATATACATCTTGACAAAATATAATGGATTATATATTTAATTCTCTTTATGTTCTTTGAAAGAAATTTTTGATAACAACTACCATCACCTAGAAAAATAGGTTTAGGATTCTCTATTCTAGGCCTGAATTATAGACTCTTAATAGATTTGATTGTGTAATTATTATCATACATTTGCTTTCTAATGTAAGATGACACTTTGCCATATTCATTTTAGGTCCTCATTGAATGTTTGTGACTTTGAATATTTGCTAGATGAAATATAGCTAAATTATTAATACTAAGATCTTTTGCAGTTATTTTCACTTGTGCATGTAAATTAGGATATGAATTACTTCAGTATTAAAAATCAACCTATTTTGAATGTTTTGAAAATTTTAAAGATTTTGAAAATTTTTTCTAAACTATTAAAATCCTTAAAGTATCTGTCTTACTACATTACTGCTCTCTAGACCCCTTACTGCAAGCTGCTTGGACTTGTTTAGTAATGATGTATTTATAGGATTATGTTTTATAACTTAAGTTTCTAGAATCCATTGGCAGTCCAGTGGTTGAGACTCTGCTTCAACTGCAGGGAGCACAGGTTCAATACCTGGTTGAAAGATCTAGAATCCTACATGCACATGCCCTGCAGTATGGCCCTCTGTACCCCCAAAAAAACCATTATACATAATGTGAAAATAATTTTTCTCTGATCTGTGACCCAGATGTTTTCTCTTATATATGACCCAGACAAATAGTATTTCTCCAAACCAAGGTTTTGTTAAGTATTGGGCAGCAGCAAGTTATAACTGTACTCCCTCTACAATACTGGGAGTTATAATACTTGGCCAAATATTAGTACAACAAACTGTGGGAAATGCTTAAAGAGACGGGAGTGCCAGACCGTCTTACCTCTCTCCTGAGAAACCTGTATGCGAGTCAAGAAACGGTGCTCAGGGCCGGTACACTGGGATGACCCTGAGGGATGGGATGGGGAGGGAGGTGGGAGGGGGGTTCAGGATGGGGAACATATGTACACCCATGACTGATTCATGTCTATGTATGGCAAAAACCACTACAATACTGTAACATAATTATCCTCCAATTAAAATAAATAATTTAAAAAATAGCCTTACATGGAACAACTGACTGGTTCAAAACTGGGAAAAGAGTACAACAAGGCTGTGTATTGTCACCCTAATTATTTAACTTTTATGCAGAGTACATCATGCAAATTGCTAGGCTAGATGAATCACAAGCTGGAGTCAAGATTGCTGGGAGAAATATCCACAACCTCAGATATGCAGATGATACCATTCTAATGGTAGAAAGTGAGCAGGAACTAAAGAACCTCTTGATGAGGGTAAAAGAGTGAAAAATCTGGCTTGAAATTCAACATTAAAAAAACTAAGACTATGACATCTGGTCCCATCACTTCATAGCAAATAAAAGGGGAAAAAGTGGAAGCAGTGACAGATTTTACTTTCTTGGATTTCAAAATCACTGCACATGGTGACTGCAGCCATGAAATTAAAAGTTGCTTGCTCCTTGGAAGGAAAGCTATGACAAACCTAGACAGCATATTAAAAAACAGACACATCACTTTGCCAACAAAGTCTGCATAGCCAAAGCTATGGTTTTTCCAGTAGTCATGTACAGATGTGAGAGTTGGTCCATAAAGAAGGTTGAGTGCTGAAGAATTGATGTTTTCGAATTGCGGTGCTGGAGAAGACTCTTAAGGAGTCTTCTTCTGCAAGGAGATCAAACCAGTCAATCCTAAAGAAAATCAACCTTGAATGTTCATTGGAAGGACTGATACTGAAGCTGAAGCTCCAATACTTTAGCCAACTGATGCAAAGAGCTGACTCTTTGGGAAAGACCCTAATGCTGGGAAAGATTGAGGGCAGGAGGAGAAAGGAGAGGATGAGATAGTTAGATGGCATCACTAAATCAATAGACATGAATTTGAGCAAACTTTGGAAGATAGTGGAGGACAGAGGAGCCTGGTGTGCTGCAGTTTATGGAGCTGCAGAGTCGGATATAACTTAGTAACTGAACAATAACCTTTAGAAAGCCCAGCATGACACTCTCCCTTTCTTCTCCAGTTAAAGCATTTGAATGTTGATGCTGGGTCAAGTTGTCTTGTCTCTATTCTCAGACAGCGACAGCCCTAGTTTACAGAACCTGAAACTAATATAATGGTATAGTGTCACATGCCCTTCTGTTTAGTCTCCTGTCTTCATTATACTTTTCAGCTTCCATAAAAGATTGTTAGTCCTACCAACAGCTAGGCTAACTATTAAAGCAAAATAGTAAGACAAAATATCAGAATCTAGAATATCTGGGCTCCCAGGGAGAGTACAGAGAAAGGCATGGCAACCCACTCCAGTATTCTTGCCTGGAGAATCCCCATGGACAGAGGAGCCTGGTGGGCTACAATCCATAGCGTAGCAAAGAGTCAGACACAACTGAAGCAACTTAGCATGCAAGCACACAGGGAGAGTACAGTTGTGACACTCCTGGTCAATACTTAGCAAAATCTTGAATTAGAGAAACAATAGTTATGGAGGCTTGGTTAAAGTATATTCACCTTTAAGTACTCTACATTTTGCCCTAAGATTAAGTGAGACCGTTGAGAGCTATATACTCTGAAATTGTTTTTGTTTCTCAAAGAAATTCATTTACAAAATCAAACTTTGGCATTACTATTTGGCTACCTTGAAGAATACTCATAAAAGTAAAATTTTTGTTGGAAAAATGACTTCTTAAACCCTACCTACCAAGCCATGATGAATAACTTGCTGCCTTGGATATTTTTAGTGGAAGGCTTTCTCACTCTTCTAAACCTCTCAAAATCAAAGAGCAAGTTAGTGTGACCTCCTTTCGTCTCTGTGAATAGTGGCAGCAGAAGAAAGGTCCATGTGGTCTGGCTGCCTACCCTGGACCCAGATTCTGTATTTTCTCTCAACTTCCAGTTTGTGTGTCTCTCTCAAGCTAGCAAGGTAATGAGTTTTAAGGTTAAAGGTTTAAAGTTTCACTTCTGGGCTTTAACCCAGAAATAAATTTGGTATTGTGTAATGGGTACCGTAATAGAGATCCATAGTAACAGCACAAAGGATGGTGGTGACGGTTATGCTTTCAAGGGGAATATTTTCTTTAAATGAGTGAGAGTTTGCCAAGTAAATAAAGTATGAAAAGGTATTGTTGGCAGAATTAAGAGCCCAGAAAAATGATTCAGTGAGTGTGTGACAAACAGTTCCATGTGGCTTAATTGAAGAGTACAAGGTGGAAAACCATGAAAGCTAAAGCCTCGAGAAGTAAGAAAGAGTCAAATCATGCAAAGCCTTTTCAGCTACAAAAAAGACTTCAGTCACTATTCTGTAAATGATAGGAAACCACTGGAACAGAGAAGCAACTGGACTGTTTGTCCTTCAGGTTACATCTATTGGCAGTACAGGGAATCAGTGGAAAGCTTTGAGATTAGGAAGCAGAAAGAACATAAGTCAATCTCTAAATTGCCCATTATTCTAGCTGTGTTCGTGTAAAATTAGAATTAATATGTACATAATATAAAAATAAAAACAGGAGCTTTATACTTTTTATTTGTTATTGTATGTATTGCCCAAATATTCACTGAATAGCTGATCTACATAAGTTACTCGACCAGGTCTCTACTCCAGTAATCCACAAAATTCATTGTGCAACAGAATCACTAGGAGAAGTCTTTAGACATCGGAACCCCTGGGACTCAATCTAGAGTTCTTGGATATGAAGTTTCAAGTGTCGGTCTCAAGACTCTGTGCTGACAGTTGCTTTTAGAGAGTTTGAATTTAGGCACTGCTGTTTTAGCAGCTACATAAATTGATTATCATATATAAATATGGATTATGAGAGTTTATAGACTAGTGAGGTGGTTAATCCATATACACAAATAACCAGAAATCAAGTGCAAAAGCTGTATAGATGCCATACCAAGAAAATCTCAGTGAAATGTATTACCATAGGACTTCTTGGCAAGTAAGTGTAGATTCTAGGGTTTAAGAAGAAGGCAGTAGCATTTAATAAGTCAGAAAGCAGAAAAGGATGGGGAATATTCGAAGAATCTGTAGAGTATATCTAGTGATATTGGTATCATATAGCTTAAAAATAGACATTTGGTATACATTTCTCAGCTTTGCTTAATTTTAAGGGGATCATTCCGACCCAGAAACTGAACCTGGGTCTTCTGCATTGTGTTCAGATTCTTTACCATCCAAGCCACCAGGGAAGCCCAGTAAAGGAAAATTTAACTGTCTCTGCTATGACCCTTATTTCCCTTTTAGATTTTTACCATGGAGTTTCTAAAAGAACAAAAAGACATGCTTTTTTCCCTACTTTTGTTTTTAACAGGATATTTGTCAAATGCAAAAGATATCTACAAAAGTGTTTTTGGTTCCTGTTTGTATGATATTTGGCGACAACTGGAGATAGTACAGTTTATAAGGGGGAAAAAGCCTGAAACCAACTATAAGATACGAGAACTGCAATGTCAGATACTAAATTGGATGCAAAGTGAACAGCAAATTAAGGTAAGTATTGAAATAAAGCAGATTACAACAATCAGCTCATATAAGAATTGGATGTAAGATAAATTTTTGCATTTAATTTGAAATTATGAAATAATGTAGTGTATACAATTTGGTCCCTTGACAGTTTTCTCCTTAAGTAAGTTCATCAGACAGAATCAAACCCAGAGAAAGGATCATTTGTATCGTTATTCATATGTCTTGAATTTTAAAAATACTTTCATTTTTATTATACATAGTTTACTATGGATTGATTATTCCTTCAAATCTCAAAAATTTTTGTTTTCTGCTTGTAAGTTCATGAACATATACCTAATAACAGACCTCTGATAATTAATTTTTAAATATTGAGCCATAATCTCCCATAATTCTTTTTAAAAGCATTTTGTTTATTTCTTGGATTATATTGGAAATTTTTGCCCATTCTGCCTCAAGCATTGGACAGAAAATTTGCATAAATAAAGATTTAAGAGAAAATACCTTAAAAAAAATCTTTTCAAGCAGTAAAACATCTACGTATGGCTGATTCATGTTGATATTTGACAGAAAATGCTGAAATCCTGTAAAGCGAGTATCCTTCAATTAAAAAATAAATATTAAAAAAAAAACTTTACACTAAATCTGGAAATAAATGTGGCCTTTTTCTTTGTTTTCCTGTATATCCCTACTGTATCTTTATATTCCCAACCCTATGGTTATTGGATAGCATAACCAACTCAGTGGACATGAATTTGTGCAAACTGGGAGATAGTGAAGGACAGGGAAGCCGGGAGTGTGGCAGTCCATGGGGTCACAAAGAGTCGGATACCTTTTAGCCACTGGACAACAACAAGAAGTTTAAAATTGGGAGTGATAGCATCATGGCAGGACAAGGTGCTCTTTTGGTCTCTCCCCTTCAATCTACGACCAGGAAAACATCCACAACTCAACACAGGGGCGTCTGCCTGACACACCAAGGCACTCCAGTGTTCCACACACCTGTGCATCTAAGGCGGGTGGAGTGGAACGCGTGGAAGAGGTAGAACTGGAGGATCAGCATAGGCAGCGCCTGCACTTTTGGTCCCTGAACCGCAGCAGCCGAGCCCACAGGCCCCGAGAACCCAGCAGCAGCAAGGGAGGCATCGCACCTGACTCCAGCCTCCCACTTGCCGTGGCACCCACCGCCTCAGATAACTGGGCAGCAGGGGCACTGAGGCCTGGCGCCTTGTCCCTCCAGCTGGCTGCAGAAACACCCAGAGCTCTGACGCCGCACCCTCCACCTGCAGTGGGTGAGCCCAGAAACCTGAGAATGCTGGACAAGGCAGAGCCGCACATGACCCCGGTTCCTCCTCCTGGCCGCCCCCCTCCTCCTGCAGTGGCGGAGCGTGTGACTCAGGGGATACCAGATGAGACCACCATCCTAGTAGCCCAGGCAGTGAAGTCAGTAACACCAGAAACAGCAGGCATCACAACCCCAGAGGCGCAAGCAGTGTAACAAATGCACTGGGTGACAGCTCTGACACAGACATTACAGGCTCAGTTCAGTTCAGTCGCTCCGTCATGTCCGACTCTTCGCGACCCCATGGACTGCAGCACGCCAGGCCTCCCTGTCCATCACCAACTCCCGGAGTTTACCCAAACTCACGTCCATCGAGTCGGTGATGCCATCCAACCATCTCATCCTCTGTCGGCCCCTTCTCCTCCTGCCTTCAGTCTTTCCCAGCATCAGGGTCTTTTCAAATGAGTCAGTTCTTCGCACCAGGTGGCCAAAGTATTGGAGTTGCAGCTTGAGCATCAGTCCTTCCAATGATTATTCTGGACTGATTTCCTTTAGGATGGACTGGTTAGATCTCCTTGCATTCCAAGGGGTCTCTCAAGCGTCTTCTCCAACACCAAGGTAACCAGTGCCAATACCCAACCACAACCAGCAGCAGTGAGGGTAAGGGAAACCAAAAGACTTGTGCTGTAGTGCCACCTGCTGGAAAAGAAGAGAAAGACTTCTATATACAGAGAGAAATGACAGCCTCTTCAGTAAGTGGCGCTAGAAAAACTGGACAGCTACATGTAAAAGAATGAAATTAGAACACTCCTGACACTATATAAAGAATGAGATAGTTGAATTGCATCGCCAACTCAATGGACATGAGTTTGAGTAAGCTCTGAGAGTTGGTGATGGACAGGGAAGCCTGGCGTGCTGCAGTCCATGGGGTCGCGAAGAGTCGGACACAACGGAGCGACTGAACCGAACTAAACTGAACACCATATACAAAAATAAACTCAAAATGGATTAAATACCTAAACGTAAGGCTGAAAACTATAAAAATCTTAAAGGAAAACATAGAACATTCTGACATAAATCACAGCAAGATCTTTTCTGATCCACTTCCTAGAGTGATGAAAATAAAAACAAAAATAAATGGGATCAAATTAAACTTAGACGCTTTTACACACCTAAGGAAACTATAAATAAAAAGAAAACCCACAGAATGTGAGGAAATATTTGCAAATGAAGTGACCGACAAGGGATTAATCTCCAAAATATATAAGCAACTCATGCAGCTGAGTATTTTTTAAAAAAAATTATCTGAGAAGAAGAAATACAGAAGGTAGCAGAGTGTTTATTAAAAAAAAAAAATAACAGCTGAGAACTTCCCAAACTTGGGGAAGGAACTGGGTTTACAAGTCCATGAAGCTAAGAGAATACCTAATTACCTCAATGCAAAAAGATATTCTCCAAGATACTGTCAAAAGTCAATGAAAAGGAATTTTAAATACAGCAGTGAGAAAAGAATGGCAACCCACCAAGGAACCCCTGTTAGCTATCAGCAGATTTCTTAGCAGAAACTCCACAGATCAGGAGGGAGTAGAATAACAGCCTCAAAATACTGAAAGATAAAAACTGGCATCCAAGAATATTTTATCCAACAAACTTATCATTCAGACATAAAGGAGCAATAAGGGCTTTCCCCTACAAACAAAAGCTGAGGGATTTCATCAACACTTGCCCTGCCTTACAAGAAATATTGAAAGGACCTCTTCTATCAGAAACAAAAAGGCAGAAGTACACAAAACTTTGAGTAAGGTGATGAATAGACAAACAATTGGAAAATTGCAACTCTATATCAGAATAGGTTTTTAAACACTTTGTATAACAATGGTTAAAAGGGGAAATATCAGAAAAAAAAAACAATAGCTACTTCAATTTGGTAACAAACACAATATAAAAAGGAATGAATTTGAGAAAACAAAAACATAAAAGGGGAAGAAGAACAGAATCCATATAGGCAAATGAAGATAAGATGCTATCAGCAGAAAAAGTACTATTTTACCTATGACATATCTTACACAAACATCACGGTAACCACCAAGCATAAATCCAGAATGGAGACACAAAACGTAAAAGAGGAAACTGAGAAAAACATTATAGAAAACCATCAAACCAAAATGAAACATGAAGAAACATTGGAAACATAAGACAACCAGAAAACAAAAGATAGAATGGCGGTACTAATTCCCCATGTATCAGTAATCACCCTATGTGTAAACGGAGTGAGTTCACCAGTCCAAAGACACAAAGTGCTGGATGGATTTAAAAACAAGAGCAATTCAAACCTGTCTGGTTTAAATTTAACACTTACAATATGGGCAGAGACTACTTATATAGTCATCTATATTAGAATTCTTGAAGAATTGATAAGAATGCCCTGCCCCCAAATGTTTTCCTCACTGATATTTGATCTTCAGTTCAGTTCAGTCACCCAGTCATGTCCAACTCTTTGCGACCCCATGGACTGCAGCACGCCAGGCCTCCCTGTCCATCACCAACTCCTGGAGTTTACTCAAAATCATGTCCATTGAGCCGGTGATGCCATCCAACCATCTCATCTGTTGTCCCCTTCTCCTCCCGCCTTCAATCTATGCCAGCATCAGAGTCTTTTCCAATGAGTCAGTTCTTCGCATCAGGTGGCCAAAGAATTGGAGTTTCAGATTCAACATCAGTCCTTCCAATGGATATTCAGGACTGATTTCCTTTAGGATGGACTGACTGGATCTCCTTGCCAACCAAGGGACTCTCAAGAGTCTTCTCCAACACCACAGTTCAAAAGCGTCAATTCTTTGGTGCTCAGCTTTCTTTATAGCCCAACTCTCACATCCATTTGATCTTACCAGAGTGTATTCCTTTGTGTTTAAGCATTGATATCTTTTACAATACAAATGTTTACTTTGCCAACTTATTGTCATTAGTTTCATGTAACCAGTTGTTTGTTATTTTTGTCACTGTAGCAAAAGAATATTACAAAGAATATTCAGATATGTATATGAAATTCTTATTTTTGATCAGGTGCTGATTATAATAAGAATGGATTCAGATGGTGAAAAGCATTTACTCATTAAAATCCTTAACAAAATAGAAGGTAGGGAGTTTTAAATTATGCTTAATTTAATAACAAATGCTTGAACATATAAAAATGTATTGATCTAGCCAAGTTTTTAATTAAGGTATGGGTAACATACTATAAAATTCACACTTTAAAATGTATAGTTTGGTGGGATCTAATCTGTGTTTAAATCAATGTGGACTGTAAGTCTGAAATATAAATATTCTATAAAATACTTATGTATATATTATCATGATTATTATTATTATTAATTGATACCTTTTATTGTTAAAGTTACTAATATTACAGACTATTTACAAACCTATGTAGGTTTGTAACTACATTTCAAAGTAGGTTTCATTAACTCAGCTTTTACAAATGAAGAGACTAAAATTCATAAAGTTGATGTATCATGCCAAAATCACAAGTAGTAAGTGAGGGAATCAGGATTTGAACCTAAGTCTCTCTTGTTCCAGGGTCATTTTTCAACTCTTCTACTAACTATTGCCCCCTCTGTCAACCCTTTCCATCTTGTGGTGTGGGACCCATTGCTAAAATATAAACTCTTCTCCTTCTTCACCTCCTTGTTTTAAGTGAAACTCAACTTTCCCTAGATGATAATGCTTTCCCTGTATGCCTTTCATATAGAAGCTGATACTTTTCTCTCTATGTATATAAGAATGAGAAGGCCATTTTGTGCTTTCCATTATCCTTTCCAAAACTTTATTCCTCCATCCTTTGAGGCTATGCCATATTGCCATGTCATTCTCTACTACCCCACAATCACCCATGAACAGTTTTGAACTTGGCTCATGGTACTCTCTTTATTCCTGGTCTTGCCATTGAACTAGATGTCTTTAATGTGACTGATTCATTCAACACCCTGACCTTATAGTTTCATTGGTCTTCATAACAAATATACTCATTCCTTGGCTTTGCTATCAGCCTTTTGATAATGCAGAACTATCCTGCCTCTAAACTTGAAACTCTCTGTCTATAGCTACCTCGGGCTGTTTCATGATCTTCAGCATTCTAAAGATTATAAACTTTCAACTCCTTTTTTCATTTCTTTCTTCTTCCATATTTGGTGATGGCCATCACTTTAAGCAGTCTTGTCCTTCTATTGTACCTTCCATTTAAACTTCAGCTCTGAATCAATCAAGATTTCACCTCTCTATCCCTACACCCAAGATGTTGTGCATTATTGGAAAATCAAGTAGATTGGTACCACTACAAAATCAGGCTCCCTGAACTTATATGGGCTTTTAATACTTCTCAATAATCTTTGTATATGTTTTTAGCTTCCCTACCTATCATACTAATGGCTATACCATACACGCCTACCATGCCACTCATCCCCTCATTCTGAGAGGGGAATTATGCCTTCTAATGACCTTTAATTGAGTAATACTCCTCCTCAGTTCATCTTCCCCACCATCTACAAACTTACATTCATTTCTTCTATTCTTTTATCTTTCCTCCCTTCTCTATAGAGAAGGTGACTCTCCACCCTTAAAAAGTCAATCTTTCACTTGTGCTGTGGATCCCATCACTTCCAGGAGTCTCGAACACTTTGTTCCATCAATTATTTCCCAGCCAGCCTTCTCTAATAACTCTCTTAATCTTTAAGTTTTCCAGTCTTAAAAATAAAATACCACCCTCAACCTGTGTCACCCTTGATTTATTCTCTTCCCTCTATAAACTGCATCTTGTGCCATCTTCTAAAATACTTCTTTGCTCTACTCCTACCAAACTAGTTATCATGCTGTTTCCGATCTCCATGCCTTACTCCTCCTGTTTCTGCTATCATTAATACTCTTCTCTCTTCTTCAGGAAGCTAACTCCTACATATCCTTTAAAAATGAGTTAAAACATTTGGTTAGGAAACCTTAATTTGAATATGTTCCCTCTCTATTCTCAGGGTAATATGTGCATCCTTCTAAGGCACTTCTTACCATCCTGGGCTATAATAACTGATGCTCTTGTTGGTTTTCTTCACTACAATTTCAGCTTCTAAGGGTAATGACCATGTCCTGATTTGTATTTCCAGCACCCACAAAAATGCCTGGAACATGAAAGGCACTTCATAAAGATTTTTTGAATAAATGAATGAGCTAATGAATACCTCCCCATGTGCCCTATTTAGACTAAGACTAGTGGAAAAGATTTAACTGAAATACATGCAAATATTGCGACTAATATCTGCTTCTCAGAGCAGTTAATAAGCTATTAAATTATAGTGATCTGAGAATGGAAGTCTCTTTTAAGGAGAGCCTTATATGGTGCTATTTTTTTTATTATGTTATCATGTGCTAGAATCCAAATTTTCATGCTTGGATCTTATTGTTTCATTCAATTTTCTAATCTTGGGGAAATGAGTTCATATTTACCAAATTCACAAGATCCTTACTAGTACCAAACTGTTCAGTTCAGCTCAGTTCAGTTCAGTCACTCAGTCGTGTCTGACTCTTTGCGACCCGATGGACTGCAGCACACCAAGCCTCTCCGTTCATCACTAACTCCTGGAGTCCACCCAAACCCATGTCCATTGAGTCCGTGATGCCATCCAACCACCTCATCCTCTGTCGTCCCCTTCTCCTCCTGTCTTCAATCTTTCCCAGCATCAGGGTCTTTTCAGATGAGTCAGTTCTTCACATCAGGTGGCCAAAGTATTGGAGTTTCAGCTTCAACACTCAGGACTGATTTCCTTCAGGATGGACTGGTTGGATATACTTTCAGTCCAACACCACAGTTCAAAAGCATCAATTCTGTGGCACTCAGCTTTCTTTATAGTCCAACTCTCACATCCATACATGACTACTGGAAAAACCATAGCCTTGGCTAGACGGACCTTTGTTGGCAAAGTAATGTCTCTGCTTTTTAATATGCTGTCTAGGTTGGTCATAACTTTCCTTCCAAGGAGTAAGCATCTTTTAATTTCATGGCTGCAGTCACCATCTGCAGTGATTTTGGAGCCCCCAAAAATAAAGTCTGCCACTGTTTTCACTGCTTTCCCATCTATTTGCCATGAAGTGATGTGCTAGAGCAATACTTAACCATTGTGGAGCTGCAGCCACCACAGTTGTGTGGACAATCAGGGTAACTGGAAACTTTAAAAAATATATTTATTTATGGCTGCATCAGGTTTCAGTTGCAGAGCATGGGTTCAGTAGTTGAGGCATGCAGGCTTAGGTGACCCACAGCATGTGGCATCTTAGTTCCCCAACATTGGAAGGTGGATTCTTAACCACTGGGTTACCAGGGAAGTCCAGAAGCATTTTTTAAAGTTAGCGAAGTGCTGACCAATGCTAGCATTATTAAAACAAAAGCATTTGAATAACCAGAGGAATATTTCTGTGAAGAGCTGAGGACATATTCCTGCCACACAGAAAAGAAGCTCTAAATCTACTTAATGGGGCACCTTTTCCTTTGATGTCAAGTAAAATAAATTGACAAATTATTAAAAATGTATATATATCAACTCTAGGCTTCAGGCTGAACATTCCTATTTCTTTTGACATTTGGGATTATATCACTAATACTCTTACTATTTTGTTTCAACAAGGTCTAATGACACAAAAATATTAACTCTACATATTGAAAAATGTTTTTACTCCCTTTGCAGTTATTCTCTGTATCTAGGAATTAGGCCTTTTTCTGTCTAGTATTAGAAATAAAGATGTGGGTCCATATTCCATGTGTTTGAAAGATCCTAGTAACAAGCTTAGCAAGTAATCTGCTTTGGGGTCAAAGCTAGTACAAATCACTTAAAGAGATTAGGTTTTAAATAATATGACCTTACAAATTATAAAAGAGAAATAATACTAACTCCTGTCTTATGATCACCAAAACTACTGTCATATCAAGTCGAGCAAACAAAAACATGAACTTATTAAACATTACTATGTCATTATTATATCACACCTTTGAGAACTCTACAGTTGACAAAAGTTCACGAATAGAGTGTAGAATTTATATGAACTGGAATTAGCTATTCTTAAACCAACTGTGTCTACCAAAAATAAACTGTACATGTGAGTATAATAAATTTGATTATATTTTTTTAAAAAATAACATAAATAATGTAAGTAACTTAAATATAATTTTTTGAGAAGCATGAGTGAATCTATGAAACAGGTAGTGTACAATAAGACTTCTTTTTCTTACATAGAAAACAGAAAGGAAAAAAATTCCTATCATAGTGAAATATCATCTCTTGTTGTTTAGTTATATACTTAAAATTTTGGCTAAAGGAAAGGTAAAATCTACCATAATTATTCACAAAATAAAATGAACTACACGGAGCTGGTGTGTTTCGTTACTTTAACATTAAGTTTTTGATCCATTTTATTATTTTACATAATAAATTCAGAATTTCCTTGCTTATAATTACCCAGCATACACACACACCAGAAATAGTGCCCATGGCTGAAACTTTCTGATTTCCTAGACTTAGAAAAATAATCCTTGTTCTTGGACCTTTAATTCATTTTTATGGTAGTAAAACATATGACACACCTAAAAATAGATATGAAAATATACTGAAAAAAAAAAAACTTCATATTTCTCTTTTTTTCCCCAACAGGTTTGACACTGACTGTCTTACATTCAAACAAAAGAAAAGACTTTCTGGAATCTGAAGGTGTTTTAAACAGGTGAAAATGTACTTGTTCATCTATGGGTAACAGACATACCAGTTCCATAGGAAAAGCACAATTTCTCCTAGAACTTTTTTTAAAAAAGTTTAATAACACCTGAAATTAATGTATGCTTTTACCCTCTTCCTGAAAAATTCTTTAACTAAGTTCATTGCCTTATGTATTATTGTTGCCCAGAATTTTTGTTTAATCTTGTTTTAATATCTCCAGATTATCATTTCTATTGTTAGTGTCGGTACAAGGAGTATCTCTTTAAACTTACCCTTATTTTTAGCCAGTGTTTTCTTTTTTTCTGGATCAAGCATTCTGTTTCCATTTATTTTTATAAATACTCAACTAAAATGATTGGTTTTATTTTTCATTCTAGTTCAATTTAAATGTTAGCCAATCCATTAATGACTAGCCTAAGTACACATATTTATCTTATCCTTTTACAATGAGTTAAAGGGAGAAAATTGTTAGCTATAAATATTACTAAAACATTATTGAATGCTAATGATAGTTCAGGTACTGTTTTAAACTCTACATGCATTACCTGTTTAATCGTAATAACCTGTCACTCAGTCGTGTCCAACTCTTTGGGACCCCATGGACTGTAGCTTACCAGGCTCCTCCGTCTATGGGATTTTCCAGGCAAGAATACTGGAGTGGGTTGCCATTTCCTTCTCCATAGCCAGTGTTTTCATTCAGCATTACTTCTTACATTTTCTTCTTTCTTCCTGAGTTTCCTTTTTCCTGTAGTGCATCTTTTAGAAATTCTTGCAGTGAAAGCCTGCTAATAATAAATTTAGTGTTGACTTGTCTAAAAATGTTTTTACTTTGCCTTATTTTATGTAGAAATTATTTCTATATAGAAAGCAGCAGTAGAGAATTTTAATTATAGTAAATGCTATGTTGTATGAAATTTGAAGATGGGAACGATAAACTTAAGATATTTAAGTATCCATCATTTTGTTGTTGTTAAACCATTTATGAAGCCAGCCCATTGAGGAAAAAAAAACATTTCAAAGTTGTCAGGTAATATTCTACTATTAATATATGGATTATCAAAGATTAGAATCTCCCATCTGTAAGGAAATGAGATTGATTTCTCATGGTGGTTTGTGTATTATTGATAAGAATCAGGTAATAAAATAGGGTCCTTTGCATTTGAGGATGTGAAACAAGTCCACGGTTTTTTTTATATTCTAGTTGTTTTTTTTTTAAGTATTACCATCAAAAAGAAATATGAAAAGACATTAGCACAATTGGAGAACAAATCAACAGGAAGTACACCAGTGTCTTTCCAAGATAAGTGGGCATAGATTAGAGAAGAATTTCCATAAAATAGCCAAAGCAGTCATCTTTTAGCATTCCAAGGGTATTATGATACAAGTCTAATTCTCTTTTCTCGACTTTCTTTTGTCTTTAGTACAAGTTTCTGTGTAGTTGTACCCAATCAATACATTGGAGCAGATTTCCCGTGGAGTAATTTCTCATTTGTGGTGGAATACAATTTTGTAGAAAACTCTTGTTGGACTGAACATTGTGAAAAATTGAATATTCCTTACATGGCCTTTAAAGTGATTCTTCCAGACACAATTTTAAAGAGTAAGAATATAATTTAAATTCTTTTCTTGCTCCATGAACATAAAAATTTTCTGGTTTTTTTATTTCTGATCTATGGAAAGAGAATAAGCTATAGCATTAGAAGCCTAGAGTTCAAGCTCTAACTTCACCATCATCTTTGTGACCTTGAACAAAGACTTTAACTATCTCTTATTTCATATTCCTCTTTTGAAACTAGCCTTTACTGAGTCTATTTGTCTTCATCACTTTTAACTTCTAAATTTTACTTATAATAACACAATTTAATTATATCTAAGCTTAATCTGACTTTTATGCAACAGTATTTTTACTGAATTTCAGGGAAAATATGTAATAGTATGTTGACTGACACAGAGAACTTTTAATATGCAATAAAAATTGTGCACAAATGCTTGGAAAAGAGTCTAAACCACTTTACATAGCATTAGGTTTCTTTGTATTTCTCAGTAACGCTTCACATGACTAAGGTTGTGAATTCTCAGATCCACTAAATTAAAATCCCTATATGTGTTTAGTCACAGTGCACCACTCTTCCAAAACTTGCCATAAGTTACTTTCCATCCACCTCAAGTAGGAAGTTTTAATTCTGAGACATTCCAATTCAATTCTAAAAATACAGTCACCATAATTATTACTTTGGAATCTTTGATATATAGAATTAAGTGTTGCTGTTCAGTCGCTAAGTCATGTCCTACTCTTTTAGAATTGTGTTAACATCATTAAATGATTAAAACATGGGTCCAAGAAAGGATAATACATAAACATTCACCTTTGAACTTAAATTATTCAAACAATTCCTTATTTGGGTCATTTACAACGCTTTGATTTTCTACTATTATACCACAAGATTTATAGGAATTTATGTATCTTATATATCTCTATGTATTTGTTCTCAGAAGTAAAAACTCCAAGGTAAAATGAGTTTCTGGGTCAAAGGTGTGCACACGTTTATATATTGCTAATATCTTTGCAGAAATTCTATCCCAATTTATATCTATGCAGAAAGTGTAAGATCTTTTCCCTCATGTTTTTACTTTGAGTAGGTATTATTAATCTTTTACATTTCTGAGAGGATTAGAGACAGATAATATTTTTCAGTTGTGTTAATTTGCATTTCTTTGACTGCATCATCTTTGACTGTGGAAAATTCTGAAGGAGATGGGAATACCAGACCACCTGACCTGCCTCTTGAGAAACCTGTATGCAGGTCAGGAAGCAACAGTTAGAACTGGACATGGAACAACAAACTGGTTCCAAATAGGAAAGGAATACGTCAAGGCTGTATATTGTCACCCTGCTTATTTAACTTCTATGGAGAGTACATCATGAGAAATGCTGGGCTGGAAGAAGCACAAGCTGGAATTAAGATTGCCGGGAGTACTATCAATAACCTCAGATATGCAAATGACACCACCCTTGTGGCAGAAAGTGAAGAGGAACTAAAAAGCCTCTTGATGAAAGTGAAAGAGGAGAGTGAAAAAGCTAGCTTAAAGCTCAACATTCAGAAAACTAAGATCATGGCATCTGGTCCCATCACCTCATGGGAAATAGATGGGGAGACAGTGGAAACAGTGTCAGACTTTATTTTGGTGGGCTCCAAAATCACAGCAGATGGTGACTGTAGCCATGAAATTAAAAGATGCTTACTCCTTGGAAGGAAAATTGTGACCAAACTTGATAGCCTATTAAAAAGCAGAGACATTACTTTGCCAACAAAGGTCCATCTGGTCAAGGCTATTGTTTTTCCAGTAGTCATGTATGGATGTGAGAGTTGGACTGTTAAGAAAGCTGAGCGCCGAAAAATTGATGCTTTTGAACTGTGGTGTTGGAGAAGACTCTTGAGAGTCCCTTGGACTGCAAGGAGATCCAACCAGTCCATCCTGAAAGAGATAAGTCCTGGGTGTTTATTGGAAGGACTGATGCTGAAGGTGAAACTCCAATACTTTGGCCACCTGATGCAAAGAGTTGACTCGTTGGAAAAGACCCTGATGCTGGGAGGGATTGGGGGCAGGAGGAGAAGGGGATGACAGAGGATGAGATGGCTGGATGGCATCACCGACTCGATGGGCATGAGTTTGAGTAAACTCTGGGAGTTTGTGATGGACAGGGAGGCCTGGCATGCTGCGATTCATGGGATCGCAAAGAGTGGGACATGACTGAGCGACTGAACTGAACTGAACTGACTGTATCATTTCATAAGTGAATTGATCTTGCATAGCCATTCTTTTGTAAACTGCCTGTTTATGTCCTTATCCACTTATCTATTGAGGCATATAATTTTTGTCCTATTGATCTATAACACTCCGTATGGATTATTGTACATAACTTTAAATTTTGATATAAATCAGTATATATATTTATACAGGAAATGTCCAATAAATACTAATTGAATAAAGCAGATATTAACATTCAGGTAGAGTATGATCTTATTTTTTCCTTTATTTTTTCAAGTGCATGTACATGTGTAAGTATAGACAAATAAACATGTAGGAAAATAGTGTGGAAGTATATATTGAACTCTGTTCTTAGTATGTAGTAGTTTTAATAAGTAATAAATGTTTTATTTCTGGGTAGTAGAATAACATGGAGAAGGAAATCACAACCCACTCCAGTATTTTTGCCTAGAGAATCCCATGGACAACCCACTCCAGTATTTTTGCCTAGAGAATCCCATGGACAGAGGAGCCTGGTGGGCTGCTGTCCATGGGGTCGCGCAGAGTTGGACCTGACTGAAGTGACTTAGCAGCAGCAGCAGCAGTAGAATAACATGTGGTTTTTATTTTATTCTTCAGCCCTTTATTCTGAATTCATATTTTTTCAATGTTTTATTTTTTATTTTTATACTACTATGTTTTATTTTTATACTACTTGAATATACATCTGTTATTCTCATGTTTAGTAAAAAGAGGATGAACTGAGGGGTGAGAAAAAAGAGGCATATTGATAATTTTTTTCATATTTAGGAAGCACCTTGCTGGATAGTTTTGGTGGCTTTCTCTTGGAAATTCAGATTCCATATATGTTTTTTGCATCTGAAGGACTTCTTAATACTCCACAAATACTACAGTTGTTAGAATCCAAGTAAGTTATTGATTTCATAACTTTAGCAGAGATATATATATACCCCAATGGACTAAATATTATGTTATAATGTGGCACTATTTCTTTCTGATTCAAGCCTGGAATTATATCACACAGGATAGTTTTCCATAGAGTTTATGTCAATTTATACTTCTCTCCCTAAAGCACACCATCGTACGTATTGAATATTGTCTTTTTTGGTATATATCAATTTTGTAGAGAAATAATATTTAATTATTTCAATTCATATTTTAATTGCATTTCTACTATTACCAACAAATATGAACATTTTATGTTGGGGGTGGTTTTTGTGAACTGCATAGTCGTATCTTTGGGTCACTGATATTGAGAATGAGTATTCTTATTTAGAGGACTTTAAATACTGCCTAGGGACTCCCCTGGTGGTCAGAACTTTGCCTTCCAATGCAAGGGGTATGGGTTCAATCCCTAGTTGGGGAGCTAAGATCCTGCATATCTCACAGCTAAAAAAAGCAAAGCAAAAAACAGAAGTAAAATTGTAACCAATTCAATAAAGACTTTAAAAAAAATATTGCCTTGGAAACAAGATTATGCAGTTCTGCATGAATTCTCAAGTTTTTAAGCCTTTAGTTCTAAGGTCATGCCAACACTGAGAATTTTCAACTGATATAAAAACTATCATAGCATACAAGCTGTCACAGAAGACACTGGCTGTGACATTAGACATTGGGCTCTCTATATCAAGGAAGGATAATTATGCTGTGACCTTAGTTAAAATGCAGAACTATTTTCCATGCTTTTATTTTTGTATCTTAAGACTGCAGGGCATTCACAGAAAACTGTGAGCTTATAAAAGTTAGTTAAAATCTAGATCACTTTTCAGGAGAAAGAAAAGAGAATTCTGATAAATGTAGAATGTTTTGTTTAATGAATTATTATCTACAGAGCCAGAATAAATTGATCAAGATGTTTATAATAGGGGGATTCCCTGGTGGTCCGTGGTTAGGACTCCCTGCTCTCACTGCCCAGGGCTGGGTTCAGTCCTTAGTGGGAGAACTAAAATCCCACAAGCTGTTCAGGCACTGACAAAGGCAAAGCCCCTAAAAACCCCCAAACCAAGCAAACACAAAAGATATTTATAATAGTATCATATATGGTAATATTTAGCAAAATACATAAGGCAGCACATATCTCAACTAATCTGTCATAGACTGAATAATTCATAGTCTGTATAATTCATAGTCTATGAATTATTCAGACTCAAGTTTATAAAGTAGAATAAATTGATGTATGAAATTTGCAAAGTCATTCAAATAGTTTAATATGCCAGAGAACAGTCTAGTTTTTCTTAAAGAATTTTTCTTAGCCATATGTCACCCCAAAATACTGTATTTTACAGCTATAATATCACACTAGTGGAGAGATGCTGCAGCGAGTCACTGAAACTCTTTGGAGGTACAGAGCATTATGTGGTGATGACAATTGATGAGCACACTGCTGTAATTTTGCAGGTAAAACTATAGAGTAAAAAAATGTAAATCAAATGCATTAAAATGTATGTGTAACCATGTAATCTATTATTAGAGATTATAGTTTAAAGAGCTTAACTACACTGTATTCATGATTTCTTCCAAAACTTTGCAAAAGGGTCATAAGTGCTAAAATCATCACTATGGAAAATGGCTATTACCAACCTTTTTCAATACCTTATAATTTTTAACATGCTTTAAGAAGACAGAGCAAATATAAAATCTTTAATATTATGTCAGTTCAGTTCAGTTGCTTAGTCATGTCTGACTTTTTGTGACCCCATGGACTGCAGCACTACAGGCTTCCTTGTCTGTAACCAACTCCCAGAGCTTGCTCAAACTCATGTCCATCGAGTCAGTGACGCCATTCAACCATCTCATCCTCTGTTGTCCCCTTCTCCTCCTGCCCTCAATCTTTCCCAGTACCAGAGTCTTTTTCAATGAGTCAGTTCTTTGCATCAGGTGGCCAAAGTAATGGAGCTTCACCTTCAGCTTTAGTCCTTCCAATGAATATTCAGGACTGATCTCCTTTAGGATGGACTGGTTGGATCTCCTTGCAGTCCAAGGGACTCTCAAGAGTCTTCTCCAACACCACAGTTCAAAAGCAACAATTCTTCAGTGCTCAGCTTTCGTTATGGTCCAACTCTCACATCCATACATGACTACTGGAAAAACCATAGCTTTGACTAGATGGACCATTGTCAACAAAGTAATGTCTCTGCTTTTTAATATGCTGTCTAGGTTTGTCATAGCTTTTCTTCCAAGGAGCAAGCATCTTTTAACTGCATGGTTGCAGGCACCATCTGCAGTGATTTTGGAGCCCAAAAAAATAAAGTCTGTTGCTGTTTCCACTATTTCCCCATCTATTTGCCATGAAGTGATGGGACCAGGTGCCATGATCTTAGTTTTCTGAATGTTGAGTTTTAAGCCAGCTTTTTCACTATCCTCTATCACTTTCACCAAGAGGCTGTTTAGTTCCTCTTTGCTTTCTGCCATAAGGATGGTATCATCTGCATATCTGAGGTCATTGATATTTCTCCCTGCAATCTTGATATTAGCTTTTTTTTTTAACATACTTTAAAAAGATAGAACAAATATAAAATCTTTAATATTATGCACTGACCTACTTTTAAATACATTTATAGAATAATTATAGTGTTAAAACTTTTAAAAATCAAATTCTAAATAAATAAATAAATAAATAAATAAAAATCAAATTCTAGCCACTGTTTCTTAAAAGGGAGTAACATACTAATTGTGATTGATAATATGAGATTTCCTCTAAAGTGTAAGTGGGGATTGCCTATGAATAAGGCAGTTTTTAAAAGAGAGAGAAGGTCTCTTCAAAAATTCATATATGTTAAAGTTTAAGGTATATGAATCTCCCTGATATGTTTGCTTGATTGGAATACAAATTACAATTAATTTAATAGTGTGGGAGTGGAGAGCAGAAATCAGTTTGATGGTATGAGGTATACATTAAGGTAGAAGTCTGATTTGACAAGCAAATATAATAATGTAAGAATTATATGACAGAAACAAAAAACTGCTAGAAAAGTCCTTA
Source organism: Odocoileus virginianus (assembly GCF_023699985.2). Taxonomy (NCBI): domain Eukaryota; kingdom Metazoa; phylum Chordata; class Mammalia; order Artiodactyla; family Cervidae; genus Odocoileus; species Odocoileus virginianus. Next base: position 11,144,701 of record NC_069704.1, read on the forward strand.
TGGGATACTGTGTCTTACATATTTAAATTTCTTAAATAACAATTATTTGTGGAAGGGATATCCTGTTTGGGAAAACTTTTAATCCTTGCTTACATTACATAATTTACTGTTAGAATAAAACACTTTCTGAATTATTCATTCTATCAAAAATTAATTTTGTTAAAGGAGATAAGGAATTTGAGATCATTAGAGAGAGATTCCAATGAATCTATTAACAGCTGCTTTTTCATCTTCCTTAAATAAATATTTAGTGCAGATCATTCCACAGGGTTTTGTCCTTAAGAGTAGTCAGATCCCAGTCTACAAAGGATTTTGCCCAAATAGGAGCACTCTGTAGGCTGCTTTCTTCCTGTCTAGGATTTTGGAAGTTTCATGAACCCTCCTGGCTGAGGCTCTCATTAAGGGTTTGACATCTACTGTAACTTTTCCCCTACTGCTTTCAGTGTGACTTTCATTTTTCCATAAAAATCCCATACCAATGCTTCTTCTCAAGTTATAATGTATATATCATAGATTCTTGAAATATAATAACAATAATTTCATAACAACTGGTCAACCTAGTGAATCTGTTTATTTTATTTATTTTCTGGTAGGACCTAGAAGAATTAAACTATGAGAAGGCATCAGACAATATCATTATGAGACTGATGGCATTATCATTCCAGTACAGCTATTGTTGGATAATTTTATATGCCAAAAAGCCATTAAACTCAGAGTAAGTAAACACTTCTCCATCCAAAGTCACATATATATCTGTTAAGTTATTCAGTCTTATTCTTTGAACAAAAGTAGCTATGTCAATTTTCCTCTTGTTCACCTAGTTTGCTTTAAGTAAGAGATTCTCAAGGTGGAAGCAAGTCCATAGGAAGACAAATCAGAATTTGGGAGATAATCTATTTCCCCTGGAAATAAAGCAAAATCATCTTCCCCTCCTTTTCCTCACTAAGAATTGTTGCCTTAAGTGTTTCACTTTTTGTTCATTTTTAATTCTGGGTTCATCTGTTATTAGGTTGGTGCAAAAGTAAAATTGCAGTTGGTGCAACAGTAATTGAAGTTCAAAAATAATTGCCAGTGACTTTTGCACCAACCTCAATTACTTTTGTCCCAGATGCAATTATTATCACTTTTGAACCAACCGCAATTACTTTTTTTCCCATTTATTTTTATTAGCTGGAGGCTTATTACTTTACAATATTGTAGTGGTTTTTGCCATACATTGACATGAATCACCCATGGATTTACATGTATTCCCCATCCTGATCTCCCCTCCCACCTCCCTCTCTACCTGATCCCTCTGGGTCTTCCCAGTGCACCAGGCCCGAGCACTTGTCTCATGCACCCAACCTGGGCTGGTGATCTGTTTCACCCTAGATAATATACATGTTTCGAAGCTGTTCTCTCGAAACATCCCACCCTCGCCTTCTCCCAGAGTCCACAAGTCTGTTCTGTATATCTGTGTCTCTTTTTCTGCTTTGCATACAGGGTTATTGTTACCATCTTTCTAAATTCCATATATATGTGTTAGTATACTGTAATGGTCTTTATCTTTCTGGCTTACTTCATTCTGTATAATGGGCTCCAGTTTCATCCATCTCATTAGAACTGATTCAAATGAATTCTTTTTAATGGCTGAGTAATATTCCATGGTGTATATGTACCACAGCTTCCTTATCCATTCATCTGCTGATGGGCATCTAGGTTGCTTCCATGTCCTGGCTATTATAAACAGTGCTGTGATGAACATTGGGGTGCACGTGTCTCTTTCAGATCTGGTTTCCTCAGTGTGTATGCCCAGAAGTGGGATTGCTGGGTCATTTGGCAGTTCTATTTCCAGTTTTTTAAGAAATCTCCACACTGTTCTCCATAGAGGCTGTACTAGTTTGCATTCCCACCAACAGTGTAAGAGGGTTCCCTTTTCTCCACACCCTCTCCAGCATTTATTGCTTGTAGACTTTTGGATAGCAGCCATCCTGACTGGCGTGTAATTAAGAAACAAAGGGAGAAGAACCAAATTAACAAAATTATAAATGAAAATGGAGAGATCACAACAGACAACACTGAAATACAAAGGATCATAAGAGACTATTACCAGCAGCTCTATGCCAATAAAATGGACAACTTGGAAGAAATGGACAAATTCTTAGAAAAGTATAACTTTCCAAAACTGAACCAGACAGAAATAGAAGATCTTAACAGACCCATCACAAGCAAGGAAATCGAAACTGTAATCAGAAATCTTCCAGCAGACAAAAGCCCAGGACCAGATGGCTTCACAGCTGAATTCTACCAAAAATTTAGAGAAGAGATAACACCTATCTTACTCAAACTCTTCCAGAAAATTGCAAAAGAAGGTAAACTTCCAAACTCATTCTATGAGGCCACCATCACCCTAATTCCAAAACCAGAAAAAGATGCCACAATAAAAGAAAACTACAGGCCAATATTACTGATGAACATAGATGCAAAAACCCTTAACAAAATTCTAGCAAGCAGAATCCAGCAACATATTAAAAAAATCATACACCATGACCAAGTGGGCTTTATCCCAGGAATGCAAGGATTCTTTAATATCCGCAAATCAATCAATGTAATACACCACATTAACAAATTGAAAGATAAAAACCATATGATTATCTCAATAGATGCAGAAAAAGCCTTTGACAAAATTCAACATCCATTTATGATTAAAACTCTCCAGAAAGCAGGAATAGAAGGAACATACCTCAACATAATAAAAGCTATATATGACAAACCCACAGCAAGCATCACCCTCAATGGTGAAAAATTGAAAGCATTTCCCCTGAAATCAGGAACAAGACAAGGGTGCCCACTCTCACCACTACTATTCAACATAGTTTTGGAAGTTTTGGCCACAGCAATCAGAGCAGAAAAAGAAGTAAAAGGAATCCAGATAGGAAAAGAAGAAGTGAAACTCTCACTGTTTGCAGATGACATGATCCTCTACATAGAAAACCCTAAAGACTCTACCAGAAAATTACTAGAGCTAATCAACGAATATAGTAAAGTTGCAGGATATAAAATTAACACACAGAAATCCCTTACATTCCTATACACTAACAATGAAATTGTTAGAAAGAGAAATTAAGGAAACAATACCATTCACCATTGCAACAAAAAGAATAAAATACTTAGGAGTATATCTACCTAAAGAAACAAAAGACCTATACATAGAAAACTATAAAACACTGATGAAAGAAATCAAAGAGGACACAAACAGATGGAGAAACATACCGTGTTCATGGATTGGAAGAATCAATATTGTCAAAATGACTATACTACCCAAAGCAATCTATAGATTCAATGCAATCCCTATCAAGCTATCAACGATATTTTTCACAGAACTAGAACAAATAATTTCACAATTTGTATGGAAATACAAAAAAACCTCAAATAGCCACAGTAATCTTGAAAAAGAAGAATGGAACTGGAGGAATCAACCTGCCTGACTTCAGACTATACTACAAAGCCACAGTCATCAAGACAGTATGGTACTGGCACAAAGACAGAAATATAGATCAATGGAACAGAATAGAAAGCCCAGAGATAAATCCATGAACCTATGGTCACCTTATCTTCGACAAAGGAGGCAAGGATATACAATGGAGAAAAGACAACCTCTTTAACACGTGGTGCTGGGAAAACTGGTCAACCACTTGTAAAAGGATGAAACTAGAACACTTTCTAACACTATACACAAAAGTAAACTCAAAATGGATTAAAGACCTAAATGTAAGACCAGAAACTATCAAACTCCTAGAGGAGAACAGAGGCAAAACACTCTGTGACATAAATCACAGCAGGATCCTCTATGACCCACATCCCAGAATATTGGAAATAAAAGCAAAAATAAACAAATGGGACCTAATGAAACTTAAAAGCTTTTGCACAACAAAGGAAGCTATAAGCAAGGTGAAAAGACAGCCCTCAGATTGGGAGAAAATAATGGCAAACAAAGCAACAGACAAAGGATTAATCTCAAAAATATACAAGCAACTCCTGCAGCTCAATTCCAGAAAAATAAATGACCCAATCAAAAAATGGGCCAAAGAACTAAACAGACATTTCTCTGAAGAAGACATACAGATGACTAACAAACACATGAAAAGATGCTCAACATCACTCATTATCACTCATTATCAGAGAAATGCAAATCAAAACCACTATGAGGTACCATTACATGCCAGTCAGATGGCTGCTATCCAAAAGTCCGCAATTACTTTTGCACCACAGTTACCTTTGCACCAACTGCTTAACCTCAATTTCTTTTGCACCAACAGCAATTACTTTTGCACCAATCTATTAAGTCATTCTTAAATCATTCCTCTCTAAAAATCGTGTGAAATACACTAACTAACTAGCATCTTACTATACTTTCTTCCACTGATGCTCTTAACTGAAAAATTACCCCCCAAACCCATGCCAAGACACTGGCTAAAGTTATCATCATGTGTCTCTCCTTGCCCTCATTCTGAGTTTTATGAATGTACTGCTTTCACTTTCTCCTTTTACTCTTTGAAATCCGGCTTTTGTCTCTGCCTTTATACTGATCTCTCTCTCTCTCAGAGGTCACTTGTCATTTGTGGCTTTTTGATGATCAGCTCCAAAAATATTTTCACTTCATTGCCCTGAAGTATTTAAGACTATTGGTTAGTGCCTTCTGTCTTGAAACTCTTCAGTTCCATGGCACTTGCATGTTTTTGACCTTCTATCTCACCATTTCTTCTCTGACTTTACCTCTTCTTTTTTCTTGTTCCAGTCTTGAAATAGATCTGAAATCTCTTTTTTCCTTCTGTTTTGTCCATTAGAAATCTTATCCTCTCAATAGCTTCAGTCAACATCTTTCTGCATATGATTATTGTATTTATGTATCTGCAGCCGCAGTCTCTCTTTGAAATCTCTGACATACGTCTCTAACTTTACATATGATATTTCCATTCTGATATTCTACAGGCTCTCAAACTTAACATAGTATGAATTCACTATATTCTCTATTCCTGCCCAAAACCTATCTGCTCTTTTCTTTCCTTTAGCTATTTATGACCATTGCCTCCCTTTCAGTCACCAAGACTGGAAAACAAATATTATAGATTCAACCAGTGTACTTTCTCTTTCATCTGTCTCCTCACTCTGTCTATATTACCAACATTTTGATTCAGATTCTCATTATTTTATGTGGACTATTATAACAAACTACCAATGGTTTCCCCACCTCCAGATGGCTCTCAATGTTACTCTCCATAACCCGTCATATACACAATTAATATTCCCAAAACCAGGCTCATATTATTTCACTCCGATAAAATACCTTCACTGACTTCCCCATTATTTACTGAATACATAGGCCATTCACCCTAATATTCAAAATCTTCAGAATATAATCCCAACCTATATTTTCAGGCGTACTTTTCACTGCTTTCTATTTCAACCAGAAGTTCTGCTCATTGGCTTGCAAACAGGCTCCTTGCTTTCCTACTTCTAGTTTTGCTCATACAGTTCTGTCTTTCTACAATATTCCCTGTGTATGCATGCACATTCCATCCTGTCCAACTCTTTGTGACCCCATGGACTTTAGCCAGCCAGGTTCCTCTATCCATGGAATTTTCCAGACAGGAATACTGAAGCAGGTTGCCATTTCCTTCTCCAGGGGATCTTCCCAGCCTAGGGATCAAACCTGTGTGTCTTGCAACTCCTGCTTGGCAGACGGGTTCTTTACCAGCTTAGTCACTGGGGAAACCCCAACCATCTGCCCTACTTCCTCCAACTATTTCACCTGGTGAAACTGCACCTGTTTTTTAGGGCCAATCTCCTTTTTCTATTCAACCTTTCTTCAATATCTTCCACTCACGCATACAGATCAATATTTAGTTGTAAACTTTCCATCCTTCAAAATCCTTAGCTCCGTGTTTTTTCCTCATCTTTGATATTTATCATGTTTAGTTTTATATTATCATTTTGGAGCCCTTGCCCTATAGCACTAACCACATTGCTTTCATGTGATAGATTCTTGGTAAATACTTCTTTATTGAATGAATGAATCTTTCCAAATAAATTGCACACTAGTCATTCACTTTTTTAATCTCTACAATACTACATAACCCATACCACATCAGTCATAGTAGAAGTTTCAAAAATATTCTTTAGTTATTAGATAAGGCACAGATATCTTATTTAGCATTCTTGTTTGACTCCATTTTTGCTTGTCTTACTGAATCAAGCTCTTCATATACAATTATCATGTGGGGAGAAGTGTAAGTCAGAATGTAAGCGTATGAACAACTTGATTCTTATTCCTTCTTCTATTAACAATAATCTCTGCTGCTGCTAAGTCACTTCATCTCTAGCACTCATTTAACCTAGTTTTTCCTTTCTACCAGAAAATAAAAATTAAAATAATTATTCAGGTCTCAAATCTTCACTTTGAAGATTAATAAAGGCTAGAAAGCATTTTAAGCTTTATCAAGAACTTGGAAGTATTCTGGATAAACAATTGATTTGAAATTTTTAAAGTTGTTTTTAGATTGGTATCCACCTAGAGGTACAAATGTAATACAAGAAATAATAAGAGGAGATTTTCACTTATTTTTATCCAGATTTTCATGAAAAAAATTAATATTCTGAGATAGATTTATGTTCAGGATGTGAAGAATTATCATTTATTCACAATAATATATTATTCTAAAATGTAATTCTTCCCAAACTTCTAGGCATCTCAGTTCCCTATTTCTAGAAGATTGGAACATTTTAAAAGTATCTTAATTAACTGACCAAATGAGGAAAATTGAAACTACAAAATAAATTGTTCCAGTTATGATCTTAGTCATTCATGCCATTAGTTCTTGTTTGAGAAAAAGTGCTAGGAATCCCCAAGACAACTCCCAAGTTTGGTGCTTTGTTAGGAGTATTCATAACACTGAGCATATTCTTGTGCTCATGGCTATGATTTATTATAGTGAACAGTTACAAAGCAAATTCAGCAAAGGGAAAAAGGGCATGGAGCAACTTCCAGAATAAACTAGGAGGAAGCTTCCGAGAGTTCTCTCCTAGTAGAGTCACACAGAACAGGCTTAATTTTCCCAGCAACGAGTTGTGCCCAGACTTGTGAAATGTTGTCTATCAGGAAACTCACCAGACACTCAGTGCCCAGGACATTTATTAAGAGCTAGTCACAAATCAAAACTCTAGACTCCAAAAAGAAAGCAAGTGTTCAATAGAAACCACATTTTTCATACAAAGAGTTTAGGTACAGTGAGTCTCTCTTATCAGCCACTCTTATGAAAACAGCTTGTCTGAGAAAGAAGACAGCAGACGAAAGAAGAGGCAGGAAATTAAGAAAGCCATTGTCTCAGTGATGTGGTTTGAATTCCTTTGTCCAACAACGTCTTCTCCTGGACCCATAGTGATGTGAACCAATAAATTTCTTTTTTGTTGTTTGGAGTACTTAAAGTGGATAAAGGTAATAGAAATATTCACTCACAGCTCAAGAGCCACATCTGACCTGCTTAATAACTATAGAAGGAAAAAAGGGGTGTTTTTCATAATTATTGAGATATAACTGATTTATAAGATTGTGTAAGTTTAAGGAGTACAGTCTGTTGATTTGATATATTTATATGTTGTTGTTTAGTCATTGAGTCGTGCCTGACTTTTTGCAACCCAATGGACTGTAGCCTGACAGGCTCCTCTGTCAGTGGGATTCTCCAGGCAAGAATACTGCAGTGGGTAGCCATTCCCTTCTCCAGGGTATCTTCCCAACCCAGAGATCAAACCTAGGTCTCCCGCACTGCAGGCAGATTCCTTGCCATCTGAGCCACTGGGGAAGCCCCTGTATTTATATACTGCAATATGATTATAATTATCATCACAGTGTTAGTTAACACCTCTATCACGTCACATAATGATCATTTTAAAGAGTGTTTTTTTTTTTTTTCCCCAACAGTTCAGGGAAAAGCCTCAGGGAGAATTCTAGTTATTCTTACTTTGGTCATGTGTTCATATCTGAACCTGATACTTTGGCCAGGAAGATGAAGTATTCTAGTTGGCTAGGTTTCAATCACATAGCCATCCCTAGGGCCTGTAAGAGGATAAGTTAAACTTCTCCCTACCCCGCCCCCACCCCCCACACAGAGCATTCTCTAGGTTTAACAGTACTGTTGAAGAAAGGAGGTGGAATTGTTTTTACAAAAGAGTGCTAAGTGGACAAAAATATGACATTATGAAATGTGGAAAATAAGATTTTTAATAAGTACAATCAGACATCAAATGAGTAGAATATAATAAACATATATATATATATATATTTTTTTTTTTAGGTACCATCTTACAGAAAAGACTCTTCATCACCTAGCACTGATTTATGCAGCTTTGGTTTCATCTGGGCTAAAATCAGAAGAACTGGATGTAAAGGTATTCTTTTCCTATATGTTTGTTCATGAGTATTTTTCGTAAACCAAAATTATAATGAAACTCAACTGCCCTGTGAGAAGAAACATTAAATGGGTAAACTAAAAAAATATCAAAAGCCGTATAAAGAACGGTTTTCAAAGTAACATATATTCTTTCCACTTAAATTTCTTCTCTAAAAGCTTTTAATGAATTTAAATTCATAATTTGTCTCTACTACTGAGATTTTTTAAAAAACATGTCAGAATATTAATAAAAATAAATATCCCTTGATTAATAATAATCACTTATGGAAGATAAACTGGGTTTTTTTCCATTTATTTTTATTAGTTGGAGGCTAATTACTTTACAATATTGTAGTGGTTTTTGTCATACATTGACATGAATCAGCCATGGATTTACATGTATTCCCCATCCCAATCCCCCCTCCCACCTCCCTCTCCACCCGATTCCCTCTGGGTCTTCCCAGTGCACCAGCCCCGAGCACTTGTCTCATGCATCCAACCTGGGCTGGTGATCTGTTTCACCCTTGATAATATACATGTTTTGATGCTGTTCTCTCGAAACATCCCAACCTCGCCTTCTCCCACAGAGTCCAAAAGTCTGTTCTGTATATCTGTGTCTCTTTTTCTGTTTTGCATATAGGGTTATTGTTACCATCTTTACTGTTTTTATCTACTATAAAATAGAAATCTTATGACATATGAATAAAGCAGTACTTAGGTGATCTCTAATCAGTCTCCTTTCTTGGCTTTTTTCAGTGTCCCACTCTGATGTTTAGATAGTTTCTCCAAATGGAGGGATCAGTTCTTTACTGTTATCACTTTATATTCTTTCTTTGATAAACTCAGACGTATCCCACAAATTTAGCTTTCATGTCTAAGAAAATCCTTAAAATTTTCCTAACTTTTCTTAAAGTCTGCCCCAATATTCTAGAATTCTACTTGGAAATGCCTACATGAATATCCCACAGGTACCCCAAACTCTGCATATCCAAAACACAACTTCTTATCCTCCCCCAAATTTGTGTTGACCTAAAACAAATAGATGGCCAGTTATTTGTGCAGTAAAAAATGGGTTTGTACGAGATCAACAAATAATTGCAATTCAGGGTCTGCAACCATGAGAAACCATGGGAAATATGGGAAACCATATACAGGTCCAGGCACAGCAAGGAGAGAGGAACTCTTTTAAAGAGGGAAAAAGAAAGTTGGAGAGTTATAATAAACAAAGAGTCCACTGGAGGAGTTGAGAGTTCAAAGTATAGTGACTTTTCATCAGTGGAGTTGTGACAGTCTCTCACTATCTGAACTCTTGCCAGGAAAGAAGAGGAAGGCTTTCTTCTTACTGGACTCTGCTATCATGGTAGGACATGAGAGCTCCTCCTTCTGGTCTCCTGGCTCTATTTTAATTAACATTTCTGTTAATTGTTACACCTAGTTTATGGCATTACTATTCTACGCTGATCAGTAGCAAAATCTTCCCTTTAACTCTGCAGGTCTCTAGATTATGCCTCTCCTCGCTATTTCCATTGCTATTTTCCTAAAGGCAGGCTTTCACCTCTCACTTGGAGTTTTAAGGTGACTTCCTAATTAATCTCCTTGTTTCTACTCTTTTCCCACTCCCATGCATCATGTATATTGACACCAATTACATTTCTGAAATACAGATGTGATACTTCACTACCTAGACTGCAAGCTCCTAAAGGAAACGGAATATGTTTTTTCATTTTTGTCTTCTTAGCACTCAGCACAGAGCCTACATAGCAAGCTCTTGAAAAATATGCTGTTGAGTTCAACTGTCTTGCTCAAAAGATCTTCTATAGCTTCCTACATCATAAAAATAGTGTTCACCTCAGGTGATTCAAGCTCCTCCACAATTTGACCCATAGCTTAGTTGTTCTATCTCTTTGGGACCCCATGGACTGTACCCATCACCAGGCTCTTCTGTCCATGGAATTCTCTAGGCAGGACTATTGGAGTGGGTTGCCGTTTCCTTCTCCAGGGGATCTTCCTGACTCATGGATCAAATCCTGTCTCCTGCATTGCAGGCAGGTTCGTTACCATCTGAGTTACCAGGGAAGCCCTAGTAATCCTAGAATCCTTAAAGATATTCTACTCACTATTTCCTGAATATGCCTCCACACTATCACCTCTCAGCCATGTGATTCTGTCCTGTCTTTCCCCGGAAATACTACTCCTTTAAACACTATCTCCTTTAAAAAAATTTGCCCCAATTATACTCTCTCAAGGTAAATTTCTCCTCCCATCCTCCCAATAATATTTCATATCTTTATTATATTATGAGGTTTTATTCATATATCCTCCACCCTGGACCATAAGAACTGGGCCCTTTTCCTTGTAAAACCTATAGCATTCTAGCACAGTGTTTTGTACACAATAAAAATATTCCACAAACATCCACTGAAATCAGTGAAAGCAGAACCTGTTAAAAAATCATCAAATGATCTATTTGAAATAAAATCCAGATAATTTTGATCCTATGATGCATTTTTAACAAAGAAATACAATTCTTAGAAAAGTTATCTAAATAAATGTAAATTTCTCATTTATTCATTCAAGGGAGATTTCATCACTTAATCAGCCTCTTTTCTCTTCACTTAATAGTGAGCAGTCATATGCAAAACATGCTTTAGAAAATCATTTTATTCCTCTCTACATGAGGTATCTGATACCAGTAAGTGACACTCTTCAGGTACACTGACAAGGCCTACAGAGTATATGTTCCAAGGAAGGCATTGGGGATGAAATAGGAATTACTGCTCAGGCACAATCCATTCCAAATAAAAGTCTGTTCCTACCTGACTCCAGCTATTCCAAAAGCTTTTCAAGTTTTCCTAACGCTCTTAAAAGTAGGTCCATTTTTCCATGAAAGTTGAGAAACAAGTATGATCAATTTGCTCTAATTCTGTTATCAATATATCACCAATACTCAAGTCTCCCATTCTCCTACTTGATGACATTGTTACATTAAAGAGGGTTACCTAGACATATTATTTTAGAATAATTTGGTAATATGGCTTTTGGCTTTTCAGTTCAGTTCAGTCACTCAGTCATGTCCAACTTTTTGCAACCCCATGGACTGCAGCACACCAGGCCTCCCTGTCCATCACCAACTCCCACAGTTTACCCAAACTCACGTCCATTGAGGTGGTGATGCCATCCAACCATCTCATCCTCTGTCATCCCCTTCTCTTCCTGCCTTTAATCTTTCCCAGCATCAGAGTCTTTTCAAATCAGTAAATTCTTCGCATCAGGTGGCCAAAGTATTGGAGTTTCAGCTTCAACATCAGTCCTTCCACTCAACACTCAGGACTGATTTCCTTTAGGATGGACTGGTTGAATCTCCTTGCAGTCCAAGGGACTCTCAAGAGTCTTCTCCAATACCACAGTTCAAAAGCACCAATTCTTCGACACTCAGCTTTCTTTATAGTCCAACTCTCCCATCCATACATGACTACTGGAAAAACCATAGCCTTGACTAGACGGACCTTTGTTGGCAAAGTAATGTCTCTGCTTTTTAATATGCTGTCTAGGTTGGTCATAACTTTTCTTCCAAGGAGTAAGCATCTTTTAATTTCATGGCTGCAGTCACCATCTGCAGTGATTTTGGAGCCCCAAATTATAAAGTCTGCCACTATTTCCACTATTTCCCCATCTATTTGCCATAAAGTGATGGGGCCGGATGCTATGATCTTAGTTTTCTGAATGTTGAGCTTTAAGCCAACTTTTTCACTCTCCTCTTTCACTTTCATCAAGAGGCTCTTTAGTTCTTCACTTTCTGCCATAAGGATGGTGTCATCTGCATATTTGAGGTTGTTGATATTTCTCCCGGCAATCTTGATTTCACCTTGTGCCTCATCCAGCCCAGCGTTTCTCATGATGTACTCTGCATATAAGTTAAATAAGAAGGGTGACAATATACAGCCTTGATGTACTCCTTTTCCTATTTGGAACCAGTCTGTTGTTCCATGTCCAGTTCTGACCGTTGCTTCCTGACCTGAATACAGATTTCTCAAAAGGCAGGTCAGGTGGTCTGATATTCCCATCTCTTTCAGGATTTTCCACAGTTTATTGTGATCTACACAGTCAAAGGCTTTGGCATAGTCAGTAAAGCAGAAATAGATGTTTTTCTGGAACTCTCTTGCTTTTTTGATGATCCAACAGATGCTGGCAATTTCATCTCTGGTTCCTCTACCTTTTCTAAAACCAGCTTGAACATCTGGAAGTTCACGGTTCACATATTGCTGAAGACTGGCTTGGAGAATTTTTGAGCATTACTTTGCTAGCATGTAAGATGAGTGCAATTGTGCAGCAGTTTGAGCATTCTTTGGTATTGCCTTTCTTAGGGATTGGAAAGAAAACTGACCTTTTCCAGTCCTGTGGCCACTACTGAGTTTTCCAAATTTGCTGGCATATTGAGTGCAGCACTTTCACAGCATCATCTTTTACAATTTGAAATAGCTCAACTGGAATTCCATCACTTCCACTAGCTTTGTTCATAGTGATGCTTCCTAAAGCCCACTTGACTTTGTATTCTAGGATGTCTGGCTCTAGGTGAGTGATCACACCATCATGATTATCTGGATCGTGAAGATCTTTTTTGTATAGTTCTTCTGTGTGTTCTTGCCACTTCTTGTTAATATCTTCTGCTTCTGTTAGGTCCATACCATTTCTGTCCTTTATTGAGCCCATCTTTGCATGAAAAGTTTCCTTGGTATCTCTAATTTTCTTGACGAGATCTCTAGTGTTTCCCATTCTATTGTTTTCCTCTATTTTTTGCACTGATCACTGAGGAAGGCTTTCTTATCTCTCCTTGCTATTCTTTGTAACTCTGCATTCAAATGGGTATATCTTAAGTTGCATCCTCGTTAGTATAGTGGTGAGTATCCCCACCTGTCAAATGGGTATATCTTTGTTCTTCTCATTTGCTTTTCTCTTCTCTTCTTTTCAAGTTATTTGTAAGGCCTCCTCAGACAGCCATTTTGCTTTTTTGCATTTCTTGGCCTTTTGCATTTTTGGCCTTTAGGGCTGAAAAAAAATCCATCAGGTTGGATTACTTTTTTATTTCCAAGCATGTGGAAAGCCTAGCCATAAAAGGAGTATTGGGAAATTTAAATATATTTTCTTAAACTAAAAGAAAATACTTCTAATATTTTACTTTTAGTATATCATGCCATATTATACTCTAAAGTCCAAAAAACATTCTATAAATTTCTTAAGAACTCTCTTTGCAGAAAAATGTATAGATACACACATGCAAATTTTTGAAAACAATGTTAGGCAGAGGTTCTTGAATCTCCCAAAGTCTAGCTAGGAGCTCCAGAATTCTCACCCTAGAGTGAGTATAGGTAAAATTCATTACCATTATAAAATTAGGCCCTTTAAAATAAAATTTGTATTTAAATGTTAGATCTTCTCAAAACATCTAAAACTTTTAATAAAATAAATCTGGAACCAAACAGTGTATTTCTGTGTACTCTGTATATTTAATATAAAGAAAGTCCTTTTTTAGCATGCATATGTTACTGTTCAGTCACTAAGTCATATCTAACTCTTTGTGACCCCATGGACTGCAGCATGCCAGGCTTCCCCGTCCTTCACTATTTCCAGGAATTTGCTCGAACTCATGTCCATTACTTTGTATTTGTTATTCTTGCGAAAGAAAAGAAAATGTCATAATTATTTTTGTGAGGTTGGTACAGTCTTTGTTTCTTAAGTTTCCACCACTGGACAGAATATTTTTATTATTAAGATATGATTGTTTAGGGCAGTATTCTCCATCTGCTTTAAACTGCTAACCCATGAATTAGTTATCTTTCTGTAAACAAAATCCAAAAGATGAAGAAGATAAAAATAGAAATGAAAGTGGAAGGAAAAGGCTGGCATTTCAGAAGAGAGAAGGACATGGAGGAAAACTTAAATGACAGACAGGAAGTAGGGGATATTTAAAAACTCCTTTTAGAGTTAAGTTTAACATTTCCCAGGTGGCTCAGTGGTGAAGAATCCACCTGCCAATGCAGGAGATGCAGATTCCATCTCTGGGTCAGGAAGATCCCCTGGAGGAGGAAATGGCAACCCACTCCAGTATTCTTGCCTGGAGAATCCCATGGACAGAGGAGCCTGGCGGGCTACAGTCCATAGTGTCACAAAGAGTCAGACACGACTGAGTGACTGATCGTGCAGTTTTAACACACACACATTGGCAGGGGTATCTTACCATCAGGTGAGCCATGATTGGATGAACAATTCCAAAAAACATTCTGAATCAAAACATATTTTTCTTTTTGAATACAACATCAAATTAAGCTGTAAACATCCTTATTTTTCAATTTTGTTTTTAAACAATCTTGCACTGTATCTTTCATTCTTATTTTTACTTGAGAACTATTAGGTTTAACCTACAAAAAAGCAAAATATTAAATATTACTAGTGACATCCAAATTGCTTTTTCTTCTAATACAGATGAAACAAAACACCAAATATGTTTAAAAGACTATACTAATAAATGCCAAATGGAAGTGAAGAAAAACAATGTAGTTCCCAAAATTAGAAACTATAAGGATATCATATTTAAGGAAGGAAAATAAATTGTTTATCCTCACAAATGAAGCATCCTGAATTTTACATAAATAAATTAGTAAATTATATCTAAGTTCAGTTCAGTTCAGTCGCTCGGTTGTGTCCGACTCTTTGCGACCCCATGAACCGCAGCACGCCAGGCCTCCCTGTCCATCACCAACTCCCGGAGTTTACTCAAACTCATGTCCATTGAGTCAGTGATGCCATCCAAGCATCTCATCCTCTGTTGTCCCCTTCTCCTCCCGCCTTCAATCTTTCCCAGCATCAGGGTCTTTTCAAATGAATCAGCTCTTCGCATCAGGTGGCCAAAGTATTGGAGTTTCATCTTCAACATCAGTCCTTCCAGTGAACACTTAGAACCAATCTCCCTTAGGATAGACTAGTTGGATCCCCTTGCAGTCCAAGGGATTCTCAAGAGTCTTCTCCAACCTCACAGTTCAAAAGCATCAATTCTTCGGCACTCAGCTTTCTTTATAGTCCAAAATAGTGTTCAAAGATTAGAATCTACTGGGGTTTTGTTTCTTCAAATTGTAAACAATTTTTGAATGATATATTTTGCTTCCTAGTATTCCCTGTAATCTAACATAAAAAATATATTTTAGCTTATAATTGCCCCAGGAGTGGAAGAGACTGCACTGATGATTCGACAAATTGCTGACCACAATTTAATGACCTCGAAGAGAGATCCTCGTGAATGGTTGGATAAGTCCTGGCTTAAAGTTGCACCATCTAAGGTTTATTTCCTAACATATAAATTAGAGATTTGCAGAGCAAATATAAATATATGTACTTGAATTCTCTTTCTGGTAGCATTTTCTTGTTCTATCATGTTTGCATTAGCATATGTGACAATATGCCATAATGTACAACATTTATTTAGACAATTTTCCACAACTATGAGTATTTTTCAACTTCATAGAACTATTGTAATAGGATCTTATTTCATGAACTTTCAAAATGAACTTGTTATAGGGTGACCTAATGGCTTCAATGTCTAATATTTTAAGAATATAATAATTTTTCTAATTCCTACGTTTAAACATTCAAGAATAGTAGATATGAGAATTGCACAATTCTATCATTCCATGTGTCATCAACAATTCAATTATATAATTCAAAATGAAAGTAGAGTTATGAAATAGTTATAAGATTAAGTAGTTAATCTTTAAAAATTCCTTTTGCTTAAGCATAAATATTTCCAGGTTCTCATACCAACCTAGTGTTTCTGTTGCCTTATTTTTAAATATATTCAAATCCTAAAATCATGGAAAGAGGATGGAGATCATTATGTATTAACATGGAATGACTTTCAAAATATATTAAATGAAATGTAAAAGTTGCAGTGCAGAGCATCCAGTACACTACCATTTGTGTAAGAAAGGGGGAAATTAATATTTACATGTATTCATTTATAAATGAATAAAATATCTCTGGAAAGATACCACAAAATGATATCATTGATTATCTCTACAGAAAACTGAGGTAGTGGAGTAGGAATGGGACTTTTTACTATATACCTTTTAGTCCTTTTGAATTTTGAACTGTGTGACTGTTTTACCTACTCAAAAAATTAAATTATAAAACAAATACAATATTCATATATATTAAATCACAGGACTTTTATATGCATAAACAGAAATAGTACTATCAGCAAGTATGGATATGATTAGAACATTTTTGTGTGTATGTATATGCAATTTCCTTCCTACCAAGCCATGTCCAATCTACTAACATGTTTGTCATTTGATAAAATCAAAGAAGGTACAAAAAGTCAATGTAACCCAGAAAAAAAAGGAATTTAGTAATAAATGTGGCTGCTACATTTCTAGACATTTTTGAGATCTTTCTGAAAACATATACTTTTAGTCTTAGATAGAAGTTCTTCCTATACTCTTCACAATAAGCCTTTTCTGAAATTATAATATCTGTTAGACATCATACACATGGTTTATCTTAACCAAACTATGATGGCATACAGTCTACAAAGAAAGAGCTGAAAAAATCTTGAGCTATATAATGAAGTCTCCTAAAAGGTTTCTCATTAGAAGAGCTATCGTTAGATAACAATTGTCATTTGAAGGATATGAACTATAATGAATCACTTTGGATGAGTGGTTAGACTGAATGAACTTTAAGATCCTTCCCAATTCTGGTTGTTAGAATCTTTACTGACAGACAAATTTCTTTCCCTCCTGGCCATACTATTTTCCCCAAGCATCTCAAATTGAGTGGTAGGTGCAATGACATCAATTTTAATCTACTGGAGAGAGCAGAGTAAAAAGACCACTTCTGATTATTCCTTAAACTTTTTTTCTAGGAAGAAATGTACTTACTTGATTTTCCAAGTATTACTCCATTGGTGGCTCAGCTCATGTTAAATAAAGGACCTTCACTGAACTGGATATTGTTAGCAACTCTTTGTCAACTTCAGGAACTCCTACCTGAAGTTCCAGAAAAAGTGTTAAAGGTTAGTTATTTGAAATACATATTCTCCTATGAGTCTATTTCCTTTGCATTTGAGTATCTATTTTCACCATAATGGTTTTCAAAATGAAGGTACCAAGTTTGTTTTGGACTTCAGAGAGCGAAGAAATAATCTACTTAAGCTAAATTTCATACAGAATTTTCACTGGTTGTCAAGTACATTATACATTTTAAAGTTATAATTCTGTACAAATCGTTTATCACTTTTCAGATCATTTTGAAGTGTTATTATGCCCACAGATATTCAATTACACACTCTAACGTGTTTACATCATCTCTTCCAAACAGTTCTGATTCCTTCATTATAGTAGTTAAAGAGAGTAGTTAAAGTTTAAAGTAGTTAAAGTTAAAGAGAACTTTAGACCTATCAGTAAAGTCTCTTTAATTTTTATGAAGGAAATGGTATTCATGGATAACTTGTGTAACTAAAAATTCTATCTTAATTGATTAGGAAATAGATGCAAATTACAATAAGTTTTTCTTTTAATGGGAGCCAAATTATGTTCTGTTCTCATAGATTAATATAATATCTTTGAATGGACTACTTATTTATATTTTTCCTTATTTCCATATAGTTAAGCATCATTATTTATATTTACTTTATATTTACTTGATGGATTTTTATGTTGCATATTTATTATATTAATTAACTTTATAAATTTTGTAGCATTTTTGTGGCATCACTTCCTTATTCAAGATTAGTCCTTCCATAAAAAAATCACCTCAAATTTCATCACCTCGGGAAAACAGGGATCAGACTAGAACCTTTACTTCTCAGAGTTCAGCTTCTGCACCTTCAGATTCTGTCATTCAAGAACATAATAATTATCAATATTCAGATTTAGGAGAGAGAGTACATGAAGACACCAACAGCACTTCAAATTATAACTCTTCCCTTATGGAATTAAAAGAAATGCCAGGCATTTTACCATCTGTAAGTTCTTATAATCAGACCAGCCATTGGAAAGAGTCTAGTTGTAACCCTAACATGGTACAGAATAATTCTTTTCTGATGAATATAGAAGCAAGGAATCTGTCTGGTAATTCTTTTCTGAACCAGAATGATTCAGAGTCAGATGTCTTTTCTTTGGGTCTAACAGAAATGAATTATGAAACTATAATATCACCAATTGACACTCAGGAGAGAGTCACCCCTCACTTTATAAATTATCAGAAAAAGGGAACACATGAAAAAAAAGGACCTATAAAAAAAGAATTGTCAGCTCCTGTCTTTTCAATTGAGGGTTCTCAATCTCCTCTTCATTGGAACTTTAAGAGAAATGTATGGGAACAACAGAATCATTCATTCAACTTACAGTGTGGAGCAGAGCAAAGTACATGTGACAAATGGTACTCTCAAAAAGATAATTTATTCATTAATCAGCAAAAATATCAGTTGGATGAGTTAGAAGGCTTCATCTGTAAAAGTTCAAATGCTGGGACTAAAAAGACTTTCTGGAAAGAATTACCATCTGTCCCCAGTTTGGATTTATCCTGTGCTTCTGATTCTAATGTAAATCAAAAAGAATTCAACAGTCTTTATTTCTACCAAAGAGCTGGAAAATGTTTAGGACAGAAAACGTGCTCTGAGTCTTCATCTAACTCAGGAGACAACAACTCATTAACAGGTAATATGATTCAATAGCTAATAAAACTACTCTCTAAATTTTAAAAGACAGAATCATCTCCAAATTTTAAAAAAATTGTTTTAATTACTACACTTAAGAATCTTCAATAACTTTGGCAGCAAAAAAATAAAAATTCTAATTATAGACTTTTAAGAAAATAAATGCAAAGAAATTATGTCAAAATCTTGTAGCTTTAGATGAACTAAGCATTTAACTGAAGAAGTTATGGCTGATTCATGTTGAGGTTTGACAGAAAACAGCAAAATTCTGTAAAGCAAATATCCTTCAATAAAAATAAATAAATTTAAAAAAATAAAAACACAGAACAAATCTAAGTCAAGCTGAAGGCTTAAAGTAACAAAAATTAAGTAAAGAAATTAGCCAATTAGAAAAGTGGCCTCTTTGTGAACCTGGGATATTTTATGAGCTAATATTTATTAAAAGTTTATTACAGTCCCTTTATGTGGATTATTTAATTCTGTTAGTCCTATTAAATAAATACTACTATTGGCTCTCTATTTTCCAATTGACGTTTTTGAACATTTAATCATATCAGTTTTTAAAAGGACAATTTTATTTTCCCATTTTTGGTTATTATACCTTTTGTGTACTTCTTATTGCATCGGTCTGAGCATTTAAAACAAAATATTAAGTTCTGATGGCTATACAAAGATGGCCTTACTATGATGGGAAAAAAACAAAAAGAAAGGAGAAGCTGGAAGTTTCAAAACTCCTCTTTTGCACAGACCATTTTGTGAGGCCAAAGGGTGCCAAAGAATCTTAAATTCCTTGTTTTATTAAAAGAGAATCCCCAAACCATATAAGTTCTAGAATTCCCAAAATTTAGATTTGGTCCCATAAATAGTCATAATTTGATTTTAAGGGAAAATATTCTTTCCCTAGTTTTGTAAGAACTTTTGCAAGAAATAAATGCTGAATTTTATTCAAACATTTTTTGATTCCTATTGGGGAAAATCAAAATGTTTTCTCTCTTGACATTAATATCAATCAACATTTACAGGTATACTAATAATCAATCATTTATGTCATGTGTCTGATAAACCTAATTGGCTTTTAAGGAATGATTTTTTAAAATATGCTATTGAATATGGTTACTATTTATTATTTGATTTTCATATCTACATTCAAATGAAATTAACTTATTGTGTTCTTTATTTTTACTGTGTCAAGTTCTGACATAAATTTGTCCAGAGCTATTGGTATAACATCAAGATAATTTTCCATTTGTCTTGAATGTATATTTGTGGTCTCTGTGATAATAATTATCTACTGCATTGCCTTTTAAATTTGCTCAAAAGGTATCCAGCACTTGCAATTATGAAATTACATTGCTGGGAATAACTACTACCATTCTAAATATTTTAGTCTCTCTTTTTATTAATTTAATCAATCAACCTCTGCAAGTATCCAAATCTAAAATATTTCAAATTATGTCATATCTAACACAGTCATGAAAGGTGAGTCTATACATGATCAGAGCTCAGGATAAATTCCTCAACATTACAGATATGCACTAAGAAACAGACTTAATGAAGGAAAACTTAAAAGCAAGAGTCTTAAATCCAGGGAGATTTAATTATTTGTGCAAGGCATGAACGTACATACATGTATCTTACACTAATTATTATCAGGCTTTTAAGAATAGGCACATTTATGCTAAAAATTTAATTTTTAATAGTCAATTTTTATCTCAGTTTGGAAATTTCAACACTGTAAATAGATGATAAAGAGAGAAGATCCACCTGAGCATTTGAGAAAAAAATAGCTACACTTACTATTATCAGAAATAAAACGGTTTTCTTTTTTTTCCTTTTAACAGATATCACGTGCTTACAACAACCGCAATCCAAAAAACAACGTCTTGTGTATGAAAAAGTCCCTGGTAGACTTGACGGACAAACTCGTCTGAGGTTTTTTTGAAAGAAAGAATAGTGCTGCATGCCACATTTCATTGTTTTTTTAATGATAAACCAGTAATAAAATTATTTAGATTTGATCACATATCAAAGAAAATGCAATTGTTCTTAGATGTTCTTGATGTTCCTATATTAAATTTTCATAATATATATTCTACTTTATAGTTTATAAGTATTCTAATTAGCAAAATATTATTATAAGATCCAAATATCTCCCCAGTTCACCTAAGTATCTTGAACCTTTTTTTAAAAGAGAGGCAGAAAACCTTACTGGATGTATAATCAAAGGGTTATTTTGCTGTCTCCTCAAAGGCATGCTGCCTCCAGCAAGTATTTGAAAGGAGCTTCCATCTCAGTCTGACCTTCTGAGTTCAGAAGTGAAGATCACCACAGCCCACCCACCACCACCACCTTAAAACCTAGGGCAGAATTGAAGTTAGAGAACTTCCAATCAAAATGTTGTCTTCACAAACGAAATATTCAAACAAATCACTAAGAGAAAACATTTGCTACCCACACGATAGCACAAGGGCTTACATTCCTAATATACAACGAATTCCTACAAATTGATAGGCAAAAGACAACGTAATAGAAAACTGGGCAAAATTTGAATAGATATTTCACGGAAGAAACAAAAATAGCCAGGAACGTATTTGAAACCGTATTTGAAACCGATAAATAGCTTCATTATTTATCAGACAAATGCATATTAAAACAATAAGCTACTATTTTTTCACCTATCAGATCAGCAAAATTTTTGAGAATTCATAATATCAAGTGTCAGTATATGGGATAAATAATGCTTCCCTGTATGATTGGAGAGGATAGTTGGTATATTTTTAAATGGATGACTATAGGTTTCTAATTACTGTAGTAATTATATTCCATTGAATACATTTAAGAGAAAGATATTTTAATTTTATTTTAAAATGTCAACATTTCTAATAAAATTTTATTCTTGGCAGCTACTTAGAGTTATAATGAAACTTTTATATGTCTCTAAAATGGAGGTATGGAAATCTCTGGTGGCTCAGTGGTAAAGAATCCACCAGCTATATGAGCAATGTGGGTTCGATCCCTGGATCCAGTAGATCCCCTGGAGAAGGAAACAGCAACCCACTCCAGTTTTCTTGCCTGGGAAATCCTATGGATAGAGGAGCCTGGCAGGCTACAGTCCATGGGGTCACCAAGAGTTGGACATGACTTAGCGACTAAGCCACCACCACCAGCAAGATGGAGGTACATGGATTTTGAACATTATTTTAGCAAAAATGGTTGAAGACCATAGGCATACTCTTCCTGTCTCTTTCCTGGCTTCTGAAATGGTCACCCTGTTACTACCAAAACTGATTTCTACCTTCTGAGATCCAATGGACATTCAGACATCACCTCACTTGATTTCTCTTCAGTGTTTGATACACATCCTCCTTTTTGAAACAGGCTCGACTTTAAATCAACTCTCTTACTCTTTTACTACACTTTTATTTATATATAGGATGTTTAATTTTGCTTGAGTATGTGGAGGGTAGAGACTTCAGAGAGAAACTATTTCTGGAAATTTTATTCGAATTTCTATTGTACTTTCTTAAAGTTTCAGCAGGTTTGCTCCTAAACCAAGGTAAGGCTGTCTTCCCAACTTGCAGATCTCCTTGATCCCGTCTTTAATCAGCTTGCAGAGGAAAGGACTTTCTTCAGCACCCTAGACTGAGGCAAGCTCAGGCCAAGCTATCAACACACACCCCTCTGCCTCCTCACCAAACGCAGTGAAAGCACCTGAGCCCGTCCGCCTGCATTTCTCAGTGATGCTTGGAGTTTAAGGACACATTCACTCTGCCTGGGCCTGGAGCAGCCTCCTGTGCTGTTGCCCATCAGAGGCAGGAATTCTGGAGCAGGTAGCCATTTCCTCCTTCAGGGAATCTTCCTGACCCAGGGATCTAACCCGAGCCTCCGGCATTGGCAGGTGGATTCTTCACCACTGCGCCACCTGGGAAGCCCATTATCAGAGGTATTATTAAGAGGCAGGTCTTGTGATGACCCTAGGAACAGAGAATAAAGTAAATGAACTCTGCTTCAGCACCGTCTGAAGCAGTTGGGTTGGTCCATAGAAGCCTGAAGGGTCTGGAAAGGCCCTTGTTAGGGGCTTACAAGTGTCAGTCCAGCCTCCAAGGTCCTCTCCCAAACACCACATCACATGAAATTATTTAGAATAGTCCCAACCTCCCAGTTTCTTACCATGGAAACCTCCATTCTTTCTCTGAGAGCATTTCCCCATGAGGTTTTTTTTTTTATGTTTGAAGGGGAGTTACTTGCCCAAACTTAGATCTATGACTGGTAGTTGTGATGTTCACTCCTGAGGACCTTTGAGTGGCTTTACCCCCAGGTTCCCAGGCCCAGCCCAAACTTTGTTAGACTCATCAGAACATCAGCTGCCCCTTGCAATTGTAGGGGGAGGTAAGATACTCCTTCCCTTGCCACTGAGACTCTGCATATAACTGGGCATAAACACCAGGGTGTCCCACCCTGCCCCTCACAGTAAGAGCCTGGTTTTTCTCCTCCAATAATAAGCCTGCCTAAAGCAAACAATCCAACAATTTTAAGTGGGAGTAGCCTGGGTTGGTGGGGATGGGGAGTGCAAACTGTAGCAATCCAAAATGAAAGCTGAAAAATATGTCTTCTGCTTTTGCTTTTTTATTTGGTTTATTGTTTTTACTGTACAAGGATTTTAGATTTCATACTTATCTATTTAAAATGCTTGTTTATTTAAATTGTTTAAATTTAATTTGATCAAGTATACACCTCTTCTCGTTTTTGATTTCTGGGTTTCCTGCTTTTTTTAGGAAGCTCTCTTTTACCCTGAAGTTACACAACTATTCTAACTTTTCTTCTGATGCCTTTGTATCACCTTTCTTTGACCTATGTGGAATTTTTTTACAGAGTATAATACAGGCCCAATTTTTATTTCCTTCTGAATGGATAGCCAGTAATGTCAGCACCATTTGTTTAATTATACTTTCCCTTGAATAGGAAAAAGAAAAAAGAGTCAGGCCTACTTCTGTACTATTATGATCAATTCAATCATCTAGTTGTCTATTCCTAGGACCACAATAATATTGTTTATTTTGAATTTTTTTTTTTTAAGTCATATCATTTTGATTCAGCAGTTTCAGAGTAAGCTAGTACCTGGTAAGGGAAGTTTTACCCTCCCACGTTTTATACACACTCACACACACACAGAGTTTTAAAAGCTATTCTTGGACACTTGATTTTACATATAAACTTTCAGTTATTTTAACCAGCTTCCCTTAAAAGATAAAAAAGGAATTCCAATAAATCTACATAAATTTTAGTAAGATTGCATTTTAATGACATTGTCCTATAATCCTGAAATTTTAGATTCCGTTCTATAAACATTGGTAAAATTTTTGTTTTTCTTGCACTTTTGTTAAATGTATTCTCAAGTATTTTTTATAGCTTTGTCATTAAAATAGAAATGGGATACATTTAAGACACAACTATATTCATATGTGAGATGTCTATATTTTTCTTGTACTATCTTACCAAGTTTTTGCCAAAGGGAAAGTGAAATCAAGAGGTGTTTTTTGTTTTTGTTTTTTCTTCCAACACATCAAAAGCTGTACATAATTAATGTATACAACTTAATGAGTTTGGAGATAAGTATATACCTATGAAACCACAACACAATCTATGCCATAAACTTACCCATCACTTCCAAAAGTTTCCTTCTGCCTTATTATTTTTGTGATAAGAACAATTAACATAAAATTTACCCTCTTAGCAAATTTTAAAGTATATAGTACAGCAGTTAACTATAGGCACTGTGCTGAACAGTAGATCTCTAAGGCTAACTCATCTTATAACTGAAAATGTGTTTTTTAATGGAGACTTTTTCTAAATGCTTATTGTTGTTAAGATGGAGAACAGAAAATGTTTAAATGCTAATAAAAGGAATCCAACAGAGAAGTTGAAGATAAAGGAAAGAAAGGACAACTGATAATATGACACTTCAGAGAAGATGAACAGATCCACAGAATAAGTAAGTGGGTTAGAAAAGGGACATCTGAATTTTGATCCAATGGAAGGGATTTAGATCACTTAGATTAGGAAGTTTAGTGACTGGAAGTTAAAGGAGTTCCAACTATTGACTTCTACATTCTCTACTGTAACACTACTTATGTTCAAAGATATCCCCATTTACCTATGGATTTATCCATAGCTAGACAGTGTATTAAAAAGCAAAGACCACTTTGCCAACAAAGGTCCATATAGTCAAAGCTTTGGTTTTTCCAGTATGGATATGAGAGCTGAACCATAAAGAAGGCTGAGCACTGAAAAACTGATGCCTTTGAATTGTGATGCTGGAGAAGACTCTTGAAAGTCCCTTGGACAGCAAGGAGATTAAACCACTCAATCCTAAAGGAAATCAATGCTGAATATTCACTGGAAGGACTGATGCTGAAGCTGAAGCTCCAATACTTTAGCCACCTGATTCGAAGAGCCGACTCATTGGAAAAGACCCTGATGATGGGAAAGATTGAAGGCAGGAGGAGAAGGGGACCAAAGAGGATGAGATGGTTGGATGGCTCCACTGACTCAATGGACATTGAGCAAACTTAGGAGATAGTGAAGGACAGGGAAGCCAGGCCATGCTGCAGTCCATGGGGTTCCAGAGTTGGACATGACTTAGCGAGTGAACAAGAATACATAGCTATCTCAAAGAGCAAATGTTGCCAGTAATTGAGATATTTCTGCATATTATACCTATTTTTCACAAAATTCTACAAGGACTTATAAACAAAAACTTCACTTCCCACTTCCAGCACTCAATCGCCCAAGCAAACAAAATCTATGAAGCCTTAAAACAAAATCAGACATAAAATATTGCTGTCATTAGTAGAAATTAAGCAGAAATTTTATTTCCAGGTTCTTCAAAGATTAAAACAAACACAAATAAAGTATTCTTTTAAGTGTCCCAAATTAAATCAAAGACACATCATCAAAATAATACACCTGTGACATTAAAAATTCATTTAGGTTGTCATATTTTCACATTACTTTTTAAAAATCATTTGCGATGCTCTGTAGATCACATTTAAATATGAAATAATTTAGTATATTTTTTTTTAAGTAAAACCACCCCTATAAAGTAGAGGAACTTAAAAAGACGAAGATCAAATCTGCTTCATATACAGGATGGGGCAGTCTCATACAGAAAACAACATTCATCTTTTCAAACAAGGTTGCTAAGAAAGAGATCCCATGCTTAGTGTTGAAAATAAAACAACCTCCTCATTTAGAAAAATCAAGACATCATTTGATTAACAAAGCCCATTCTTCCCCCAATTTACACTTGCATGTCTTCATTTAGAAATTATAAATTCATGAGAAAAGAACAAATTTTGTTATGGTATAAAGATCTTAGTTGGGAACAGCAAATTACAAATATTCAATTTTTTTAACAAAGAATACTGTTTTCCTTCCCAAAATGTAAACATCTAGTAAATAAAACATACATAACATTCCAGGCATAGAAACACTAGTAATTCACTTAATGAAAGAAGTGTATTTTGGTATATTTGGTGGTAAGGTTTTTGTTTAAGTATAAAGCACTTCAACAAAGAATCAGGCCATTATTATTTAAAATCTACACCTTCACCCAGTTTCCTTATTTGAGTAGAAACATCAATTTCTGTAGAATGTTGGCTAAAAGACCAGGTCACAGGAAAGGTCCTGTGAAATATCTAGAAGTCATGTGGTTAGAGAAGTATTTTCTTGAAATTTGGAGGCAGTCATTCATCAGTTTGTGCTTGAAAGCATTCTTCAGCGAACTTCTTCTCTACTGTAAAGAAAATTTGGTAGGTTTTCACTTAGTAAGATTTATACATAAAATTAACTAGTCATTATTTCATAGGTCACTTTAGGGTTCTCAAAGTAGAAAGTAACAGGTTAATATCAGAAAATCCAAACCTCACCATTGAATGAGTAACACCCGTGAAAGTGCTTTGTAAAAAGACAAATGCTATGCCAACATAAGACTATTATTTTAATATCATAAATGTAGACATTTTCCATTAAAAGATACAATAGCACCTAATAGTATTATTACTTCCTTTTTGTTAACATGAATAATTTCCTTTTCAAGTATATGAAAAAAGATCTAAGATGATTACTTCCTGTATAAACACCCCTTGTGTATGTGTGTGCGCTCAGTCACTCAGTTGTGTCTGACTCTTTGCGAGTCCATGGACTGTAGCCTGCCAGGCTCCTCTGTCTGTTCATGGAATTTTCCAGGCAAGAACATTGGAGCGATTGCCATTTCCTACTCCAGGGGGTCTTCCCAGATCAGGGATCGAAACTGCATCTCCTGCACTGGCAGACGAATTCTTTACCACTGCGCCACCTGGAGAACCCATAAACACTCCTGAGAATATGTAACTTGAAATATATTGGCCCCAAAAGACTAATAATTTATGCCTTGACCTCTTTAAAAAAAAAAAGTGAAAATATGAATTGAGACCCCGTAATACAACACATTAGAACCCAGGAAATGTAGGCTACCCTTTAAAGAGGTGTTTTCATTTCAAGAATACATTTTTAAGGCTCTTTTAACCCTACTCACACTTGGCCCAGTTACTACATTTGTTCCTCCATTAATACACAGAAATACATTCTGAAAGCCTCTAGGAAAGAAATCACAGCTGGTGGCAGGAATGAGTCTCTGCAGAGTCCTTAGTCCCAAGAGTAACAAGTCAGTTGACAGCACCAAGCAACATCACAAGTCCAGGATGGTGTAAGGACAGGGGAGATGGTGTTAAGGACAAGAAATTACTGTTGGCCACGTCAGTTCAAAAGCTTAAGTACATAAGGATATTATCATCTGGTGAGTTCGTACAAGGGGATTGAGGCTCTCCTAATTAGATGTATTCCACAAGCAGGCAGATTAGAGTCACCCTCCAGGTAAAGCTGTGCATTTTGCTGGGATTTATTTTAATTCCCTGAAGAACAGCAGAAATGTAAAACTCAGGTGCCCAAGTCCTTTGGGAATCCCCAGGATAATCCCATGGCCCCAAGATGGCCTGGGGTATCACTACTCACCAGTCTTCAGAGTAAAGCACAGGATCTGGGCTCCCGAAAGGGATTGCTTCCAGCTGGAACACCCACCAGCAGGGCATCCTTGCAGGCATTCTGCATGCAGTATTGCTGAAGCTCTGCAGCTGCCTGAGAGACCTGGAACAAAGGGACAAGAGCTCCTGACGTGCTGCTCACAGCCAGGTCCATCCAGCAGCCACGTGAAACTCCGAAAACTGATTGTACAACCTGATAAAGGTCACACTTTCCACAACCTCCAAGAGTCTCTTTTTGCTGCAAGTTCTAATAACTGAACTCCAAAGAGGGAAAGTTACAACTCCTGTGAACTTTGATTTAGGGCCTTTTTGTTTCAGCGGCTTATTCAACCAAGGAAAGATAAAACATATTTTTCACCCATATAGAATCCTGGTTTTGAGACAAAGTATAAAGAAGTAGCTTATCCTAATGTGCCCTTTACAAATTTTCACTTATAAACCACACATTGATACATCCAGATTTGCCATGTGAACAGACTGTTTTAATATTTACAAGGCTTGGTGGAGCCTTATCCAGTCTGCTCAAAGCAAGTGATGAGGTTCCTCCATCATGCTTTTGAAGCAGAATAGCTTACTGGTCAAGAGTGCAGCCTCCGGCACATTACTTCTCACCTGGGAAATGCATTTGTAATAGTGCCTACCTCAGTGAGTTGATGTAATAATTAAATGAGTTAATGCACATAAAGCACTTTTCCAATGAGTCAGCTCTTTGCATCAGGTGGCCAAAATAATGGAATTTCAGTATCAATCCTTCCAATGAATATTCAGGATAGATTTCCTTTAGGACTGACTGGTTTGATTTCCCTGCTGTCCAAGGAACTCTCATAAGTTGTTAATTCAAAAGAAATCTGGAACCAATTATGCTCATGCTAATTATGCCTCCTTCAGAGAGAACAGGGGAACTCTACACATGATGGGTGGAAAGAGACAATCTCCTAAGACCCCCAGAAAAGTGGGACTAACTAGGTGCTAGCCTAAAGAATATAGTCAAAAAGTTAAGGTGGAGGATATGCAAAGAAAATAAGAGAAGAATTAAGTGGTATTTCTCTTGCACTTTCAAGGGGCAGAGACTCTGGCCTGGGAGAGTGTAAGCCCAACCCTTAGAAATTGTATCCTCTCAGTTGAAGTGGGCTAATCCCCACTCAAATCATATCCCTTTCCTTGGTCTGAGCCCAGGCTGACCCATCAACTTCTGAGAGACTTCTGCAAGGCAAGTAGAGTCCTTGGAAGGATACTGAGCATTCCAATCAATGGCAAGGGGTACCTTCCATCAAATGCTACGAAACCAGTATTCTGCTTCATTTACCAGTTAGCAAGTCTGCGAAAGAGGAGACATCTCTGGACGTGCTGAGAAAATCCGTCACTGAGCCCTGAAATGAGGCAGACCGGAGACCCTGGATGGTTGTGACCCCCTAAGGTGCTGCCTGAGAAAAATGCTGCCAAGCACCTTAAACCTTACTCCCATGAGGACACCCCACAAAGAAGCTGCGTGACTTTGAGCAACTCATTTGACTTCTCCAGGCCTTATAGTTTCATCACCTGCAACTATTTTTAAAATGTAGATAAGAATACCTCCCCCAGCTATTTCCCAGGATAGGCAGACATCTGGCTCACAGTTTTTCTTTCCATCTCAGGCCCCAACATCATCCTCAACATTTCCAGCAATCCTAGTTTCCGTTTCCTGAGCTCCTCTCCTCAAACAACCTTCTCAACACCAACAGTTACAGCCAACACTGCTCCGCATCTGAAATTTCACACTCCAACATCCTACCTTCTGATCACAATCTCTCCCGCTGCTTCCTGCCTTCTCACTACACCTGCTCTTTGATCTCAAGGGGAACATCTCTTCCTTTTTCATCTGGCCCATCTTAGGGAGGCTGGCTCTGTTCCTTCTCGGGTCAGCCTTCTTCTAGCCAGACCCTTGGACTCCTTGCTCTCCACTCCCATTTCTATCTTTCTGGCAAAACTCCCTTGCTAACTCACTACTTGGATCAACCACCATTCACCACAGATGCCTGGGTGGCCAAAATGCTGCTGGAGACAAAAGAAGAAAAAGAAGGAAAATAAGACAATCAATCTCACAGCAGCTAGGTCTTCGGAATCTCCGAATGTGTCTGCTGGGGTCCTCTGGCATTCCCCACAGTGCTCTCTCCCCCATCCTCAGCTCTTGTGACTCCATTAGTTCCCCTTTTTTCTGCCCTAGAAGAAAACTCGGCCTCCTATTCCACAAAGACATTTGTCATCATACAAGTTTCTTAGGCCTCTATCTGGAAATACATATGTTTACACATATCCTTCCTCCTTTCTTATCTCAGAAGGTGTCCCTCCAATCCCAGGCACCCTTAGGCTCCTTGTCTCTACCTCCAGCTCTCCTCCATTTGTTTCTTCCCCTGACCTAAAAATACAGTGTGTTCCTTCCTCTCAACCTCTAAATACAGCTTTTCATTTCCTAAATTTAAAAAAAAAGTTTCCTCTTTAAAACCAGATTTTTTTTTTCCCAAAAAGTGTCAGAAGTGTCTGCCTAACCTACTATAATTTAGATTTGGCTTCTAAAACTGTATGTCACTGAAGCCTCCTTTGTATTCCACAACTGCCTCTTTATCTTGTATATAATCTTCACATCACTTTCTGAAGTTTTTTTAATTAACTGGTTAATATGTTTATTATTTACCTTCCCCCAGGGAATCACCATATTATCAGCACACAAAACAGGGCGTGGTCCAGAGTAAAGGCTCAATCAGGTCCACCGAGTGCCACAGTAGTGTTCATTCATTCACACACACATTCTACAAATAATGCTATATGCTAGTTGCTAAACACAATTACACACCAGAGGCTTTTTATCAAGTGACTAAACACTGGACACGTTGGACTAAGGCGCCAGTTTTTGATAACCTCCCTTCCTCGCTCCAGTACCCTGGCCTTCCCTCGCTTCTCTTGTCACAACCATCTCCTTCAGCCGGTCCCTGGGCTCCACGCTCGGGTAACTTCAGTTTCCACCCCCCTACAGTCTTTCAGCTTTGTTCTCTGAGCTTCGGCCAAGGCAGTCAAACACCTCCCGGGCATCCCTGCAAGGTCCACGTATCCGAAACTGAACGCACCATCTCTCCCCGCTACCGGGGCAAATGGCCACGCCATCCATCCCGTTAACAGGCCAGGAGCCCGAGCAGCGCCCGCCTCCCTCGCATCCTATCAACCCATCACCGAGGCCCGTCCATTCAGTCGCCTCCGCAGCTCTAGACCCCATCCTCCCGCACCAGCCGAGTTCGGGGAGGGGAGGCCACCGGCCAGTCGCCCCCATTCCTGGTGTCCTGGCGTCTGTCCCGCACCCCGAGTCATTGTCCGCATCACTGAAAACTTGACCGCCCCGGGGCGTTCGGTCCCGGACAGCTCGCACGGAGACAGGAGCTTCTCCTCGGCGCCCCCAGACCCGGCCTCCCTCTCGGGTCCCCGCGCCGCCGCCTCTCCCGGGCGTTGGGGTCCGGGCCCGGCCCTGCGCAGACTCCCACCCACAGAGGCCGGGCCGCGCGAGCCAGGCCGGGCGCCGTCCTCGGGGCCGCCCACCGCG
Organism: Odocoileus virginianus; assembly: GCF_023699985.2. Lineage (NCBI taxonomy): Eukaryota > Metazoa > Chordata > Mammalia > Artiodactyla > Cervidae > Odocoileus > Odocoileus virginianus. The sequence continues at coordinate 11,176,483 of NC_069704.1, forward strand.
GCAGGCTCCCCGGCTAGCGCGGGGGTCGGCTCCGCAGCCCTCCGCCCAGGAGCGGCCTGCTCCTCTCCCGCCCGCGGACGGCGGGGCGGGGCGGGAGCGGGAGGCCCCCGCGCCCGAGGCCAGGCGCCGGCCTCACCTTAATCCTCTCCACGCCGGCCTCCAGCTTGAGCTGCTCCACCAGGCGCTGCAAGGCGCTCACGCTGGCCCCGGAAGACATGGCGGCGGCCTGGGCTCCGAGAGGGCGGGCGGCCGGCTGGGAGACGCGCGGCCGGGAGGCGCGGCACCGCCCCGAGGCGGGGAAGCCGCTGTGCCCGCCCTGCCGCCCGCCCCCCGCGCCCGGCCTCGCCACGCGGCCGCTCTCCGAGATGACAGAACCACGGGTACGCGACACCTCGGGGTCCCGAGTTGACGGACACCAACTCTGCCTTCTAAGCCGAGAGGGTACCTGCGTCCCCACCGGTCCCCCAAGCCGCGCCGCGGGGCCCACACAGGGGCGCCCCCTTCCACCTCGACGTCTAGGGCTTCCTTCTAGGCGGAGCAGGAGTGGGTGTGGGGCGTGGGGGATGAAGAAGGCGAGGACGCCTTCCTGGAGAAGCGGAGCTGGGACTGTGTGTGGCTAGAGCGAGGTGTGCAGTGAGTGGGAGAAACAAGGGACCCGGTGTGAAGGTTTCTAAGCGTCAGAGGTGTCGTTCTCCGGAGGTGTGGGACGGCGGGTGGGGTTCGATGGAACGGAAACAAGATTCCATTTTTATTTTGGGGATCCTAGTCTCCCCACCAGGAGTTGAACCTGCACCCCCTGCAGTGGAAGCGCGGAGTCTTAATCACTGGATCCCCAGCTGCTGCTGCTGCTAAATCGCGTCAGTCGTATCCGGCTCTGTGCGACCCCGTAGACGGCAGCCCACCAGGCTCCTCTGTCCCTGGGATTCTCCAGGCAAGAATACTGGATTGCCTGGTGGGTTGCCATTTCCTTCTCCCCTGGATCCCCAGGGAAGTCCTCAAAACATGTTTCTACAATACTCTGTAGCTGTTTTTGACCGGAATCCAACCAGTTGACTTGGTAGGGTCAGTAGGGTAAGTAGCATAAAATCCAAGACCCTGACTTCTTCGCCGAACACACAGAAAAAAATTCAGTTCAGCTCGCCTCATTCCCATCTCGTCGTTTAACTGTAACTATTGTTTCTGTTGTGCTGCATTTTCTTTCTTTACAGTAATTAGTTTTACAAAACCGGCATCATTACTTATATGTAAAATGTTTTGATTTTTTTCACTTAATGTATTATGAATGTTTCCTTATTATTCTTGTGTGCCATTGGATTTGTCAGAACCCACTTAAACTGAGTAATCCAAAAAGGTAGTATGCTAGTTTGAGTAACTGAAAAGCTCAGGGACTTTAATGGGTTTAATTGCCCAAATAATAGCTGTAAGGCTCTCATTCTCCCATCTTTTCACTCTGCTTTTTCTGAGTGTTGGCCTTGTTTTCTTCAATGGTAAATAGACTCCCTGTAGTGCTGTGAAGAAAGTTCCATGCTTCCATTGTCCCAGCTTAGGAAACCCAAGGGCAATAAAGCATCTTTTCTAATCGCTCCAGCAAAAATCCCCATAATGGATCTCACTGACCTTACTGAGTCATGGGTCCACTCCTGAACCAGTCACTATTTGAAGGCAAGGGTTGTGTGGTATTGGAATGCTCAGATTAGCTGCACCTGGCCAAGAGCAGGATGTGGGGTGGGGTCAGCCCCACCTCTAGTGGGTCCTGTGGGGTACCACCCAACTTCCCATTTAGGACCAAGGCACTGGTTCCCTCATCTGCTGGGAGTAGTAGCAGCTGCTGCCTTTCAGCTGAGTCACTCTGGAAACTGCCCTGAACCAGAGCCACCGCTCCCCTTGTCAGACTGATGTGGGATGTAGGAGATCTGAACTCCAGCCCCCTCAGCTGGAGTTAGCAGTGGCGGCTGCAGCTTCCCTGGTGGCTCAGATGGTGAAGAGTCTGCCTGCAATGTGGGAGACCCAGGTTCGATCCCTGGGTCGGGAGGATACCGTGGAGAAGGAAATGGCAACCCCCTCCAGAATTCTTGCCTGGGGAATTCCATGAACAGAGGATCCTGGCCAGCTACAGTCACGGGATCCCAGAGAATTGGACATGACTGAGCAGCTGACACTTTCACTTTCACTTGAAGGACGAGTCCAGGCTCCTGGCTGGGGTCATCTGAGGCCTTAATGACAGTTGCTTCACAGTTCAGCTCTTCTCTCTGCTTCATTTCCAGTCCCTGGACCAACCCACCCTGCCACCTAGCTGTTGATTTTGACACTCCCCAACAAAGTTGCCCAAGGTGGCTCAGTGGTGAAGAATCTGTCTGCCAATGTAGGAGATGCAGGTTTGATCCCTGGGTCGGGAAGATCCCCTGGAGAAGGAAATGGCAGTGCACTCCTATATTCTTGTGGGGAAAATCCCATGGACAGAGGAGCCTGGCAGTCTACAGTCTATGGTGTCGCAAGAGTCAGACATGACTTAGCGACTAAACAACAAACTTTCTGCATGAAAATCTCCATCTGAGTCTGTTTCTCTGGGGAACCCAAACTGACGGTTTCTCAGTCCATTCAAACTATATAGACTGAAAGAGGAAGATCAGTTTCCCAAAGGAAAACCAGGATGCTGATACTAGAAACGATCCAGGGGCAGTCAAAAAAGATATGCTCTTCATTTATTATTTTTAATGACTGTGTGGTATTCCATTATGCAACTGGATCAGAATTTATTCAGCTAGTGCCCTATATTCTTTTTTTTTTTCATCTATTTTTATTAGTTGGAGGTTAATTACTTTACAATATTGTAGTGGTATTTGCCATACACTGATATGAATCAGCCATGGATTTACATGTGTTCCCCATCCCGATCCCCTCTCCCGCCTCCCTCTCCATCCCATCCTTCTGAGTCTTCCCAGTGCACCAGCCCTGAACACTTGTCTCATGCATCCAACCTGGGCTGGTGATCTGTTTCACCCTAGATAATATATATGTTTCGATGCTGTTCTCTTGAAACATCCCACCCTCGCCTTCTCCCACAGAGTCCCAAAGTCTGTTCTGTACATCTGTGTCTCTTTTTCTGTTTTGCATATAGGGTTATCGTTACCATCTTTTTAAATTCCATATACATGCGTTAGTATACTGTATTGGTCTTTATCTTTCTGGCTTACTTCATTCTGTATAATAGGCTCCAGTTTCATCCATCTCATTAGAACTGATTCAAATGAATTCTTTTTAATGGCTGAGTAATATTCCATGGTGTATATGTACCACAGCTTCCTTATCCATTCGTCTGCTGATGGGCATCTAGGTTGCTTCCATGTCCTGGCTATGATAAACAGTGCTGCGATGAACACTAGGGTGCACGTGTCTCTTTCAGATCTGGTTTCCTCGGTGTGTATGCCCAGGAGTGGGATTGCTGTGTCATATGGCAGTTCTATTTCCAGTTTTTTAAGAAATCTCCACACTGTTCTCCATAGCGGCTGTACTAGTTTGCATTCCCACCAACCGTGTAAGAGGGTTCCCTTTTCTCCACACCCTCTCCAGCATTTATTGCTTGTAGACTTTTGGATAGCAGCCATCCTGACTGGCGTGTAATGTACTGCCCTATTCTTTAACACTGTGGTGGCCACCTTAAACAAACAGCTTTTTGCATGTCTTTTATTTCCTCAGGATGCATTCCTAAAAGTGGAATTAGTGGATCAAAGAATATATAAGTTTTTCAAACTTTTTGCCACTTTATCTATCATCCAGAAGGTGACAGCAATTGTTATTCCCACCAGAAGGCTATTTCTTTGTACCCACAAATCTATATTGTGGTTCTTTATTTCTACTGACCTAACAGATGGAAAATGATGCCTTAAGTCTTTTAGATGTCTTAACTGTTGCAGTTGAACATTTTTTTCTGTTCATCTTGTTAGCTATGTGCTCAGTCTCTGGGGTGTTAAGAAGAATTTCTCTCCTCTCCTGACAAATTTTAAAGCCCTCTAGTGGCAAGCTCTCTCACCACAAGGAACCTAACATACTCCAGTCAAAAAATGAAAGTACATGTTGGAAACATGACTAAATTGTTGACAGAAAAGTTGTGTTTAAAAACGATGTGGCAAAGAATTCAAAGATACAGACTGGAAGGACTAGGAAAAGCTCATCTTAGATGGTGAGACCTAGACTTTGGATACGTGTGTGACAGATGGAAAGCAAAAAGGGGAAAGCATTCCAATATGGAGAACGGGAGGCCATGGAATGAATCAGTTAATGAATGAAGAAGGCTCTAGTGAGTAATACAGGATACAAAGCTGTTAGGACTACAAGTCACAGGAGACCTCAAGAGAAACAGAACTCTGTGGCAGTGGGGCAGCCACATGGTAAGATATTTTAGGAATATTAATCTGGGATGAAGACACAAAACGAACTGAAGTGGGGAGACAAGACTTCAGTAAAAGGTCACCAGTATGTTAGAGACTGTTACATATTTTTTCCCCCTTGGTTAAGATAAAAATTTCCACTGTTTCTAAGAACCTCAGTACCAGAAAAGAGGCTTTAAATCACTCTTCTCCAATAAATGATAAAATGAGGTGTTTTCTTTCTGCTACCTTCAGTTTTCTAGAAAGCAACAGGAAAACATTAACAACTATATTTAATGTGACACAATATAATGTACCATAAAAATCTGTATCACTTCCTTATACCCACTGCATTATTTTTAGACCTTAGAATAATGAATCAGGAGTGAAGGATTCACCAACAGGTTTATAGATTCAGCTTCTCTGGAGAGATTTTTACAGGCTGCTTAAGACTTCGGGAGGCAGTGTAACTTAGGGCTACTTGATGTCCTTTTGAGCAACCATTCCAGGCATGCCTCTGTATTTTGCTGGAAGTATCCCTTCCATAAATGTAGGCCTTGAACTAGTGAGCAGATTGTTTGCTCTGAAAGTTCATTCTTTTCTGAGCTGTCATCTCAGCTGTTTCACCTTGTGCCCCAGGGGCAACAAGGGGCGGGCAGCTGATTTTAAGACACAAATCCTAACCCTAAGGAGTGTCACTTTTTCACTCTAGCACAGTACTCTGCACAAAGTAAGGAATTCAAATACCTATTAAAATAGTAAAGAAACAACAGTTTTGTAATCACTGAATAGTATTACCATGGATTTTTAACAAAAAAGACTGTCTTGTTCTCTCTGAAAGGCAGAGGAACTCATTTATTGAACATTTAATATAGGTCAGGCATTTTACCCCATCTTGTTTAATTCTCATAAGCATCCTATGAAGTTAGTATCACTATCAGAGATGAAAAAAATGGGGTTCAGAGGTTAACCTGTCCAAAGTCAAGCTGTTAATCATTTGTAGGGCCAGGAGCTAAACTTTGGTCTGTGCTCGGTCCCTCCCAACTCTTTGCAACTCCATGGACTGTAGCCCACCAGGATCCTCCATCAGTGGAATTTTCCAGGCAAGAATACGGGAGCAGGCTGCCACTTCCTATTTCAGGGGACCTTCCCGACCCAGGGATCGAACCTGCATCTCTTGTGGCCCCTGCATTGGCACCACTGTGCCATCTAGGAAGTCCCCATCCTAAACTTGATCTTAGCCGAATGGCCAAGAAGCTCAACTTTGATCTGGCTGCAGAGCCTGAACCATGCGACTGCATTCTGCTCACTCGTCTTGAGGTCACAAAAGAAGACACAGTGAAATGGGAGGAGGTTCTTCATCCCTAATGAAGTTGGGGAGGAGTCTGTAAGAAATCCCATATGTCTCTGACCTAAGGTCATGTGACCCATTATATACACCACTGTCAAGGATAAGAAGCTGATTAAGTTTATGACAAATTATGTAGGTTTTTTACTTAAATGATGTGTAACATTTCTCAATTGCAAGCCATCTAAGGTACTTAAGACCCTAAACCTATGTAAGTTTTCAGGCTTATAGATTAAGTCCTGATTCTCTAAAAAGATCCCCTCATTTCACAGATGAGGAAACCAGAAAGGTTAATTTCTTTAGCAAATTTTATTTAGTTGTTAGGGTTCAGATTTGGCCTTAGTACATATTTAAATGTGAAGAGTATTGCATTTTGTAAATAAAATTGTAATTCATCCATACACAACTATTTTGTATCGGTATCAACATTTATCTGCCTCAAGGGCACAATTATAACTCCAGAGACCATGTCCAATATAGTCTTTAAGTAGCTAGACCTAGTCATACTAATGTCTAATAAAAGCCATTTCTCTTTAATTTCCACAGAACTTTCAGTTTGGGGCTAACACACTGGTTTATAACATTAGCAGAATGTAAGCTTACCAGTTGGCTTCCACTCAGGGAAAATATTTCCAAGGCATGGGTGTTAAAAGTTTACTGCCCTTTCTGTCCAAAAAATAAAGAATCTTAAAGGAAATAAACTACAATTTTCTAAACATAATTCAATAGTACTAAAATAGTTGTCAATTCTGTAAACTGAACTATTTTTGCATGTAATATTTTAAATTTCTGTATACCACTTGTATTTTAAATTTCTACATACCACTTGTAGTGTTTAAAATTCTAGTCATGGTCCCTACTTGATAGATGTGTTATGAAACTGCAACCTACAATCTGTAGAACTTGGAGAATTCATAAAGAAATAAGACCAATGAAGGAAGGATCAGTTTTGAAATCTGCTATGAGGATATTTGATGTGAATGTAGCTCTAAGGGTAGTTTTAGCACAGACCTCAATTACATGAAGTCATAATAAACAGAAACCAATAAGCAACTATGCTTTGTAAACTCCTGAATTTCAAGTAAAAAGGAAATGGTGATAGCTCTAAAATGAAGCTCAAGAAAGGTTTTCTAACTATAGTGGGGTTCTGGGATCCCCTACTCAAGATTCTTCTCCAGATGTTTCTAAAATGGAGAAGCTGTTGGGTTTTTGGTGGGGATGGGCAGAGTAAGGTGACTACTAGTAAAGAAACCCAGGATACTTGAATGACACTTGTGATACAACTAGTTGCCCTTCCTTTCCTCCAGGATTTTGAAGCATAAAGCCATTTTGCTAAAGAAAGGGGAGAGAAGAATCACTGTCCTGTTAAGGAAAGTCCATTCATCTTATCCATTCATCTTACCCATTCAATGGCCATGATTCCAAAAGACAGACCAAACTTTTACCAAGTAAGCAGGTCGCCAGGAACAGAAATGAGAGTCCTATATAAAGACCAAAAGAAATACAGCAATCTAGCATATATGCAAAATAATATCCAAAGATACACTGTTTTCAACAGTCAACCTTTATGAATGCTAACACATTCAGTCCTTTTATTTTTCCTTATCACCAGGTTTTAAAAAAAAAAATACAGTTAATCATTAACGTATTTGAAATTTTAACCGAAGGGCAAGTACCTACATTTCTTTCTGGTCTTTGTAACATACGGTACACACTTTCATTCTTAGATAATACTGTGGTGTGTCAAATGTATGATAACACGTTCACTGAGATAGGGATTACTGACTCTAGACAACTGCAGCACCTTTAAAAGGCATTTATCTACGGTTAAGAGTGGGGTATTTGGGGTTTGAAACACAGCTTCCTATAATTTAGGGTTGTGACTTCCACACCCTCCCAAAAAAGAATGGATGCATAAAACACTTTCATCTGAAGTCTACAAAAATAGAAATATTATATAATTTTAGAGCTGCAAAAGGACCTTAGTGGTAATCTAGCCAGACTGCTCCCCTGATTTTCTAATGAGGTAACTGGGGCCCTCACTCACAGAAATATATAATCCACCTCAGGTCTTTCGCTATATTAACAGGTTTGGTGAACTCTTCCCTCCTCTATCCCTGTATGTGTCAGATGTTTGGGCTGAGCTCTTGAAAGGCCGAGTTTCCTTGGAGGAGAAACTGATGCTGCCTATCTACTATACTATACTTTTATGCTACATCTTTTAAAATAATACAGAAGCAATATGTTAATCTTTGACTTAAAATGGCATACCAACAAACCTGGGATATATTGCAACCATTTTATTAAAATGATGGGCTGGGATATACCTTTGAACAGGAGCACTGACCAGCTACCATGAATGTGTTTTGGTACTCTGTTGCAGTATGATACTCAAGTCAGTCAAATTACGTGTGAATTACTTTCACTTCCACACGCATAAAACATTTACATTTCATTGTCTGACAGAACAGCACACACCCATGCACTTCTTCTTTCTGGTTTAAATGCATGTAAAGATGCTCACATAAAATAGATTTTTCACTAATCAAGGACTTCATAATATATGAACTTTTCATTACACTACTTTCGCTCTGTCCATTTTTGTGTTTTGCTTTTTTTTTAATTGAAGGGAAGATTAAGAAAGCAATGCTGTGTTACAAAAAGACCTTCTTATGAGGTCCTCTTCTGGAGAAATGTTTGCGAGCACAGTTATAGTCTTATAATGACTGTAATCAAGACCATCCCACAAGGACAGGAAGGTACATTCACTCTCCTGGAGAGTTTCTGATCTTATTAACAATATTATGACTGGGGGGAGATAGTATAAAGACAGCCCAGCAGAAGACTCTCCCAGAGAGATATTTTGAACTTATTTCAATCCTATAATGACTGTCATGAAGATGACATGATAGTTGAATTCGTTTTGCTGAAGAAGTTTGTGTCTAGAAAGACAAGCTCAATCATGTAATTAAATGGTGTTATAATTACGTTCTGTGAAACTATCAGAGGTCACAAAAGCAGAAAAATGTAGCACTTAACAAAGAATAAGGAAACACTTTTGAAGAATAAACACTTAACACGTAATATTTTTAAATGGTATCTAATAAATTTTCATGTCAAATTTTTAACTAAAGATATAAAACTTTTAAATGGCAACTAATAAATCTTCCTGTCAAGTCTTTTAACAAAATCCACAAATCGATTATAAAAATTGAACAATCATAAATGTCTTATGTATAAAGTTTGAAGGGAAAGTTTAAATGTCTACATTATTCTGTTTAATCTAATTCTTGAGGAATTTTAGTTACTGCTGAGGTGCAGTCGATACATTGCTAAAATAATTCAGTTATGAAAATAGTATCACAGTTAAGGTTTGGCATAGCAGCATTCCAGTGGTCTTCAGTCATCCACAAACGTCAACCGTCCAGGCCCTTCATTCTTCATCCATCTCCTATATCTTTTCCATCTAGGGTCATTTGCCAGTCTTTTCTTTAGTTCCTCTTCTTGCTCTTGTTTGTAGACCTATAAGTATAAATAACACGAACTGACTTGACAATCCAAAGAGAAACATTTTCATTAGCTTTATGACATGTTTTCCTGATGCTGATAACGATTGAGGGCAAAAGGAAAAGAGGGCGGCAGGGGATGAGAAGGCTGGACGGCATCACCGACTCAACGGACATGAACTTGGGCAAACTCCGGGAGATAGTGAGGGACAGGGAGGCCTGGTGTGCGCTGCAGTCCATGGGCTCGCAAAGAGTTGGACACAACAACTGAACCACAATAGCATGTTTATATTTTTCAAATATAATTTTAGGTAAAAGTTCCCAATGAATGTATTGGTTTGTCTTCTGAAAACCATGCACCAAAAAATACTAAGCAATTAAGCAGTTTAACATTCAGTGTTAAATCAAAAAATAAAAAAGAACAACTCATGCAAGATCTAGTGTTTTTTCCCACTGATTTCTATAACCTGGAAATACACTCTTTTCTTCCTTGAAATTATATGTAAGGTGAGTTTAAAGGGTTTAAACATTTCCTCTCTACAACTAATATCCAACATTGAAGAATCAACATAAATTTTCTTAACATGATACTCAGTAAATTTAACAGATGACTTTAAGTATATGTTGATTCTAGCCAAGGAACAAAGTGACCTTATAAAAACTTCGGTCTCCAAACTGAACTTACAACTTCTTTTATCTTCAAAGATAATTATTGGTTTTTCAAAATATTTTTAAAGTTCCCAAAGAAGGTTAAATAAACCACAGAGGTTAAAAACAAAGAACAGCTTTCATTTCTATAATCTTTAGTGGATGTCAGTTAAAGTTAAATGGACAAGTTTTCATAACCAATTTCACAGCCATATCAAATTTTAGAAGGAAATTACGTTACTTCCAAATTTCAGGAAGTAATGACTAAGATAATTTCACCTAATACCATAATTTAGCCCAGGATAGCACTCCATGACAGACAGTTCATTGTATAGTGGGCTGCTTAAACTACTTAAAAGTGAAAGCTTTTCATATATTGGGTCAGCCATAAAATTAGTTCAGGTCATACGATGTTACGATCAAAGTTTAGTTGGTGCAATTAATAGAAAATGGTGACATCCTTGCAAATATACATTCTATCCCAGTGCAATTTAACATAACAAATTAGACCATTCTTTTTAAATTTTTAGCATTAGTGAATTAAAGTATTTGAATTTCATCTTTTAAAAGGACAAATTACAGGTTAAAAACTCACTGTTCAACTACTAGTCGTACTGTCAACAGAAGATCTTTATCCATACTGAACTATTCGATTTCAGAAATTAGAGCACACTTCTGTGATCCTTTAGTTTTAAGTTGGTAAGGAAGAGAAACAGTAAAAATCACAGCAGAGTCATTACTCACCTCATAATTCTCCTTTATCCAAAGCTCACGTTTAAGAAAAGTTTCTTTCTGATGATCTTCTAGACTATCAAACTGAGACTTTGACATCTTCATAGATTTACGTATGATATATAGTCTTTCTTCTTCCCCGTATTCTTTGCCTTTGATGTTAAAATTATAGATCCATCGGCAATACCACACTATATACGAGCACAAGTGAAAAGGAGCTAAGAGAATCTGAAACAGGAGAAGGTCACGTATCTGGGGCTTCTGATAGCCCCCCTTTATGTCTATTTTACTTTTTATAATGTTCTTTATGATGTTCTCCTCCTCATCACGAACCTCCTCTTTGGACTTTCTGTTTCTGCCCTTCTCTTTGGCTTTTCTCAGCAATCCCTGCTGCTTGGCAATCTCCATGGCTTGGATACGGTACTTGGGCACTGTGGCCAGGTAGCTGATCGTCTTGTCATAGCTATTCCACCAGCTGAAAAACTAGAATATTTAACAAAGACAAACGGATCACTTTTATTACCAAAATTCATCTTGGTGAACACAATCCTGCCCACAAAAAACCCATTCTGATTAAAAACAGGGGACCTCAAAAACCTTACTTTGTAGGTTAAAGATACAGTTCAATAATAGCTGTGTGGACATGGGAATCTTCAGGACTGATAAGTCAGATGTCAGCTGAGCCAAAAAGTCACTGATTCTCCATAGGAGACACCCAGGATCAGAGGATGGCTCAGGGGAATCACACCGTACCTGTTGATTCCACATCTTTACCATCTGACTCCTCCTTAGATCGCAATTAAGAAATCCCTCTTCTTTCTTTAAGGTTGCAATCTACTTACTGGAGGAGTCGTCAAATGGCAAAACTAGGTCATAAGGAGTTTCTTTCAAACAATCACAGGGTAGACTCAGGCAACGATATTTATCTGTTTCCTAAACCATCTGCACATACCACAGTAATGTTCATCATACTATGAACTGAAAGATTCAAGTATGTTTGAATCTTTACTTATTTGGGCAAGAAAACATTAAATTATTTCTTAAATATATTCAACCACAAAGGGTTTTATTATCAGAAAAAGTACTACTCCTCATATAGTACCTCCACACATTTCAGCTATTTTACTGAATAAAACAGCAATTATACCAGTATCCTGAAATATCATAGAAGCAATCTATTAATAGCAACAATAACAAAAAAGTGACTAGAGTATTATGTTATCTAAAACAGAAAAGTAAAATTGCCCTTCCTCTCCCTGTTGAAAAGGCAATACTACAAAAGCGGAAACATTTAAAATACACAATTTTAGTTTTCAATAGGAATTCTTTTGTCATATAAATTGAATTTCATTTCTGGGAATTAAACTGGAGAAGTAATTTTGAAACTAGCAAATTGCTTCATTCTAGTCTTTTTTTTTTTTTTTGCCTCTAGAGGAGGAGGATATGATAGGTATGGTTAGTTTAGGAATTAATAGTAGGGAAAGCTCATTTCAGCCTGAACTTATATTTCTGTGATATATTAAAACAACATGAAGTTACTGTAGCACTTTTACTCTATTTCAGTGGTTTTTAAACTGGAGCAGGAGTGCCCTTAGCTGTCACGTGGAGATGTGTGAGATTTCTGTTTATTAAATGGTGGCAAGCACTATACTTCCGGCATTCAGTAGGCAGATGCCAGGACTTGTTGCGCCATATTAAGGAATTTGGATTTTTCCCCAAGTTTAATGAGAAATCATTGAAAAGTCCTATGAAAGTACAGTTTGGTCCTTCAACACACGAGGGGGCCCCACTCTCTGCAAAATCTGAGTGTAACTCATAGTTGGCCCTCCGTAGGTGCCAACTGTGCATATACATGGTCCCTCCCTATCCTCCAACTCAGCCAGCCTCAACTGTGTGGTTCTGTGGTGCAGGGCCGCGTTTGGTGAAAAGAATCCCGAGTCTAAGTGGACCCGGGCAATTCAAACCCATGCTGCTCAAGGGTCACCAGTAGATCAGATGGATCTAGTTGACAGTCACTCTGGCTGTCAGAGCAGGCAATGAGGAAGAGATCTGGGTTTTCTGTTTGGTAATTAGTTTTAGTAGTTATATAATGACATGCACAATTTCTTAAGACTTCCTGCCATCAAAGATTCCACTACTATTAACTGATTAAATATTTTTCTAACATAAAAAGTTAATCTGAACTGGAAGTAAAACTGCACAAAAGCATACTTCTAGTTCAGTTTTAATGACGAGCAGCAGGCAATGTGCACACCTTCACCTACACAGAGACATATATGTCCCAGGCAATGTGCACGCCTTCACACATACACAGACATGTATGTCCCAGGCAATGTGCACACCTTCACATACACACAGACATATATATCCCAGGCAATGTGCACACCTTCACATACACAGACATATATGTCCCAGGCAATGTGCACGCCTTCACACACACACAGACATATATGTCCCAGGCAATGTGCACGCCTTCACACACACAGACATATATGTCCCAGGCAGTGTGCACGCCTTCACACACACACAGACATATATGTCCCAGGCAGTGTGCACGCCTTCACACACACACAGACATATATGTCCCAGGCAGTGTGCACGCCTTCACACACACACAGACATGTATGTCCCAGGCAGTGTGCACGCCTTCACACACACAGAGACATGTATGTCCCAGGCAGTGTGCACGCCTTCACACACACACAGACATGTATGTCCCAGGCAGTGTGCACGCCTTCACACACACAGAGACATGTATGTCCCAGGCAGTGTGCACGCCTTCACACACACACACACACAGACTCACCCGCGCATCAGCACACACCTGAAACGCTGAGACGGCGCACACGCTGACCAGGATCACAGCGCGCACGTCCACCTGGGGGGCCAGGCGCCTGCTATAGTAGTGGTAGTAGTGTCTGTAGTACTCCTCCGGGTGGTCCAGCATGTAGTCATAATCCTTCCGAGTCTCTTCATCCTGTGAACAAAAGAACGGGGTACCCAGGTTCTTATGGCAGCTCATAAAAGGGCCTTAGTAAGCTGTTATAGTCAGACCTAGATTTTATAATTATGTAGTCAATCTGAGTAAAAGAACACATTGTCAAAAAAAATTCCCGTAATTCCTCAAAGGCACACACAAATTTGTTTCCAGAACTTTAATATTAGGTATAAAGCAGAATTTAAATTTTTTCCTCAAATTCTTGAGAACTATTAGGCCTCCTGGAAAACATAAAAACACTTCAATAGCAAAGAACTATGCTTACTTAGCCAGTGCTGCGGTGCTAATAAGGATATAGATTTGTTCTTATACTTTGAGAGCATGTTGACACCTACTCTCAGTAACTGTTGACAGAAAAAAAGAATGTTTATTTCTGTTGTATATATTCACAATCATTTCCCAGCCTTGTATAGTACGTTTTCTTCTGGAAGCAAAGATTAAGATAACAAAAAAATAGACAAAACCAGTCTATGCCCTCAAAACTGAATTATGTCCATCTCAAGGAAACACTGAAACACTGATGGAGTAGAACGGTCAAAATCTACCTCTGTGACTTTAGGCAAAACTTTTAGCCTCTCTGAGCCTCACTCTTCTCCACTTGTAAAACAGAGATATTAATAGCTGCCCTACTAATTTTACAGGGCTGTTTTGAATATCAAATGACGTATATCATATAAAAACATGTTAAAAATGTGTTCTTCTTTACTATTATAACACGTTTTCACAGCCCAGTTCATAGATAAGGTAATATACAGCTCTTTCTTGATCATGTAAACATGTTGAAAAAATTATAGCCTTCTGAAATGCTGCTCAAATGTTTACAAATAAAACATTTTTTAAAACCTTCTGTAATTTGAGTCAGTTTGTAACGGGTAAAAATGCCAACCCTTTACTGAGTTACATAGGTTAAAAAGCTATTAAATTATGATTTGCTTTTTTTTAAATCCCACAAAAACCTGTTTTTCAGCTTGTCTTGTTTCCAGAAAAAATGTTAAGCACCAAAACCACAGCAAATTCTTTTATCTATAAGTGAGTACAACAGAAATCATTATGAAAACAAACATCTTTTTTAAACCTAGAGGACTTCTTTCTATAATAAATTAATTATTCAACATTCATAAAACTGCAGATTATTAGCAAAACCATTTCAAAATCTACATTTAGTGCTTTGTAACCATAGGGGCACTTGGATCTGTTCAGGGCCTCCTCCTGAGTCCTCCAATATGCAGTTTCTTAGATTTAAAATAAAAAGTTTGCTAATGACAAAATCTTTCCTGTACCCATTAAAATTATTATATATTTCCTATGAAGAATTCTGAATTTGGAAAAAAAATAAGAATTCTGAATTTGAGCACATTCTCGGTAAGAGTTCTTACATTCATTACATTCAAAATATTTTTTACTTCTGACTAGAATTTGAAGCTAGATGAAGTAGTATCTAGTATAATTAGATGTAAATATATTTAAAGTATATTCCATGGCACTATATGGAGAGCCGATATGAGAGGAAAGCTGAGCCGATATACAAGGAAAGCTGAGCTCAGGCTGCTATTTTCAAATTCACTTCTTGTACATCCTCTTTCATCAGAAAAGATTTTCTCAGGAGTTCCCTGGTGGCCTAGTGATTCTATTCCAGGCTTTCACTGTGACCACCCAGGTTCAATCCCTTGTCGGGGAACTGAGACCCTGCAAGCCACACGCCTCAACTGTCAGTGCATTATTCCTTCTATAAGCCGTCATCATATTCTAGAGCTTCTAACCTAAAGAGGGTAAAACGTTGCAGGTCATACAGAGAGCTCTGAAGACGAAAGCCTATCTGATGTACCTCATTTTGAGTACTTCAAGACATCTTTGGAGAATTTTTCCATCCTCCCTCCATTTTTTTGCTTTTTGGACTAACTTTATAGATACGCTCTGTGTCTGGCCTGAAATTATTGCCTTTTTTAAATTCAGCCTCCCAGTCTTGGCAGATGCTTTTTGAAATGTATTTCTTCAAACATGATTCTTCTCCTTGCTCCAACTAGATGACAAGTAGTTTAGAAGCTAACTGCCTCCTAGGTGAGATTCCTACGGCCCTCCGGCGTCATCATCTCTGCAGCGCCCTCAGCCAGGCCTGACTGTCTGCACTCCTCCTGGCTGCAGTATACAGAGATCTGAGCGTCTCTGAAATGCGCTCTGTGAATACCATGCGTATACGCCCGGGGGCTATGCTTTCTTCTTTGTTCTCTTATCTTAGTGAAGGTCATAATCCATAGAATGCAGATATCCTTCTTCAAGCATTTCACCCGTGTCTTACCCCCGAGTCACCATCTTCTCACTGGTCCCTAGGTCTGTGACTTCATCAAGCCCAGAGCTTCATTAACAAGATGGTCAGCTAATGCTCGAGCACCAGCAACTTCACAATTTATACCTTATGTCTGGCCTCTCTACTGTCACCAGAGCCTGTGGGGTCTATTCAGGTCCCTCTATAATGAGTCCTCAAACTACCTCATCCCTGTAAATGGTTTCAGGGTCAAGCCTGACTTCTCTTAGAATGGTTTTCTTTTCCTTGGGGCCCATAATTTCAGGACCCTGTTTTGGTCATGATTAGAGACAAGAAGGCCTGTGTTGCCCTTGTTATAGCATTTATTCAGCCACAATCTTCTTTCTTTACTGGGCTTATAGCTTTCTCTCCAGAATGAAGAAAATGGATTTTAAGCTGATCCATGCATAATACACTTTACAATGTCGTTTCAAGGTTGGCACAAATTGAAGAGTTAGGGAGCCTCAACAATCTAAGTCAAAGTCCTACTCTTCAGTAACCTACTAAGTTTAGAGTCAACCTAATAAGAACACAGGACACCAGGAATATTAGGGAAAAAGAAAAGACAAACTGGGACCCAATTAAAGAGTTTCACGTACATTCTTATTTTAATATTATATATCTATCTTTTCTCCTACCCATCTTGGGACCTAAGTAGCCTCACAGTTTATTTGTTTGTTATCTCCAGTGCTTCCCAGTGGCTAGTAAGTTAAGTTCAATCTTCCTTGGCGTGCAACAAGGCCTCCAAAACTGGCCTAAGTTTACCTCCTTAGCAACATCTCATCAATCTCTCTTCTTTTGCCCACAGCAAACATTCAGATAGCAGCTTCTGGAATTTGGTGTGTTCTTAAGTATAGCATGCTCTTTTATATCTATGTCTGAACAGATAATTCACTTTAACTCAAATGCTCTTTCCTTTTATCCAACCTCATGAGCTTCTATTAACCCTTAGGACATAAACAATAGTAGACAGATTCAGGCCACTCTTACTACAGTTATTACCTATTTATTATAGCACTTATCACATTGTAATCATCAGGGTTTTTTTCTTTGCCTTGAATGAGAACTTGTAGAAGGCAGGTAGGGTGATCCATTAATCTCTGTATATCCAAGGCCTAGCACAGTGCCTGGCATTCAATAAATATCATTTCAAAACTGAATGAAATTTTGTAAAGGCTCTCCCTCACTGCAGACATCTCCCCAGCCACCCAGGTCTCCACCTCACCATGAAGGTGGGATGGGTTATCACAAAAACCTGGGCTTGGCAAGAAATGACTGCTTGATTTCATAGCTTATGAAGATATGCCAATGTGGCTATGAGAGCTTAAACCTTAAAACAGTGTTAATATCTTACCTTTCAATAAGGTAGTACTTTTTCTTTCAGCAATTTTGTGGATCTTAAGGTCCCAGGGTCAGGAGATTCCAACTTCTTTCCAAAGCCAAAACCTTTTTACTTGTTTCTTCCTCTCTGTCCTGAGCCTTGACAAGCAGGGCAATAAGCTCCTTGTCTCTAATCTCTACAGGAAAAAATGGTGCTTCTGCTGGTGTTCACTCCACTCCCAATCCTCTTGGGCATATGCAGGAGGACTGGAACATAACCACCAATATCTAGATCAAAAGTGAACAAGAGGAGACCCACAGGCAAAGCAAGCACTGAACGCTTCCTTCTCTTGTGAAAATGATCATCCCCCCCCTCCCCAGAGGCAAAAATATATTATGTTCTTGTCCTTGGAAGAAATAAGGAGTTGTTTGATCTCAACAGATGTAAACTGCAATAATTTGATACTGCAACCAGTTTCACATTAAAAATTTTCAATTACACAAATAATAGAAACCATTTAGGATGGTAAAGGCCAAGAATCAATAATATATGAAAATATAGTAATAGTTGTTCATTCTTAAAAATATATATATTCATCCTATTTTTGAGAGAAATTCACACACAAATGATCCTTTAAAAAAAAAACTCTGATTTTTTCTTCCAGACTATTACACCCTACTAAAGAGGAAGAAAGTTAACTGCTCTGAGTTCCCATTTCTCTTCCTGTTCCCTGCCCAGCAGCCACTCAGGCAACTGTCCTCTTAAACATCTTTTCTCAGTCTGCATGTGCTCACAGTAATTTCCACCATTTGCAGTATCACCTCTATACCACTAAGAGTGACACTCAGATCTGTTTTTCCTGCTTCTCGTATTTTGAGATAGCTCTTGAACATTTCCTAAATGTAACATAAATATCTCAAGTTCAGCATGGTCAAAATATAGATCTGTTCCAGTGTTTCAGTTTGTTAACCATCTATTTGGTTACCTGAGCTTTAAAAAACCTTAGTTATTTTCAGCTCAGCAAATAGCTACGCAAGGCATTTAAGCCATGTGCTGAACACAAAGGGGGATAAGAAGACGAACTACAGTCCTGGCCTCAAGAGCTCCCCGCACGCAGGGAGAATCCAGCGAGCGAGAGAAGCCATGAACCAAGCACGGACTTCCCTGCCTGAGACCACTGGCAACAGGATTCACGGAAGGCACGAAAGGAGTGCTCGATCTTGAGAAGTAAATAAGATGCAGCAAAATTTGTTCCAGGCAAAGGGAGCAGCAAGTGTCAAGGTACAGAAGCATAGTGAAGAGAACAGATTCGGTGAAGCTTAGGCACTGGGCAAGTTTAGGGGAGAAAGGGGTAGCGAATGTGGCCAGAAGACAGGTTTGCTAAGAACTGCAGGGGCTCTTATATGCCATGCTCAAGGGTTAAGAGTGTGAACTGTCTGCGCTATTCAAACATAAAAGGGTTTCCAGTATGAGACTAACAGCACTGGGGAGAAGTGTGCATTTTTGGAAGCTAACTCTGACAGTATTATAAAGAATGGGATGAGGGAGAAATGGATTTTAGAGACTAGGAAGCAGAAAAAATAAGACTTCTCGTGATTAAAGGGGTACACGAATCAATCATGTTGAGAACAGTGATGTTTCTAATTATAGTCACTCTGCGAACCATTTTATTCTAAGAATAAAAGAAGAGGGTATCAAGTGTGGAGAAGGTGCAGGGGGAAACTGTGGAAGATTTTGAAATGGGGAGGGAAAAAAATTACTGGACAGCTTTTCAAAGCCTGGAGCCTCCAGGGATTACCTATTCCTGTAGGAGGGGCGTGCTTTTATTTATATTTGAAAAGTCTTTTATTTCATTTAGTTATATTTATATTTATTTATATATATATATTATATATTATATATATTTATTTATA
The DNA here is from genome assembly GCF_023699985.2 of Odocoileus virginianus. NCBI lineage: Eukaryota > Metazoa > Chordata > Mammalia > Artiodactyla > Cervidae > Odocoileus > Odocoileus virginianus. The sequence goes on from NC_069704.1 coordinate 11,195,618, forward strand.
TATTTATATTTGTTTATATATTTATATTATTTATATATTTATTTATATTTGCTTTTATTTATATTTGAAAAGTTACTTTGTAGGAAAGTAACTTGTGGAAAACTGGGAGTAATGCAAATAATTCTTGTTCACACAAACTGTGTCCAGTAGAATTAAGGGAACTGATGACTGCCTTGTCATGCCGACCAGTATTATAGGCATTTCAACACTCCTTGTCTTGACTGTAAAGGGTCTGGAACTTTTTCTTTCAGGCTTCCCTGGTGGCTCAGCTGGTAAAGAAACCGCCTGAAATGCAAGAGATCTGGGTTCCATCCCTGAGTTGGGAAGATCCCCTGGAGAAGGGAATGGCTACCCACTCCAGTATTCTGGCCTGGAGAATTCCATGGACTATTCCACGGGGTCGAAAAGAGTTGCACACGACTGAGAGACTTTCACTTTAATATCTTATTGGTTTGCACATTAATGAGTTAAATAAAATCTTTGACACATGTTCATTTTGTATGACAGTCATCCTCTTTTAAAATTTATGCTTTTGACAAAGATAATAGAATTGGTTTCATGTTTAATTTTGGGTACCTGTGCTACAAATGAGAGACAATTTAAAAATATGAACCCAGAGAATGCACAAATTTCAGGACTGTCGAGGATGCGGTTGAGTTTCATCAGGAAGAGCTTAGAAAATAAAAAGGAAAGAGTACCCAAAGGATAAGACTCTAAGGAAATGCAATGTTTAAGGTGAAAGCAGAGGGAAAAGAAGTCTATACACTGAAAGAAATGGCTAGAAAGCTCAGAGCAGAGGGGGAGAATTACATCAAGGCAGTCAAAGGAGAACAGCTTAAAGAACTACATGGTGGACATCAAATGCCACAAACAGTTTCAAAAGGAAGAGCAGCCCTCTGATCTGAGGCTGGAACATCACTGTTCATCTTGGGAAGAACAGTTCCAGGATGTGTACTGATGCACATGTCCATCTGTGACAGTTTAAACGACGGGGTATAAGGAAGTAAGGACAGCCAACAGTGAAGAAAGAAGAAAAATGTGACCACAGTTTCAAAATTAAGGAATGAGAGATGAACCAATTAAGAGATTCCCAAGTTATCAAAGAGGAATGATAAGATTCCAGAAGACTAAGGTGGAAGTAAAATGAGCTCAGTCAGGAATACCTTCCTGTCTTCCCCAATCCATCCTCAATTTCGTTCCCAGAAATTTCTTTCTGAAACAAACATCAGACTTGTGTTACTTATCCACTTTCAAACCTCTGGTAACTCGCCAATACATAAAGTTCAACACATAGTTTAAAGGGGTCATCCCAAACTATTTCCAGTCCTGAAACATTCTCCCTACCATGCACCTGAGAGGCTTCTAACCTAGAAACAGTAGATCCCCTACAATCTCTAAAAATACACTGAGGGTCTTTGTGCTGGAAATATCTCAAAATATTCCATTTACCTACACAAGCAAAATTAGTTTCTGCCTAGAATTACATCAACTCAGTAGTTTTTGTGTTATTCAAAAGCTCTGATGGGCTGTTGATAACATCATTGTCAGGCAGTCACAGCACTAGAATTAAGCACATCTGGTGTGTAATCAACCTTGGCCATAAGTAGGGAGCAACATGTGACATTAACATGTAACATGTGAAAAATAAACACTTAGGGGTTTACAGCAGAAATAGCAAATGTGGCACAAAAGGTACCACATCCTTCTTCTGGGCCAGTGGCAGAACTGTTCAACATGTCATCTTTTCCACTAAACCCAGAAAAGGCCCCCCAAACGCGTGTTACATGAAGCTGTGACCAATCAGAGTTTCTATGAAATGAAAATGATCTGCCATCAAGCTTACTTAACTTGGCTGTTTATCAGCATCGCAACAGTAATACAAATTCACATCATTTCTATTATTTTTATGAATACACATTTATTATGAATGACTGATTAAAATCTGGATCGATGCTGAAAAAAAAAAAAATACCAATAGGATAGTAATACCAATAAGTGCGGCTAATTTTCTTCCTCCAAAACAGAGTCCCTGGGAAAAGCATAAAAGTGATTGTACATCTCATTGCTGCAACAAGCCTTGCACACTCACAACTCCATGTTTTCATGGATCAAGAATTTTCTCTACCAGAAATGTCCCTTCACAGTCAACCGTGGTGACTGTTCTAGATCCAGATCAAAGAGTACATTCTTCTCCAGTCCTCCAAGAATAATTGTGCCCTCTCAGTGTTGCAATATAAGCTGCATATTTTAATTATGTAACTTAAATAAACAATAACTGAACAATAAGTATCTGTCTCCTTATTATATTAAAAGCTTAAAGGCAGGAATTGTGCCTTTTTCATTGCTATGGTCTCCTCCTTCAGAACTTACGTCAGTACCAGTTAGGAGACAGGGTTGATTAAGAGAATATACAAAGGGAGAACAATAAACAGTAACATAACAGGGCAGGAAGTTCAGAATCCCCTTTTTGCCAAATCATTCTTAACTGCCAAAGTCCTGCCACATCAACCAGACCGATAAAGAGAAACTGAAGTGTTCCTGTGACTTCCCTGCCAAGACAAGGCTGGAGCAGAAGGCACTCTCTACACATCCCTTCAAAGTATCAGATAACCTGCATGCCAGTAATACCTCCAAGACCTTTTCTGTGTTCTTCTCCTGTGATCTTGCAAAATGCTATCAAACTCTACCCCTGTCTACCAATTATAGGTTTTATAAATGCATCCTTCCTTACCACCTATTTCCTCACCTGCTTATTTCTATGCCAGTCTTCTCATTTTATCTAGTTCATCCAATTCTTATGTATATTCAGAATTAATGTTCTCACTTTAAAACCCTTGAGAAAATAATTTCTCCTTAAAAATAGAAATGTGATCTTTCACATCAGAATTTTTCATTCATAACTATCCAATTTATTTTATCTGTACCACTTTTTCAAACTACAGTTAATTTGGGGTAAAATGTCAGCTTCATATACTCGTGTCAAAACACCAGAAGTTCACTTTCAATTGCCATCCTATCTGAATCTCTCTCCAGATAGGAGGATGCATTTAACAAACTTTCATTATCTATTTGCCAGACACTGTGCTAGTTGCCACAGATATATATGCAAAAAGAAGGTTTGGTGGAGAGGGGAGATGGGCTACTCAGTATTTAGTGCAGTGTGATAAGTGCTATATCCACAGAAAAAGATCCAACGTTGACACAGTGAGAGTCTGTTTACTTAACTTCCAAAGTCCATGAGTCCCCCTGAACCTCTAGTAGTCAAATACACTAAATAGTTATTTCATCATCCTAACTCATGTTATGAAACAAATATAAAGCAGCGTGTGAAATCATAATGGTTCCAAGCCCTGCTGAGATCTGGAAGTTTAAGTTATTTGAGAACATGAACTAAGCATGACTTGGTAAAAGCATCTGGCAAGTTCCCTTTGCCCTGCATTATTACTATCCTTCTTTTTCTGGTTTTTTTCCATTCTCTCTATTCACAGGAAGAATCTCTGTTGCTATAAAAACAATGACCAACTGTGATATCTCTTTGTCTGACCAACTACATTTAAATCACATTAGTATCATCTTTTTAAACAGTCTCCATCTAAAAAAACTCTCTCAAAGAGGTGTTTATTCAACCAAGACCAACGTCAGAGTCATAAACCCACCGTATCTTACACAAATATAAATCTCATTTTGGTGAGTCAGAGATGCTTGGTTGTTACAAGTTTTGATGGAACACCACTGTAAGGTTGCAACGAGGATATAATATAGCTTCTTTAAATAAGACAATTTTTTTATGTTAAAAAAAAATTAAGAGGCTTGAACACACCAAGAATAGGAAATTAGGGAGGTTATCAAAAAATTATGGGGAAGAGAAAAAAAGGCTCCTGGCTCCAGTGAATTTATAACTTGAGTTATTTTGAATTTCACAAAAGAAACAATTTCTGTCACATACATTGCTCAGGAGATGGAATCTACCTGAGCATTCTACAAAGCAAATACAGAATCAACTTTTCCGGCCATATGCCGGCAATGACTGAACACGGCTGTGAAGGAGAACACAGTCTTCCCAAGGCCCTATCAAGATCCTCCCTCCTTTTCCACTCACAGGGTTTATTGCTAGTCTTTATGGAGAAATATGTGGGCTTCCCTGGTGGTTCAGAGGTTAAAGCGTCTGCCTGGAATGCCGGAGACCTGGGTTCACTCCCTGATTTGGGAAGATCCCCTGGAGAAGGAAATGGCAACCCACTCCAGTACTCCTGCCTGGAGAATCCCATGGAGGGAGAAGCCTTGTAGGCTACAGTCCATGGGGTTGCAAAGAATCGGACAAGACTGAGCAACTTCACTTTCTTTCTTTCTTTATGGAGAAATATATAGTGTGTATCAAAAAGAGAAAATAGAAAGGAAATGTGGTCCCAAGTAGGCAGTGCTGCTTCCATGAGGTGATATATGGAATTCCAGGCAGGCGTCTGTGGTTATCTTTATTCCAGAGCCTCTGAACTGATCAACTTCTCCCACCATTTTGTCTGACCTGCTGGAAAAGCCAGATGGACCTCTTAGCCCTCACAAGCCCTCCTTCCAGGCTGTGAATGTAATCCAAGTGCAACATGCAGCAGATGTAACAGTGGCTGATATGTAACAGATATCAGATATAGCAGATGTAACAGTGGCTGATATGTAACAGATATCAGATATAGCAGATGTAACAGTGGCTGATATGTAACAGACATCAGATGTAACAGACGTAACAGGGGTTACATCTCCGTTGCCTCCGGCTTCCCAGGCAGCACAGTGGTCAAGAATCTGCCTGCCAATGCAGCAGAAGCGGGTTCAATTCCTGGGTCCGGAAGATCCCCTTCAGTAGGAAATGGCAACCCACTCCAGGATTCTTGCCTGGAAAATCCCATGGTCAGAGGAGCCTGGTCCATGGGGTCCATGGGGTCACAAACAGTCGGACACAACTGAACATGCACATCGTGCCACACACTGTTGCCTAGACGGGATGACGTCAGTTTATCAGATCACTGAATTCTCCAGAAATTATATCTTCTGACAACTTTCTCACAATATGTAAAATTAACATGAACGTTTTCACAGAGCTCAGCAAGGGTCCGAACTAAGTCCAGACACCCCTTTTCTCTCACAGATAATTTCCGTTCTCCTGAGTAATAATGTGTGGAGTTGGGGAAACTATAGAACACTCTCTTACTCCCTCCATCACCGCAATTCTAATTCTAGTTCCCTGTTTGGAGGCACCTGCAGCTACCACAGGAGAAGGCAATGGCAGCCCACTCCAGTGCTCTCGCCTGGAAAATCCCATGGACGGAGGAGCCTGGTGGGCTGCAGTCCATGGGGTCGCAAAGAGTCGGACACGACTGAGCGACTTCACTTTCACTTTTCATTCTCACACACTGGAGAAGGCAATGGCAACCCACTCCAGTGTTCTTGCCTGGAGAATCCCAGGGACGGGGGAGCCTGGTGGGCTGCAGTCTATGGGGTCGCACAGAGTCGGACACGACTGAAGCGACCGGGCAGCAGCAGCTACCACAAACCTGTCCCAATCAAGAGGAACAGTGCGCCTTTCTCCAGACCTTACTCCTTTTTAACTGCCTCAAAGTTCCTTGTTCGTGAGTGGACAAATTATTTCCTCGAGCTTTTATTAGCTGACGAATCAGTGCTAAACTTGCAGAAACACTGAGAGGCAACCATGACAGAGCCACCAGATCAGCCTCTGCTTTTGTCTCTTCAAGAAAATAGCGAGAACAGTTAAGAGTCCTGGGAGTTCCCCCGCCCCCACCCCCGGGCCAGATTGTCTGTACTGTCTCTGTCTCTTGGTCTTTGTTTCCAAAGTTCTTAATGTGAGGCTCATGCTTTTCAGGCCAAATCTACCCATCTCCGACCCCAGCAGAAGGCAAGAGTTGCCAGTGTTTCTGCTGCCTCTCTTCCGGATGCTCTTCACCTGCCCAGCGCTCCCTTCTGCACTAGGAGGGCTTTGGAGGAGTGGCAGGCGCTCCGGTTGCTCCTTGGACCGCTCTCTTTCCTCTCTGCAGAACAGCAGACTGGAGCTTCAGGTGCCGGGCTGCCTTGGATGAAAAATTTCCCCATCTTTCGGCAGTCTTTCCTTAGTCACTCTTTATCCTAAATAACAGACAACCAAGCCCTCTTGGTTGCCTCTGGCCACCACACTTTCTCAAACCCCCACCCATTCCTCAGGTAACTGCCAATGAACACTGCAATCCCACCAATGCTGGTGCGAATTTGGTGAGTTTTATGGCTCTATATTATCTGAACTGCTCTGGAAAGAAAGCCATGAACTCCTTGACTCAGTATTTTCAGCCCTAGAAATCTTATCTGGAAAAATAATCCATGGGTGAATTATACTATCCCCACTCAAAGCAGTCGTTAAAAGCAGACCATACAACATGAAAAACTATGCCTCAAAAAGAAAGAAAAAATAGAAAAAAAATACACTATAACTGTAACTGCTGTTGTATTAGCATGAAGAGACCCCTGAAACAGTAACACACCAAATACGATTCGTACTTTGTGATTTCCTATACTTTGCTTTGTGCTGAAAACAGGATCAGGCTAAATCTCCCCATCCCCATAAGTGTGTTAGTCACTCAGTCGTGCCCAACTCTTTGCAACCCCATGAACTGCAGCCCACCAGGCTCCTCTGTCCACGGGATTTTCCAGGCAAGGATACTGGAGTGGGTTGCCATTTCCTTCTCCAGGTGATCTTCCCAACCCAGGGATTGAACCTGGGTTTCCTGCACTGCAGGCAGATTCTTTACTGATTGAGCTATGAGGGAAGCCCTCCCCATTTCCATAGGACTCAATAAATCCTTTGTCAAATAACTACACATATATTCACAAAATATTTCCTACTAGAAATTCTCAGAGTCTTGAAACTCAAGTTATTAAGCACCAATTTGCAGCTCCTATATAGGAGGTTTCTCATTGATCATTTAATCTTCATAACAACCCACTGAGCAGGTTTCATGGCCATAATCCTGCATATGAAGAAACGGGTATTCTGACATATTAAGTCACTATCCAAGGTGACATGGGGGTGTCAGAGCCAAGAGTCAAACATCTGGTGTTCTTAGTGTTTTTCTAGAACCTTACGCCCAAGCTGAATGTCACAATTAATACCATCCCCCAAAACCAAGTTTCTGTCATGTCAGATTGGGGCGATCGCACTGTCATTGGAGATCTTTCCAGTGTTCTATCACAGACCTCGGTAATAATAACCCTGCTTTCCGAGTGTGAGCTGTATCTTATTAAAATGCCTTCACCAAATCGTAAGAAGCCCAAACCTTTGTATACCGAAGACAGCCACAAAAAGTAGGGGGCTAGCTACTCCCCAACACTGAAGGGGTTCCCATCTTCGTCAGTGGGCCATTTCTCACTTGGGAAAGCCCAAGCATCCTAATGGTGGTAGAGGCGGTCGAGCCGGGCGCCGGAATCACAGGGAGCCTCGCTCCACCGGCCAGGTGAGAACCGGGTCGCGCCGCGCGCTTCCCTGGCAGGTCCTCGCAGCCCCCAGGCTTACCTTGAGAGTCTCGTAGGCGGTGGCCACCAGCAGGAAGGCCTCCTCGGCGCTCTGCGGCGTCCGTCCCGGGCCCTCCTCGCCAGGCTCGGGCCGGTAGCGGTCGGGGTGGTAGCGCCGGGCCAGCTGGCGGTAGGCCCGCGCGATCTCCGCCTTGCTGGCCGTGCGGCTCACGCCCAGCACCTCGTAGCAGTCCCGCTTGCCGCAGTAGAGTCCCTCCACCAGGGCCGCCGCGGGCCGCGCGAGCAGCAGCGCGAGCAGCAGGGGCGGCAGCAGCACGAACCAGCGCCGCTTGGCAGCCCCGGCTCCCCGGCGCGGAGCGAACGGGATCGCCATCCCGGCTGGGCCACGGCTCCGAGAGCCCAGCCGCACCCCGGCACTCGGCGTTGCGCCCCACACGGCGGCCCAGGCTCAGCTCCACGTCAGCACGCGGCGCCTCGGCGCAGGCGCACCGGGCGCGGCGGCGGCAACCACTTCCTTCACGACCGTTGCTAGGGGAACAGGACGCTTCAGCAGCCCGGCCGCTTCCGGTAGCTCTGGAACCTTGTTCCTAGTCCCAGAGGACTGGGTTTGTTCTCAGTCTGACAGACCTAAAGGATATCTCTGTCTCTGAGGTGCACTTAACCATGTGTGCAAAACGGTCTACTGTCCCCTTCCCGCGCAGTCTTCAAGGCATCACGACCTCAGCGGCTGCGGTTGGTAATCTAGCTTTCTTGCGGTCTGGTTTTAAGCGTCAAGATGTGTGCCCAGGGTTTTAAAGCCGGCTCTCGATAACCCCATTCCGCCTTTCCAAAAGTAAACTAAACTTAGAGATTCTAGACGCTATCTGACTTAAAGTGCATGGCCATCTTGTTCTGGGTTTCTTAGCCTCCACACTATTGACATTTGAACTGGATAATTCTTTGCCTTTTAGGGGCTGTCCTAGGCGTTCTAAGGGCTTCTCTGGTGGCTTAGAGGTTAATGCGTCTGCCTGCAATGTGGGAGACCTGGGTTCGATCCCTGGGTCGGGAAGATCCCCTGGACAGGGAAATTGTAACCCATTGCAGTATTTTTGCCTGGAGAATCCCATGGACGAAGAAGCCTGGTGGGCTACAGTCCACGGGGTCGCATAAGAGTCGGACACGACTGAGCGACTTCACTTACTTACTCACTACGCGTTCTAAGATGTTTAGCAGCGTCTCTGGTCTCTAACACTAGACTACAGTAGTACCACCACCCTAATCCTGACAATCAAAAATGTATCGGTGCGTTTGTGCTAAATCGCTTTAGTCGTGTCCAACTCTTTGTGACTGTAGCCCTCCAGGTTCCTCTCTCTGTCCACGGGATTCTCCATGCCCTCCTCCAGGGACCTTCCCAACACAAGGATCGAACCCGCCTCATTTAAGTCTCCTGCATTAGCAAGTGGGTTTTTGTACCACTAGCACCACCTAGGAAGCCCCAGAATGTATGTATTCTCGAATGTGGTGGTACAGCTGCTAGAAAAAATACAGATCGTTCAGTTAAATTTGAATTTCAGATAAACATTTTTAGTATAATTATGTCCCAAATATTCCATGGGACTATATAGAAACATGAAGAACTTTACCTCAACAAAGTTGTTTGTATCATTCATTCAGTAAATATCCCTTGAGTCTTTACTGTGAACTGGGTACTGTTGTAAGCTCTGGGGACATAGTGGTGAGTAAAGAAGACAAGGTTCTTGATCTTATGAAGCATATATTCTGGTGGAGGATGACAGACAATAAACAAGCAAATAAATAAACTTAAAGTACAATAGAGTCTTTTAAGAAAATGAGACAAGGTAAAGATAGATATATCCTATAACAGAGAACATATACTATATATATGTATATGTATATTATATATATATATATATTAAAGAGAGAGAGAAGTAATGGAGACATATAGGAGAGCTGCCTGCCTTAAAATTATTAGAATCAAGACAAGTGTAGTTCAGGTCAATTATTCCAGGAAGAATTAATATCTAAACTGACTCTATTTTTTAAAAATTAAATTTATTTATTTTTAATTGAAGGATAATTGCTTTACAGTATTGTGTTGCTTTCTGCCAAACATCAACATGAATCAGCCATAGGTATATCTATGTCAGTTAGGGTCAATTATTTCAGGAGGAATTAACATCAAAATTGACACTAAAGGACAAATAGGAACTTTCCCTGGCTGTCCAGTGGTTAAGACTCCTCACTTCCACTGCTGGGGGAGTCAATCCCTGGTCAGAGAAGTAAGATGCCACATGCCACTCAGTCTTAAAAAAAACAAAACAGAGAGAGAGATACTCACAGCCTTCATGTGTTATGTAACACAAAGATACTCCATGATATTTTCCCAAATAAAAATTGGCAACATATGAAAAGGCTAGTATATCACGACTGAATGGAGTTATTTTCAGACATACAAGTATGGCTTAAAATTTGAAAACTCAAACAGTGGAATTTACCATACTAAAAGAGGGGGAAAGGACACACATATAATCATCTTAATAGATGCAGGAAATTTTTAAATAAAATTCAGTACTCATTCAAGATAAACATAAACGAAGAACAAATAGAGGATAATTTGAGCGGTGGGAGTAAGGGAGAAGTTTTGGGATAAGGAAGTTGGGACGTTAAGTACCAAGAAGAAAAAAGAGACAGTCAAGAAAAAAACATGAAGTTTTTCCAGAAATAAAAGTCTATATGGCTGGATTAGGGGTGTAGTGGGGAATGAGGAGTGGAGGGGATGAAATTGGAAAAAGACAGGTTATGAAGAGTCATTTTATTTCAAGATAAAGAAGTTGCTCTTTATCCTAAGAGCAATGTGGAGCCAGTGTAGAATTTTTACATAACAAAGTGGTACCTTCAAATTTGCATTTCAGAACAATTATTCTGCCTGAGAAAATGAGCTGGGAGATGTTAGGCATACTGTTATGAGATCGTTATCAATCCAAGCAAGCGATGCTACAGGGATATTTCAAGGTGGTAGCACCAAGGATGGACAAAGAATGGAGAAAAGTGGAGACCCATTTATGAAGAAAAAATGGGCAGGGTTTTTTTTATTATTATTATTACGGAAGAGTGAAGAAGGGGAATGAGTCCTGATAACACTCAGGTTTAAGAAACCAGGTACCATTCCTGAAATTAGGAACACAGAAGGAAAGTAACCTTACAGTGTAAGATGATGCATTCATTTGAGACATGTTCTGTTTGAGATGCCAGCCACATGCACATCGGATCATGTTGTTTCCGTACTTGAAACATGTGATGATTCTTATTGAATCTTGTCTCCCATCAGACTCTTCAGCTATGCAGGTTTCCCAGTCTACCTTATGTACATTCCTCCTATAAAAGCTCATTGCTCATTGGTACCTGCTCAGGGTCTCCTTCCAAATGGAAGGAGTTCCCATGCTGCCTGGAGATAAGGGACATTTTCTAATTACAAATTTGGTCATATTGCTGTTCACCCTCAGATTAGCATTCAAATACCTTAGCATGGCCTTCAGGATTCTTTAACAATCTATTCCATCACACGCCCTGCTTCTGTTCATACTGGTCCTTCTGCCTAAAATATCATCCCTCTCCCACTTGAAGACCCTCCCACCCACTGTATCCTACCAGATCTAGCCTAAGCACCTCCTCTATTTGGACTCTTTCCTTCCCAGGTTATTGTCCCACAGCTGATTTTGAACTAGATAAAACTAACATTGGGAAGGCTCCCTTCAAAGCAGGCAGAACTTTAGCCTGTGGCTGTTATGGATATGTTGCCTCCACCCTAGAATACAGTACTCTGCAAACTGCATTGCCATGTTCCCAGCTAGCTGGATGTTAAACTCTGCCAACAGAGGGTGTTTGAAGCACACTGCAAGGCTGGAAAAGGAAAAGAAGACTTTTTTTGTTTGTTTCTCTGAAAGTAAACAGATCTGTGTGCAGACTTGATGCAAATCGTGTGGCCCCAGTTTTCTTTGTCACCACCTTAGTGATGGTTCCTGCCGTGGGTTGAATTGTGTCCTCCCCAAAAAGATATGTTCACGTCCTAACCTCTGATACCAGGGAATATGACTTTAATTGGAAGTAGGGTCTTTGCAGATGTAATCAATGAAAGTGAAGTCACTGAATAAGAAGAGAAAACAGATGCACACACAGGGAAGACAACCATGTGGAGGCAGAAGCAGAAATTGGAGTGATGATGCCGGCATAAGGCAGGGAACCCTGAGGATCACCAGCAACCACCAAGAGCTGGGAGAAAGGCATGGAGGAGACCCTCCCTCAGAAGCCCCGGCAGGAACCAAGTCAATCATGCAGCCGCTCAGTCATGTCCAATTCTTTGTGACCCCATGGGCTTCTTCCCTGTCCTTGGAATTTTTCAGGCAAGAATACTGGAGTTAGTTTCCAGGGGATCTTCCCCACCCAGGGGCTGAAGGCCTCTTGCATCTACTGAGTTGGCAGGCAAATCCTTTACCACTGAGCCACCTGGGAAGCCCAGCAGGAACCAACCCTGCCGAAACTTGGTTTAAGCTCATAACCTTTAGAAGTGTGTGTACTCTTCAAAATGGGTAAAGTGGTAGATTTTTTTTTTTGAGTTAATTTTTTTAATCAAAAAGCCTTAAAATGATCAGGAATTGATAGAGTGGGCATGAAAAATGTACATTTCAGACTTTCATCACCCGTGGGGAAAAAAAGCATTTTTATAGACCTAAAATTGTCATTAGTGCATTTAGATTTTGGTGAAGGAAAATTTAAAATAACTCTACAATAATACAATGTTAATAGAAATTGGCCATGTATTGAGTCATCATTTAAACATAAGTAATTTCTTGGTCCAAATTAGTGAAACCTTAAAAAAAAAAAAAAAGGATTGTCTCTAGAGAACATCATTTGAGAACAAGGCTTTTTCAGACACATTCTGATACTCAGATTCACTTTATAACAGTTATAGCTTAATTACATCTCTCCTACTAAAAAGCTGTCAGATTTCCATTTCTTCGGGAGATATTTTCAGCAGTGTGTTGTTCGATTCCACAGGTTAAGCTCTCTTCATTATTATTAAGAACTTCATACATACTAGAAAGACTGCCATTCACTGCTTTTTCGTCCTTCCGAAAAGACACAGGCAGACTTGACAGACTAAAGCTGACGTCTTTAAAGGCATGCAACAAGAATATTCCCACAATGATTGTAAAGAAGCCACTCAGAGTACCAATGACATCATCAACAGGCATATCTTGCCACTCCTTAAAAAGGATAGCTGAACAAGTTAAAACTGATGTTGTAAAGAACACGTAATATATTGGAGTCACGATAGAAGTGTTGAATATGTCCAGGGCCCTGTTCAGGTAATTAATCTGTGTGCTCACACAGACTATAAGGCTCAGCAGCAGAATCCAGGTCAGGGGATGTCGTAGCACAGGTTTTCCAGCAAACAGCTCTTTGATAGCAATGCCCAGGCCTTTAGCACAGGAGACTGAAACTGCCCCAATTACAGAGCAGATTGTGATATACACAAGAATGTTTGTCTGTCCATGGCGAGGTCCCACCACAAAGATTAATATCAAGGACACAATGACCACAAGTGTTGCAAAGACCACAAAACCCGGATCTCCTAGCTTGTGAGACATTTCATTTAAAGTCTCAATCTCCTCTTCTTTTGGAGCATGAATGACCATAACTGTAGATCCCAGAATACTTAGCAAACATCCAATTTTTCCATGAAGATTAAGTCTTTCATTTAGAAAGTATGAAGAAAGAATGGCACTTACCAGGACACTGAGTGCTCCTAACGGAGTCACTAGGGTGACTGGTGCAAAGGCGTACGCAGCAAAGTTGGCCACCTCGGCAGCTCGCATTGACAGCAGTCCAGCCCACCACAACCATTCTTTGAGATAGGCATGGCCACCTTGACCTGCTCTCATGGAGCCTTTTCTGGCAAGTCGCAGAAGGCCTTTTTTTTTTTTCAAAATGAAACTCCCTCCAATGAAAATACTGGAACTCATAGCCAATCCCAGACCAATGTAAAAGTCATACTTTCCATGCCCCTGGCTCATTTCGCTTGTTACTTAAAAAGCTACTGTGAATCACATTGATCAAGAACAGAGAAACTGTTGGTGCTGGAGGCAGGATGATGCAGTCTTCAAATACAGCAATGAGTCAGAATCTGTTTCGAAGTGCAGAGAAGTTCTTCCGTGCTACGTGGGGACAACAATGAACACCCAGAAGGATGTTGAACTCCCAAAGCAGCAGCCAATGATATAGATATGTAAGTTTAATATGGTCTCGCTTATGAATAAAAGGCTGGAAGAGGTTAGAGATGACTTATTCATTCTCATTTCCTCGTAAATAAAACCCTTTATTCTCATTTAAAGTTTTAAGCCCTGGCAGAGTAGCTCCAGCCGAAGTTGGCAGGCCGGCCGCGCGGCTTCCCCTCCGCTCTCCGGCCCGGGCCACCTCCTCCGCTCTCCGGCGCGGGTCACCTCCTCCGCTCTCCGGCCCGGGTCACCTCCTCCGCTCTCCGGCCCGGGTCACCTCCGCTCACACCCCCACACAGGCCGCTCCGGCTACCCTCTCCTGAGTTCGCGCGGCCACCGCCTTCGTCTCCGTCCAGTGGGAGGTGCCAGCATCCAGGGCTGCAGCCCTGCACACCGCTTCCTCCATGGGGGAGCGCCCAGGGGAACTTGTCCCGGACGGCCTCCCTCCCCCACCGCCGCCGGGACCTAAAGAGACAGCGAAAGAGCAAGTGGTAGATTTTATATTACGTTTATAAACAAGAAAAAACTTAAATAATAAATGCAAAAGGTAGCTACTACCCTTGCACCTGAGGGGAAAGTAAATAAATAAGGACCTTCGAAACTCAGAGGAGGCTCTTGCCCCAAGTCTGAGATTATTTTTTTTTTATTGTGGTAAAGAATCCACCTGCAATGTGGGAGACCTGGGTTCAATCCCTGGGTCAGGAATATCCCCTGGAGAAGGGACTGGCTACCCACTCCAGTATTCTTGCCTGGAGAATCCCAGACACAGAGAGCCTGGCAGGCTCTGCGTGACTAACACACCACTTATATACATACACTGGTTCAGACAGGAAATTGTATTATGTATATTTTGAAGTGAAGTGTTAGTCGCTCAGTCGTGTCCGACTCTTTGCGACCCCGCTAGGCTCCTCTGTCCATGGAATTCTCCAGGCAAGAATACTGGAGTGGGTAGCTAGTCCCTTCTCCAGAGGATCTTCCCAACCAAGGGATTGAACTCTGGTCTCCTACATTTCAGGTGGATTCTTTACCATCTGAGCTACCAGAGAAGCCCAATGTATATATGTATGTATGTACTTAATATTGATGAATAATTGACATGCACTACTAGTTTCAGGAATACCATTTTAAAGTGTACACTTCAGTGGCATGAAGTACAGCACAGTGTTGTACAACCATCACAATAATCTAGTTCTTAGACCTTTCATCACCCCAAAGGGAGATCCTGTACCTATTAGGCATACATCTAATACTTCTTTTGCCTGTACCCCTTTGAGTTCTTTTTTATTCCTTTTGATTATTAACCATGGCCAGATTCCTCGAAGAGGATGCCTAAGCTGGGGTTAGAACTCCGAGGAAAGGTGGCAGCCTGGGAGAAGCACAGAAGGGCCAGGTCAGGGTCAGAGGATAAGACCCGTCTTAAGGATGCTACATCCTGGACAGAATCACCCTACTCAGACAGGTGAGTCTGAGTCTCTCATTGTAGAAAGCTCCATAAAATAGAATCTGGGATAAAATATTGAAGGCCACCAGATAGATAGTAGATTGAAAAAGTTAGATGGGGTGCTAAAGTTCCTAGAAATATATAAAATGCCGAAAGTGGTGCTTGTGTAAATATTAAGGAAACTGAAAGTCATCACCTTGTCTCTCCTGAAAAGAACAAGTGATTACAAAAAAAGAAAAAAAGAAGACTTTCAAAATTTCCCTAGTCATTCTATGACGTTAGTGTAATATGGATTCCAAAACCAGATAAGGGCTGTAGGAGAAAGCGATAACAGCTAATTAATCTACCAGTGATTGTAAAAAGCCCTATGTCTTGATCCAATAGGAAAGGATGTACCACTAACTGCAGCCGCAGGGGCTATCCCGTTGGTAACTTTTTCCCCACAACCCCTGTCCACAGACCAGAGCTTCTTCCTTCCTGACTTTCTTTCCCAAAACTGTAATAGAAGAAGCAGGGAGACTTATCACTTATTGGTTCACATCACACTATAATAGAGCCCAGGCAAGGAATGAGGTTTAAGATCTATTACCTCCTGTGGCTAAACTGCTTAGGTGAAAACATGTTCAATAAATCAGAACAATCTTCTGGGTGGATTGTGTCAACAAATATTAAATAACTTAAGCAATTACCTCTGAAGCCAAAACATCCTTTTTGTCTAATCTCTGGCCTTGACTCTATTTATTTTAGTCCAAAGTTCAAAATTAGATAACTGAACATGGAGATTTGGGATGTAGCCTATCAATTCAGTTCAGTTCACTCAGTCATGTCCAACTGTTTACAACCCCATGTACTGCAGCACGCCAGGCCTCCCTGTCCATCACCAACTCATGGAGCCTGCTCAAACCCATGTCCATTGAGTTGGTGATGCCATCCAACCATCTCATCCTCTGTCATCCCCTTTTCCTCCCACTTTTAGTCTTTCCCAGCATCAGGGTCTCTTCAAAAGACTCAATTCTTTGCATCAGGTGGCCAAAGTATTAGAGTTTCAGCTTCAGCATCAGTCCTTCCAATGACTATTCAGCACTGATTTCCTTTAGGATGGACTGGTTGGATCTCCTTGCAGTCCAAGGGACTCTCAAGAGTCCTCTCCAACACCATAGTTCAAAAGCATCAATTCTTTGATGCTCAGCTTTCTTTATAGTCCAAATCACACATCCATACATGACTACCAGAAAAATTATAGCCTTGACTAGACAGACCTTTGTTAGCAAAGTAATGTCTCTGTTTTTTAACATGCTGTCTAGGTTGGTCATAGCTTTTCTTCCAAGGAGCAAGCATCTGCAGTGATTTTTGGAGTAAAAAAAATAAAGTCTGTCACTGTTTCCATTGTTTCCCCATCTATTTTCCATGAAGTGATGGGACCGGATGCCGTGAATTTAGTTTTCGGAATATTGAGTTTTAAGCCAACAATTATACTCCCCTCTTTCACTTTCATCAAGAGGCTCTTTAGTTCTTCTTCACTTTCTGCCATAAGGGTGGTGTCATCTGCATATCTGAGGTTGTTGATATTTCTCCCAGCAATCTTGATTCCAGCTTGTGCTTCATCCAGCCCAGCATTTCACTTGATATACTCTGCATATAAAATAAGCAGGGTGACAATATACAGCCTTGACATACTCTTTTCCTGTTTGGAACCAGTCTGTTGTTCCACATCCACTTTTAACTGTTGCTTCTTGACCTGAATACAGGTTTCTCAGGAGGCAGGTAAAGTGGTCTAGTATGCCCATCTCTTTCAGAATTGTCCACAGTTTGTTGTGATCCACACAGTCAAAGGCTTTGGCATAGTCAATAAAGCAGAAGTAGATGTTTTTCTGGAACTCTCTTGCTTTTTTGATGATCCACAGGATGTTGGCAATTTCATCTCTGGTTCCTCTGCCTTTTCTAAAACCAGCTTGAACATCTGGAAGTTCACGGTTCACGTACTGCTGAAGCCTGGCTTGAAGGATTTTTGAGCATTAATTTGCTAGCATGTGAGATGAGTGCAATTGTGCAGTAGTTTGAGCATTCTTTGGGATTGCCTTTCTTTGGAATTGGAATGAAGACTGACCTTTTCCAGTCCTGTGGTCACTGCTGAGTTTTCCAAATTTGCTGGCATATTGAGTGCAACACTTTCACAGCATCATCTTTTAGGATTTGAAATAGCTCAGCTGGAATTCCGTCACCTCCACTAGCTTTGTTCATAGTGATACTTCCTAAGGCCCACTTTACTTTGTATTCCAGGATGTCTGGCTCTAGGTGAGTGATCACACTATCATGGTTATCTGGGTCATGAAGATAATTTTTGTATAGTTCTGTGTACTCTTGCCACCTTTTCTTAATATCTTCTGCTTCTGTTATGTCCTTGTCATTTCTGTCCTTTATTAAGCCCATCTTTGCATGAAATGTTCCCTTGGTATCTCTAGTTTTCTTAAAGACATCCCTAGTCTTTCCCATTCTATTGTTTTCCTCTTTCTTTGCACTGATCACTGAGGAAGGCTTTCTTATCTCTCCTTGCTTTTCTTTGGAACTCTGCATTCAAATGGGTATATCTTTCCTTTTCTCCTTTGCCTTTTGCTTCTCTTTTCTCAGCTATTTTTAAGGCCTCCTCAGGCAACCATTTTGTCTTTTGCATTTCTTTCTCTTGGGGATGGTCTTGATCCCTGCCTCCTGTACAATGTCACGAACCTCCATCCATAGTTCTTCAGGCACTCTATAAGATCTAATCCCTTGAATCTATTTGTCACTTCCACTGTATAATTGTAAGGGATTTGTTTTAGGTCATACCTGAATGGTCTAGTGGTTTTCCCTACTTCCTTCAATTTAAGTCTGAATTTGGCAATAAGAAGTTCATGATCTGAGCTACAGTCAGCTCCCGGTCTTGTTTTTGCTGACTGTATAAAGCGTCTCCATCTTTGGCTGCAAAGAATATAATCAATCTGATTTCGGTGTTGACCATCTGGTGATGTCCATGTGTAGAGTCTTCTCTTGTGTTGTTGGAAGAGGGTGTTTGCTATGACCAGTGTGTTCTCTTGGTAATACTCTGTTAGCCTTTGCCCTGCTTCATTCTGTACTCCAAGGCCAAATTTGCCTGTTACTCCAGGCATCTCGTGACTTCCTGCTTTTGCATTCTAGTCCCCTATAAGGAAAAGGACATCTTTTTTGGGTGTTAGTTTCTCAAAGGTCTTGTAGGTCTTCATAAAACTGTTCAACTTCAGCTTCTTCAGAATTACTGGTCAGGGCATAGACTTGAATTCTCGTGATATTGAATGGTTTGCCTTGGAAATGAACAGAAATCATTTTATCGTTTTTGAGATGGTATCCAAGTACTGCATTTTGGTATCTTTTGTTGACTATGATGGCTACTCCATTTCTTCTCAGGAGTTCTTGCCCACAGTAGTAGACATGATGGTCACCTGAGTTAAATTCACCCATTCCAGTCCATTTCATTTTATTATTTATGTGTGCCCAGGGTTTTAAATCTTGTATCTCTTCATGAGTTCTATAAAAAAAGAAACAATAAACATAGTAAACAGTGATTTCTTCACAGAAAACCTTCAGTTAAATGACCTCCATGAGTTAATAGACATATAGCCTAAAACAGAGTTCATGAGTAGCAACTCGATCACAGGTGAACTTTGGATCCTAATAACTGAGATTGATCTCTACAGCACTTCTAAGTTTCAACAAACAGTATTGGGAAGTCATATGGAATATAATTAATTTTCTAGTATCAATATGGACTTGAAACTTCCGTAAATTTAACTTTATTTCATTTGATGTTAACTTGCCACACACCAAAGACACATACTTATTCTAAAAGAAAAAGTGAAAGTTGCTCAGTCATGCCCGACTCTTTGTGACCCCATGGACAATATAGTCCATGGAATTCTCCAGGCCAGAATACTGGAGTGGGTAGCCATTCCCTTCTCCAGGGGACCTTCCCAACCCAGGGATCAAATCCAGGTCTCCTGCATTGCAGGCAGATTCTTTACCAGCTGAGCCCCCAGGGAAGCCCTACAAAAGAGAAGTCTTTATTAATAGTAACTTTTGCAAATCTGTAAGTACATGCACAGTTAATTCGTGCACATGCAAGAAGTCTCAAAATCTTTCTTCTCCAAATGAAGAAAAAAAATGCTGCAATGCATATATGTTTTAAAACTAAAATCACAGATCAAAAAGCTGACTCAATTGAGTATGTTGGTGAATTTAACAACACACCACCAAAAGCCCAATCCATGAAAGAAATAATTGAGAAGCTGGACTTCATTAAAATTTAAAAACTTCTGCTTTGTGAAAGACAGTGTCCAGAGGATGAGAATACAAGCCGCAGATGGACGAAAATATTTGCAAAAGATGCACTTGATAAAGAACCGTTGGAATACACAGAGAACTCTTCAAACTCAGCAGTGAGGAAAGGAGAGGCCTGATTAAAAATGGGCCAAAAGTCCTAAGAGACTCAGTTCAGTTAATTCTCAGTCGTGTCCAACTCTTTGCGATCCCATGAGCCACAGCACACCAGGCCTCCCTGTCCATCACCAACATTACCAAAGAACATATGCAGATGGCAAATAAGTTTATGAAAAGATTTTCCACGTCATATGTAATCAGTGAAATGCAATTTGAAATGACAATGAGGAGACTTCCCTGGTGGTCCAGTGGCTAAGATTCCATGCTCCCAACACATGGGGCCCAGGTTCATCCTTGGTCAGGGAACTAGATCCCACATGCCAAAACTAAAACAACCAACCAAACAAAAATGAGATGTCACTACACATCTACTGGGAAGGCTAAAATCTGGAACACTGACAGCACTGAATACTGAGCAGGATGTGGAACAATGGTAGTTTTTTTTTTTTTAAGTGAGAATTATTTTTATTTATTTTTTAAACTTGGGGTATAGCCAATTAACAATGTTGTGATAGTTTCAGGTGAACGGTAAAGGGACTCAGTCATACATATGTATATGTATCCATTCTTGCTCAAATTCAGCAACGGGAGTTCTCATTCATTGCTGGTGGAAATGCCAAAAGATAGTCCCTTAGGAAGATAGTTTGGCATTTCTTAAAAGCTAAACATACTCTTGTCATACAGTTCAGCAGTTGCACTCCCTGGTATTTACCCAAAGGGTTCAAGTGTGTCTACACAAAAAGCTGCATATAATCATTTATAGCAGCTTTATTCATAATTACCCAAACTTCGAAGCGCCAAGTTTGTCCTGCAGTGAATAGATAATTGAGGTCATCCAGGAAATGGAATATTATTCAGGGTTAAAAAGAAATGAGCTATCAAGACAGAGAGAAAGCTTAAATGCATATTGCTATGTGAAAGAAACCAATTTGAAAAGGCTACATACTATATGATTCCAATTATATGACATTCTGGAAAAGGCAAAACTGTGGAGACAGTAAAAATAATCAGTGACTGAGAGGGATTGGGAGACAGAGGGATGATTAGGCAAAGCACAGAGGATTTTTAGGGCAATGAAAATACTGTGTATGATATAATAATGATGGATACATGTCATTATATGTTCGTCCAAACAAATAGAATGCTTTAGAGGAATGAATGAGCCCTAATGTAAACTAAGCACTTTGGCTATTGTGATGTGTCAATGTAGATTCATCAGTTTTAACAAATATCCCATGCTGGTAGGGGGATGTTGATAACGGGGGAGGCTATGCATATGTGGGGAAAAAGACATATGGAAAATCTCCGTACCTTCCCGTCAATTTTGTTGTGGACTAAGCTGCTCTAATGGAGAAGGAAATGGTAACCAACTCCAGTGTTCTTTCTTGCCTGGAGAATCCCAGGGACGGCAGAGCCTGGTGGGCTGCTGTCTGTGGGGTTGCACAGAGTCGGACACGACTGCAGCGACTTAGCAGTAGCAGCAGCAGCAAACTGCTCTAAAAATGTCTGTAAATAAGCATTAAGGCCATAACTTGTAATTCTTTATATTTCCATAATGCCTTGTACATTATTAGCATTCAGTGGGTATTTCCTGAATGATGACTAAATTGATTAACCTACAAGGCAAATAATCTGGGTAAAATAATTTGGAGTGAATTGGCTTTGTCTACATATCCAATGGCAAAACAATAAAGATAAAAACTGCTCTAATCATAAATTTTAGCCTAATGGATCTGCACTGTTCTTCTAGAGCAATACGGTTGTCATAATTCATACACCTAAGATAACCCAACACTTGTACACCTGTGCTGGGTGACTATTGATTGGCTGACCAAACCTCATAGACCAGTGCACATGTAGCTATAATCTCCACTTACCTGAAATGAGAGAAGACCTCTTATTATAATTTCTGGGCATAAGATTTTTGAAAGGTCTTCCCATTCAAACTGAGTATACTTTCTTCATGCTTCCATTGACCTGCTTGGCCTAAAAGTTGACTGTATTGAGTGAGCAAGAGTCACAACCTACAAACTTGCAAATCAATAGGTGAAAAACAACCATTCTATATATGACTTTGGGCTATTGCAGTACTTTAAGGTTCACTATATTTATAAGGCACGGAACCGATACTACAAGATTATTTTTTAAAATTTTAAACTAGGGTGAGGGTGGCTAACTAAAAGCAAGCATTGCTCTTCAACTTTCTTTTGGTTTTGTCTCTAGCACAGAGGCCTGCTAGTGTGAGTGAGTTGGTTTATGTAGTTGGAGCATCATGAGTTTCATTACCAATCCAGTTTATAAATTTTGTCAGACTGGTACGAGTATAACCTCTCTTCTGCTTCCTTGATATATGCTTCCTTTTAAAAAAGAGTTAATATCTGTTTCTTTCTCTTCTATCAGTCATCCATTTGAAGAATGGAGTGGGGAGGAGATTCTGAGAATATTCGTTTCCTTTTTTTCACACTCACTTGCCCTTTGCTGTCCAGCCCACTCAGTCACTTCTGCGGAGAAACTCATTTACAATTCTCCCACTCCTCCAGCATTCTTATTTAGAGCAAATGGAAAACTCACTCAACTCACACAGTCCTCTCCTAGTGGGTTTATATCCTTGACCCACTAGGTCATCAGGGAGACAGAAGCCAGCTGCTTTCTTGCTGACCACTAGAGAGCCACAGATAGAATCTGGTTGAGCAGAGAGTCTAGAGAGAACCCATCCTGATTCCACATCATTCCAACTGGTTCCAGTGCATCCAGCAGAGCTTACATCAATTGCAAAATCATCCATAAAGAATGCTACCCACCCCTGCACAGTCTGGTACAGGCATCTAATGGCTAAACTCTGCAATTTATAATGGTTCCAATTCTTCTCAGCCTTCCTTCAGAGTTTGTGAATGACATAGTTTTTAAAAATGCATTTATTTTTATGTATTTGTCTGTGCCGGGTCTCAGTTGTGGCACACAGGATCTTTAGTTGCAGTATGTGAACACTTAGTTGAGGCATGTGGGATGTAGTTCCCTAGTCAAGGATCGAACCCAGGCTCCCCTTCATTGGGAGTGCAAAGTCTTACCTGCTGGGCCACTAGGGAAGTCCCTGAATGGATCACTTTTTAAAACCAAACGTCTACAAAGAGAAGATAAAACTCTCTGATTGGTAAGCTAGACAAAAGGAGAAACTAAACATGGTTCCAATGCCCATTCCCCTGGCATACACGTAATGAGATGGGGGTTAAGAGGATTTTAAGCCAAACACACAATCTGAACACTGGTGTTTGGCTTCATTTTTAAAGGGAGGAGAAAGATTTGCAAAGAAAAATCTCCAGTGTGCAGGCTAACCCATTTACTTTTAATCTAAATAATCTGTGAGTTAGGCAGACAGCCATTTCATAAGGATTCTCTATAATAAGGTTTTACATGGGAAGCTTAAGGACATGTGATTAGCATAAACTCCACTCAGGTGTCTGGCTCCAGATCTCGGGCAGAGGAGCTTTTAGTCGACATTTGCAGTTATTTGCAGTGAACAGCTTCAAGTTGATACAGAAGAGGTTGGCTATGCAGGAGAAAAGAAACAATCCAAATAAGCCTAAGAAGGTTAGAAGATTTGAGATCCAAGTATTACATTAACCTTTTGAGGGAGGAGAGACACTTTCTCCTTCATTGCAGGAAGAAAAGAAAAAATGGGTGTAGATGCAGAGAAGTTGGTAGCTTTGACCTTGAAAAGACAAGGTCTCCAGTCTAATGGCTTCTATTTTCTCAATGAAGCATAAGGTAAGAGTATCTCTTGGGGGCTGAGGTGTGAGAATAGAAATGAAAATATAAAGTTGTAACCACAGTGTGTGAGAAAGCACGCTTATTGGAGAATCCTGGAGTTGCTGGGCAGGGTTGAGTGTGCATACACATTGTCTGTGATAATGAAAGTAAAACCAGCTAGTCTGGTTGTGTGGTTTGCCACAAAATGTTCAACTGTTCATGGGAAGAAATGCAAAAGTCAATAGTTGCCTTTATTCAGAAATTTATGCCAAGGTAATTGATGAAGAAAGAAGCAAAGAAGCTGAAGGAATTTGCCAGGGAATAATTATTATGGAGCATGTTGGAATCTTAACTGAAGTGGACTAAAAATTAATGTCCACTGTGATTATAGTAATAAAAGGCCCAAATGTCAAAACCAGGGAAAGATGAGCACATAAAGGAATTCCTTCACAGTCCAGTAGTTAGGAGCCTGTACTTTCATTGCTGGAGGTCCGGTTCAGCCCCTGGCTGGGGAACTAAGATCCATCAAGCCATGCGGCATGACCCAAAAAAAAAAAAAAAAAAAACACATAAATTAGAAACCCATAAAGGATCCTTAATAGGGATATTAAAATTGAGCTTTGTGCTCTGCCAACTCGTTATTGCTTGTTCCTTTCTTGGTAAGAAACTTTTCAACAATCCTGACAAGTGTGGTTGAGAGTATTAGTAAAAAATACCAGCAATGCATTTCAGTCTCGCCCAAAACAGGCATGTCCAAATGTGTCCAGGTAGAACCTTCAACCTCTGCTATAAGGATCCAATGAAGAGATGTTTATTCTCCCAAGTCTTTCAGAAAGATCAAAGAATATAGACCGCTTTCTTACTGAATCATTTTTTCCTAGCCAAAAGCTTCTAGCTGAGCATGCAGTAATTGGGCAGAGAAATGGGTCGGTTCAGTTCAGTTCAGTTCAGTCGCTCAGTCATGTCCAACTTTTTGCAACCCCATGGACTGCAGCATGCCAGGCTTCCCTGTCCATCACCAACTCCTGGACCTTGCTCAAAGTCATGTCCATCGAGTTGGTGATGCCATCCAACCATCTCATCCTCTGTCGGATGGCATCTGACAAGAGAAACAGGAACTTGCAATTAAACCCTACACCCAAGTATGCAGAATTAGGGCGGGCCAGCCTGGAGCTTGTGGGACACAGGCAGAATGAGGTTGTCCCATGGTCATGCGAAGGTAAGGAGATGCAAAGGTGGAGAAGAGTCTTCAGGGACTCTTCCCAATCCAGGGATCAAACCCACGTTTCTATGTCTCCTGCATTGGCAAGCGGGTTCTTTACCACTAGCACCACCAGGGAAGCCCTCTAGAGCTGGTACCAGTCATCATTCTTCGAATAGTGTTTGCCTCTCTGGAGACTTTCCTAGATGTCCTCCTGGGTGGCCTGTATTCTCTTAGAAACAAGTTAACCATCAAGATGTCAGTGGTATTGAGTGGGTTGAGGAAACAACAGGACAAAACTTTGTTTACTATGAAATGAGATGCTCTGGAGGAAGGTGCTGCAAACTGTGCATCACATGCTGGAATGGTCATGGAATGCAAGGGGTCAACTGATATCCCAGAGGAAGTTCAGAAATGCAAATTCTCTTCAAACCTTCTGCAGCTGTACCATTTGGCCACTGATAAGTGGTTTTGAATAATGGCCAGGTGGATTTAGATTCCAAGAGTCATTAACAGTACCCTTCAAACCAGAAGATAAGATGGGGACTTGTGGTTACATGTGGGAGAGGCTGGATGATGCTGTGGTTTTTCAATAAGAAAATTATGAATTGAATCCTTTCAAATATTCATCTAGAAATGGGAATGAAATGTAAAATTACTTCTTTTCGGCACTGAAAGCATGGAGTCCTAGCCATTGGACCACCAGGGAATTCCATGAAATTATTTTTAAATTAATTTAATTAAATTACTTTTACTTGCCACATTGCACTTCTTTAAACACAAATGCATGTTCCGTACTCTAGAATTATCAGGAACTGTGAAGGGCCTGAGATTTTTAACTCCCTTTGCAAGCTGGTTAGCCTGCCACACAGATGGTGGTAGAAGACACAAAACTCTTAGGTCAGAGATGAAGAACTTTATTACTCATGGCACAGCAAGCAGCATGCAGTTCGTGTTCATGTTGATTTCCTCTTGCAACCCCAAGTTCACAGAGACAAGACAAAGGGGCCCATGTGAAGGCCAGGCTTGCAGAGGATTTGCATTTCCGCTGAGAAGCTCTGAACTTAGGGAGCCCAAATCTTTTATAAAAGACATTTGCACCAAAAGGAGACATCATTTCACTAGATAGAAAACCAACCTGCCCCCTGCTCTGGAGGGAGTCGCTGTATCTTCCAAGGCCGTTTGCTACAAAAACATCCTGGAGAAAATGGGCCAGAACAAAAGTGGTCAGTGCCTCTGCTCGCAAGACGAGCAGAAACATAGAGAATTGTCTCTGGACAAAATAAGGATAGCTATACTCCTATAGCACTTACTGTGCATTAAGAACAGCTCTAAGCGCTTCATATACCTTATCCCAATTAATCCTCACGATTCTATGATGTTATCCCCATTTCACAGATGAGAACATTAGATATTATAATGGTACAGAATGGTGGGAGTCTGTAATGATTTAGATCACTGCAGACTCTGACCCTCCAGATTTGGAAGGGGCTTGATGTTTATTTTTAACCAGCCTCACAGGTGATTCTGATAGACATCAAACCTTAAGACTGACTAATTGAAAAGATAAGCATCATCTCTTTAATCTCCTTAATTATTTAGCCAAATATTTATTCTTCTCTATATTTATACTTGCTTAATAAAGTCAAGAATTTTATCTTCTTTTTAAAATGGGATTTTGAATTCTTACTGTGTAAGGATGATTTGGAATCAAACAGGAAAAAAGCATAGATTGTTTGCAATAAAAATGTTTTTAAAAAGTACAAACTTGGAAAGGACTGGCTCATTAAAAAACACACTGGACATTTAAATGAAAAGAAAATTACAAGATTGCCAACATTCCCAAGTTTACAACTAGTATGTTCTTAATGGAAAAATGTATTTTGTCACATGATTGTGATAGCCATGAATGTTGCAAATTTGCAAAAAAATCAGCATTGAAAAATGCTAAGGATGGAGTTATATCAAAGAGTAACTTAAAGGAAAAATTCAGCATTCATTCATTTTGGCACTAAGAGTATTCAGGGTAAATAAAAGAAGTGTGTGGGGTGAGGACCTTGGGTTTCTGTTTGTTTCCTTGTTCACAGTTCAGAGTACAAAGTGGGTTGAGAAATATGGTGTACATATTTCTCCACAATGGTGACATGGCAAGATGTCATTTGCATCCATATATCTTTGGGAATGGTTCCTTTTCCTGGTTTTGTTAATTTAAACCATTTGTCTAAAATACCTTTTTTAAAAATTTCTTTTTCTATCCATGTTGGGCTTCCCAGGTGGCTCAGTGGTAAAGAATCTGCCTGCAAATGTAGATGCAGAAGACACGAGTTCAATTCCTGGGTGGGGAAGATCTCCTAGAGAAGGAAATGGCAACCCACTCCAGGATTCTTGCCTGGGAAATCCCATGGACAGAGGAGCCTGGCGGTTTACAGTCCGTGGGCTCGCCAAGAATCGGATACAGCTGAGTGACGATGCGTGCTCACAGCCTCCTAAGCAGGAGTCAGACAGCTCACCCACCCAAAGGGCAACATGCAGGGGAAAGGGGAACCTACTGGGGCCTGGGAAGACCCCTTGGGCCCAAAGGGGTCAGGGGAGCGGGGGGGCATTGCCCAGCAGCTGTCTGAAAGAGCTGTGGCTTTTTGTCAGAAGGACACAGCCAGCCCTAAGTAATATGGGGAGAATCAACACCAGACCCACCCAAAGCAAGCAGAAGCTTGAGAAAGGAGCTGAACTTGTGAGGAACCAGCTGGAGAGTGGACCTGGAGGGGAAAATGGAGGAATCTGAGTAGGATCAGCCGTCCCTGCCTCTCCCAGAAAGCGGGCATGTTTTGGCTGTTTTTATCACAGATCACTGGTCCTATGTTATGAACAATTACTTGTAGAGCCCTTTGAGTTGGAGGGCTTCCCTGTGGCTCAGACAATAAAGAATCTGCCTGCAGTGCAGGAGACCAGGGTCGGGAAGATCCCCTGGAGAGAGAAATGGCTACCCACTCCAGTATTCTTGCCTGGAGAATCCCACAGACAGAGGAGCCTGTTTGTGGGGTCGCAAAGAGTCAGACACGACTGAGCGACTAACAGTTTCACACACACTTTCACTTTGAAGTTGGAGATTGTTTCCATGTACATTGTGTGACAACTCTGTCAGGAACAGGAACAGATTTGTATGATCTGGAGAAAAGATGTGATTTATCCAAAGGTGCAAAGCAGGTAAGAGGCCAAACCAGCCTTCAGATCCATAGTCTTCAATGAGAAAAATAAAACTTTTTGTTCATATACTTACAATTTAAAACAAGCAAATGAAGAAAACAAGGGTGATTAAAAAGAAAAAGATAGTCTTTGGTTAAGGTTAACCAAATAACAATGAATTCTTGATTGATTGTTTAATTCCTTGCCATGTCAGAGGCTGATTCAGAGAGCTTCTGCCTGAACTTGACCAGAACTACAGGGAGGCTCCCAATTTAAATTATGTTTCTTTTATTCAGCAAATGCCTGGTCACAAAAATACCATAGCAATTTATGTTAACAAAGTGTTATTGTATAATTTGTGAACTCTGTATCACTGGTCATTTCAAATCTCAACAGCATGAGCATTCTAAAGATAATTTGCCTTTAGGCAATTTATCTTAACCCTGGTGGTGCAGTGGTGAAGAGTCTGCCTTCCAGTACAGGGGGTGTGGGTTTGATCCATGGACCAAAGATCCCACATGCCACGCTCTGTAGTCAAAAAAGAAATAAATAAAAATAATAATTTGCCTTCACCCAAAGTTTTTGCTTTCAAACAAACTAAAAGAACTTTGGGACAGATTTCCTTCTATGACATGAGAAGTTAGGGCAATTTTGAAATGCCTCTGAATCCTGCCTCCTTGCCTTCCAA
The DNA here is from genome assembly GCF_023699985.2 of Odocoileus virginianus. Taxonomy (NCBI): domain Eukaryota; kingdom Metazoa; phylum Chordata; class Mammalia; order Artiodactyla; family Cervidae; genus Odocoileus; species Odocoileus virginianus. The sequence continues at coordinate 11,224,105 of NC_069704.1, forward strand.
AATTTGGGGTAATTTCTCTTTTCTTTCCTCTTTTTGACTCCTTTCCTCTGTTTCTCCTTCTTTCCATCCCTCCCTTCCTCTTTTCTCCCTTCATTCCTTTCTTCCTTCCTTATACTTACTCTGGGACACAAGTTTTCTTATGAGTCAGGTGCATACATCAAAGGTTCTCACTGAAAGGTGATCTATTGTAATCTCTATAATAGTAACAGGCTATAATCTGTATTTTCTAGTTATCTGAGTGAAAATTTGAAACAAGTTTGCTGTTGTCCTGTTGCTCTCACATTTCCCTCTTGAATCTCTTTATTCACTTGTCTGTATTTTCTTTTGGGGAGTCTTCTAATCCTTGACAGTGGAAAATGCCTTAAAAGAACCCTCCTGCACTGTTGGTGGGAATGTAAATTGGTGCAACCACTATAGAGAACAGTAAGAAGGTTCCTTATAAAACTGAAAATAGAGCTACCGTATGATCCAGCAATCCCACTCCTGGGCATATATCCAGAGAATACCATAATTCGAAAAGATACAGGCATCCCAATGTTCTTTGCAGCACTATTTGCAATAGCCAAGAGATTTAGAAAGCAACCTAAATGTCCATTGACAGATGATTGGGTAAAGCTGTGGTGCATGTATACGATGGAACACTACTTAACCATAAGAAAGAATGAAATAATGCCATTTGCAGCGGCACAGATGGACCTAGAGATTATCATACTCTGTGAATGTCAGACAGGGAAACACAGACGTCATGATATCACTTACATATGGTATCTGATGCAGTGATACGAATGAACTCATTTACAAACACAGACTTAGGGAACACACTTATGTCAGCACAGGGGAAAACTGTTGGGGGGACAAACCAGGAGGCTGGGATTAACATACGTTAATCCCACTCTGCGTGCGCTCAGTCGCTCAGCCACTCAGCCATGTGCAGCTTTTTGTGACCCCATGGACTCGCAGACTAGCTACTCTCTCCATGGGATTTTTCAGGCAAGGATACTGGAATAGGTTGCCACTTCCTCCTCCAGGGCATCTTCCTGACCCAGGGGTCGAACCCACGTTTCCTGCATCTCTTGCATTGGTATGTGGATTCTTTGCCTCTGAGCCACCTGGGAAGCTCCCATATATACACTACTATATATAAAACAGATAATCAACAAGGACTCAGTACTCTCTAATAACCTATACAGGAAAAGAATCTGAAAAGGACTAGATACATAAATATGTATAAGTTGATCACTTTGCTGTATGCCTGAAACTAACACACCACTGTAAATCAATATTACTCCAATGTAAATTTCTTAAGAAATAAAATTAATTACAATCTAAGAAAAAGTGATAAGTACATAAAATGAAATATTATACAACCTAAAAAAAAGAAATCCTATGACATGCTACAACATGGATAAACCTCAAGAACATCAAGTGAAATAAGCTACTCAGAAAAAGACAAACATTGTATGATGTCGTTTATATAAGCCATCTAAAACTGTCAAACTCATAGAAATAAAAAACAGAATTGTGGTTGCCAGTGTTTGGGAGGAGAGGTGGGTAGGGAGTTGTTCAGTGGGCACAGAGGTTCAGTTTTTTTTTCTAGAAAAAGTTCTAGAGATCTATTACATAATAACATGAACCATATATTTAAAATGGCTTCCCAGGTGGCACAGTGATAAAGAATGCAGGAGGTGCAAGAGACTCAGGTTCAATCCCTGGGTCTGCAAGGTCTCCTGGAGTAGGAAATGGAGACTCACTCTACTATTCTTGCCTGGAAAATTCCATGGACAGAGGAGACTGAAGGGCTACAGGCCATGGGGTCTCAAACCCAGCAACTAAGAAAAAAAAAACACTTAAAAATGTTCAGAATGGTAAATTTTATGTTACATTCTTCACCACAAACTTTTCTTTTTATTATGAAAACCATTCTTAGCTTGCAAGCCATACAAAACTAGTGGGCTGGATTTGACCAGAGGAGCATGCTGTTTGCCAATGCCTGATCTCATCTATGGGCATTTAAATTTCACAGCTGTTTCAATCATGCCCTATCCTTTTGCCCCAAGTTCAGTCCAGGTTCCTACACTGCTTTTAGTTTCCTGTCTCTTTAGTCTCCTCTAATCTAAAAATCAGTTCTTCAACCTGTCCTTGACTTCTTTGAACTTAAGAACTTTTGAAGATTACCAGTTAGTTATTTTGCAGAGGGTCCTACAATTGGTATTGGTCTGGTATTTCCTCATAATGAAATCCATGTTATGCATTTCTATCAGAAGACCACATAATTGAAAGGACTGATACAGAAGCTGATGTTCCAATACTTTCGCCACCTGATGCAAAGAGCCTTCTCATTGGAAAAGACCCTGATGCTGGGAAAGATTGAAGGCAAAAGGAGAAGTGGGCAACAGAGGATGAGATGGTTAGATAGCATCACCAACTGAATGGACATAATTCTGAGCAAATTCGGTAAGACAGTGAAGGACAGACAAGCCTGGCGTGTTGCAGTCCAGGAGATCACAAAGAGTCGGACACGACTTAGCAACTGAACAGCAACAATCACAGAATTGATGTTCTGTTCTCAACGTACAGTATCAGAAAGCATAAGATAGTATGTTTGTCTCAAAACTCATGTTGACGTTGACCAGTTGTCTGTGTGGTTATTCCACTGTAAACCTACCTTTTCTCCTTTAATAAACAATTTGTGAAGTTATTTTAGATTTATTCTATTCCACCTCAAGTTTCACCTGCTTTTTTAGCTTCCATGATTTTTGCCTGAAAGAATTGTTAATACAATGATTGCAAAGTGGTGACATTCTAATTTCATCATTTTACTCACATTTATTAGTTAGTATTCTACTCTAGGGAAGATCTTCTCTTTTAATGTCTATGTATTTATTACTGGCTGTGTTGGGTCTATATTGTGGCACATGGGATTTTCAATCTTTTGAAAATGCTGAATCTTTTTTAGCTGTAGCTTGCAAACTCTTAGTTGAGGCATGTGAAATCTAGTTCCCTGAGCAGGGATTGAACCTTGTTCCGCCCACACTGGGGGCACAGAGTCTTAGCCAGTGGACCACCAGGAAAGTCCCTGCAAGGAAGATCTTTTCCTTAGCTCTTCATTTATGAAGTCTTGGTAACTTATTCAATGGGTGATAGTATATTTGGAACCGAGCAGATCCCTGTGGGGACCCATGCCCCAGGTAAAAAGGACCCCCATGTCCCCTGCCTCTTGTTTGTAGAAAAACTGAAATCTCTCAGCCTTACCTGAGTTGCAAATAAGAAGGCTGCAACACTTAATGATTGGGACAATAGAATCACATAATTCTTCATGGTTAGATGCACATCCCTGAGTTGTTTTATAGACACCGTAACTGCCTAACAGAGGGAAAAAGCTAACTGCATGATGACCAGACTATAGCCATGATATAAGCTGCTCCAACTTGAGCAGTACTGAATCTATGGCTGCAGCAATTCCAAGAACTGACCTTGAGAGAATGTAACTAACACTATTGCTCACAATAGTCTATATCTCTGTGTCATCAAAATAATTGGACCTTGGAACTCCTTTGGTGGTTCAGTTGCTAAGACTCTGCACTCTCAGTGCAGGGGCCTGGGTTCAATCCCTGGTTGCAAAAGTAGATCCCACATACCACGACTGATAGTTTGCATGGCACAGCTAAATATTCCTCATGCCACATGAAGATCAAAGATCCAGTGTGTTGCAGCTAAGACTGGGCATGACCTAATAAGTGAATAAATAAAAATAAATATTAAAAAAAATAACTGTAGGGTTTCCCTGGTGGCTCAGTGGTAAAGAATCCGCCTCTAGTGCAGGAGACATGGTGTACGGTCCCTGATCCAGGAAGATCTCACAAACAGCAGAGCAACTAAGCCTCTGTGCCATAGCTATTGAGCCTGTGCTCTAGAGCCCAGGACTTGCAACTACTGAAGCCCATGAGAGCCGTTGCTCCTCAACAAGAGAAGCACCACAATGAAAGGCCCATGCATTACATCTACCCAGTAGCCCCCACTTGCCACAACTAGAGAAAAGTCTGCTCGGTAATGAATACCTAGCACAGCCAAAAATAAATAAATAAATAAATAGAATCTTTTAGAAATTGTTGCTTGTTCTGTCCATTAATGTAAGAGAGCAACTAAAATTGTCAACAGAGGTGCTATACACCCATGCCAACATTTTCTACTCTAAGAATATGCTGCTGTTATGTCATCCTGAAAAAGTTACAGAAGACAAACCTTTGCCCATAATTCCACAGAAATGGAGTAATGTTCTGACAAGTGGGGATTTGTAAGCAGCTTTTATCAGGAAAGAACTCTCTGCAGGAAACCCCTCTTGTCTTGTCACTTTGGCAAAGCTGTATTGTATCAAACCATTAATCTGTCACTCCATGCTCTACTCATCTCCAGCCCAAGGACACCTTTCAAATCTTTGGACTCATAATACCTTATGTAACTTGTTAGTTCCTTCCATAGATGAAAGAAGTAGAAATGAATAATAAGTAATTGACAGATGATCAGATCTCTTCCCTAGTTTTACCCTCAGTAATTTCGTGTATAAACTGTGTGAACAATACTTATCTAAAGAAAGATCACAAGGAATCAACAAGCCTGGATGCAGAGGGAGATGGCTAAGTGCCTAATTCCCTATCTCAGTGATAATTGGAATTACTTCCCCTTTTCCTTTAAAAACTTTCACGAGTAGGCAGATCCTTCAGAGTTGCTTTTGAGACATGAGCCCACCTTTCCCCCAGATTGCCCACTCTTCTGATGAAAGCAACTTTCCTTTCCTTTCTGCTAACACTTGCCTCTTGAGTATTGGTTACTAAAGTTAAAATTAGTCACACTCATGTCCAGCTCTTTTTGATCCAGTGGACTGTGGCCTGCCTGGCTCCTCTGTCCATGGAATTTTCCAGGCAAGAGTACTGGAGTGGGTTGCCATTTCCTTCTCCAGGGGATCTTCCTGACCCGGGGGCTGAGCCCAGTTCTCCTGCATTGGAGGCAGATTCTTTACCAGCGGAGCCACTAGGGAAGCCCCTTGCTTTCTAAGTGGCATGCCAGCGAACCTGAGTTCAGTACCATCTTTTCCTGTCTAAAATAACATCACTAGTAGTAGTTTACAGATATCTCATAAGTATGAACTTACCTAAATTTGCTTTTACCTATGAGAGGAATCCATCTCACCTGCATTGGAAGGTAAAATAGAATACTGAAAAGTATAGGGCCTGGGAGCTTGTTAACTCAGATTGAAATCTCAACCCTGTGACTGACTACTTACATGAAGAGTCTAAGTTATTTTACCTCTTGGAATTGCAGTTTCCTTAGGTTCTGAGGAAGATAAAAAGAACACGCTGCCATGGACTATTATGAGGACTAGAAATACTAGGTTTCAAGAGCTGGTCTAGGGTGAGACTCATGGTCGGTCCTCCACCAGCACATCTCCTAGTCCTGTAGGGAGAGGCGTGAATGTTCTCCTCCCAAATACTGTGTCCTTTGTGTTTTCAGGGGTTCTTTCAATTAAAAGAACAATAATCCTGCCCAGTTTTAGAATTATTTCCCAAGCATTATCTGACCAGGCCAAAGCAATGGAAGCGGTAGAGAAGGACAAGGAAATGAGTGTTATTTCCCAAGCATTATCTGATCAGGCCAAAGCAATGGAAGTGGTAGAGAAGGACAAGGAAATGAGTGTCTACTTTGAAAGTGCATGGCCAAAGAAGAACAATGGAAGGAATCTCCCCAAACAGATAACAAGGGCTTTTTCTTCTCACACTATGCACATTTATATTGTCTGAATTGTTTGACACGAGGCATTCTATTAGAACTTGTGTGATTTATTGTTTTAAGTGAATTGTACCCTCAGCTAGCTGGATCGCAGCTCTCTGAAATCTAAGGCTGGGGTTAAAGTTTATCTCTGTAAAGAAAGGGAAAATCTTTTCCCTTGAACTTTTACCTCACTGTCTAACTCTCAGTGTGTGATAACAACATTAACCTCATCACCATGACTTGACAAATCTCATTAAGTCTGACAGAATCACAATAACTAGGATCCTTTCTGACTCGGTGTGGCCAGAATTTATCCATACCTTCTATTTGAAATCAAGCAAGTAAATACTTTCATAATTTAAAAAAAGTGAGTAAATGTTTGAAGGACACTTTGTTCCAGGTGCTTTATTGCTGTAATTCTAATTCCTTTCCAAAGACTCTTCAGACCTGATGTTTGCTAATGCTTCCAATATAAAGTAACAAAGAGTGTCTGTCTCATCTTTGATTCTCTGAAACATGTTTTGTTTACAACTCAATATTCATTAAGAAGCCAAGACAGAGAAGAGGGGAGGGAAAATGCTTGGGGGGGCTTTTGCTACTTGCCTGCACTTTGTTCCCCATGTCACACTTAATCTCCACAACAATCCTGCTTAAGAGTGTGGTGGAGATGACAGATGTGTCCCTAAAACTCACTCCACATATGCCAGGTAAGCTTTGGGAACATAAACCAAGATAGAGGGGACTTCCTGCCCAGGTGCCATGATAATCCTCTCTTCATCTGGAAGAAGGACTGACTTTGCAAATTCTCACTAGGGAAACCGAGAGGCACCACTTCAGCCTGCTCCATTGGCAGGAGGTCAGGGCTGGATTCAGTGATTCCAGAAACTCAAACCACTATGGCTTCAAAAGCACTTTATGTTTCCATGTAACAGGGAGTCAAAAGTTGGGAGTCCAGAGCTCACGCAACTACTCAGGAAAAGAGATTTCTTTTCTCTTCATCTTCTGCCCTCTATCATGAGTGGCTCCGTGGTCACAAAATGTCTGTTATACCACTGGGAAGAATTTCCACATTTCAGGCAGCAAGAAATAAAAAGAAAAAAAGATGCATGTAGATTGAGCTTGCCCCTTTTAACAGGAAACCATAACTTTCTCATTAATTTCTGTGCCTTTCAAAACATCCCCATTCCCTGCTCTTCTCCTCCTGATACCATAGAAAGCTATTGCAATGTATTTAATGGGTCAGTTATATTTGTTGTAAACATCCTTGCAAATTGTGCACTAAGAGCTCATATTTTTAGTTTATAGAAATTATATTGCACCACACATGACTTTCTATTCCTTCTCTCTTTCAGCGTTGTGTTTTCAGGATCCATCCAGGTTGCCTTATGTTCATCTAACCCAGTGCTTCTGAAGGCTGCATGGTACCTCTTTGTGTGGGTCCACCACACTTTACCCATACACTCTGTTATGAGCTGAATTGTGTTCTCCCAAAATTCATGTGTTGAAGCCCCAACCTCAGAACCTGAGCATGTAATAATTTTTGGAGATAGGACTTTAACGAGGTAATTAATTTTAAGAAAGATTCTACGTGCAAGGTCTAGTTCACATATTTGGAGACAGGGCCTTCAAAGAGATGATGAAATCCAACTGAAACTGTTAGGTGGGGTCCTAATCTAATAGAATTTCCGTCCTTGAAGAAGGCGAGAAGATACTTGGGATTATGTGCACTGAGAAAAGGTGTATATATACACACATATGCCCAAAAGGCTCTGACGCCAGTAATTACATTCTTATGCACCATGTGTTACATACACTATGTATGTGGATCATGCCCCCCAAATAATTGTAAGTTCAAAGAGACCAGGGTCTCCTCTTGCTAGTTCCAAGTTTCCCATGATGTGCTAACGAATTTGTTGCTACAAGAAGAATATGTCACTTAGAATATGAAATTAATGTATTGTATCTATTGTTGTTTTGATGCAGGGTAAAATTCAGTCCCATGAAGACATCACTGAAGGATCTGAAAATATGCCAGCTGCATTTATGGGAATGCTGAAAGGAAAGACTTTGGGGAAGGCAATAGTGAAAGCATGAACAAAAACGACACATCTGGATGATTCCTTAGTCTCTTTTTAATCATTTAGCAAAATCTGTCCTGTCTTTATGACATAAAAACAGTCATGGTAATGCATTTGATCTACTTAATAAAATACATTGATGTAAATAATTAGCAATAGAGAGTGGAAATTTCATACTGAACAATGGCCAAGTGAGATTACTACCTGCTACAGCTCTTTCTGGGTTATGGTAGAAAATAATGGCCTTGTAGTCCAAAAGTTTACTGCCTCTGTAACCTTACTTAAAATTTTTCATCTGCACAGTGAGGACAGTAACGTCTGCATGACATTCATATCATACATCAGTTTATATCACCAGCATAACACGTGGCATATACTAGGTACTCAATGAGTGTTTAGCTACCTCCTGGCAAAAATCAGTGAGTTCAAAGTCAAAATTACAACCACTATGGCTGATGGTTCCGTTCAGTTCAGTTCAGTTCAGTCATGCAGTCATGTCCAACTCTGCTACCCCATGGACTACAACACACCAGGCCTCCCTGTCCATCATTTACTCCCAGAGTTTAGACAAACTCAAGTCCATTGAGTCGGCAATGCCATCCAACTGTCTCATCCGCTGCTGTCTCCTTCTCCTCCCACCTTCAATCTTTCCCAGCATCACTGTCTTTTCAAATATGTCGGATCTTTGCATGAGGTGGCCAAAGTATTAGAGTTTCAGCTTCAGCATCAGTCTTTCCAATGAATATTCAAGACTGATTTTCTTTGGGATGGACTGGTTGGATCTCCTTGCAGTCCAAGGGACTCTCAAGAGTCTTCTCCAACATCACAGTTCAAAAGCATCAATTCTTAGACACTCAGCTTTCTTTATAGTCCAACTCTTACATCCATACATGAGTACTAGAAAAACCATAGTCTTGACTAGATGGACATTTGTTGGCAAAGTAATCTCTCTGCTTTTTAATATGCTGTCTAGGTTGGTCATAACTTTTATTCCAAGAAGCAAATGTCTTTTAATTTCATGGCTGCTATCACCATCTGCAGTGATTTTGGACCCCAAAAAGATAAAGTCTGTCACTGTTTCCACTGTTTATCCATGTATTTGCCATGAAGTGATTGGACCAGGTGCCATTATCTTAGTTTTTAGAAAGTTGAGTTTTAAGCCAAATTTTTCACTCTCCTCTTTCACCACAAGGCTTTTTAGTTTTTTGCTTTCTGCATAAGGATGGTGTCATCTGCATATCTGAGGTTATTGATATTTCTCCTGGCAATCTTGATTCCAACTTGTGCTTCTTCCAGCCCAGCATTTTGCATGATGTACTCTGCATATAAGTTAAATAAGCAGGGCAATATACAGACAATATACAGCCTTGACATACTCCTTTCCCTATTTGGAACCAGTCTGTTTTTCCATGTCCAGTTCTAACTCTTGCTTCCTGACCTGCATACAGATTTCTCAAGAGGAAGGTAAGGTGGTCTGGTATTCCCATCTCTTTCAGAATTTTCCAGTTTCTTGTGATCCACACAGTCAAAGGCTTTGGCATAGCCAATAAAGCAGATAGATGTTTTTCTGAAACTCTCTTGCTTTTTCAATGATCCAACTGATGGAAATTTGATCTCTGGTTCCTTTGCCTTTTCTAAACCAGCTTGAACATCTGGAAGTTCACGGTTCACATACTGTTGAAGCCTGGCTTGGAGGATTTTGAGAATTACTTTATTAGTGCGTGAGATGAGTGCTATTGTGCAGTAGTTTGAGCATTCTTTGGCATTGCATTTCTTTGGGATTGGAATGAAAACTGACCTTTTCCAGTCCTGTGGCCATTGCTGAGTTTTCCAGTTTTGCTGGCATATTGAGTGCAGCACTTTCACAGCATCATCTTTTATGATTTGAAATAGCTCAACTGGAATTCCATCACCCCCACTAGCTTTGTTCATAGTGATGCTTCCTAAGGCCCACTTGACTTCGCATTCTAGGATGTCTGGCTCTAGGTGAGTGATCACACCATCATGATTATCTGGGTCATGAAGATCTTTTTTGTATAGTTCTTCTGTGTATTCTTGCCACCTCTTCGTAATATGTTCTGCTTCTGTTAGGCCCATACCATTTCTGTCCTTTATTGTGCCCACATTGCATGAACATTTTCCTTGGTATCTCTAATTTTCTTGAAGAGATCTCTAGTCTTTCCCATGCTAATTTTCCTCTATTTCTTTGCACTAATCACTGAGGAAGGCTTTCTTATCTCTCCTTGCTATTTTTTGGAACTCTTCATTCAAATGGGTATATCTCTCCTTTTCTCCTTTACTTTTTGCTTCTCTTCTTTTCACAGCTATTTGTAAGGCTTCCTCAGGTGGCCAGTTTACTTTTTGCATTTCTTTTTCTTGGGGATCCTCTTGATCCCTGTCTCCTGTGCAATGTCACAAACCTCCATCCATAGTTCTTCAGGCACTCTGTCTATAAGATCTATTCCCTTGAATCTCTTTGTCACTTCCACTGTATAATTTTAAGGGATTTGATTTAGGTCATACCTGAATGGTCTAGTGGTTTTCGCTTCTTTCTTCAGTTTAAGTCTGAATTTGGCAATAAGGAGTTCATGATCTGAGCCACAGTCAGCTCCTGGTCTTGTTTTTGCTGACTGAATAGAGCTTCTCAATCTTTGGCTGCAAAGAATACAATCAACCTGATTTCGGTACTGACCATCTGGTGATGTCATGTGTAGAGTCTTCTCTTGTGTTATTGGAAGAAGGTGTTTGCTATGAACAGTGTGTTCTCTTGGCAAAACTGTATTAGCTTCTTCCCTGCTTCATTCTGTACTCCAAGACCAAATTCAGCTGTTACTCCAGGTATTTCTTGACTTCCTATTTTTGAATTTCAGTCCCCTATAATGAAAAGAACATATTTTGGGGGTGTTAGTTTTAGAAGGTCTTATAGGTCTTCATAAGACCATTCAACTTCAGCTTCTTCAGCATTACTGGTCAGGGTATAGACTTGGCTGATGGTTACACAAGGAGAAATAACTATTGGTGATGAACAAGGGCCCTAAGGAAGCCCCCACTGGTCCTCTACCAATGGATCTAACGTGACAGATCAAGGAAGGAATCTATCATTCACAACAGTCACAAAAATGATAACACATGGAAGTATTTATAAGCCTACGAAAATGTAATAGATGATTATGAAGAAAGTTTTAAAACATCACCGAGGAATATAAAAGAAGACTGAACATTTGGAAAGGTTACCATGCTCTTGCACTGGAAGATTCACTATCACTAAAATGTTATTTCTGTTGATCAGTTCTACTACCAAATAGAGGAGGGATTAAATTGTAGTCCAACGGAAAAGATAGAGGAAAAAGTGTGTGATTGTGTGTGTCTGTGTGTGTTAAAACCTCTGGAAAGATCAAGTAAACTACTGATAATATGGTTTATCCCCAGAGAAGAGCAATAGTGGAAGAATTTAGAAAGCCACTGCCTCTGCTCAGAGAAAGACAGGCTCAGAAAAGACCTGAGAAAAGCTTAGGCTTTCATCACAGGCTGATCCCTGGCAGAGATGCCCTAAACTATTTTACCAATTCTGAGAAGAGGGAGGACCTGATGTCTAGAGCTACTGCACTACACTAGTCCCCCATTTACCCATGGTTTTGCTTTGTGCAGTTTGTTAATAGCTCTCAACTGCAGCCCAAAGATATTAAATGGAAAATTTCAGAAATAAACACTTCCTAAGTTTTCCTATTGTACACCATTCTGAGTGGTGTGAGATTTCTGTTGTATCCTGCTGGGGATCCCCAACCGTTAATTAACACCTTCTACTGCCAACATTCACTCATCAGCATCATCATGGCTCAATGATCCAGGATCACCGAAAGCAGATGGTCCTCCCTACGACACAGTATCCAAAGGTTAATAGTAGCTTAATTGCTTGATCACATTGCCTACATCTTTCACCTCATTTCATTACATAGGTATTTATCACTTCACATCATCATCATGCTAAGAAGACTGAGCACATTGTAATAAGATATCTTGTAAGAGAAACCACATTCACAAGATTTTTACTACAGTATATTATAATAACTATTTTTTATTTTATTGTGCCTAATTTATATTTTTAAGATTTAATTTATGTGTGGCTGCACTAGGTCTTCATTAATGCCTACAGGATTCTCCAGTTAAGGTGAGCAGGGGCTACCCTTCATCATGGTACACTATATCTACCTCTTGGGGCAAAAACCGGGCCAAGCATTAGTACCAGCAGAGAATCCATTTCACTCGGTACCATGCATGGACCCTAGCCCAGCTGAAGGTCAGTGTGGGAGGGTTACCTATACTGAGGCGGGCAGATGTGGCCAGCCCCAAGTGCACTGTCCATCCAATATCCAGGCAGGTGTGGTCACCCATACAGCCCATATACCCACAGAGTGCTATAAGGGGCAAGGATTATACTATAGGCCTCTTGATAACCCTCCTCGAGACTAACTTTAGCACAGAGGGACAGGGGTGTTCCACATTGCTGGCTCAGTACCGTCCCTCTTCTCTACTCAGAAGAGTGCGAATCCTCATAATTCAGCCCATGCAAGCAGGAAAGCCTTTCCCAAAGTCCATGTTCTCCCTGGGGGCGAGGCATGTGCTGCCGTTTCTTCACATCTTGTATAGTCAGGCGCTTAGTCTCATTGCAGTCAGCCATCTTCTGATATGACCGGAAGGTGCTTTGTTTCTGGGTCTAGTTAGTCCCAGTCGGAGGCTGAATGTGCCAGGCAAGCCCCAGAGCAGCCCCCACAGGGACTTCGGTGCAGACCCAACATGCCAACCCGTTCTCTACCGTTACATAGGCGTGAGCTCAGTCTACAATCATATTGGCCATGACACACGTGGATCTCATGTTGCAGAACCCATGGGGCCAGAAAAGCCACCCACCACATGTGGGGTGCCTTCATCTTCCATGGCCAAGTCCAGGCCACCGTCTGCCCCTGTGAAATCCTGGTCAGAGCTGGCATCAGGATATTGCCTCAGGTTCCGTATCCAGGCCTTAACAGAACGTCTTGTTACGGGCAAGTTTATACGTGTGGCATCACGGTGCAGGAGAGCCTCCACAGGGCCAACTCCACCCCTGTGGGGTTTCTCATTAAGGACACGCACAGGGAGTTATCCGATTTCGAAAGGTAAGGACACAGTCTTCAACTTAACTCTTTGGCCACCACAGACATCAGCGTGTGCACTAGGACCAGGGAACCGCTCTGACTTGTAAAGAAGCTGCATTCGACCCAGCATCAACTAGAGCTATTACTGTCTGTACATTAGCCTGTGGCCAGTGAATAACAAGCTCTACATGGGGCCTCAGGTCCCCACTTGGGCTCTTCAGGCAGACACCTTAAGCCTAAGAAGGTTAGAAGAGTTGAGATCCAAGTACTACATTAACCTTTCATAGGAAGAGAGACAGTTCCTCCATCACTGAAAGAAGAAAAGAAAATATGGATATAGATGCAAAGAGTGTGTTAGCCGCTCAGTCGTGTCTGAATGTTTGCGACCCTATAGACTGTAGTCCCACAGTTTCCTCTGCCCATAATAATCTCCAGGCAAGAATACTGCAGTGGGCAGCCATTCCCTTCTCCATGAATCTTCCTGACCAAGGGATTGAACCCAGGTATCCTACATTGCGGGCAGATGGTCTACCATCTGAGCTACCAGGGAAGAAGCATAAAAGTTGGTAGCTTTGACCAGAAAAAGACAAGGTCTCCAGTCTAATGGCTTCTATTTTCTCAATGAAGCATAAGGTAAGAGTATCTCTTGAGGGCTGAGGTGTGAGAATAGAAATGAAAATATAAAGTTGTAACCACAGTGTGTGAGAAAGCACGCTTACTGGAGAATCCTGGATTTGCTGGGCAGGGTTAAGTGTGCATATACATTGTCTGTAATAATGAAAGTAAAACCAGCTAGTCTGATTGTGTGGTTTTTCACAATGTTCAGCTGTTCATGGGGAGGAGTTGAAAAGTCAATAATTGGTTTTATTTTGGGATTTATGCCAAGATGATTGGTGGACGAAGAAAAAAGCAAAGAAGCTGAAAGCATTTGCCAGGGAATAGTTTTCATGAAGCATGTTGGAATCTTACCTGAGCTGGACGAAAAATTAATGTCTACTATCATTATGGTCATTAAGTCCCAAAAGTCAAAACCAGGGAAAGAAGAGCACATAAAGAATTTCTTGGTGGTTCAGGGGTTAGGACTCCATGTTCTCACTGCCGAGGGCCAGATTGAAACCCTGGCCAGGAAACTAAAATCCCACAAGCCATTTCGGGGGGTGGAGCACCACTCCCCCCCAAAAGAAGAGCATATAAATAAAAGAACCACACAGGATCTTGCATAAGGATTTAAAATTGAGTTCTGTGCTCTGACAGCACCTGATTACTTGTTCCTTTTTGGGTAAAAGGCATTCCAACAAGCCTGACAAGTGCAGTGAAAGCATTAGCAAAAAACAACACTCATGTTCCACTTCAGCCTCACCCAAAACAGACATGCCTAAAAGTGTCCAGGTAGAACCCTCAGTCTCTGTGATGAGGATCCAACCAAGAGACGTTTCTTCTCCAAAGCCTTTCAGAGAGATAAAAAAAATATACACCACTTTCTTGTTGCTATTATTTAGTTGCTAAATCGTGTCCAAATCTTTTGCAACCCCATAACCCATAGCCTGCCAGGCTTCTCTGTCCGTGGGATTCCCAGGCAAGAATATTGGAATGGGTTGTCATTTCCTTCTCCGGAGGATATTCCCAATCCAGGAATGGAACCCGCATCTCCTGCATCAGCATGTGGATTCCTTATCATTGAGCCACCAGGCAAGCCCAAACCTCTTCCTTACTGACTCCTTTTTCCTGGCCAAAAGCTTCTACTAATAGCTGAGCATGCAATATTCGGAGGCCTGGGTTTGATCCCTGGGTTGGGAAGATCCCTTGGAGAAGGGAACAGCTACCCACTCCAGTATTCTGGCCTGGAGAATTCCGTGGACCATTCCATGGGGTCGCAAAGAGCTGGACACGACTGAGCAACTTTCACTTCATGCAGGAATCGGGCAGACAGATGGGGGCTTGTTATGAAACTCCATTTCCACGCATGCAGAATTTGTGAGGGCCAGGCCAGAACTTGTGGGACACAGGCAGAACAAGGTTGTCCCATGGACATGTGGAGATAAGGAGATGATGCAAAGGTGGAAATGTGTGCAGTAGATGATTAAGCATCAGGTACAAGATAAGGAGATGGCAAGCAGAGACCTCAGGCTTATCTGGTGGCTCAGAGGGTAACGAATCTGCCTGCAATGCAGGAGACCCAGGTTCCGTCCCTGGACTGGGAAGATCCCCTGGAGAAGGGAAGGACTACTCACTCTAGTATTCTTGCCTGGAGAATCCCAAGAACAGAGGAGCCTGGTGGGCTACAGTCCATGAGACTGCAAAGAGTTGGACACAACTGAGTGACTAAGCACGCAAACAGAGACCCCAGAACAGATTTCATGGCTTCAGAATGCCATGCAGGGGGATTCCCTGGTGGTCCAGTGGCTAAGAATCCGCCTGATAATGCAGGCGGCAGGGGTTCAACCCCTGGTCCAGGAAGATTCCACATGCTGTGGGGCAACTAAGCCTGTGCTTCACAACTACTGAGCCCACGCACCCTAGAACCCATGCTCCACAACTCGAGAAGCATTGCAATGAGAAGTCTGTGACCCACAACTCAAGAGTAGCCCCTACTTGAAGCAAGGAGAGTCTGCATGCAGCAATGAAGACCCATGGCAGCCAAAAATACATAAATAAATAAATATTTAAAAAAAGAATGCCAGGCAAGAGCTGGGAGACATTTCCTGAGATGCTGGAGTCTAGTCCACAGTGATGTGGAATGAGTATCAGAGGCCACAGGGCCATTTAGATGACCTTGTGCACACTCACATACAGGCTCCCCCCCAGATGAGCATTAACAAAGCAGAACTAGATTTCCCTGGGTTCCCCACACTGAAAGCTTTAACACTGTACTTCTCAAACTGTACAATGTTCATCTGAATCATCCACAGATCTTGTTTAAAATCTAGTTTCTGAATCAGTAGGTCTTAAGTGAGACTTGAGATTCTGAATCTTCAACAAGCTCGTAACTGATTCCAATGCTCCTGGTCCAGGGACCACACTTGGAGTAGCAAGGCTCCAGTACTCTTGACAGTGACCCATCCCCACAACCATTCCTCGATGTCCCAGGATTTATGGTGAGTTCAACTTCTCCTGAGTAACATTCTCCTCTTATTTAACAGGCCTTCATTGAATCTGGCATGCCAAAGAATAGCCAGAGATGGAGTAGATACAACAGGTCTAAAGAGCTTTAGCTCTTAGACAATTTTCATCCTTTAAAAGAATCCAGATGACTGTCCTCCAGCTTCAGACTTGGCCACCATGTATAAATCATGGTGGGAAAAGTTCGCCACTTGGATTTTCTCTCTGGAGCTGGTACCAGCCATCATTCTTCCAACAGTGTATTCGTCCCTCTGGAGGATGTCCCAGATGTCCTACTTGGTGATCTATATTCTCCTAGGAATAAGTCAGTCC
The DNA here is from genome assembly GCF_023699985.2 of Odocoileus virginianus. Lineage (NCBI taxonomy): Eukaryota > Metazoa > Chordata > Mammalia > Artiodactyla > Cervidae > Odocoileus > Odocoileus virginianus. The sequence continues at coordinate 11,240,513 of NC_069704.1, forward strand.
TCAGGATGTCAGTGGTAGTAAGTGGGCTGAGGAAGTAACGGGACAGAAGAGATGCTCCGGAGGAAGATAAGCATCACATGCTGTAATGGTGAAGAAGGGGTCAACCAAGATCCTTGCAGGAATTCAGAAATGCAAATGTGCTTCAAACCTCCTGTGGCTCTGCCATTTGGCCAGTTGTGATTTCGAGGGCTTCCCTTGTGGCTCAGTGGTAAAGAATCCACCAGCAATGCAGGAGATGCAGGGGTTCGATCCCTGGGTTGGGAAGATCCCCTGGAGAAGGAAATGGCAACCCACTCCAACATTCTCGCCTGGGAAATCCATGGACAGAGAGGCTAGCAAGCTACAGGCCATGGGGTCACAAAGAGTCAGACGCGGCTTAGCAACTAAACAATAACAACAAAAACAAGCGGTTTTGTATAATGGCCAGGTGGGTTATAGATTCCCAAAGTCATTAACAGTACCCTTCAAACCAAAAGATAAGATGGGGACCATGGCTGCATGTGGGAGATGCTGGACGGTGCTGTGGTTGTACAATAAGAAAATTATGCATTCAATGCTTTCAACTATTCATTTAGAGATGGGAGTGAAAAATGAAAGTAGCTCTTAATTACTTTACCTAAGTCACTTTTGGTTGCCATATTGAGCTTCTTTAAACATGACTGCATGTTCTGTACTCCGAATTGTCAAGAACTGTGAATGGGCTGAGATTTTTACCTCCCTTTGCTAGCTGGTTACCCTGTCACATGGATGGTGGTAGAAGACACAAAATTCTTGGGTCAGAGATGAAGAACTTTATTACTCATGGCACAGCAAGCAGCATGCAGTTCAAGTTCATGTTGATTTCCTCTTGCAACCCCAATTCCTCAGAGACAAGACAGAGGGGCCCATGTGAAGGTCAAGCTTGCAGAGGATTTGCTTTTCCGCTGAGAAGCTCTGGACTCAGGGATCCCAAATCTTTTATAAAAGACATTTGCCCCAAAAGGAGACATCATTCCACTAGACAGAAAACCAACCTGCAGATCTTCCAAGGCCATTTGCTACAAAAACATCCTGGAGAAAACGGGCCAGAACAAAAGTGGTCAGTGCCTCTGCTCGCAAGCCAAGCAGAAACACAGATAATTGTCTTCAGACAAAAAGAATATCAGTTACCCTCCTGTATTACTTTCTGCACGCTAAGAACAGCTCTAAGAGCTTTCGTGCTTTATACACATTGTATCACTCAATCCTCACAACAGGTTCTCTGAGGTTATCCCCATTTCACAGATCAGAACATTCATGTTGTAGCGATACAGAATAGTAGTCTATAATGATTTAGATACTGGGGATTCTGACTCCCCAGGTTTGGAAGCAGCATGGTGGTTCTTTTTAACTAGCCTCACAGGTGATTTTGATAGACACCAAACCTTAAGAATGTCACTAATTTAAAAGATAAGCATCCTTTAAATTCTATTAACTATTTAGCCAAAGTTTTTACTCTTCTCTATATTTATGCTTACTTAGTAAAGAACTTTATTTCCTCTTATTTAAAACATAGGACTTTGAGTTCTTACTGTGTAAGGAAGACTCAGAATAAAAAAATTATATATATATACATATATATATGTGTGTGTGTATATATATACACACACACACAGATTGTTTGTAATAGAAATGTTTAAAGAAAGTATAAGCTTTGAAAGGACTGGCTCATTAAATTAAAAATGCAGCATGTATTTAAATGAAAAGAAAGTCACAAGATAGCTAACAGTCCTAAGTTTACCCTCAGGATGTTCTTAGTGGAAAAATGTATTTTGACACACAATTGTGATAGCCATGAATGTTGCAAATTGCAAAAGGCAAGGATGGAATCATGTCAAGGAGTAAGTAATTACAGGAAAAATTCAACGTTCATTCATTTTGGTACTAAGAGTAGCTGGGTTTAAAAAAAAAAAGTTTGCAGGGTGATGGCCCTGGGTTTTTGTTTTTGTTTGCCTTCAGTACAGAGTGCAAAGCATTCTTTACTAAACTGAGAAACGCGATATGCACTTGGTGTTCTGTCAAGGTTAATGACTCATGAAATGAGAAACTAGGGCAGCCTTGAAGTGCCTCTGAATCTTGCCTCCTCAACTTCCAAATTTTGGGATGATTTCTTTTTTCCTTCCTCTTTTTGACTCCTTTCCTCCTTTTTGCCCTCTTTTCTTCCCTCCCTTCCCCCTTTAGCTCTTTCTTCTTTTCATCCTTCCTTATACTTACTCTGGGACACAAGTTTTCCTATATGAGTCAGATTCACACATCAAAAGTTTTCACTAAAAGGCAATCTATAGTAATCTATATAATAATAACAGGTTATAATCTGCATTTTCTAGTTATCTGAATGAAAATTTGAAATGAGTTTGGTGTTGTCCTGTTGCTCTCACACTTGCCTCTTGAATCGCTTTATCCATTTGTCTTTTCTTTTGGAGAGTCTTCTAATCCTTGGCAGTCAAAACTGCCTTAATGGAACCTTCCTACACTGTTGGTGGGAATGTAAATGGGTGTAGCCACTATAGACAGCAGTATAGAGAGCCCTTAAAACAACTAAAAATAGAGCTACTATATGATCTAGCAATTCCACTCCTGGGCATTTATCCAGAGAATACCATAATTCCAAAGATACAAGCTCCCCAATGTTCATTGCAGCACTATTTATAATAGGTGAGACATGAATGTAACCTAAATGTCCATTGACAGATGAATGGATAAAGAAGATCTGGTACATATATACGATGGAATACTACTCAGACACTTTTAAAAAGAGTGAAATAAGGCCATTTGCAGCAACATGGATGGACCTAGAGATTACCATGCTAAGTGAAGTCAGACAGAGAAAGACAAATGTCATATCATTTATCAGTTCAGTTCAGTTGCTCAGTTATGTCCAACTCTTTGCAACCCCATGGACTGTAGCATGCCAGGCTTCCTTGTCCATCACCAACTCCAGGAGCTTGCTCAAACTCATGTCCATCAAGTCAGTGATGCCATCCAACCATCTCATCCTCTGTCATCCCCTTCTCCTCCCACCTTCACACTTTCCCAGCATCAAGGTCTTTTCCAATGAGTCAGTTCTGCGCATCAGGTGGCCAAAGTATTAGAGTTTCAGCTTCAGCGTCAGTCCTTCCAATGAACACCCAGGACTCATCTCCTTTAGGAAGGACTGGTTGGATCTCCTTGCAGTCCAAGGGACTCTCAAGAGTCTTCTCCAACACCACAATTTAAAAGCATCAATTCTTTGGCGCTCACTTTCTTTATAGTCCAACTCTCATATCCATAAACGACTACTGGAAAAACCATAGCTTTGACTAGATGGACATTTGTTGGCAAAGTAATCTCTCTGATTTTTAATATGCTGTCTAGGTTTGTCATAGAATTTCTTCCAAGGAGCAAGCATCTTTTAATTTCATGGCTGCAATCACCATCTGCAGTGATTTTGGAGCCTCCCAAATAAAGTCTCTCACTGTTTCCATTGCTTCCCCATCTATTTCCCAGGAAGTGATGGGACTGGATGCCATTATCTTAGTTTTCTGAATGCTGAGTTTTAACAGAACTTTTTCACTCTCCTCTTTCATGTTCATCTAGAGACTCTATAGTTCATCTTCCCATTCTGCCATAAGGGTGGTGTCATCTGCGTATCTGAGGTTATTGATATTTCTCCCAGCAATCTTGATTCCAGCTTGTGCTTCATCCAGCCCAGCATTTCACATGATGTCCTCTGCATATAAATTAAATAAGCAGGTGACAATATACAGCCTTGACGTACTCCTTTTCCTATTTGGAACCAGTCTGTTGTTCCGCGTTCAATTCCAACTGTTGCTTCTTGACCTGCATACAGATTTCTCAGGAGGCAGGTAAGGTGGTCTGGTATTCCCATCTCTTTCAGAATTGTCCACAGTTTCTTGTGATCCACACAGTCAAAGGCTTTGGCATAGTCAATAAAGCAGAAATAGATATTTTTCTGGAACTCTCGTGCTTTTTTGATGATCCAGTGGATGTTGGCAATTTGATCTGGGGTTCCTCTGCCTTTTCTAAAACTACCTTGAATATCTGGAAGTTCACGTTTCACATACTGTTGAAGCCTGGCTTGGTGAATTTTGAGCATTACTTTGCTAGTGTGTGAGATGAGTGCAATTGTGCAGTAGTTTGAATGTTCTTTGACATTGCCTTTTGTTGTGATTGGAATGAAAACTGACCTTTTCTGGTCCTGTGGCCATTGCTGAGTTTTGCAAATTTGCTGGCATATTGAGTGCAGCACTTTCACAGCATCATCTTTTATGATTTGAAATAGCTCAGCTGGAATTCCATCACCTCCACTAGCTTTGTTGATAGCAATACTTCCTAAGGTACACGTGACTTCGCATTCCAGGATGTCTGGCTCTAGGTGAGTGATCACACCATCATGGTTATCTGGGTCATGAAGATCTTTTTGTACAGTTTTTCTGTGTATTCTTGCCACCTCTTCTTAATATCTTCTGCTTATGTTAGGTCCATACCACTTCTGTCCTTTACTGTGCCCATATTTACATGAAATATAGACCACCTGACCTGCCTCCTGAGAAACGTATATGCAGGTCAGGAAGCAACAGTTAGAACTGGACATGGAATAAGAGACTGGTTCCAAAGAGGAAAAGGAGTACGTCAAGGCTGTATACTGTCACCCTGCTTATTTAACTTCTAGGCAGAGTACATCATGAGAAACACTGGGCTGGAAGAAATACAAGCTGGAATCAAGATTGCTGGGAGAAATATTAATAACTCAGATATGCAGATATGCAGAGGACACCACCTTTATGGCAGAAAGTGAAGAGGAACTAAAAAGCCTCTTGTTGAAAGTGAAAGAGGAGAGTGAAAAAGTTGGCCTAAAGCTCAACATTCAGAAAACTAAGATCATGGCATCTGGTCCCATCACTTCATGGGAAATAGATGGGGAAACAGTGGAAACAGGGTCAGACTATTTTTGGGGGCTCCAAAATCACTGCAGATGGTGATTGCAGCCATGAAATTAAAAAACGCTTACTCCTTGGAAGGAATGTTATGACCAACCTAGACAGCATATTAAAAAGCAGAGAAATTACTTTGCCAACAAAGGTCCATCTAGTCAAGGCTATGGTTTTTCCAGTGGTCATGCATGGATGTGAGAGTTGGATGGTGAAGAAAGCTGAGAACCGAAAAATTGATGCTTTTGAATTGTGGTGTTGGAGAAGACTCTTGAGAGTCTCTTGGTCTGCAAGGAGATCCAACCAGTCCTTCCTAAGGGAGATGAGTCCTGTGTGTTCATTGGAAGGACTGATGTTGAAGCTGACACTCCAATACTTTGGCCACCTCATGCGAAGAGTTGACTCATTTGAAAAGACCCTGGTGCTGGGAAAGTACGGAGTTGGGAGGAGAAGGGGATGACAGAGGATGAGATGGCTGGATGGCATCACTGACTCAATGGACATGAGTTTGGGTAAACTCCAGGAGTTTGTGATGGACAGGGAGGCCTGGCGTGCTGCGATTCATGGGGTTGCAAAGAATCGGACATAACTGAGCAACTGAACTGAACTGGACTTGCATGAAAAGTTCCCTTGGTATCTCTAATTTTCTTGAAGAGATCTCTAGTCTTTCCCATTCTAATTTTCCTCTATTTCTTTGCATTGATCACTGAGGAAGGCTTTCTTATCTCTCCTTGCTATTCTTTGGAACTCTGCATTCAAATGGGTATATCTTTCCTTTTCTTCTTTGCCTTTCACTTCTCTTCTGTTCTCAGCTATTTGTAAAGCCTCCTCAGACAGCCATTTGCCTTTTTGCATTTCTTTTCCTTGGGGATCGTCTTGATTCCTGCCTCTTGTACAGTATCACAAACCTCCATCCATAGTTCTTTAGTCATTCTGTCTATCAGATATAATCCCTTGAATCTATTTATCACTTCTACTGTAAAATCGTAAGGGATTTGTTTTAGGTCAAACCTGAATGGTCTTATGGTTTTCCCTTCTTTCTTCAATTTAAGTCTGAATTTGACAATAAGGAGTTGATGATCTGAGCCACAGTCAGCTCCCAGTCTTCTTTATGCTGACTGTCTAGAGCTTCTCCATCTTTGGCTGCAAAGAGTATAATCAATCTGATTTCGGTATTGACCATCTGACAAGAGTCTTCTCTTGTGTTGTTGGAAGAGGGTGTTTGCCACGACCAGTGCATTCTCTTGGCAAAACTCTGTTAGCCTTTGCCCTGCTTCATTTTGTACTCCAAGGCCAAAATTGCCTGTTACTCGAGGTATCTCTTGACTTCCCACTTTTGCATTCCAGTCCCCTGTAATGAAAAAGACATCTTTTTGGGGTGTTGGTTCTAGAAACTCTAGTAGGTCTTCATAGGACTGTTCAACCTCAGCTTCTTCAGCATTACTGGTTGGGCATAGACTTGGATTATGGTGCTATTGAATGGTTTGCCTTCGAAACGAACAGAGATCATCCTGTCTTTTTTGAATTGGCACCCAGTACTGCATTTTGGACTCTTCTGTTGACTCTGATGCTTGGCCAGCTTCTATACTGCCACCATGGCACTCTGGTGCTGGCCCCTTGCCCTCCTGCCCCAAGTTTCCCTGATGAGCACCTATTTTCCTTACAAGAGCTGAAAGGTCACTCCTCTGCGTCTTTCTGTAACTCTCCCAGGCACTAGTGAGCAATCCCTATCACTGAGGCGCCCCACCCACTGCAGCCCAACAACACCCAGCTTTTGGTAGGGTCTTTTCTCCCCCGGCCTCAGGGAACAGAGGTGTCCAAGGGAGAGATTGTGCAGCAAGGTTGTTCCAGCAAGTGTTCCAGGGCTCTGGTTTCAGGCCTGTGCCCACCACACCCACCACTCGTCAAGACACATCTCTGAATGAGCTACTTAACCTCTGCCTGGATAAATCACTCATCTGCAAGATGTGGTTAACAGTAGTACTTCATGAAAATTAAATCTTTTTAAGACTGAAATATAAGACACACTTGTGATCAGTCCTGTCTGACCCTTTGCAACCCGAAGGGATTTTCCTGGCAGGAATACTAGAATGGGTTGCCTCCTCCAGTGGATCTTCCCCAGCCCCCGTGTCCTGCATTGCAGGTGGATTCTTTACTGCTGAGACACTGGGGAAGCTCTAAACATAAGATATAACACCACATAACTCCTAGCAGACAGCACAGGCAAAACATTCTCTGACATAAGTACCAATGTTTTCTTAGGTCAAGGGACACAGGCCTGGGACTGCCCTTCTCCCAAGGCAATATAAATAAAAGCAAATCAGACTTGCAAGCTTTTGCACAGCAAAGGAAAACATAAAAACAAACAAAAAAATGAAAAGACAACCTCTGGAATGGGAGAAAATATTTGCAAATGATGTGACAGACAAGGGCTTGATTTCCAAAACATTCAAACAGCTCATACAACTCAACAATAATAAAAATAACCCAATTGAAAAATGGACAGACCTCAATAGGCATTTCTCCAAAGAAGACATACAGATGGCCAGTAGGTACATGAAAAGATGCTTAACATCACTAATTATTAGAGAAGTGCAAATCAAAACTAAAATGTGGTACCATCTCACACCACTCAGAATGGCCATCATTAAAAAGTCTACAAATAACAAATGTGGGAGTGGGTATGGAGAAAAAAGAATCCTCCTACACCATTGGTGGGAATGTTGGTTGCTACAGCCATTATGGAAAACAGTGTGGAAGTGTCTCAGAAAATTAAAAATAGAATTATCATATGATCCAGCAAGTACACTCCTGGGAATATATCCAGATAAGACTCTAGTTCAAAAAGATGCATGTACTCCTATGTTCAGAGCTGCACTGTTCACAATAGCTAGAACATGGAAACAACCTAAATGTCCTTCAACAAATGAATGGATAAAAAAGATGTGGTCTTTATACCCAGTGGAGTACTATTCAGCAATGTAAAAGAAGAAAATAATGCCATCTGCAGCAATATGGATGCAATTAGAGATTATCACACTAAGTGAAGTAAGCCAGAAAAAGAAAGACAAATACCATATGATATCACTTATATGTGTAATCTAAAATATGGCATAGTTCAGTTCAGTTCAGTTCAGTCGCTCAGTTGTGTCTGACTCTTTACGACCCCATGAATTGCAGCACGCCAGGCCTCCCTGTCCATCACAAACTCCCGGAATTTACCCAAACTCATGTCCATCGAGTCGGTGATGCCATCCAGCTATCTCATCGTCTGTCGTCCCCTTCTCCTCCTGCCCACAATCCCTCCCAGCATCAGGGTGTTTTCCAATGAGTCAGCTCTTTGCATGAGGTGGCCAAAGTATTGGAGTTTCAGCTTCAGCATCAGTATGGCACAAATGAACCTAAAAAAAGAAACAGACTCCTAGACATAGAGAACAAACTTATGATTGCCAAGGAGGAGTAGAGGAGGGAGAAGGAGGGACTGGGAGTTTGGAGTTGTTATATGCAAATTATTACATTTAGAATGGATTAACAACAAGGTCCTAATGTATATCACAGACAACTATATTTAATATCCTTTGATAAACCATAATGGAAAAGAATACAAAAAAGAATGTATATATGTGTATAACTGAGTCTTTTTGGTATACAGCAGAGATTAGCTCAAAACTATAGAACAACTATACTTAAAAGAATAAAATTTTTAAAAAAAGAAAGAAAGAAAATTGTCTTTTTAAAGAATAAAATGAGTTAACACAAGTACTTAGGAAAGTACAGGTGCATGGTAAGCTCAATAAATGCTGGTTTTTGAAAAATCTTTTCACCTCCCACTGGCCCTAGGCACCCCACACTGTCTCACTCAATTGCACTCCCCCAGCTCTGAACCCAATCCTGGTTAGTCATACAAACAGTGAAATAATGCAGAGATGTTTAAAGAACTCTGCCCTGTTTCCTGCATTGCCCTCTCTGAAGGGCAAAGTAACATTCTGTAACAAATGTTACTGGTCCAGTTTACCCTTTCCCAACCTTCTCTACAGTCTTTCAGATGTATACATTTAGAAAATTTCCCCTCCATTTTTACAAACATGGGATCATTCTAAAAATGGTACCATGCATGCTTTTGTTTTTTTGTGTGTGTAATTCCCAGATGAAATATCTTAGGCCTGGGTTATCTAACCCTAGGTTGTCTGGGTTATCCCAGACATCTGGGATACAGGTGTTTTTCTGGGATACGTTTTTCTCCTTGCTTGACTTTCAGTTAACAAGGCACTTAGTGAACAATTCAGAACTCCAAGAGACAGACTTCTCAGTTTTATGTATAAGACAGCATTAAGGAATAATCAGATGTTAGCTACAGAGTATTACCATTTTTGCAGTAAAGACTGTTGACTTCAAAAGCTTTCCACAGCAACTTCCCTGGCGGTCGAGTGGTTAAGACTCAAAGCAGGGAGCACAGGTTTGATTCCTGGGTGGGGAACTAAAATCCCACATGCCTCTCTTTGCAGCCAAAAAATTAGAGTAAAATAAGATAAAATTTAAAAATCTTTCCATGAAAGAGTTGAAAGAAATCTGAGTGTCTCTGAGAGTGCGTATATTAGATTGCTAGTGCTGCCATAATGAAATACCATAGACTGTGTGGCTTAAACATTTATTTTCTTGTGGTTATGGAGGCTTGAAGGCAAAGACTAAAGTGTTGGCAGGTTTGGTGTCTCCTGAGTCCTTGCTTCTTGGCTTGCAGATGGTGGCCTTCTTTCTGTGTCTTCCCAAGGCCTTTTCTCAGTGCACCTACATCTCAAGTACCTCTCTTCTTTATGGACAGCAATCATATTGGATTAGGACCCCACCTAACTGTCTCAGTTGGATTTCAGCATCTCTTTGAAGCCCCTGTCTCCAAATATGTGAACTAGAGCCCACTCATAGGATCTTGCTTACTCTTAATTACCTCATTAAAGCTCTGTCTCCAGAAGCGATTACACTGTCAGGTCCTGGGGTTGGGGCTTCAACATATGAATTTTGGGAGAACACAATTCAGCTCAAAACAGTGTAAGGATAAAGTGTGGTGGACGCACACAAGGAGGTATTAAGCAGCCATCAGAAACACTGGGTTAGATGGAAATAACGCAACCTGAATGGAACAATGCAACCATAATGCAACAATGCATGCATGCTAAGTTGCTTCAGTCATGTCCAATTCTTTTCTACCCTATGGACTGCAGCCTGCCAGACTCCTCTGTCCATGGGATTCTCTAGGCAAGAATACTGGAATGGGTGGCCATGCCCTCCTCCAGGGGATCTTCCCGATCCAGGGATCGAAGCCATGTCTTTTATGCCTCCTGCATTGGCAGGCAAGATCTTTACCACTAGCCCCAACTGGAAAGCCCAAAAACACAATGCTATATGAGAAAAGTGAGGAACAGAAAGACAAGTGTGACCCAATATCATTCCTATAAATTAAAAGCAGGTACCCTTAGTGCACATTATGCAAGAACATTTACAAAAAAGACAAACAAACTACTCATTAAATACAGCACAGTAGTTGCCTATGGTATCAGGAGGCCAAGAGTAGGAGATAGGGATTTTTTTAAGGCACAGAAATTAATGAGAGAGAGAAGGAGAGAGAATTTGGCAGACTAGAGATGACATTATACTGTAAACTCTGATGAGTATGAAGAACTCAAAACCCTCTGGCTCTCAGGTCCAAAATGAAATACCAACAGTGAGGAAACCAGGACACCCCTCCTCCATCTTCTTAGCATGGTGTAGAGAGAGATTTTGTTTCAGTCCAGATCCATGGACATAAGACAACCTGCTTTTCTCTTTTACCATCTGAGACATTGGGCCCAAATGGTGACATCCAATTGCAAAATATTGTAACATTCCCTTTTCCATCTGGGGCACAGAGAATTTTTGGTTTTCTCTGTTCTCTAACAGAAATATTGCAAAATAACATTGCAAAGTAGCAGAAATTTTGTGAAGTGTAACGAGTATGTACACTTAATGGTAAACAGCCAGAAATAAAGACTCTGAAAAACATTTGATGCCTGGTATATCCCGTGGCAGACCATGTTGGTTACCTGTCCTATATCCAATATGCTAACCCCAGCATCCTGATTTATCCCTTCTCCTCACCTTTCCTCTGTGGTAACCATAAGTGTTTTCTAAGTCTATGAGTCTGTTTCTCTTTTGTAAATAAGTTCATTTGTATCTTTTTTTTTTTTTTTTTGATACCACATATCTTGGAGGTTGCCATTATTTTTATTACCTCCACCCTAGTTTGGTCTCAGGTCAAACAACAGGGAGGGAACACAGTCCTGCCCATCAACAGAAAATTGGATTAAAGATTTACTGAGCATGGCCCTGCCCAACAGAACAAGACCTAGTTTCCCCCAGTCAGTCTCTCCCATCAGGAAGCTTCCATAAGCTTCTTATCCTGATCCACCAGATGGCAGATAGAAAGAAAATCACAATCACAGAAAACTAATCAAAATGATCACATGGACCACAGCCTTGTCTAACTCAATGAAACTATGTGCCTTGCCGTGTAGAGCCACCCAAGGCAGACGGGTCATGGGGGAGAGTTCTGACAAAATGTGGTCCACTGGAGAGGAAATGGCAGACCACTCCAGTATTCTTGTCTTGAGAACCCCATGAACGGCTCAGTTCAGTTCAATCTCTCAGTTGTGTCCAACTCTTTGCATCCCCATGGACTGCAGCATGCCAGGCTCCCCTGTCCATCATCAACTCCTGGAGCTTGCTCAAACTCATGTCCATCGAGTCAGTGATGCCATCCAACCATCTTACCCTCTGTTGTCCCCTTCTCCTCCCACCTTCAAACTTTCCCAGCATTAGAGTCTTTTGCAATGAGTCAGTTCTTCGCATCAGGTGGCCAAAGAATTGGAGTTTCAGCTTCAGCATCAGTCCTTCCAATGAATATTCAGGACTGAATTACTTTAGGGTGGACTGGTTGGATCTCCTTGCAGTCCAAGGGACTCTCAAGAGTCTTCTCCAACACCACAGTTCAAAAGCATCAATTCTTAGGTGCTCGACTTACTTTGTAGTCCAACTCTCACATCCATACATGACTACTAGAAAAACCATAGCTTTGACTAGACAGACCTTTGTTGGCAAAGTAATGTCTCTGCTTTTTAATATGCTGTCTAGGATGGTCATAGAATTTCTTCTAAGGAACAAGTGTCTTTCAATTTCATGACTGCAGTCACCATCTGCAGTGATTTTGGAGCCAAAAAAAAACAAAGTATCTCACTGTTTCCATTGTTTCCACATCTATTTGCCATGAAGTCATGGGACTGGATGCCTTGATCTTAGTTTTCTAAACAGCATGAAAAGGCAAAAAGATAGGACACTGAGAGAGGAACTCCCCAGGTCGGTAGGTGCCCAATATGCTACTGGAGAAGAGTGGAGAAATAGCTCCTGAAAGAATGAAGAGACGTAGCCAAAGTAAAAACAACACCCAGTTGTGGATGTGACTGGTGATGGAGGTAAAGTCTGATGCTGTCACAAACAATATTGCATACGAACCTGGAATGTTAGGTCCATGAATCAAAGTAAAATGGAACTGGTCAAACAGGAGATGGCAAGAGTGAGCATCAACATTTTTGGAATCAGTGAACTAAAATGGACTGGAATGGGCGAATTTAACTCAGATGACCATTATATCTACTACTGTGGGCAAGAATCCCTTAGAAGAAATGTAGTAGCCCTCATAGTCAACGAAAGAGTTCAAAATGCACTACGTGGGTGCCATCTCAAAAATGACAGAATGATCTCTGTTCGTTTCAAAGGCAAACCATCCATATCACCATAATCCAAGTCTATGCCCCAACCAATAATGCTGAAGAAGCTGAAGTTGAATGATTCTATGAAGAACTATAAGGCCTTCTAGAACTAACACCAAAAAAAGATGTCTTTTTCATTATAGAGGACTGGAATGCAAAAGTAGGAGGTCAAGAAACACCTGGAGTTAACAAGCAATTTTGGCCTTGGAGTACAAAATGAAGCAGGGCAAAGGCTAACAGAGTTTTGCCAAGAGAATGCACTGGTCGTGGCAAACACCCTCTTCCAACAACACAAGAGAAGACTCTCCACATGGACAAACCCAGATGGTCAATACCGAAATCAGATTGATTATACTCTATGCAGCCAAAGATGGAGAAGCTTTATACAGTCAGCAAAGACAAGACCGGGAGCTGACTGTGGGTCAAATCATCAACTTCTTATTGTCAAATTCAGACTTAAATTGAAGAAAGAAGGGAAAACCACAAGACCATTCAGGTCTGACCTAAATCAAATCCCTTACCATTATACAGTGGAAGTGACAAATAGACTTAAGGGATTATATCTGATAGAATGCCTGGAGAACTATGTTTGGAGGTTTGTGACATTGTACAAGAGGCAGGAATCAAGACGATCCCCAAGAAAAAGAAATGCAAAAAGGCAAATGGCTGTCTGAGGAGGCTTTACAAATAGCTGAGAACAGAAGAGAAGTGAAAGGCAAAGAAGAAAAGGAAAGATATACCCATTTGAATGCAGAGTTCCAAAGAATAGCAAGGAGAGATAAGAAAGCCTTCCTCAGTGATCAATGCAAAGAAATAGAGGAAAATTAGAATGGGAAAGACTAGAGATCTCTTCAAGAAAATTAGAGATACCAAGGAAACTTTTCATGCAAAGATGGGCTTGATAAAGGACAGAAATGCTATGGACTTAACAGAAGCAGACGATATTAAGAAGAGGTGGAAAGAATACACAGAAGAACTATACCAAAAACCTTCATGACCCAGATAATCACGATGGTGTGATCACTTACCAGCCAGACATCCTGGAATACGAAGTCAAGTGGGCCTTAGGAAGCATCACTAGGAACAAAGCTAGTGGAGGTGATGGAATTCCAGCTGAGCTATTTCAAATCCTGAAAGATGATGCTGTGAAAGTGCTGCACTCAATATGCCAGCAAATTTGGAAAACTCAGCAGTGGCCACAGGACTGGAAAAGGTCAGTTTTTATTCCAATCCCAAAGAAAGGCAATGCCAAAGAATGCTCAAACTACCGCACAATTGCACTCATCTCACATGCTAGTAAAGTAATGCTCAAAATTCTCCAAGCCAGGCTTCAACAGTATGTGAACCGTGAACTTCCAGGTGTTCAAGCTGGTTTTAGAAAAGGCAGACGAACCAGAGATTAAATTGCCAACATCCATTGGATCATCGAACAAGCAAGAGTGTTCCAGAAATACATCTATTTCTGCTTTATTAACTATGCCAAAGCCTTTGACTGTGTGGATCACAATAAACTGTGGAAAATTCTGAAAGAAATGGGAATACCAGACCACTTGACCTGCCTCTTGAGAAACCTATATGTAGGTCAGGAAGCAACAGTTATAACTGGACATGAAACAACAGACTGGTTCCAAATAGGGAAAGGAGTGTGTCAAGGCTGTATATTGTCACCCTGCTTATTTAACTTCTATGCAGAGTACACCATGGGGAATGTTGGGCTGGATGAAGGACAAGCTGGAATCAAGATTGCCGGGAGAAATATCAATAATCTCAGATATGCAGATAACACCACCCTTATGGCAGAAATCTAAGAAGAACTAAAGAGCCTCTGGATGAAAGTGAAAGAGGACCGTGAAAAAGTTGGCTTGAAACTCAACATTCAGAAAACTACTATCACGGCATCTGGTCCCATCATTTCATGGCAAATAGATGGGGAAACAGTGAAAACAGTGGCTGACTTTATTTTTTCCAGCTCCAAAATCAGTACAGATAGTGACTGCAGCCATGACATTAAAAGACGCTTACCTCTTGGAAGCAAAGTTATGACAAATCTAGACAGCATATTAAAAAGCAGAGACATTACTTTGTCAACAAAGTTCCGTCTAGTTAAGGCTTTGACTTTTCCAATAGTCACATATGGATGTGAGAGTTAGACTGTAAAGAAAGCTGAACGCCAAAGAATTGATGCTTTTAAACTGTGGTTCTTGAGAAGGCTCTTAAGAGTCCCTTGGACTGCATAGAGATCCAACCAGTCCATCCTAAAGGAAGTTAGTCCTGAATATTCATTGAAAGGACTGGTGTTGAAGCTGAAACTCCAGTATTTTGGCCTCCTGATGCGAAGAACTGACTCACTTGTAAAGACCCTGATGCTGGGAAAGATAGAAGGCAGGAGGAGGAGGGGGAAGCCCGAGGATGAGATGGTTGGATGGCATCACTGACTCAATGGACACGAGTCTGAGTAAACTCGGGGAGTTGGTGATGGACAGGGAGGCCTAGCGTGCTGCAGTCCATGGGGTCGCAAAGAGTAGGACACGACTGAGCAACTGAAGGACTGAACCGAACTGAGCTCCAAGGCTGAAGAGGAACCCTCTGGCTCAGGCCGCTGGGAGACCCGCCTTTGTGCCCCTCCTCCCTGCCTGGCAGGCGGGGAAGCGGCTGGTTTCCAGTTAAGACACTGATGGAGACACAGTATTACCCGGGCAGGGCTCCAGTGGAGGCTTTTACTTTTGCAAGAACCCCCTACACACACACAGACACGCACACACTGTCTCTGTCTCTCTCGCTCGCGCGCTCTCTCTCGCTCCCTGGAACTCTGCTCTTCCCTCCTGTAAACTCTCCCAGCAGTCCTGCTCTGGAGGAAGCCCCACCCTCTGTTGATATCAGCCTTAAATTCCCGCTCCCGCAACTCTCTTCCGCAGTCCCGACCTCCGGCTTCAGGAAGTGGGTCCGGCAGACTCTGGTAAGTAAACGTCCCCCCGCCCGCCCCATCTCCAGGGTACCGAGACCCGCCCTGGCTCAGCGTTTGCCCGGTGCTGGCCCTCGCCTAATGCTGGGTAACCTCTGAGTCTTGCACTCAGACGAAACTTGAAAGCAGGATGTCCCAGCCATGTTCCTGGCCCCTGCAGGTTCTTAGAGATCGCAGACGGCTGCCTAAGAGAAGGGCATGGCCTGGCAGCATTTTGGGTACAGGCGTAGCCCCCTGCATCGGGGAGGGGGCTAGCTAGGAACTTGCGGGACAGCACAAATGGCACAAGTGTGGAAGAAGAAAGGCAGGAGTTTAACGCCCGCGTGTGGGCAATGCGAGGAGGTGGGATCCGGGGGTGAGTGATCCTGGACCCCATTCTCTGGCGGGTGGGACTTCTCATGATCCTCGCCTGCGTCTGTGGTCGTCCCCCTTCCAGGGGTGCTTCCGGACTTACGGCGAGTCCAAAATTCTCAGCGGCTGCCTTTTTGGAGGGGGAAGACAATTAGGAACAGTGAGGTTGCGGCTCGAACCACCTCCATCGCTCCACGCAAAATATTCTGACCCAAGAGCTCGGGGTCACTTGAATTCTCTTCTCCTGGCCTTGGGTGCAGGCAAATTTACCCTTGATTTCTTCTTTGCTGCCAAAGAAAACGCGCGTTTGAAAATGAGGCTGACAGAAAGATAAAGACCATTACAGTATACTAACACATATATATGGACTTTAGAAAGATGGTAACGATAACCCTATATGCAAAACTGAAAAAGAGACTCAGATGTATAGAACAGACTTGTGGACTCTGGGAGAAGGCGAGGGTGGGATGTTTCAAGAGAACAGCATTGAAACATGTATATTATCTAGGGTGAAACAGATCACCAGCCCAGGTTGGGTGCATGAGACAAGTGCTCGGACCTGGTGCACTGGGAAGACCCAGAGGGATCGGGTGGAGAGGGAGGTGGGAGGGGGGACTGGAATGGGGAATACATGTAAATCCATGGCTAATTCATTTCAGTGTATGACAAAAACTACTGTAATGATGTAAAGTAATTAGCCTCCAACTAATAAAAATAAATGGAAAAAAAAATAAAAATAAAAAAAACCTATTAGAACGGCTACAAATAATAGGATCGACCAAAAAAAAAAAGAAAGAAAATGAGGCTGAGCAGCATCGCCACCCAGTGGTTGTCAGGTGTTTTGGAGACTGCTTGTCTTGGAAGGCAGCGCTCAATCCGAAAGATGTGCATGGACTTCTAGTAGGTTCTTTATGTTTGGTGCTTTTTCTTAGAATTCTCCTCATATGAGGAGAGAAATGAAATATTATCAGTCCAGGTATCTGTTCACTTCCTAAGGAAGCCTTAGCAGTGGCTAGGACAAATCTGTGTGGGTTAATATTGTTACTTTGCCTTGGAGATTTCTAAGGTAGACTCATTTCCTCATTGGTACACTGTGCCCTGGCAATGATAATAATACCCCTCTTACAGGGAAGTTATGAGGGTAAAATGAAATAAGTATGCCTTGCTTAGCACAGCATCAGGAACAGTGAATGCTAAATAAACACGATTGAGGTTAAATGATAAAGTTGATGATGGGTAAACTATCTGTTGACCTTTGGGCAACCCTCAGGAAGCCGTAAGAAATCAGTCACATCAGGACACTGACTACGTGTTTACTGTATTCTAGGAGCTTCAGGATGGTTCATGCTAAGAGGTGGACCCTGAAGAAACACTTTGTAGGTCTCCCTACTAATAGTGACTTTGAACTGAAGAAAGTTGAACTCCCACCCTTAAAAGATGGAGGTAAGTCATACTTATGAGATTTAAGTTGGAAGAGACTATATCAGTTCACTTTTGCTGAATAACAAACCACCCCAACATTTAGAGACTTAAAACAATCATTTACTAGATCACGATTCTGTGGGTTGGCAGTTTAGGCAGGATTAAGTTGGCAAGCATTCTGTAGATCTTATCTGGGCTAAATGGTTCCTTCAGGATGGGACTCACATGTCATGTTAACTGGCTTTCTGCTGAGGGTGCGCTTCTCAGTTCTTCTCTTTGTGGCCTTTCTAACATGCTGGTTAGAGCTCTTTGGTTTTTTTCTTTTTATTTTTCTGTGATTTCATCAATCTAGAGCAGCAGGAACTGGCAAGCTCCAATATGCAAAGACTGTTTGCTAATACGCTGTTCATCAAAGTAAGTCACATAGCTAAGCCCAAAGTATAGCCATAGACTTCTTTTTCCTTTTTAAGATTTTTTAAAATGTGAACCATTTTTTTTCAGCCTTTATTGAATTTGTTACAATAATGCTTCTGTTTTATGCTTTGGTTTTTTTTGGCCAAGGGGCATGTGGGATCTTAGCTCCCTGACCAGGGACCGAACCTGCACCCCCTGCACTGGAAGGTGAAGTCTTAACCTCTGGACCGCCAGGGAGGTCCCACTATAGACTTTTTGGAGGGAGGATGGCAAAGTTGCTCCCACACAGGGATGGGTAGTATCTGTGGCCCTTTCACAACTACCGCAGAGACCTTTCCAAGGTTGTCTCTGTGAAGCCTTGATGTCATGTTGGAGGATCCCTCTTCTTTCTTTGGTGATTGCAACCCATGCCTGAGGGCATGATTCTTCCTGACTTTGGCCAGCCACTGGGGAGGATTTCCTCTCTGATCCAGTGAGTTCCACCATAACAGTGGGACTGCACTGCTTAGCAGCTGCTTGCAAAGAGACTATCCCTGGAGCAAACTAGGAGCGGAAAGCTGCTTCCCTGAGGGGCCTCCCATCCCCTTGGGGGAACTGGAGGGCTGAGGCAAGCCTGAGGAAGTTGAAGGGGCAGAAATGGCAAGGCACCCCATCGCGTGTTTGGAGGTGAGCTTTGCAAAGCATCTGCTAAGGGCTGTTTTCAGGTAGGTAAGCTTTGGGTAACAGGCATGCAATTAACTAACATGGTTACTGTTATCCATCCATCTAAGTCGCCATAGCCCAAACCCAGAATCAAAATTCCAGAGGATGGGTGCATGAGAGTCACTCCAGAATGCATGCATTGTAAAATACTAATGGGCTGATAATAAAACCCTATGTGAGCCCTGTGGCATAGCGGTTACAAATGTGGCCCTGGGCAAGATACTTAACCTAAGCTTTAATAAGATGGAAACAATAATTGTTCAGAACATCATAGGAAATAATCTATGGAGAGCATGAAGTGAACGCTGAGTACATAGACATAAGAGAAAGCACAAGGAGTGCCGAGCTCTGGAATCTTGGCTGCTGTCTGGCGGGGCTGCGGCTGTGTGGGCGCCCGTGCGCAGTGCGCGGGGGAGCCTTCGTGGGGCCGTCTCTTTCCGCCGCTCCCCAACCTGAAGCTCGGTACCTATGGGACACGGGGCAGGTCTGCGCTGGTGCTCCAGACCAAGGGCTGACCTGAAGACTGGAGCAATAATGGATAATCGCAGCAGCGCCGGGGCGGGGAGAGGCGTGGCCCCTAGAGCTCGGAGTTCGCTGAAGCCAGCTGGGCGGGTCGAGGGAAAGGCGGGGCGCTGTGTAATGTTCCAGCTGGGAAAGGCTTTACGTGGCTTGTCGGAACCGCATTTGTGGTTTCTTAGACAGTGAAGAAAGTGGAAACAGTGGGAAATTTTTTTCCGAGGTACTTCATACTGGATCCCAGAGAAGAGAGTTTTGTTTGGTACATAGATCATCCACAGAACCTGCTTTCTGGATCCATCAGCTCTGTTGGAGTCATTAAACTTACCCACATTTCAAAGGTCAACGATGCAACTAAGCAAAGGCCAATTTTGTTTTGTTGTGAATGCAGGGAGGAGAAAATATTTTCTACAAGTCAATGATCAGCAAGATCTAGTAGAATGAGTAAACGTGGTGAACAAAGCTATAAAAATTACAGTACCAAAATGAGGTATTAATATTTTTCTTTTTTTAAATTTATTTTTAATTGGAGGGTAAGTTCTTTACAGTGTTATGTTGGTTTCTGCGGTACAGTAATGTGAATCAGCTATTTGTTGTTTACTTGCTAAGTCCTGTCTGACTGTTTTTGACCCCATGGACTGTAGCCCAGCAGGCTCCTCTGTCCATGGGATTTCCCTGGCAGGAATACTGGAGTGGGTTGCTGTTTTCTTCTCCAGGGGGCCTTTCCGACCCGGGGATTGAACAGCACATCTCCTGCACTGGTGCACGGATTCTTTACCCCTGAGCCACGAAGTATACATATATCCCCTCCTTCTTGAGCTTCTCTTCCATCCAGCTGCCCATCACAGCCTCATTCTGATAACCCAAGTCGTCAAGGTGAATGTGAAAGAAGCAAATGTCTTATAGAACTGACATTGGTGGTGGTGTGCCCATTGTTACCCCAACTCAGCAAAAGGAAGTAAATGAACATGGTAAAACTATTGACTGAAATAAGGTGAAGTGGTCACAAAGCCATCTTCCTTACTTTACTCCCAAACTGCCTTCAGACAGTGCAGTGATCAAAGCTGGTTATTGTGTCGAACAAGGAGCAGTGATGAAAAACTGAAAGAGAAGATATTTTCAGTTGGATGGAGACACAATAGCCTACTTCAAATCTGAACTGGAAAAGGAACCTCTCTGCGTACAGCCACTTAAAGAGCTTCATCAAGTCCAGGAATGTCCGCAAAGTGACATGATGATGAGACATACCCTCTTTGAAGCTGTAACATCGTATCGAACTTTCTATGTGCAGGCTGATGGCACAGTTGGATTCAAGCAGTTTTGGGTGCCATTTTAGTGCTGCAGGACCCACAGATCTGCATCTTCTATGCCTCAGGAAGAAGGCTGTGAAATCTGTGTATACAGAAGAGCATTCCAACAGTCCTTCCGAATCCAAACATGCACTCCGCTCTGCCAGTCCTGAAGCAGCCACGCCACATTCCACAGCCTCTCGCAGCAACCCTTTGGAGGGAGGATTTTATGAATCTCTTGCCAAGGTCAAGCCAGGGAATTTCAAAGGCTTGACTGTCTTTTCCAAGAGAAGCAGCTTCCACAGTGACTGAACAAGCTCTGCTGAAACTTCAAAGTGAAAATGGCCCTCGGGAACAAGTTTGTGACCCTGTGGACTTGGAGGACATGAGCCTTCCAGTCAGTGATGTGCATGTAAGGTGGAAACACGTGGAGCCTGACCTGTCTCATCAGCCCTCGGTGTTCTTCATAAGGCTTCTTGCCAGTGATAAAGGGGAAATGGGTTTTAATACATATAGTATCCTGCGTCGTTGCTGTCCTCTCTTATAAGCTGGTAAGCCAAGAACAAAATGGGTTTAGAAAAGGCAGAGGAACCAGAGATCAAATTGCCCACATTCGTTGGATCATAGAGAAAGCAAGGGAATTCCAGAAAAACATCTACTTCTGCTTCATTGACTACACTAAAGCCTTTAACTGTGTGGATCACAGCAATCTGTGGAAAATTCTTAAAGAGATGGGAATACCAGGACCAGCTTACCTGTCTCCTGAGAAACCTGTATGCGGGTCAAGAAGCAACAGTTAGAACTTCATACATGGAACAGCTGACTGGTTCAAAATTGAGAAAGGAGTATGAACAAGGCTGTATTGTCAGCCATTTATTTAACTTCTATGGAGAGTACATCATGTGAAATGCCAGGCTGGATGAGTTACAAGCTGGAATCAAGATTGCTGGGGGAAATATCAACAGCCTCAGATATGTAGATGATACCACTCTAATGGCATAAAGCAAAGAGGAACTAAAGAGCCTCTTGATGAGGGTGAAAAAGGAGAGTGAAACATCTGGCTTGAAACTCAACATTCAAAGAACTAAGATCATGGCATCTGTTCCTATCACTTTAAGGCAAATAGAAGGGGAAGAATTAGAAGCAGTGACCGATTTTATTGTCTTGGGCTCCAGAATCACTGCAGACGGTGATTGCAGCCATGTAATTAAAAGATGCTTGCTCCTTGGAAGGAAAGTTATGACAAACCTAGACAGCATATTAAAGAGCAAAGACATTAGTTTGCTGACAAAGGTCCGTATAGTCAAAGCTATGGTTTTCCAGTAGTCATGCATGGATGTGAGTTGGACTGTAAAGAAAGCTGAGGGCAGAAAAATTGATGCTTTTGAACTGTGGTACTGGAGAAGTCTCTTGAGAGTCCCTTGAACTGCAAGGAGATCAAACCAGTCAACCCTAAAGGAAATCAGTCCTGAATATTCATTGGAAGGACTGATGCTGAAGCTGAAGCTCCAATATTTTGGCCACCTGATGTGAAGAACTGACTCACTGGGAAACACCCTGATGCTAAGAAAGATTGAGGGCAAAAGGAGAAAGGGGTGGCAGAGGGTGAGATGGCGAGATGGCATCACCAGCTCTATGGACATGAGTTTGAGCAAACTCAGGGAGATAGTGAAGGACAGGGAAGGCTGGCGTACTGCAGTCTCTGGGGTCGCAAAGTCAGACAGCAGCAAGCCAAGAAGTTAGGGAGTAACCTGACTAAATGTAGTGTTGTGTGGCCTCCCCAACCCAAAGTGTGATGGGCCCTTCCTTCCTCTCTCCCTGGAGCCAGCTGGCATGGGCCTCGAAGGCAGCGGCCACTCCGCCACAGCTCTAACCCACCAGACCAGCCTGTGCCCACTGCCCACTCACTGTGCAAGCGGCCAGGTGGGAGCTCCGCTCCGGGGACGCCAGCTCCCGGCCACTTCATCGGTCAAAACTGACCGGGGAAGCCAGGTGGCAGGCTGAGCCCACGGTGCCGGCCACCTCAGACAGCGATCCCAACAACAGGCGTGTCAACTCCCCCTCCGTGGCCACCTCGGTTTCTGCTCCCCACACGTCTCACTCCTTGAGAGCTGGAGGATGACCTTGCTAGAGCCGCCCGTTGCTTCCTGAGACCCGGCCGCTTTCTTGGGTCGCATCTTTCTGCTCAGGGTGCAATAGCGGCTTTGCTCACCCCTGGTGAGTGCCAGAGGGAGCCCCTCCACACTCTGGTGAGCAGAATGAGCTTGGGCTCAGAAACAGTTTCTTTTACAAAGAAAAGAAAATTAATTCTTAATAAACACTTGAGCTTTGTTATGAAAAAAATAAAAAAGAAAAAGAAAAGAAAAAAGCCCTAGTGTGTCTCAGTAGCAACTGTCTGATGCTTTGTTCTCATGGGGTGATAAAAGTGTGTGTGTGACATTTTTTTCCTAGTGAGTCTGACAATTTAAATGTTTCACAATTTAAAACATGAAAATGTTTCCTAAGTATTTTGGTTATTTTTAAAATGCTACTGTGACTAGACGTTCAAACTCTACGCATCCTTACTGGTTAATATTATTGAATGAAATAGTACCAAAGATGTCTAAACTCTTGACATCTGTGGTGCTGTAAAATGTATACTATAAATTGGACGATTTTGAAATTTTAACCATTTTTGATGCTCTGGATCTCAAGGTGAGCTGTGAGTTTTCCATAGAGGATATTATTGGACTATCAGTAAGGGTTGTGGGTTGTACTGGAGTGGAGAAAGGGGGAGAATTAGAATTCAAATAGCTATAACTCGGACATTTGTAAAACTTTAGTCAAGATGTACAACATTTATTGCTTTATTAAGTGAAAATTCTTTGCCGTGATATTTCTTGGAGGTTTGATTTTCTTGTCAAAGTTTCCTCAATAGTCCTTACTCCATGTTTGGGTCAGTGAAAGACCTCAAGTTTATATGTAAAGGCTCCTGGAGTTTGCTCAAATTCATGTCCATTGAGTCAATGATGCCATCCAACCATCTCATCCTCGTCACCCTTTTCTTTTGCCCACAGTCTTCCCCAGCATCAGGGTCCTTTCCAGTATGTCGGCTCTTTGGCTGTTACTTCTACATCTGGATCAGTGAAAGACCTCAAATTTATATGTAAGGACCTCAAGTTTATATGTAAAGACCCTCAGTCATGTGACTGTAGTCTCTGCTTTTTGTCACTAATAATCTATATTCACGTGTCTGTATTTTTTTATCTTGTTTAGGAATGTTTTGAGATTAATGTACTCAAAAGTCCTCCCTGATGGGTTTTATACAATTGGGATAAAATTAATTTTCAGTAGCATAGGTTAATGTGCTAAATAACATACCATTTTGTGTTAGAGATACTGGAATACTGTTATTCTACTATCTGTGTAGTATTTATATTTTAAATGTGTCTTTTTTAAAGAGTTTTTTTTAATGTGGACCAATTTTAAAGTCTTTTATTGAATTTGTTACATTATTGCCTTTGTTTTATGTTTTGTTTTTTTGGCCCCAAATGTAGGGGATTTTAGCCCCCTACATTGGAAGATTAAGTCTTAACTAGACTGCCAAGGAAGTCCCTCAATATATGTTTTAAAACACAAATTTGAGTATACATTTAATCATGGGGATATCATAAATATAAGCGCTTCTCTAAAAAGTCATTATTTACAGGAGTTGAATAATAGACCATTATGACCAAGTAGTGTTTTTATGGTTCAGTCTTAAACATTTGCTTTAAGAAAATAGTCTTGAATTTCACATGCTGCTGTTTTTATGATTTTTTTTGCCACATTACAGTACTGTGTTGTTTTGAATTCACACATGTCACTGTTTCTCCTTTCCATTTTCTAAGATGACTTCTTGTTTGAGAAAGAGAAAGAGGGAGTGGATTTCTTACTACAGTGTTGGGGTCTAGAGGTTACTATCTATTATAGTATAGTGATCATAGCATCAGTTTAAAAATCCAAATGTATAAATGTACCACTCCACATTTTTATTCATGAGCTAATACTTTAAAAACTTATATTAGATTTTTTTTCTTTTTCCAGTTACATTTGAAAATGACAGAATGAAAAGGCTTTATTCTCTTTCTCTGCAGATACATCCATTACATCTGCTCTTTTAGAAAGCTCATTTTTCATGAACACACCTAAGACATATTGTGCAGACGGTTGGCAATATTCAGGACTTTAATGCTGTTTTCTTTGGTACAGCTTCCACATTGCATGTTCATTTTAATATTTTGGTATGGTAATTTAATATACTTCAGAGTGGAAAAATATTAGCTTTATTTTGGGACTTTTTATAGAACTACCGTTGTATTCAATAGCATGGGAAAATGTTCTTATGAGTTTCAAGGTCTCTTTATCTCAGTACTTTTATAATTCTGTGAAAATTATTTGATTATTTTAAAACTTATACTTTTGTTGTAAGTATGCCATATCTGACTTGTCAAAAGATTACTTTGAATACTGTAATATTTGCTGCATTTTTTTTCTGTAAATGTAACATGACGTCTTTCAGAATGGAAATACACGTGTGCTTCCCAATGTTTACTTATATGTCTGATGTCTTCATACGTCAAACTGTAATGACGAGAATAAATGTTCAAAATTAATTCTAAAACAAAAAATAAACAAAGAAACAAAAACCCAGAAAGCACAGATGAGAGCATAAGCCTGAAGCAGAAAGACTGTCTTTGTTCGCTGAGAAGGCCAGAGATGAGGCACAAGGCCAAGGTTTCTAATTGCCTGTGGAATGTTTTATTTTGCAGAGGTCCTGCTGGAAGCTTTGTACTTCACCGTGGATCCTTACATGAGGTATTATTTTCCTCTGGAAAATTCTTATGTTGTGCATTGGATACTACCTTGCCATGGGCAATCCTTTAGAATATCCCAGCTGATTCAAAACACTGTCACTTCCCCATTTCTCCCAGTATGATGTCAGTGATGGGATTCATGGATGCTCATCTTTTTCAGGCAAAAGTCTGAGCAGAATGGTGGTAGACAACACTGGCCCCTTTATTTTACGAGCATCCCCTATCTTACTGTGTTCCATTTGCCCCTCATCATTCACCAGAATTGCTTCCCAAAACACTGAAAGAAGAAAGAAGCCAAACTCCAGTTTCTCCATGTCACTGTTCACAAATAATTTGGGTAGAGGAAGATGGCTGAGACTAAAATTAGATTTTCTTGCCTTTCCTTTACATATATTCTTGTAATTTAGGTAATCCACAGCTGACTAAACTGTGAGTACTTAGTAAGCAATTCGGGGTGGGGAGGGAATAAAAGCTTTCATTGGCCGCTGACTCAATAACTTTTTGCCTAGGTGAACACTGCAGTCATCATTCTTTAAATATTTTTTTTTTCATAGTTGATTGATAGAGATTCAAATCTAAAGTGAAAAATGTATTTCCAGATGTTAACTAGCACTTCTTTTTTCATGCATGTCTAGTGTTTTGGGTAACGAGTGCCCAGTGGTACCTGGGTTATGTTTTCAAAGTCATTGGTAGAAATTCAGCCAAAATTGAGCATGATGGTAAGATTCTTATGTTCATTTCATAGAAAAATGCTACCAGATCAGAACCGCCTGTCACAGCTTTCCTCCCCGTTTCACCCAGTTGTACTGCCCTCATGTGGCTGGCTGGGTTTCAGTTTTATTCACACTTCCCTAGTGGTTTTCCATTTGGCTTGAAACTTAAGACTTTTTTCCCAGATGCTCCTATATATTAAGAATGGTTTTGTTTTGTTTCAGAATTATGGCAAAAAGCTTGAAGGAGGGTGACATGATGATGGGAGAGCAAGTGGCCAGGTAGTGATATCCTCTTGTCCTAGTACTTGGAAACTACGTCTCCCCTTTACCTTTTGCTGGGCCCTGTTTCTCTCCATCACTCCTACAATTTCTTCAGCTTGCGCGGGTCACTCACTGTTCAACCTTGGAAAGAACTTGGGAAATCTGTCCTTTTCCTGACTAGCTGATGGGGAAGGAAGAAGGTGAAATTCTTACCATTGCAACTTTGCTTTGCTATCCTTACTTTTAAGTACTAAAAAAAAAAAGTGTATTCATGCAGTTACTGATTATTATAAAAATTCAAATAAGATAAAAATTTATAAATTGGAAACTGAAAGTTCCCCCATCATCTGAACCTTAGAGATGACTGTCATTAATGTATTATTATTTCAAAACTTGTTCAGTACACGTACTAATATTTATAATCTTTAAGGGGATTAAAAGCCCTTCAGCAAATTGCTTTCCCTCAATATGTCATGACTATCTTTTGTTGACAGTGTATAAACATACCACTTACCTTTTAATGGCTTGCAGATTATGCCATTGTTTTTATTGTTGTTCAGTCACTAAGTCCGACTGTTTGCAACCCCCATGGATTGTAGTCCTCCTGGTTCTTCTGTCCGTGGGTTCTCAGGCAAGAATACTAGAGTGGGTTGCCATTTCCTACTGCAGGGGATCTTCCCAGATCAGCGGTCAAAACTGCATCTCCTGCATTGGCAGGCAGACTCTTTTACCACTGAGCCACCTGAGAAGCTCATTTCCATTGATACCTGACATTTAACTTATCTACTCCTAATAACAGTTGTTTCCAGTTTTTTCCACTGGAAATAGTTCTGCAAGGAATATGCATACATCAATCAGAGTATATCTCTGTATTCTTTGCCCACTTGGATGACTATCGCTTTATGTTGAATTCCCAGAAGTGTAAACTCTAGGTCAGAGAAGATGTACATTTTAATTTGAAGCGATAACGACAGATTTCACTTCAAAAAGATTATATCCATTCCTACCAATAGTGTCTTAAAGAACCTATTTCCTTGGTAGCTATATGATCATTGCTAACTATCACTCTTGGCAATCTGAGGTGAATAAATGATACTTAATTGATCTTGCTTACTCAATGCTTAGTTTAATTTGCATTTCTTTCATTATTAGTGATGTTGACATTCTCTTTGTAAATTAATGCCTTTCTTCTGTGAATTATCTGTTCATGTCATTTGCCCTTTTAAGTCTTTTCATCTTTTAAATTGATCTATAAAATTTCTTGTGTGTTATGAATATTAGTACTGAAAACATTTGGGCCTTTGTTTATCTTTCTTTTGCGTCCAATCATAACTGAAAAATTTTATGTGATAAAATTTCATGATTAGAATGGCATCCTCTCCTCCAAAATTGCTAGAATATTTATTCACTTTTATCTTCTAGACATTTAATTTTTATTTTGGAGCAAGGACTAAAATGTTTATGCTTCAAATGACTAGCAAGTTATAATACCATTTATTGAAATTCTATTTGGATTTTTATTGGGATTTCCATGACTTTATAGATTCATTTAGGGGAAACTGATTTATTTACAATATTTCTCTCCAAGCACAAGGTATATATCTCTTCATTTATCCATTTTTGTCTCATGGCCTATTAACAGTTTTCTTCATATAGGATGAGTTTAAACGATAGTGAAGGAGGTCATACTTCCATGCTGAGGGAGAGGGACAGTGAGAGAGGGAACGTTGAGGACTCAAGAGAAAGGAAGGGCTAAGAGATGAAGGGTAGCTCCTGAAGAAAAGAAGAGGCTGATGTCCAGGTTACCTTGAGCCAGAGGATGCACTTCTCTTGCTTAGAGAGGAGTGAGTGATGGCAGGGACAGATGCTGGACCAGCTGAGAATTCCTCTCTGATGGCCCATGTTTTTTTCTCAAGGAGAGACCAGTGGCTAAGAATTCTGATGGAGAGATGTGGTAGGGTATTTGATCAAGGACTATCAAACTCAGTGCCCCTTTGTGGACACTAACCATGCAGCATCCAGACTCCCTTGAAAGGAAGGGGTCTCACGTGTCTGAATGTGCTTTCTCTTTCAGAGTTGTGGAAAGTAAAAATTCAGCCTTCCCAACGGGAACTATTGTGGTGGCTCCTTCCGGCTGGACAACACACTCCATTTCTGATGGGGAAAAACTGGAAAAGGTGCTTGCAGAGTGGCCAGACACATTACCACTGTCTCTGGCTCTGGGAACGGTTGGCATGCCCGGGTGAGTTTCATGGGTATATTTCACTCGTTTGAATCCCTGGTTTTCCAAAATGGTTGGTCCGGAGCTTGATTAACAAGAAGAGACTTGAGGCATTCTAAGCTCAGGAGTGGATTAGAGAGGATGATCGGACTAAGAAGGGAATAAGAGGGGCTGGAGTTCGCTTTGGGGTGGAAGTGGAGAGAGGCAGGGTCAGGTACAAGGAGGAAGTGACAGTGAGGAACAGCAGGGGGCATGGTGCCTCTCAAGCCCCTGGCAAGTGGTGACACAAAAGAACCAGCTCCTTCTGTCCCTGGAAAGGTCCTCCTTCACCCCTCACTCATCTGCCTCCATTTCAGAGCTGGAAAGGGAGAGAGAGTTCAATGCACCTTGGCCTTTCTGTATCATCTCTGATCCCTCACCTCCTTTCGACGTCTGAGTTTCCAGAGGTGTCAAAGGATCTGAAATTTAATAACTGAGATGAATCACAATAGTTGTACAGTCACTCAGTGTGGACAGCTTTAAAATAGCCCGGTGTCTCTTGGCCTGGCCCTCAGGAAGACTCCTGGTCAGTTCACCCTGTGTCTGTTCTCCAGGCCCCCGCTGCTCTCTGCGCCTCAAGGTTCTTCTCATGCCCTGGAGAAGCAAGGTTGACAGAATTCCTTTCAGAGTCCCCAAAACTGTTCTAAGCTATGTGATCCTTTTCTTCCTTCTTTCCTTCTTCCCACTCTTCTGCCCTCCTTCTTTTTAACCTTTTGGAGGACTTCTAGAGAATGAAACATTATTCATTTCAATGGAATGAAATGAATGATCAGCCTCCTGCATAACCAATCTCTTACATCTCAAGTTCATGTAACACTCAGAATTTGAACTCCTCGAGACAACATTGTGAAATTAGAGGATGCTTAATGCCTTCTTGAGGAGAAGGCAATGGCACCCCACTCCAGTACTCCTCCCTGGAAAATCCCATGGACAGAGGAGCCTGGTAGGCTGCAGTCCATGGGGTCACGAAGAGTTGGACATGACTGAGCGACTTCACTTTCACTTTTCACTTTTATGCATTGGAGAAGGAAATGGCAACCCACTCCAGTGCTCTTGCCTGGAGAATCCCAGGGACAGGGTCGCACAGAGTCAGACACAACTGAAGTGACTTAGCAGTAATGCCTTCTTGGGCCTCCCAGGTGGTGCTAGTGGTAAAGAACCCACCTGCCAATGCAGGAGATTCAACCAGGTTTGATCCCTGGTTCAGGAAGATTCCCTGGAGGAGGGCATGGCAACCCACTCCAGTATTCTTGCTTGGAGAACCCCAGGGACAGAGGAGTCTGGTGGGCTACAGTCCATAGGGCTGCAAAGAGTCAGACCCTACCGAAGTGACTCAGCAATGCCTTCTTACATGCAGATAGTGGGCACTAAACAGAATGACAGCCCTTCTCGATCCTTCCTGCCTGGCCTGTACCCTCTATGGTGACAGCACTTCCTCTCACCTTGTTATTCCACCCGTCCTTCTCTCTAAATTGTGACCCAGGGGTAGGAGCATGGGGTGAAGGCAGACACGAGAAAACCACAGGGTCAGTCTCCCATGACTTAGTTGGAGAGAAAGTAATTTGTAAAATATTAGGAGATTTGAATTCTAAAACAGAAGATAGTTTATTCATTTGTGGGTATATTTCTCATTCACCTGTTCCAAGTCCCTTAAGAAGTACATTTTTTACTCCAATTAACTTCATACAGTGGTTCTCAAAGACTGAGTGGGAGGGGTTATACAAGCCATATTTCTAGCCTCCCCTACCTACACATCACCCATTCTTTGAGAATTTTTGCATAGATGAGCCGCTTACCAACAGGATGGGTCAACACTTCCAGAATCCAGGAGCTTCCGCTAATCTATGAAAGAAGTTGAACTTTGAAACCCAGGGACTTTCAGCTGTCCAGGCTCCAAAGATTTCACATCCTCCCAAAGTATTGCATTATTTCTATCAATGGGACCTCTGTCTTCTTCTTCGGCTGAAAGAGTTTAAGTGTTTTTCTCTCCAGTCACCCTTCATCCAGAGCATACCTTTGGGACTTCCCTGGTGGTCCAGTGGCTAAGGCTCCATGCTCCCAATGCAGGGGGCCCGGGGTTCGATCCCTGGTCAGGGAAGTAGATCCCACATGCAGCAACTAAGACCCAACACAGTCAAAGAAATAAATAAAAACAAATATTATTAAAAAAAAAAAAACAAAACAAAGCATACCTTTAATTTTCCCTATAGGATTTCTTCATTGTTGGCCTCTCCATCTTATCTCCAGTTTACTTTTATTTGTTTATTACTTTTTAATTAATTTTGGGGGGTTGTGCTGGGTTTCCCTTGCTGCACTCAGGCTTTCTCAAGTTGCAGCAAGTGGAGGCTGGTGTCCCTTGGGGTGCATGGGCTTCTCACTGCAGTGGCTTTTCCTGTTGTGAAGCACAGGCTGTAGGCCCAGGAGCTTCCGTTGTTGAGGCTTACAGGCCCCAGAGTGCATGCTGCTGCTAAGTCACTTCAGTCGTGTCCGACTCTGTGCGACCCCATAGACGGCAGCCCACCAAGCTCCCCCATCCCTGGGATTCTCCAGGCAAGAAGACTGGAGTGGGTTGCCGTTTCCTTCTCCAATGCATGCATGCATGCTAAGTCGCTTCAGTCGTGACTGACTCTGTGTGACCCTATGGACAGCAGCCCACCAGGCTCCTCCATCCACAGGATTCTCCAGACAAGAATACTGGAGTGGGTTGCCATTTCCAGAGCGCATGGGCTTCAGTAATTGTGGCACATGGGCTTCCTTGCTCTGCAGCATGTGGAATCTTTCCAGACCAGGCATTGAACTCATGTCCCTTGCATTGGCAGGTGGATACTTATTCACTGTAATACCAGGGAAGTTCTCCAGTTTACTTTTAAAAGATGATGTTTGGGAAAGACCTTGTATGTCTTAAGTCAGTATATCTAATTGAACACTGACTTTGCAAATATCTAGAAGGGAAATTGCGGGAGGGGGCCTAAGGATTGTTGTGGGTGGCTTGACCCTATCTGAAATATACCTTCTGCTTCTTTCTGGGAGTTAGGTTAACTTATCCACACACTCTGGTATCAGCATCCATTAAGGTAGTGGTTCTCAGTTGTTTGCATTCATAAGAATTACCTAGAGTCCTATTAAATTCAGATTTCCTCATCTCAGTATTTTTAAATCAGTGGGACTGGGAATCCAAATTTTTAATAAAACTTCAGTTGATTTTGAGGCAGATGGTTGTTCCATCCATCTTTTGAAAAACACTGGGTCAAGGGAACTTTAGATATGTGGGTCCTCAGAAAAAGTGCTGTCTGCCTTTCTTTGCTTTCCCTCCAATGCCCAACTCTATCTGGCCCTCAAATGTAATCAGAGGCTGAGTAAGCTTAAGTTATGCCA
This sequence comes from Odocoileus virginianus, assembly GCF_023699985.2. NCBI lineage: Eukaryota > Metazoa > Chordata > Mammalia > Artiodactyla > Cervidae > Odocoileus > Odocoileus virginianus. The sequence goes on from NC_069704.1 coordinate 11,272,358, forward strand.
GTGTGTAGCTTTTTTTTACACAGAAATAACTTTCTAGGACTCTGTCTGAAATTTTGCCAGTGGCTCAACAATCACCGTGATGGAACAGGCTTCATGGGCTCAGACTCAGGGGTACAAAAATAGAACTCTACTCCTGTGTTTCATTTCTGTCTCCAGCTGGTATAGTAAAATAAACCTTAGTTAAACCAATGATTTCTCACATCATTTCAGGATCATACTCATAATTTCCTTTGTCTTCTCCCTAGGATAGATGCAGAGCTCCCAGGGCTAACACAAACCTGGTGCCAATAGAGGCGGGGACAGCAACTTCTTGCTCTTGATCTGTCTTAGTCTGGTGCTGATCATCAGTCTCAGAGCATAACTTTTCCGATTGAGTCCTCAGCCACATCCCTTCTGAGCTGGAACTCCACTGAGGCATGGTGGTTTCCTCACCTAGTCACCACTGGGTTCTGTCTGAGCTGCATCTTTGCAAGCCCACTAGTTCTTTCCCTGCCAGCTGACTTTGGCATTTCACTCCAAACAAGATGGGGGAACTGTAGGAGTTCTTCCACACACTTCAGAGCATGGGAAACTCAAGGTGTTTCTCCCTGACCCCCTCAGGCCTAGATACCATCCACATACAGTCATATCTGCTCTGGGACTAGGGCGCCATGATGACATGGAGGCTTTCTCCATGAAGCTCATCATCTCCCTAGGATTTACATGAGAATGAGGCATAAGTTGTCTGTTCTGGGATCCCTAAGGTTTAAGGGGAACCAATTTTCCTTCACCCTTGAAAGCTGGCCTGGAGATGGACAGGATACTGCTCTCTTCGAGCCACCTCGCTGTTCCATCCATAGTTCCCATCATCTTTATTCCTTTCTTGGAGGTAAAGAAGGAGGAAGTGGACCATTGGTGGCTGGTAATATCCATTTCCTATATTTTCTGTCTTTTACCTGGACCCATGCCATTGGGCTGCTGAGAAGGTCTTCAGGGTATAAATAAATGAGATACCGAGGAAAGAAACAAATTCATCCACATAGTCTTGCTTTTCTTCCCTCAGCCTAACAGCCTACTTTGGCCTGTTTGACATCTGTGGAGTGAAGGGTGGAGAAACAGTGCTGGTTAGTGCGGCAGCAGGAGCAGTGGGCTCTGTTGTGGGGCAGATTGCTAAGCTCAAGGTAAGTGTCTTCCTCCATAACAACCACTGACTTGACACCCACAGTGTGCACTGGGAATGCAGCAGTGGACACAGCAGACCTTGCCTCATCTCCGGGAGTTTGGTCTAGTTGACCTCTTGTAGAAGGTGGATACTGGGAATGACTGAGAAATGGGGGGATCAGGGGAAATGGTGTAGCAATGATGACCTGAACATTGTTATTTGATAACATTGCAGGTATCACATCAGGAATGGATTCTGCTAGTGAGTTGGTGAACTATTCTCGCAGTTTTTACTGTATGTTTCTTGTTACAACTTAATCTCCTTTCTTCGTGATTGCCCCAAACAACTGAAGAAGGGACTTGATCAGCCAACCAAGAGTCATTGCCCCTACGGCCCCATTTCAAAGGTTACTGCAGTCAGCCCAGAGCAGTGGGGCCCTAGCTTGGAAACTAACTCACGGGAGGCACCCAGGCCTTGGAAACACTGGCTCTGATATGGACGGGTGTTTGTGCTCAAGAGATCTGATCTGATGGTGGGAGTACAAGACATCAGGCAGCTCAGATGTGGTCAGGATGTACCGCATTATAGAAATGTTCCAAGGTGATCTGGTTTGGCTGATCCTTTGCCAGAGGGTGGATGCAGGACCTAGTTTCAGGGCCTAGTTTCTAGTGAAAGAGTTAGGGAGAATACAGATGAGTACAGGGCTATGACCAACAGCCAAGTGTTTGGGCTGGTATCCAGTGCTGATGGGCACTTGGAATACAAATAGATGAGGCTATCATAGTGGTTGCAGGAAGAATTTATTTAAATAAGTAAATAAATAAGAATAAATGTTGAATTTTATCATACTTTGCAGTTAAAGAATTATGTTAGTTTCCTAATCTTAAACCATAATAGCATTCTGGAATAATCTTTATTTACCTATGGTATATATTAAATTTATACTTTTGGAATTGATCTAATAACATTATATATAGAATATTTGCATCTATATTCATAGGTGAGTTTGGTTTAAAGTTTGGAACGTATCAGGGTTTAGCTTTGGATTATACTAGACTTATAAAATGAACTAGTAATATTTCCAAAATTCAAATTTTAAATGTTTTATTAAAATTTTAAGGGATTTTTTGGGGGGAATTCTCTAATGGCCTCATGGTTAGGACTCTGTGCTTTCTCTGCTGAGAATGCAGGTTCAGTCCCTGGTCAGGGAAGTATGAGCCCTCACACCACATGGTATCGTTAAAAAAATAATTTTTTTAAAGGAATTTTTATTTCAAAAGTTTGATAGGACTTATCCTTAAACCTGTTCTTTTAGAAACTTCACTAGCGACTGCCATGCTAAGAAGTCAGTGCTTAATCCTTAGAGGAGTGACATGCTTAATCCTTGATTTTAGAGAAATCATCTTGGCCTTTGGAGAACAGTTCATAGGGACATGATACTAGGAACAAGAAGTCAAATTAGGAGGCTCTTACAGTAATTCAGATGAAAATTATGACAGACTGACAGTGAAGATAGAAAGTCAGAAGTAACTTTTTAAGGATATTTGGTGAAAAAGAATAAAACCTGGTGATTGGATGTGGATAGCAAGAGGGCAGAAAGCAAGCATCTCCTCCGACCCACGTGTTTCAGGTCTGGTTAACTGGGTGACTGAGTATCACTCACTACAATAGAGAACAGAGGAGGAACACCAGGTAAGAAGCAAGGAAAAAAACAGATTCCACTTTAGACACATTGATTATGAGGCTCCACGGGCTATCCAAGTGTAGATTAGTAGAGGTCTTTAGAAATACTGATTTGGAACTCAGGGTAGGGCTGAGTTAAGAGGCAAGGGAATCATCTGCAGGAAGGTGGCAGTGAGGTGGTAAAAGTAAATGAAATCATCCCATGAGAGTGTATGCTTAGAAGGAACAAGGACCAAGGCTAGAGACTGTGCAAAATCATTTCTTCTTGAATCAGGAATGAGTGAAAAAACTATATGGCAGCTGTTTGTGCAGATACATACATGGTATGTACCCAATCCAGGTGAAAGTGAACAGAGGCTGATATTCTGGTCTTCACGATGCATTCAGAATAGAACTTTCTAAAAAGCTAGTCTCTATGTGCCAATATAATCTCTGTTCTCACGCTGAATGCACTCCACTTCCTCTATGATTAGGCAGTATTTAAGCCAACGCTTTGGGCCAAATCACAGAATATGGGGCAGTTACCTAGAGGTCTCTCTATGATATGAGAGTTACAGGGCTGAACCAAAATTACAGTCTAAAGTGCCACTGCACCAAGAGATAGCAGGGAGGAGCCCCAACATGAAGAAACAGGAGAGTCTAATGAGTAGGCTGTCAAAGTTGAAAAGAGCTGCCAACCACCTAAACGTAGGAGGGATCTGTTGGGTGGGCAGAGGCAAGCTGAAGTTACATCTGCGTTGTATCATAGGCTAGTTTAGGGACTAATCGAACCTCTAGGGTCTGTTGACCCATTATATATGTGACTCAGCACCTAGGAGGCTGTTCTGGGAGAACCTGGCCATTCTAGTCTAGGAGGGTAGAGTTGGCCCTGGATGTGGTTTATAAATGGTTTTCATTTGTCTCCCCATTTAGGGCTGCAAAGTTGTTGGAACAGCAGGGTCTGATGAAAAAGTTGCTTGGCTTAAAAAGCATGGATTTGATGTTGCCATTAACTACAAAACAGTAAAGTCTTTGGAAGAAGCTCTGAAAGTAGCCGCTCCTGAGGGTTATGATTGTTATTTTGATAATGTAAGTACAAATTAGACTTAATATTTGACTTACTAACAAAGTACTATACCAGGAAATCTACGTCTAGAGTTTCCATATGAAATATATGAGGAAAGCCCATATGCCCTTTTTAAAAAAACAGCTTTATTGGTATTTCCCCAGTGGCTCAATGGCAGACTCCCTGCACCCAATGCAAGGGGCCTGAGTTTGATCCCTGGTCAGGGAATTAGATCCCACAAATAAGAGTTCACATGCCACCACTGAAGATCCCACATGCCGTTAACTAAAACCCAGTGCAGGCAAATAAATAAATAATTTAAAAATTTTTTTTGAAGGCATTTAACAAAAATAAAAAATAAAAAACAGCTTTATTGGGATATAATTTACCCATTTAAAGTATAAGACTTGATCATTTTTAGTGTGTTCACAGAATTGTACAGCTCTTTGCACAATTTTAGAACATATTCATCACTCCAAAAAGAAATGCTGTGCTAAGTAGCAGTCAGTCTTCCTAAAGTGATCTTTGGTGACTGGCTTCTTACACTTAACATGTTTTCAAAATCCACCCATGTTGTAGCATGTTTATCAGTATTTCATTCCTTTTTATACATTTTTTCATTGAAATATAGTTGATTTTCAGTGTTGCTTCATTGCATTTTATGACCAAAAATATTCCATTGTATGGACACATCACATTTTATCAATCATCCATCAGTTGATCGGCAAATGAGTCATTTACACTTGACTATTAAGTATATTGCTATTTTGATCATTCATATGCAGTTTTTGTGTGGATATAAATGTTCATTTCTCTTGATTACAAGCAGAATTGTCAGGTCATATGGTATCACCATGTTTAACATTTTGAGGAACTGCCATCAGTTAGTTCAGTTCAGTTCAGTTCAGTCGCTCAGTCATGGCTGACCCTTTGCTACCGATGGACTGCAGCACACCAGGTCTCCCTGTCCATCACCAACTCCCAGAGTCTACTCAAACTCATGTCCATTGAGTCGGTGATGCCATCCAACCATCTCATCCTCTCTCGTCCCCTTCTGCCTTCAATCTTTCCCAGCATCAGGATCTTTTCCAATGAGTCAGTTCTTCACATCAGCTTCAACATCAGTCCTTCCAATGAACACCCAGGACTGATCTCCTTTAGGATGGACTGGTTGGATCTCCTTTCAGTCCAAGGGACTCTCAAGAGTCTTCTCCAGCACCACAGTTCAAAAGCATCAATTCTTTGGCACTCAGCTTTCTTTATAGTCCAACTTTCACATCCATACATGACCACTGGAAAAACCATAGCTTTGACTAGACAGATCTTTGTTGGCAAAGTAATGTCTCTGCTTTTTAATATGCTGTCTAGGTTGGTCACACCTTTTCTTCCAAGGAGCAAGCATCTTTTAATTTCATGGCTGCAGTCGCCATCTGCAGTGACTGAGGAAATGCCATACTATTTTGCAAAATGGCTGCACCATTTTACATTCTCACCAGCAACTGTGAGGGTTTCAATTTTCCTAAACCTTTACTGCATTTATTATCTGTCATTTCGATTGTGGCTATTCTAGTGAGTTTGGAGTGATAATTCGTTGAGGTTTTAATTTGCATTTTTTCAGTCATTAATAATATTAAACATCTCTTCATGTGCTTAGCAGCCATTTGTATGTCTTCTTTGGAGAAATGTTTGCTTAAATCCTTCACCAACTTTCAGTTGGGTTATCTGTTGAGTTGTCAATTTTTTTTATATATATCCTGGATACAAGTCCCTTATCAGATACAGTCAGTCCTCAGTATTCCTGGTTGTTATAGTCTATAAAGTTGCCACAAACACTGATCCATTGATCCAACTGGAAGCATACAACATACATGCATGTATCTTACATGGATTATGATCTTAAGTCCTTCTCATAGCTTCTATTTTCTTTCTTTCTTTTTTTTTTTTTTTTTTAAGTGAGGTTAAAAAGTGTTAAGTAACTTGTCTGAGCCTCTGCCACAACTAATCCTCCCACAGCTGACATTCACACCCCATCCAACCGGCCCCAGGACTGGAGCTTCTTGAACCACTCCGCACTGCCCTCTACTGTCTTCATCTTCTGGTAATCTCTGCATGAGAGTTGAAAAAAGAAACCAGACCCTTGGCCTTTTTTGACCTTAGCTGGGAACTATGTCTGTGAATGACCAGAGAAGGCTCTGAGTATTGATTCTGGAGTTATAAATAAATTTTAGCAAGTAATCCAATTCTCAAATATGGAATATACTAGTATATTTTTAATTAAAATACCTCCTGTATATGGTTTGC